>NC_138508.1:20958281-21642972 GCF_964252035.2 Podarcis erhardii | reverse complement strand
GCTTTAACTATACCGACCTTTGTCGACAAGGTGATGTTGCTGCTTTTTAAGATGCTGTCTAGGTTTGTCATTGGTTACTTTTATATTATACTCTAATAGTGAACTCATTCTCTGAGTGTGCATTCTTCTGTTGTGAAATTGGAATCACCCATGCTCAAGATGAAGGCATTAGCACCCTATGGTTTGGGGATGATCTCGCACCCTACCCATTCCCGCTGCCAATGCAGTACAATGAGGACTGAGCATGCCTTGTCGCCTTACCAACTACTGGAGGGAGGGGAGAGAGTGCAGAAACTCAGAAGAGGGAGAGAGAAATTGTACTTATTGTTTTTAACATTTGCTCATTACTTTATACAAAAAAGGCCTCAAAGCGACTGAGCAAGATAAAATACAACCGATAAAAACAATTAAACCTAGAATGTTTAAAACAAAATACATAAATTGTTCAAATAAATAAAAAAAATTAAAAATTGTCCAGTAGCACCTTAGAGTCCAATAAGTTTGTTCTGCATATAAGCTTTTGTGTGCATGCACGCTTCTTCAGATAATTCTTCAAATCTGAAGAAGTGTGCATGCACACGAAAGCTTATGCCCAGAACAAACTTAGGTGGACTCTAAGGTGCTACTGGGCAATTTTTTTATTAATTTTGACTGTGCCAGACCAACATGGCTACCTACCTGAAAAATTGTTCATTCATTGACAACGTCCTACACACCCCATTGAAAAAGAGCATCGCCGCAGAGTTCAGCTTCGTTACCCAAAGCCTAAGTGAATAAAAGAGGTCTTGGTCCGGCACATAATCTGGCAAGCTGGGATGCTGAACTAAATAAGTCCATGCTCCAAGATTTTGATACAGGCCCAATTGGCAATATTTTGCTGCTTTTGTCTATTTCTTTGTAAGCCACCCACCAGGAATGGCGATGGGCTGTTGAAGGGTGAGAGGTAAGTTAATAAATGCAGCATGAGAGAGAATGCCATGGGAAATTTTCGAGGCCAACTTTCAGCCGCTGAGCATGGGGGGAAAGCACTTAGCAATCTCTGATCACACCTCAAGTCATTGGAGTGACCTTGCTCTGCAGTGCTCTCCTGGAATCAGATGCAGTTCAGCCAAGTGGAACGGATGCCAATGAAAAGAGCACCGAAAAGGAGACGAAGAGAAAAGACCTCCGACATGTGAGTGAAAGGCCAATATTGCACAGGCAGCAGGAACAAATTGGCTTTTGAAAAATGTAGAAGTTATTTTTTTTTAAAAAAAAATAATAATTTCCATAGTCATACCAGTGCAATAAGATTCAGGAATCAGTGGGAGAGAGTAATTTCAGAGAAACCAGGAGAGATATTTTCTTGTCTTGGGGGAAAGATCCTCGGGTAACGAAAGTATTCAGAAGTCTACAGTGAAAGCTGAACAGCACCAACTGGCGTGCAATAAAATATATTATTATTATTATTATTATTATTATTATTATTATTATTATTATTATTATTTCTACCCCACTCATCTGGCTGGGTTTCCCCAGCCATTCTGGTTGGCTTCCAACAAAAGATTAAAAATACATTAAAACATCAGTCATTAAAAACTTCCCTAAAAATGCCTTCTCCTTAAGTCCCATCTTGTGCTGGTGGGTCGCATCGGACTTACCTGGTGGTGGCAGCAGCTGGCAGAAAGCTACGTAGGTGTCACAGTGCTACTTTGCACGGAGGTTAAGGTTATTGATAGCTGTGATTCCTGCATCGCAGGAGGTTGGACTCACTGTTAAGATCGTGTTCATAGAAGATGATCTTACTTGGCTATGAGTGATCATAAAAGAAAGAAAGAAAGAGGAGAAGGAAGAGGAGGAGGAGGAGGAAGAGGAGGAGGAGGAGGGTAATTGTGAAGTGACCAACTGAAGTGTGCATAGGTGGAATGTCCAGGAGGCTAATTACCAAGTGCTTGAGACTGGCATGGTCATTGAATTTGTTCCTAAGGGAAACATTTCCTTTTTAAAAAAAAAGCCTACACTGATTTCTTTAAAAGTTCAAAAAGTCTGTTTTTAAAAACAAAACCACTAGGAGCATGATTGACAGCTCCCTCCCTTTTCCCGTGCCTATAAGCCAATCTTGCTGAGGACATAATTTACCTAGGTGTCACAGTGCTACAGGTGCTTTGCACAGAGGTTAAGGCTAACAATATCTGTAATTCCCGCATTGCAGGAGGTTGGACTTTATCAGTGTTTCCCAAACTTGCGTCTCTAGCTGTTTTGAGACTACAGTTCCCATGAGCCCTGGTCCTGCTAGCAAGAGATGATGGGAGTTGTAGCCCCAAAACAGCTGGAGACCCAAGTTTGGGAAACACTGGACTAGATGATCCTTGGGGTCCCTTCCATCACTACAGTTCTAAGATTCTGCAATTCAATATTCACCAATCACACGTACTAACTCCTGCGTCAGAGGTGGAATCAGATAAGTGCTGGAGATGTAATGAGGTTGATGGTACGTTTTATCATATGTGGTGGATCTGTAAAAGGGTAAAAGAGCATTGGGAAATGATATATAATGAACTGGGGGGGGGGGGAATGTTTAAAAGTATCTCCCCACCCCCACCCCAAAAAGAGCCAGAGTCCTTTTCAATGGGAATTCAAGAGGGAAATTCCCAGTGTCAAAAAAGACTATTTATGTATGCCACTACTGCGGCCCGTGTTTTGTTACCCCCCAAATGGAAAACGAGCGAGGTACCAACCAAAGAAGAATGGCAACTTACCGGTAAACTAATGGAATATGCGCAGCTTGCAGATTTAATATATAGAATAAGAGAACAAGAAGAATGTACGTTTAAAGAAGACTGGAAAATGTTTGCTGAATATATGGGTGAAAACTGTGTTCATTTAAAAACACTGGTAGCATTAAGATAAATTCAACAGTGTCAATAAGTTTTGATGGATGTAACAATGGAATACTGAATGGCATAGTTCATATAAAATATGCAAAATGAACCACGGAAAGGGAAGTCATTGATTTAAGGTTGCTGAAATGAATATTTTGAAATGTAAATTAGAAAATTTAATTTAAAAAATGTTTTTAAAAAGGAGAGGCGGTCTACGATACGATAATCTTTATTTTCATTGTCCCATACAGAACAACGAAATTGAAAATCTACATCAGACATTCAGAAACCAACAAGCCTGCTATCCCAGCTATCCCAGCCTGGTTAGCCCCCTAAAATCTCTGATACCCCATAATTAAATACAATATACTCCCATAGAGACTCCCTTACACTGTGTTTAAAACCAAAACTGCATTTGAATAGAAACTGTTTCTCAGGCGGCTAGTCCTAGTCTTTATAACCCTGTACCTTCTTCCAGAAGGCAGAAGCTGAAAGAGATCATTTCCAGGGTGCGCACTACAGTCGTACCTTGGGTTAAGTACTTAATTCGTTCCAGAGGTCCATTCTTAACCTGAAACTGTTCTTAACCTGAAATACCGCTTTAGCTAATGGGGCCTCCTGCTGCCACTGCGCTGCCAGAGCACAATTTCTGTTCTCGACCTGAAGCAAAGTTCTTAACCCAAGGTACTATTTCTGGGTTAGCGGAGTCTGTAACCTGAAGCGTATGTAACCTGAGGTACCACTGTGTCCTCACTATCTCTGCAGCTTTCTTATGACCCCTGGCAGCATAGATTTGATCCAAGGTAGGGAGAGTGCACCCAATTATTCTCTCCGCAGCCTTTACAACCCTGGACAGCATTGCTTTTTCCCTGACCGTGCAGCTCCCCAACCACACACACACTACCTTCTGAATACCAGGTGCTGGGGGTCACAAATGGGGAGAGAACTGTTGCACTCAGACCCTGTTTGCAGGCTTGACAGAAGACCTCTGGCTGACCACTGTGACAACAAGATGTTGGACTGAAGCCAGCAGGACTCCTCTTATGTTCACCGACTGCCTCTTACAAAGCGAAATGAGGGGAGGAATAGGAACAGCATATGCCATTAACAGGCTCTGTTGAAACTGCCCTGTTTGCATGTGTTCAAGCCAAAGAACCTCGGGTGGGATGAGACGCAAGAAGCCGCTCGGTTTATTTGTCCAGCAAACCTATTAACAGCTACTCCTAGGGCAGCCAGTATGGTGCCCCCCCCCCCCGCCCACAAACCCATTTCGAAGCTAACGCAATAGGACTGCAAAACTCAAAGCAGAGAGTTGTAAAGAGACCCATTCATTTTCACCCCCAGACCGAGAAAAGCCATTACAGGGGGGAAACAAATTATTTAAACAAAGATGTATCTGCTTTAATGTCACGATTGAAGAGCATCTAGGAATAATACCGAGGGAGGAAGGAAGGTTTTGTGGCAAATGAATATGACTAAGAATATTGGTCTGGGTTATTTTATGCACCAGCAGCCTCATTACTCTCCCTGCACAGTCTGCTTTCTGCAGCACGCACTAAGCTAAATTCCATTAAAATCAATGGTGCAATTGCTCTCTATTGGGCGCGGTAGTATTATGAGAAATGCAAATATTATGGAGAGAAAGTAAAGCCGAAAACACACATATCTCCAGATTGCTCATCTTGAACCGAACGAAGGGTTCAGAATCAGCCTCGGTATGTAAGTACGCTCATCGACTGCACGCTAATATTTCTGTAATGTTGTCTGTGCAAACTTTATCTGCCTCTCTGTTGCCTTAATGTACTATTCTAGTGGTAATGTTTGAATTTCATCCTAGGAACTGAGGCAAGGACACAACATGGGATTCCCTTTTTTAAATTTAATTTATGAATTGCCTATTTACATATGCATAGAAACCATTTGCAAGCACATCATAAAAACAGCTGAAAAGGGTCTGGAAAACAACTGAAGATACGTTTAAAAACAATACATCATCATCCAGCTGGAAAAGTTTGTTAAAACAAAAATGTCCTCGGTTGTTTCCAAAAAGTACAGGTTGCGGATGACTGTCATAGCTCAGGAAGCTGTCTCCAGAACAGGGGCAGCCACACAGAAAGCCCTGCTTCATGTTACTATGGTGCAGTTATGTCAGAGACATTAAGGATAGAATCTTGCACAGAACCTAGTGACCTATTGGATATATAAGGAATAAGGTGGTCTCCCAGTTAACCCAGTCCTGAGATATAGTGGGCCTTATGTGTTGGTACCAAAACCTTGAACACAGCCTAGTGGCAGAACTGCAGCCATTGGAAATCTACCAAAGCAAGGGATTATATACTAGCTGTAAGCATGGAGGACAAATTCAGTTCCATAAGGATTTAAAGCCAAATATATCAGACGCACACATTCCAAAACAATATGCAAACCAAAACACCAGCCGTCCTTAGAAATTTGCACTGTGCCAAAGTTTGCAGTGCAATTCCCCAGCTAATCAGTGTTCATTACAAAAATGGACATGCTGGTGGAGTGTGTACATAAAAAATAAGATAAGAATGAAAAGAAGAAGAAGAAGAAATGTTTGGATTTGATATCCCGCCTTTCACTCCCCTTCAGGAGTCTCAAAGCGGCTAACAATCTCCTTTCCCTTCCTCCCCCACAAGAAACACTCTGTGAGGTGAGTGGGGCTGAGAGACTTCAAAGAAGTGTGACTAGCCCAAGGTCACCCAGCAGCTGCATGTGGAGGAGCAGAGATGCAAACCCGGTTCCCCAGATTACAAGACTACCGCTCTTAACCAATGGCTGTGTGTGTACAGTATACAAAAATGCATTTTATTTGGGGGGGGGGTTGAACTGCTTGGAAAAAAAAAATGTGTACATTAGTCAAAACTGCATATGAAACGTGTTTATTAGAAGTCAACACTGCAATGCTGATGAGTTCTTGTGGGTGGCGTGAAAAAATAGGTATAAAAAGAGAATTCCTGGATGCCAAGATCCAAGTCTGGGGCAAGTACTCTTTGGTGAGAAAACCCCAGCAGAGATTTAGAATCACAAAACATGCAGCAAAGTAAAGTTTTGAAATATAGGTTGTTTGAAATATGCCCTTTGAGTTCCAAAATAGTCCCCATTTCCCCCAGCACAGAAAAAGACCACATGCTTAGTAAGTTAAAATTGGTTTACTTACAAACTCTCCAAAGAGCAGATTCATGTGCTTTTCCAGTCCATACAGCATTCAGAAAAATACAGGCAGTAAAACTTGGCTTAGATACAGGGGTGAAAGTTCCTATTATTCTTATTCTTATTAGCCTTTTACTCTAAGGCAGGGATAGGCAACCAATCGCCTTCTCAATTCAGCCCGCGGACGGTCCGGGAATCAGTGTGTTTTTACATGAGTAGAATGTGTGCTTTTATTTAAAATGCATCTCTGGGTTATTTGTGGAGCATAGGAATTCATTCATTCCCCCCCCCAAAAAAAATATAGCCCAGCCCCCTATGAGGTCTGAGAGATGGTGGACTGGCTCCCTGCTCAAAAAGTTTGCTGACCCCTGCTCTAAGGTCTTAGTGTGGGTTATGCCATTAAAAACAATTTTCAAAGCCACTTAGGAGTATCAGTGTGTGTGTGTGTGCTTGTTTTCATGTGTGAACAAGTCCTTTCCAGGAGCACAGATTTGTTTCATTCTGCTCATGTTCATCAGCATCAATTAGCACTTGTCATTTGCCAACCTGAAATCAGTTTGACACTGGTGACAGGTAGAAGGGAAAGAAACTGCAGAGGGATGATATGCAAGTTTTTAAAAATGCAAACAACATCAGCTGCAGGGTGGAGCTTATAATTATCACGATTTCAGCAGACATGGAGAAGGGAACGTTATGTTTCCTCCTCTGCCAAAGACCTGAGAAAGATCCCTACCTGAAGCTGGTATTTGCTCAGGGAAGGGAAATCCCTCAATGGACAACTTCCTCCTAATTCACATAAGATTTTTAGAGGAGAGATTTTCTGAAGGCCTGCAAAAGGTCAAAGGGGTGTATTCCTTTATGCTTGCTGCAATCTCAATTATTATCAACCCGTGATTATTCAATTTGCATCTACCTAATATGTTGCATCAGTGCAAGGATTTACACTTTCTCATTAGCACTCCCCCCCATCCTCCCCATGTAACCCCCCCCCCCCGTGCTCCCCAAATCTGATCTAGAGGGTTGGAGGAACCACAACAACAAATTTAGGGGGTACAAAGGGGAGAGAGGAGGCTTTGTTGCAGAAGCAGAAATCCTTGTATGGGTGGAACACGTTCGCTGGGTACCACCCTGAACTTGGGATGCAAATATGGGTTTAGCATCCTGTCCAGTTGAGCCTTTTATCTCTAGGAAATGAAGTTTTGCTATATAGTGGTACCTCTGGTTGCAGACGGGATCCGTTCCAGAGGTCCGGTCAGATCCCAAGGTTTCTGCAACCTGAGGACCGCTTCTGCGCATGCGCGAGTGGCGTAACCTGGTCATATACTTCTGGGTTTGCCGTTTTCGCACATCCTGAAGTTTACGTAACCAGAGGGTTACGTAACTAGTGGTACTGCTGTATTTAGTCATGCCCCTTCTGCCCCAGAAAGGAAGAGGGAGCAAAAGTCCACCCCCCCCTTCATTCCATTTCTGCTGCTACCAGGGCAGTAAAACAAGGAAGTTCAGGTGGGGAGGCAAGCAGATAGGAGAGGGAAAGGAGGAGCTCAGAGATTCACAGGTTGTTGGGAGAGGAACTGCCTCTATCATGCTCCTGGTGAAATCATCAAAGCTAGTGGTGATGGTGGTGGTGATTGTTATCCCGCCTTTTTTTCAGATTAGGCTTCAAGTTGGCTTACACAAATTGAAAGGAAATCAGAGAAAATACAAAGACATATGAAAGATAATCATTAAGAAGTAATTATAATCAGAAACTCCAAGAGTAGGATAGATACAACCACTTCAATACCACTATCAACCATTCTTCCCACCTTGGATCAAATCTATGCTTCTGGGTGTCATAAGAAAGCTGCAGAGATAGTGCAGGATAGTGCACACCCTGGAAATGATCTCTTTCAGCTTCTGCCTTCTGGAAGAAGGTACAGGGTTATAAAGACTAGGGCTAGCCACCTAAGAAACAGTTTCCATCTAAATACATTTTGGTTTTATATGCAATGTAAGGTAGTCTCTATGGGAGTATGTTGTATTTAATTATGGGGTATCAGAGTTTTTAGAGGGCTAACCAGGCTGGAATAGCTGGGATAGCAGGCTTGTTGGTTTTTGAATGTCTGGTGTAGATTTTTCCAATTTCGTTGTTCTGTATGGGACAATGACAATAAAGATTATCATATCGTATTGTATCATGGGCAGCACATATCCTAATGAATGCATGATTTTTCAAATGGATGTCTGGAGGGGCCCCAAATTGCATTAGGTAAATGGGAATTATAATGTAGGGTTGTTTTTAAAGGTTGGCAAATGGAAAACAGAAATGAGGCAGATTGAATTTAGGGTGGCACTCACGGAAAAAATGGCATGGACCAGAAATAGGCTTATCTGCCAACACCCTACTTCGGAGCAGCTTATCGTTCAAGAAAAATAGTGAAGACTGCAGTCCTATATGCACTTACCTGGAAGGAAGTCACATGAAACACAACGTGACAGAGCAATCCTATGCGTGTTTACTCAGAAGGAAGGTCCATTGTATTCAATGGGACTTATTCTCAGCCTAAAATATCATTTAAAAAGCAATAAATCAAAATACACCCACAGCAACGGATAAGCAAACAAAGGCCAACAGCAACAATGGTGCAATAGACTATAACATTGTTCAGTTAAAACCTGAGAAAACACAGGAATCTAGAAGCCTGCCTGAGTTTGTTTATTCAGGCTGCAATCCCATCACACTCTCTTTAGTAATTTGATCATTAAGAGGTTAAATTCAGACTCTGGGGCACGAGTCCACCCTAAGACTTTTCTGTCAAGTTCATTTCTGCTTCTTATATGCTGGGAATAAACAGTCTGTTTTGTGAGCCGGCAAATGAAGTGAGTAGGAGTTTTATTTAGATAGATTAGAAAGAGCTTGCTGTGTTATTCTGAGTAAACATTCTTAGCATCATGGTAGCAATGAGCTATTCTGAGGGTAACAGCTCTGAACCCACTGGAGCAAAAATGATAAGGGATCACGATTATAGATGTTTGCATGTATACCCCAGATCAAGGGGGCTGGGCCTAAGTGACTCATCTCACAATGTGTTCATGTTTATAAACAATTTTCAGTGACATAGTGTTCATAAGTGAGAAACAGTCCCCCCCAATTTGGGGAGTTGGTTTACACATTTGTGTATATCCCTTGCTCTGCCAGCAGTTAATGGCTGGGATTTATGCGTGTCAGCTGACTCCAGGTTCAAGTGTCTACGAAGGTTGTACCTGCAGAATTAGATAAGTGGTCACCCATTCACATGTGCAAGTCATCAGCTGATGTTCAGAACATAAGACTATCACTTTTTTGGCGATCACACAGGGTCCCCGGACGTTTGACGGTCTATTGATCCCTGTGCCACCACTATGATCACTTCCCCGCTGCCACCAACCCGTTTCTCTCAGGTACACACTGAGTCCAGACAGTTGTTGTTAACATTAAAACAAATAATCAAGTTTATTTTATAAGCATGAACAAGTTTATGGTTTCAGTAATTTTTTCTTGTCAGTTTCTTATCCTTAGTTTCTGTACCGGCCTATACCTTCCTAATAACTGCTAACTGATTATCCCAACTGTCTATCTGACTCCTCCTATCAGTTTCCCTCACTCTCTCACATCAAAACTCGACCAACCCACAGACTTATTCCTTCTCCAACTCTCAACTGACTTCCAAACAACTCCAACTCCTCCCCTTGGGTTCCCACTGGCCAATCACTTCACACTCATTTAACCCTTTCCTTATGACCCACCTAGGAGGGCAAACGCCACAGCTGTCATCAAGCAAAGTGTAAATCAACCCATGATCTTGAACTGGATTCTGCAATACTCTTGGATCATTTCCATTAGCAGTGTTGGCCCTGGGAAATGAGAACTGTAATAAGCCGAGACCTCATTGGGTGGTTTTACACAGGTTTCTCAATCTCTCCTCTGAAAAAAATGAGAACATTGCCTCACGGCATCACACCAGCAAGGATAAAATATGAATCATAGCAGACTCTACCGAGTAAAAGTGCTTTCGAATCTGCTATTATTTATAATGAGAAAGCTGGGAACTTTGTAGTTTTTGAACATTGTTCTTTAAAGAGTTATTGCACATCCGGGAAGCATGCGCAGAAGTGTGTTCAGGCTTCCAAGCAGCTGAGAAAAGGCCTGTTTCCTGGAAAATGCATCTTGCATTAAATAGTATTTCGAGTACTGCTGGAGTAGGAAACCGCCGGGAGAGAGCTCTGTGACTTATATGGGGTGTTTTGATGATTTTGAAAAATAAAAAGTAGCTTTTAAGAATCCGCACCCGTTAATCAACCTCTTTTCTACTGTGCACAACAGCATTTAAAGGATGGTTTGCCAGGTTTCACATATAGTGGGTATCCTCTCTTTCCTCCACGCCTAGCAATGCTGTATTTACCTCCAACAGGAGGAGGAGGAGGAGGAGGAGGAGGAGGAGGAGGAAGAAGAAGAAGAAGAAGAAGAAGAAGAAGAAGAAGAAGAAGAAGAAGAAGAAGAAGAGTAGTTTGGATTTGATATCCCGCTTTATCACTACCCAAAGGAGTCTCAAAGCGGCTAACATTCTCCTTTCCCTTCCTCCCCCACAACAAACACTCTGTGAGGTGAGTGGGGCTGAGAGACTTCAGAGAAGTGTGACTAGCCCAAGGTCACCCAGCAGCTGCATGTGGAGGAGCGGAGACGCGAACCCGGTTCCCCAGATTACGAGTCCACTGCTCTTAACCACTACACCACGCTGGACTATAGCTCAGCATCTGCTCTGCATGCAGAAGATTCCAAGTTCAGTCCCCAACATCTCCAAGGAGGTCTAAAACCCTGGAGAGTTGCTGCCAATCACAGAAGAATACTGGGCAAGATGGACCAATGGCCTGACTGCTGCATCTGTATTTGTGCTCCATGTAGCACAGTCCACATCTGAGGTGCCACTACAAATGCTATGGCTGACCCACAGTGAACATTGGGGTAAAGTCTCTTTGCATTTGAAATTCTATCACATGAAATTCTATCATGGGAATTACTCTGGGCACATGGCTGCTGCTGCTGCCGCCACCCCCAAAACCGCACCAATTTTTTAAATTGAGAAGCTAGAGGTATAGAGATTATAATCAATTATCCTGATAACTGTAAATAATAGTGATGGTAATTATGATTCTTCAGATTCTCTGGATGACTGCCTAGGCAATTTGAATAATTGAGCTTCTACAGAACTTAGATCCAATCTGTGACTCTGAAAACGAAGAAGCAAAAAGTCACACATGCTATGTCTTAGTTCTATTTTTAAAAAATGTGGTTTTGCCTATGGTAAGAGATTCCAGTTCTGTGTTTTCAGAGCAAACCTAAAAGTTGCCGTTCAGCATAAATTTTAATAAGCACATTCTCAGGAGCAAAGCTATACCCTAATTAATGGGCAAAATAATTATGCCCTGTATGCAATCTGGCTGTCAGCCCCTAGCCTTTGTTAACTATATGATTGCTTTTTTCTTTTCTTTTTTAAACCCTCCTGTATTGAGAAATCATGCTATTACTCTTTGGGGATAATCAGTATTTGCTGTTAACTCACAGCGGATAAGCAGTGCTGAGCTTTTGTACACTGGAGTAAGCCTATGAAACGTACTGCATTGCAGCAAGCTGGCTAAGAACCCAGTGAAGCAAAGCATATTCTTGACTGCTAGGAACAGAGCGTCAGAGATGCTGTAATCAGGAAGCGCAGGCATTTTAGCAGGAGGATTGGGAAGAATTAAGCGCATTTCACGTGCTTAAGCAGTGTGCTCAGAAATGCATGCTCTTTGTCAGGGATGGGCAGTTTTGGTAGCCTTGGCTCCTGGAAGGGCTGCACATACCTACAAAATCTATACATTTACGGCTGTTGCTTCAGCAGTCTTCCATTTCAGACTAATGGTTAGATAAGAGATGGAGGCTCTGCCAGATTCTAAGCCTGACCCTCACCTAGGCAAGGGCTTGGATGAGCTTCTCTTTCCTCCCAAGTAGACTTGCATGTGCCCACATCTCCCTATGGCCATGGGGGATGACATAGGCAGGGGGCAAGGGGCAAGGGGCAAGGGGCAAAGTGTTTGCAAGAGCTGACCAGCAGCCCAGGTCAGCAACAAAACAATCAATCAACCAATTCCAATTGTCAGGGATTGTTTGGACGATGAGGAATGGTAGGAGGCTCCAGCCAGAGAACCCCCTAGGGAAGCTTCAAAAGAGGATCAGAGCATAGCTGTCAACGTTTCCCTTTTTTTAAAGGAAAGCCCCTTATTCCGAATAGGATTCCTCGCAAGAAAAGGGAAAAGTTGACAGCTATGGATAAGAGCCAGGAAAGCAGTGGTGGGACACAGAAGACAGGTCAGAGGATGAAGTGAGGAGCAGAAGGATTGGATGCTGAACAAGCAACAGGCTTGAGTGAGAGAGAGGAAGATGAGGCAGAAAGCACTACAGACATAGGACCAGCTGCAGAGGAGGAGGTGGGAGCTGAGGCTGTAACAGATTCCTACTGTATTCAGCTCTCCCCCCCCCCCCCCGTCTCCAAGGGCTCAGAGACTTTTGCATGTAGCAGAAGAAAGAGCATAGAGAGCACATCCCCCACAATAGTGTTTAAGATTTCAGGGGAAACAGCCAAATGGGGAGGAGACTTTGGCAACTACTTTACCAGGGGCTAGGCTTCCCATGGGTTTCTCTGTTTGCATTCTGTTTCTCTGAATAAAGAATAAACTTTACCGCTCATCTCCAAGTCTCCGTGCTGAGCTGCAGCTGAACCAGCCCTGACACTAGTGTTGTTAACTCTTCATTCAAGGAAGCAAACCACAGAGTTCAGGCCTAGTGGTCTCAGCAACTCTTCCTAGGAGGTCTTGCCCCCAATGAAACAGTTGCGAGGACTGAAGGTCCTGGCCTTCCCAGTGCCCACTAGGAGTCCTCCTCTCCTTTCTCATGCAGTCTCAAGCTGCGTCTGCAAACAACCCCCTCTGCTCTTCTTGTTTTATTTCTCTGCATGTTCTAAGAGACCAGGGGAGAGGGGAGCTGGTTGCAGCAGCAGCAGCAGCCGCAGCCGCAGCAGCAGCGGGAGACTCCCTGGCTTCTGCTTCTGAGTCTGAACTGTGTTCTGCCACAGCCTCTTCCTGTTCACTGCATCTTGTCGCCTCTATAGCTCTTCTGCTTCCAAGACCTCCTTGGCATTCAGCAAATGCATGACAGGGGTGGGGTGGGGTCCCTGCTCCAACTGCTCCTCCTCTGAGGTTCCAGGTCTGGACAGGGTTGGATCCTGACATCTCTAAGCCAGGGGCCACCTCCACATGTTGCGGCATCTAACTCCATGAATTGATAACATTTCCAGAGGCTGTCCCTTAAATGCAACAGATCACAGGCCCTTGTCCACATATAGCAGATTCTGTATAGAACTTTGGATCCCAACTGAAGAATACTTTCAGAGATTGAGCTCCTAGGCTGAGCTTCATTGCAGCAGAATGAGCCTGAGCTTCATTGCATCAGAATTGGAGGGTGTGTGGGGTGAATAATGTTGATAAGTTTTTGTTTTGTTGGTTGTGTTGAGATTGTTAACTGCATAAATCAGCAACTGTAAGTTTTATATCTTACATTGTTTCTTCATAACCCTTATTAGATTGACTTTAGTTGCAAATCACCCTGGAACCTGTAAGGAGGTGTGCATCCCAATCCTTTGCATGTGTTTACTCAGAAGTAAGACTCACTGAGTTGTATGTGGCATATACTTAAGTAAATTGCAGCCTGAAGAATTTAGCATAGATAGGATTAGACTGTACAAACTTTTAACAATCAGCCACGGAGCCAACATTACCCAGGTCTGACTCATGAAGCTAATACAGGCATGCATCCCTTTCTTTCTTTCTTTCTTTCTTTCTTTCTTTCTTTCTTTCTTTCTTTCTTTCACCAGTGGAATTTCTATACTCCTTATGGCAAGTTAACATAACCCTAATTGTATAACCAGAGGGCAGACAGACAGCATCAATTCCTCTAGGTGAATATGTGTGTGGATCCACTGCATATAAACAACAGCTGGGGTGGACCAGTTCAGGGAGCCATTTCTGTTCTCATGTTCAGTTACAAAGGATAGAGAGAAAAAAAGTGCTCTTGTGAACCTGATCTTGGAAGCCACCTTCCTCTCCTGTCAAACTCAGCCTGCAAGGCATAAGGGAGATAAAGATCAGATGCATCCAGCTCTTGAAATTCAATGTCCATTAATTTCAAGGTGGCTATTCAGAGTAAAACTTAGCTGAATACCACCCTGGCTCCTGGCTCCTGGCTCCTGGCTCCTCCAATGTCCTGATGCAACGTCACACACAACCTCCCTCACAAGTTGGCGCCTCCGGTCCTAACTTAGTCATGCTTATTAATTCCAATCAGCTCTTCTCCAACTAAAATAGCCTTTCTCAACCAGTGGGTCCCCAGATGTTGTTGAACTACAACTCCCATCACCCCTAGCTAGCAAGGCCAGAGCTCAGGGGTGATGGGAGCTGTAGTCTAACAACATCTGGGGACCCACAGGTTGAGAACCACTGGACTAAAACTTAATTGAATAGCACGCTATGCGTAGAACATAGAATTGTAGAATTGTAGAACTGGAAGGGGTTCCAAGTGTCATTTATTCCAACCCCCTGCGACATGCTGGTGTAAATTAAGCCAGGATAAAGTTGCATCAGATCCAAACCCCGTTCAGCTGTGGGGCAGTAGTTGCTGCTCTAAAGGAGCCAGGCAGAGGGGAAACAAGCCTTTAAAACAGGATTCTATGCTGGGCTGCCAGCTCACATGACTGTACTCAATGGGCTTAGGATCCAGTTTAATCCCCGCTCTGTGGTCCTGCTTCTGCCATACCTCCAGAACACTCCCTTTTGAGAATTGCACCAGCTTCAATTCAGCCAGTTTCAGTTCAGCTGGGGAGCAAATTATGCCAGTATACCTTCAGCAGGGGATGTGGGTGGTGCTGTGGGTTAAACCACAGAGCCTATTACTTGCCGATCAGAAGGTCGGCGGTTCGAATCCCCGTGACGGGGTGAGCTCCCGCTGCTCGGTCCCTGCTCCTGCCAACCTAACAGTTCGAAAGCACGTCAAAGTGCAAGTAGATAAATAGGCACCACTCCGGCGGGAAGGTAAACAGCATTTCTGTGCGCTTCTCTGGTTCGCCAGAAGTGACTTAGTCATGCTGGCCACATGACCCAGAAGCTGGATGCCGGCTCCCTCGGCCAATAAAGCGAGATGAGCACCGCAACCCCAGAGTCAGTCACGACTGGACCTAATGGTCAGGAGTCCCTTTACCTTTTTACCTTCAGCAGAGCTTGGTCAACTTAATGCCAACTGAGCCTGTCTGAGCCTGAAATCAGGCAGCTGAGCCAGGGATCCCAGTGCATCCAAAGCTGCTCATCCCCAAGGAACTTGCCATAGGATTGCCTCCTAAACAAATATCTATGAATGGGTTGTGTGGGGGGGGGGTTTAAGAAAACACCTATAGGCAAAAGCATGCAACTCAACAGTTAAAGTGCCTGAAAGCTCAATCTCAAAATGCACCAGAAACCTGCATACAGTGGTGCCTCGCAAGACGAAATTAATCCGTTCCGCGAGTCTCTTCGTCTAGCGTTTTTTCGTCTTGCGAAGCAAGCCCATTGACGGCTTAGCGGATTAGCGCTATTAGGGGCTTTTAGCGGCTTTTAGCGGCTTTTAGCGGCTTTTAGCGGCTTTTAGCGGCTTTTAGCGGCTTAGCAGATAAGCAGATAAGCGGCTTAGCGGCTTAGAAAAAGGGGGGGAAGGGGGAAAAACCCGCAGGAACTCGCAAGACATTTTCGTCTTGCGAAGCAAGCCCATAGGAAATTCGTTTTGCGAAGCGCCTCCAAAACGGAAAACCCTTTCGTCTAGCGGGTTTTCCGTCTTGCGAGGCATTCGTCTTGCGGGGCACCACTGTATCTTAATTCTTATAATTAAGGAGGAAACCATCACTAATTTTCTCCAGAGTTTTCTTAATAAGACAAACGGACTTGTGGTAAAGTAAGGTTAATATCAGGCTTCCGTTAATTTGCAGGTGAGGAACCTTTGGCTCTCCAGATGTTGTATTGCACCAACTCCCATCAGCCCCAGTCAAAATGGCCAGTGGTCAGGAGGGATGGGAGTTCTAGTTCAACAACATCTGGAAGGCACCAGGCTCCCCATCTCGGAGTTAAGGCGTATGCATAAAACGCCAGTAAACTGTACACTAGCCTGAACTCTAGATCCTCTTTCATGCTGGCAAGATCACGGAGGTTAATTAATGGGAAGGGAACTGGAGGGACAACGCGGAAAGGGTCTTAATTTCCCTGTTGCTTCCTGCCGCATCGAGAAAGAATTAGGGGGTGTGCTTGTGGGGTTGCTAGGCAACAAATTATATACAGTTCCACACTCATTCCTTCTGTTCCCTATACCAGCCTTAGCCCTGCATAAATCTCGCCCTATAGTAAAATTAAAGAAGAGGCAGCTTCAGGCGACACTTTTCGGCAAACTGCCCCCGCAAAGCTTGATTCTCAGTTGTTCCTCAGGCCAGTCTAGCTGCAAACTATGACACTGAAGCAAGTTGTGGGTCAAAGTAGTTTCTGCACCTTTCCCTTGCTATTGATTTCGTATATTTTTATTTATTTACTTATTTATTGAACTTATATGCCACCCTACGTCTGAGGAACACAGAGTGACTTACGTTACTTATGTGAGTTACAGCTAAGGACAAACCTGAGCTTGATATAACAACAGCAACAGCAGCAGCAACAACAACAACAACAACAAAATTTATTTATACCCTGCCCTCCCTGGCCAGAGCTGGGCTCAGGGCGGATAACATCCGTAAAAATTACAGTAAAAACATAATAGGGGAATTAAAAAAAACCAATTTAAAATACAGGTTAAAATACAATTTAAAATGCAGCCTCATTTTAAAAGCAGCCCATAGATCACATAAAGGGAGGGAAACATAAGGGTCAGACTGAGTCCAAACAAAAGGTCAGGCGGAACAGCTCTGTCTTGCAGGCCCTGCAGAAAGAAATCAGATCCCGCAAATGGACTTTACTCTGTTTAAAGTCAGGTTCGTTATACGCCTTTAGGCACTGGGCAAAAACGTTCCTCTTCAACCCGGCGTTTGGCTGATTAATATTCTATAGCCTTTAGGTAAAGGTAAAAGGTAAAGAACCCCTGGACAGTTATGTCCAGTCAAAGGCAACTATGGGGTGCTGCACTCATCTTGCTTTCAGGCCGAGGGAGTCGGTGTTTGTCCACAAACAGCTTTCCAGGTCATGTGGCCAGAACCCACTTCTGGCACAACAGGACACAGTAACGGAAGCACACAGAAACGCCACTTACCTTCCTGCCGCAGCAGTACCTATTTATCTACTTCCACTAGCATGCTTTCAAACTGCTAGGTTGGCAGGAGCTGCGACAGAGCAACGGAAGCTCACCCTGTCACACGGATTCGAACCACTGACCTTCTGAATGGCAAGCCCAAGAGGCTCTGTGGTTTAGACCACAGTGCCACCCTCATTTTTTAACTACAGCCTTTACATATGTTTGTGGGAGGGGATTATTAGTTTTTTTCCTATTTATTTTGTGCTCCTATCCTGTATTTTTATCTTGTGAACCGCCCTGAGATTTTTGGATGGGTGGTATATTAAAACAAGCAAGCAAACAAACAAACATTATTTGTGACAGTTACCCTTGCAGCTATATAGTACAGTGGTGCCCCGCAAGATGAATGCCTCGCAAGACGGAAAACCCGCTAGACGAAAGGGTTTTCCGTTTTGGAGGTGCTTCGCAAAACGAATTTCCTATGGGCTTGCTTCGCAAGACGAAAATGTCTTGCGAGTTCCTGAGGGTTTTTTTCCCCTTTCCCGCTGGAGCCCAGTCACATCTGAATACCACTGGGTGGGCGTTGCAAGTGGGAAAAGTGCTGTTGCATTGTTGTCCTGCTAGAGGGCTTCTCATAGGTGTCTGGGTGGCCACTGTGAGAACAGGATAAGCATAAGATCTACCAGTTACATAGAAACATAAGACGCTGCCTTATAGTGAGCAGACAATCAGTCCACCAAGCTCAACTGGCAGCAATTCTCTCTGGTTTCAGACATTCCCAGCCCTACCTAGAGAAGCCAAGACTTGAACCCAGGACCTTCTGCCTGCAAAGCTTTTGCTCCTAAGCTACCTTTCCCCAATCACACCTATGACTGGTCCTTATACAAACATGAAAGCTGCCATGTGAAGCTACAGTCGTCAGGGGATGCCATGCATGTATGAACCACCATTCTACAGGATTCACCTTGTTGACTTGGATGGGACACGAAGCTGGAGGGTAAAAAAGAAAGAAAGAAGCATGTAGCAAGCTGCCAAAGAACCCCATCCCAATAGCAACAAAATGGCTTAAATCTTGATTCTCATGGTTCAGCCACGTCCCACTTAAATGCCCGCCATAGCGAATGTGAGGCACGTGCTGATTACAAGATTTGTGCTGTTGGAGAGCCAGCAGCAGGCCTGTGGTTCAGGCGTTAAACTCAGCGGCCGCCGTCAGTCTCTGAGACATTTAACTCGTTGCCAATTTGTAAGCTGCTCAGCATCTATCGGAGAGGGTGGAGTTTGGAGAACAGAAGGTTCAGCCAGGCAGAGACGATGAAATGAGCTATCGTTTAAAAAGAGGAATTGCATGACTAACAGTTTAGGAGAAAAGGAGAAAACAAACCACTTCATCTCCCCAGCCCTCCTTCAAACTGACAAAGAAATAGTCACGATGCAAAATGTATCTCAGGAAAGTAAATGGTAGACATGGGTACCGTTATTTAACTTCACTTCCACACACCACGGGGTCACCATTGGAGTCCTTGATCAACGCTCGTTCCTTATTTCAGTTGGCTGCTCCCACCAAATATACAGCCACGATCTGGATTGCTTCTTTACAATGAGATTCTTTGATGAAAGCAGTTAAGGGTACTGAAAGGCTCAGCTCTTGGGCTTCTAGCTCAAAAACCCCATTCATGAAACAGAGCACAGAAGTATGGAGGAACGCATGGAATGAGGATAGAAGCAGGATAGAATTGCTAGACCAATCTACCTGTTTGTCCATTTGATGCTTTATACCTGAAGGAACGTCTCCACCCCCATCGTTCTCCCGGACACTGAGATCCAGTGCCGAGGGCCTTCTGGCAGTTCCCTTACTGTAAAAAGTGAATTTACAGGGAAACAACAAGAGGACCTTCTCAGTAGTGGTGCCCACTCCGGGCCCTCCTGTCATATGTCAAGGAAATAAACAACTATCTTGACTTTTCGAAAACATCTGAAGGCAGCCCTGTTTAGGGAAGTTTTTAATGTTTGTTTTGCTGTGTTTGATGTTTCAATTTGTTGGAAGCTGCCCAAAGGTGGCTGGGCAACCCAGGCAGATGGGTGGCATATAAATAACAAATCGATGATGATGATGATGATGATGATGATGATGATGATGATGATGTTTGCAACATTCAGTGAAGCTGAATGTTGGGAGATTCAGGAAAAACAAAAGAATCAGACAAAGCATTGTTAAACTCTGGCATTTACTCCCACAAGCTGTAACAGTGATGGCCACCAACTTGGATGGCTTTGAAAGAGGATTAGACAAATTTGTGGAGCGTAAGGCTCTCAGTGGCTTCTAGCCACTATCAGAGACAGAACGCCTTGCAATACCAGTTGTCAGGAATTGCAAGTGGGAAAAGTGATGTTTTTCTCAGGTGTTTCTTTCAAGCTTCTCAGGGGAATCTGGTTGACCACCATGAGCACCAGATGCTGGACCAGATGGGCCTTTGGCCTGATGCAGCAGGCTCACACTGGTACAACCCAGTAAAAGCTTTCCTGTTGCTGTCAAGCAGACCTGCAAGAAGAGCAAAGGTGGGGGGAAATAGCTTTTAGCATCTTGGACTTTGGACCTTGCATTAAGTCCACCTGGGCGCTGGAGTTGGTCACCTTGGTTTGTTTGTTTGTTTGTTTGTTTGTTTGTTTAAAAAGAAATGCCAGACAGGGAAAGGAGGCATAACTAAGGATAGGGAGGGATCTTGCTGATTCAGGGATGAAGCCAGAGCAGAATCTGGATTGACAGATTGGGTTGAGTTAATTGCAAATAGCCTTTTGCCATTCTAGCTCTAAACATCAGTGCCTGTTCAGACCCTGGCACTGACTTCCAGACACTACTGATTTTTAACTGAAGGGCCAATAGAAGACAAGCCGCAAGCAAGCGATTTATTATGGTCACAGACCAGTAAAATTCAATACAATGATAAAAGGCAAATACAAATAATTATGCATTTTTCTTCTCTCAAGAAGCAAGCACAATGATTTTGTCCTGATCAGCATCGAGGTCAGAAAAAACCTGGTAGCCCTCTTAGTGACACAAAAGGACACATTCTTTAAACAAATGAGCACCAAGTTTGCAGGAGATATAACTGTCTTTAGAGGGAGAATTAATCTTTCTCTACATTCACTATACGGGTTACAGTGTAGGAGGACCTGTTCAACAAATTCTACTGCTCTATCTCGACACAAACGTGTCCATTCATTAGTCCAGGACTTATTAATTCATCTATTTAGCAGTGCTGATGGCAGCACATTGAAGCAAGTCAGAGTTAATGCTGTCGTAGAATTTCAGGTGGTTAATGTATACAGATATACAGCTGTGGTGATTCCCTAATTTATAGGAGAACAAGTTTTATTGGCTGAAGTTCTCAGATCCTGTAGATCTAGGTCTACTAGTCTTGGAGCAACTAAAAGTTGAGCGTTCTGTGACCCAAAATTCCTTGGGAAGTTTCTGGGCCTAACCCCTGAGTAGGAAACAGAGCTACCTGGAAATGGGTTCTCAAATCAATCAAAAGTAAAGCTCAAATTGATGCATTTACATTTCTTAGCAACACTTGATAGCTATCTCTTCTCTTTTCCTTTTTTCCTTTTTTAATTTATTTTATTTTATTTGCTCAACACATAACAACAACAACAACAAAAAGACATATTACACCATAATAAGAATATCATCAGTCACACATTACATAAAGAATTAATACAAATTCCATAATCCATAAACTGTAATGGTCTCTTCCTTTTAAATCCGACTTCCCATCTACTCCATAAATCTAATTACCATTCTTTTCTGCCAATATATGTTATTGCTATCATCTCAAATCAGTTCAAAATGTATTATATCATAGATAGCTATCTCTTCTTAGCGCTCTCACGTTCTTTTGTTCATCATTGGACAAGTGGTATCTGCAGCAAATTGTTGCAGTGTGAAGTTCTCCCATTCTGTGTCTCATCTATCCATTCTGCCTCTCCCTGGTTTTTTACCCCTCCCTATAATCCAGCATTCTGTGGCCACTGAGCTGTTTACTGTCTCTGATTCCCATCCCCAGTTTGGATTGTTCCCCCACCCTTTATTTTATTTTTCTACCTCTGCAAATCTTGGGGTTTCCCCAAGTCTGCTCGCTCCCCTTATGCATAGATGGGACCATTTTTAGCAACAGAAGGTGCCACACTCATAGAATAAGTTCAAAAACTTGTATATATAAGATTTATTATGCAGCCTAAAAAGCAGAGACATCACCTTGCCAAAAAAGGTCCGTATAATTAAAGCTATGGTTTTCCCAGTAGTGATGTATGGAAGTAAGAGCTGGACCATAAAGGAGGCTGATCGCCGAAGAATTGATGCTTTTGAATTATGGTGCTGGAAGAGACTCTTGAGAGTCCCATGGACTGCAAGAAGATCAAACCTCTCCATTCTGAAGGAAATCAGCCCTGAGTGCTCACTGGAAGGACAGATCCTGAAGCTGAGGCTCCAATACTTTGGCCACCTCATGAGAAGAGATGACTCCCTGGAAGAGACCCTGATGTTGGGAAAGATGGAGGGCACAAGGAGAAGTGGGTGACAGAGGACGAGATGGTTGGACAGTTTTCTCGAAGCTACCAGCATGAGTTTGACCAAACTGCGGGAGGCAGTGGAAGGCAGGAGTGCCTGGCATGCTCTGGTCCATGGGGTCACAAAGAGTTGGACATGACTAAATGGCTAAACAACAACAATTATCCAGCCTGACTTGCTTCTGGATTGCATCCATGGCTACTGGACACAAAGGCTAAATTCTACCTCTGCTGCCATTATGCTTCTGAATACCAGTAGCTGGAAATTGCAGGGGGCGGGGCAGAGTGCTGTCACTCTGAGGCCCTACTTATGAGCTTCCCACAGGTATCTGGTTGGTGTCTGTGAGAATAGAGCACCAGGCTAGATGAACCATTGGTTTGATCCTGTAGGTCATACATCTTCTGTTCTTATGCTTATCATCTCCTCCCAGCCTGAACATTTTGAGAGAATTCTATGAGAAGTTACCAGTTTCATCAGCGTTGTCCGTTCTGAAGGAAACTTTCCACCAGGGATGGGGAAGAAATCTGATCTGATTTTCATTTAATGGCAAACCTTCCTCAGCTGAACTTTCCAAAAACACAGACATCCTTCGAAGCGGGCACTTCTCCAAATTTTGCAATGCTGTTCTCCAACCACTGGGATAAAAATGTGCATTAAAATGCATATATGAGTGAAACAAACACATGCAAATTATTTATAGGGGGGGAAATGGCTTAGCAAAAAATATGCAAATTGGGAGAAACAGGCACCTAAATGCGGATGAATTTTCATGAGGACTCAAAAGAAAAATCGCAAACCGATGTGGAAATGCTGAGAACTGAACTCAAGGATGGAAAAACGAGAAACTGAGAGAAACCAAAATTGACTGCTGCACCCACCTCTACTTTCCATACAAAGGTTGCCTTGAACTTTCCAGTGCTTGGGGAAAGACCAACACAAGAGTCATAAAAACTCTTAAATTCTAAAGAAAACTGCAGATAAAACAGAAGAGGGCTGTTTTCCCTTGTCCAGATGAAAAATGACAGTAACTCTGATAATGAAGTAGCTCCTGGGCTGCATCTCATCTATCTTGCCAACATTCTGCTTTCTTTGTGCTGACCCGCCTCTGATGCAATACCACATAATGGAAAGTCCGGGTGTGCAGAGAGGTAAAGGATGTTCTTGGGTACTTTCTCTGTTTCTTTGTTTCTTCTTACTTTCTTTGTTTTCTTTCCAACCAGTTGCCCAAACGGAAATACAATTTTGCTATCAAAATAAAATCAATATTTAAGAACAGCCAATTACATTATTATTATGATTTGTGATTGATTTTATATGCCGCCCTATATCCGGAGGTCTCAGAGCGGTTCACAGAATAAAATCAAAATATAAAACCACAAAATACATAATCAAAATAAAAACAACAACCCAATAAAACCCCTCCCCCACAAAAAAAAACACATTTTAAAAGAGCATAGAATGTCAGTCAAATCAACCAAAGGTCTGGTTTAAAAGGAAAGTTTTGCCTGGTGCCTAAAGGTGTATAATGAAGGTGCCAGGCGAACTTCCTTGGAGACAACATTCCACAGACAGGGAGCCACTGCAGAGAAGGCCCCTCTCTCATGTTGCCACCCTCTTGAGGAGGAGGCAGATGAAGGAAGGCCTCAGAAGATGATCTCAGGGTCCGGGTAGGTTCGTATGGAAAGAGGTGGTCCTTGAGGTATAGCAGTCCTGAGCCGTTTAAGGCTTTAGAGGTCGAAAGCAGCACTTTGAATTGGGCCCAGAAACTAATTGGTAGCCGGTGCAGTTGGACCAGGATTGGTGTAATATGCTTAACCTGTCTTGCTCCGTTGAGCAACCTGGCCACTGAATTCTGCACTAGCTGAAGTTTCTGAACCATCTTCAGAGACAGTATAACACATTGTAGCAATCTAATCTTGAGATTACCAGCGCTTAGACAACCTACCAGAGCATAGACGGGCTATCCCTGTCCAGATAGGGGTGTCACTGGGCCATCAGCCGAAGCTGGCGGAAGGCACTCCAGGCCACTGAGGCCACCTGAGCCTCGAGTGACAGCAAAGGGTCCAGGAGTACCCCCAAGCTAGGTACCTGCTCCTTCAGAGAAAGTGTAACCCCATCAAGAGCAGGTGATCTCCTACCCATCTGGTCTAGGGAACCACCCACTAACAGTGCCTCAGTCTTATTTGGATTGAGTTTCAGTTTGTTGGCTCTCATCCAGTCCATTGCCTCACCTGCAGGTGTAAAGGAGAAATAGAGCTGAGTGTCATCAGAATACTGCTGACAATGTACTTTGAAAGTACTCTGGATAACTACTCCCAGCAGTTTCATGTAGATGTTAAACAATGTAGGGGATAGGATTGAGCTCTGTGGAAACCCACATTGAAGGTTCTATGGGGCTGAAAAGCATTCCCCAAGCAACACCCTCTGGGAATGACCATCCAATTAGGACTGGAACCACCACAAAGTGGTATCACCCACCACTAGTTTGGACAGTTGCTCCAGAAGGATACCATGGTCAATGGTATCAAAAGCCACTGAGAGGTCAAGAAGAATTAACAGGGACATGTTTCCCATATCTCTCTCTCAACAGAGGTCATCATACAAGGTGATCAAAGCAGTTTCTGTGCCAAAACCGGGCCTAAACCCCAATTGAAATGGATCCAGAAAATCAGTTTCTTCCAAAAGTGCCTAGAATAGTCTATGACCACTCACTCCAGAACCTTACTCAGGAAAGGAAGATTAGCAACTGGCTCTGGTAGTTAGTTAGGTTTTCTGAATCCAGGGAAGGTTTCATAAGGAGTGGTTTCACCACTGCCTCCTTCAAACAGACAGGTTATATCTCATATAACTAGCAGCAGGCCAAGAGAGGATCAAATACTTAAGTCACTAGTCACTGAGACTGCAGGATTTGTGGATGGCATAGCTGAAATCATCAGAGCCACATAGAAATCTGCTTACTCTGTCGATTCATTTCATGAGAATTTATATATACAGTATATTTATATAAAGCCTTGCTGGATAGGACCAAAGGCTTATCTCGTCCAGCACCCTGTTATCAAAGTGACCAATCAGATTCCCATGCAAAATTCTTCTCATATACATTTTTGCAAAGCGATTTCCCCTAATGTAATGGATTCGTGTATATTTTTCCCACTAATATGTGCCTTTCCAGTTGAGTCCCAAAAATATCCCCATTTAAAGTTCTTTCCAAGCTATCTCACTTCCCTAGCATAGAGATAGACCACATGTTTGGCAAGTCAAAAAATTGTTTACTTACAAAACTCTTCAAAAGTCAAATTAATGTGCCTTTAATTACAGCAGTCAGAAAACATGCACAGGCAGTCAAAATGTTGCTTAGTTACAAAAGGTAACCTTTTGAGAGCCAGTGTGGTGTAGTGGTTAAGAGCAGTGGACTCGTAATCTGGTGAACCGGGTTCGCGTCTCCGCTCCTCCACATGCAGCTGCTGGGTGACCTTGGGCTAGTCACTCTTCTCTGAAGTCTCTCAGCCCCACTCACCTCACAGAGTGTTTGTTGTGGGGGAGGAAGAGAAAGGAGAATGTTAGCCGCTTTGAGACTCCTTCGGGTAGTGATAAAGCGGGATATCAAATCCGAGTTTCTAAACGATGCGTATGGAGAAAGGCTAGTTTCAGATTCCATCGTGATCTGAAACAAAAGAGGCTAATTAAAGCAATGTGCTGAAGCAACCGACTCAGAGATAACAAAGTCCACACACACACACACACACACAGAGAGAGAGAGAGAGAGAGAGAGAGAGAGAGAGAGAGAGAGAGAGATAACAAAGGCTTGGTGACCCATTTGCTCTCAAAGTGGGAAGTGATGTAGGATAAGCCTGGCAGGACAGTGTACTCTATGGTTTAACTCCTTCATGCACTAATTAGATTCAAACATGCTAGAGTTATACGAGGCTAGAAACCTACATGCAGAAGGTCCCAGGTTCAATCCAAGGAGAGCTGGTGGGACCCCCTGCCTGAAACTTCAGAGAGCTGTTGCCAGTCAGTGTAGACAATACTACACTAGATGGACAAATGTTCCAACTTGGTATATGGGGACTTCCTCTATACTTTACTCTAGTCTCCTTGTAAATGTTTCCTATCTGAGTTTCAAACAAAAGCAAAACAAAAAAATTGGAATAGAAAATAATAGCCCAGTTGCCCTAGAAATCTGAGAAGCAACTTCAACCAATTTCTGCAATAACACACCTTCCTTCCTCCAGATTTCTGCTTGCCGCTTTCGCCGCCTTTAAATGTCATTAAAACCACATAATGCTGCAGCTCTGCGTATGGAATAGCTTCCGTAGGATTGATTTTATTATATTTTCATACAGGGGAAAATAACAACAGTAAGGCTGGAAAGAAAATGAAGAAGCAGACTCAGCCTAAGGCCTGACTGTGCCTGGAGAAAGAGAACTGTGAAGAGAAAAGGAAGGATTCCTTCACTAGCAGCAACCTAAGAATGCAATCGCTTCTTGGCTAACTGCTACCCCCTACCTGGTACTGCAGAAACCTGCACTCGGATATGATTTCTAGGAAGCAGAGACAGGCAGGATGTATTACACTTTGGGTCCAGGCAGGATTCAAACCAGAACTGCCATGGACATCGGTGAGGAAGGAGGGCAACTCCACCAAGCCTGTTATGATTCTAACAGCTATCAAGGCAAGCTTGTCTAGGGCAAGATCCACATGGCAGGAGTTGGCCTCCCAGCCTGAGTGTTGTTGTCATCACTTCTGCTGGATCTGGTCTGGGTTGGTTGGGTGGCTGCTTGCAAGCAATCCGGGTCCACTCACGCATTAAGGGTGCTTGAGAATAGGATAATGGCCAAGGCTGTTGCTTGAATAATACAGCATTTTGTCATGGCTTCGGTAGCTCATGGGTGGTGTTGTTTGGCTAAAATTGGGGTGATGGCTAAGGTGTTTGGTTCTAATCCAATTCAGGCTAGAAGCGAGTGGTCAGCAATATCAAAAGCAACACGATGGCCAGAAACAATAACAATGTGAACAACTTTATGGAATAATTCAAAACATCAAAACTAACAAACTGAAGTCTCTGAAAGTCTCTGAAAGTCCTTAAATGAATCACGGTGCTGGACTTTACCCGGTGGAGAACAAGCTGTGAAGCTTTGTATAATCAGCAAATGTCCAATTCTGATGTCCAGCTCGGAACTCTGCTGAACAGTATTTCCAGATAACAACTACTGTTTCATTGAATTCTTCATCGGCCAATTAGTTCAAGTTCTAGTTCAAGTAGAAAGATATGTAATTTCTTCATTAACCAGTGCATGAACACTGTTCCAGAGTATTTTTTCATTATATCTATTTGATAAAAGATTGGTTAATGAAGAAATTACATATCTTTCTACTTACAAGTGTTGAACTAATTTGCTGATGAAGAATTCAACAAATCAGTAGTTGTTATCCGGAAACACTGTTCAGCAGAGTTCAGAGCTGGACATCAGAACTGGACATTTGCTGATTATACAAAGCTTCACAGCTTGCTCTCCGCCGGGTAAAGTCTGGCACCGTGATTCATGTAAGGACTTTTAGAGAATTGACTTTGTTAGTTTTGGTGTTTTGAATTATTCCATAAAGTTGTTCACATTGTTATTGTTTCTGGCCGTCGTGTTGCTTTTGATATTGCTGACTCATATTTTGCAACATAGAAACCAGTGGTAACTGGCGGCGGTTATGATTGCTCCAATGCCCGGGATGGAGATTATGATAGATATAATGAAAGGGTTCAATAGTAAAGGAGGGGGTTCGACCAACATTTTCGGGGTATGGGCCCAAGAGCTTTATTAGCTGACTTTACTAATAAATAGAATAGTGGGATCATGTTACAAAAAGACTAATTGGGATAAATGTAAGTGAGTACATGTCTAGGACTAGGCTGATGTTAATATCTATGTTGGGGATGTTGGTTCATGCTAAGTTGGATGTGGAAGATTCTATGACATAAATTATTAAGATGGCTGTGGGATGAGGCTGATTTTAAATCCTAGCTGGACTGCAGTTTTTGCATATGACATACGCCATCCTATTATTAAAGGGATAGGGTTTATAGCTGTTAGGATCGGGTGTGCTAGAATGAATAGCTGAGTGTATATAGATTGAATATAGCTGAGTGTATGAGAAGGCTGTGCATACTACTTTCATGTGGATGTCAGTTGTAACCTGGAGAAGTTGTGTTTGGAGTCTGCTTTGCCCTCCTTCCTCTAGTGATGGCCAGACTTGGCCCTCCAGCTGTTTTTAGATTACAACTCCCATCATCCCTAGCTAACAGGACCAGTGGTCAGGGATGATGGGAATTGTAGTCCCAAACAGCTGAAGGGCCAAGTTTGGCCATCACTGCGCTTACATCCTGGAGCGAGTCAAGTTGGTCTTAATCCCAGCTCCTATTTGCGCTGCCACACCTTCAAGGTGAGGAGGGAGTTGTTTCTGGTTCCTATCCCCTCCAAGCCACATAACTCAGAGTGAGTGGCTCAAGTTCACCAGAAAGGTTATCCATACCCTTTCCCATGGATCACAGAGCCCTGTGTGCAATTGCTGGACTCACTAATCACCTGAGATGTGCCTCAAGAGTATACATCATTTCATGTTCCCCGTCTCCCTTTCCTGCACACACCTGTAGTGCAGTGTGGAGTAGGCAAAAAAAACCCTTCTCCAGCTGCAAGCCATTTGCAGCCAAAGAAAAAAATCCCTACTGGACCCCACTATGCCAACCAGCCAGTTTCACACTGCATACAAGGTGGGTTGTCTAGGTGCTGTGACAACCTTTGAAGAAGGAGGTGGAAAGGATGGGAGGCCCTTTTATAGCTTCTGCCTTCCTCCACCCCACTGCTGGCAAATGACAGCATCAAGAACCAGAAGTGGCTTCCTGCCCCACTTCCTCTCTTGCCATAAATGGGTTCCTGCTCAGACTCCACCCCACTGCTGGCAAATGACAGCATCAAGAACCAGAAGTGGCTTCCTGCCCCACTTCCTCTCTCTCGACAAATGGGTTCCTGCTCAGACTCTTTCATAAGCAAGGTAGTGGGGAGTGATAAAAGCAGAACCC
Organism: Podarcis erhardii; assembly: GCF_964252035.2. Lineage (NCBI taxonomy): Eukaryota > Metazoa > Chordata > Lepidosauria > Squamata > Lacertidae > Podarcis > Podarcis erhardii. The sequence goes on along the minus strand of NC_138508.1, from coordinate 21,613,954 downwards.
CTCCTGGGAAATAAAGGGGAAGTGTTGTGCTTCCCTGTGATAGGTTATCACTGGGTTATACTTAGCAGGTGAGGCACACGAACGTGTGAAATTGCCCTGATTTGTGCAGTTTCTCAAAGCGAGAAATCCTAAGGGGAGAAATTGCTTAAGCAGGTAGAACCACGGTTCCTCCAGATATATTTGTTATGACCCAAGGGGATGCAATTTCACTTTCTGAAAACCCAGGAAATGAAAAATGCATATTCCTTACTAATATGTGCCTAGCTATGAGTGATGTCAGCTGAAGGGAGGCTGTAAGAACAGAAGGCAAAGATTAATGGCTGCTGTTATAAATCTGTTGCTTACATTATTGAAAAGATCAAGCCATACCAGGCAAGGAAAAAAGGGTGTGAAATCGTAGAGTCAAAGTTCAGGGCAAGAAATAAAAATGAGCCACGTGAGAGCAGCTGGGGAACTGAACACACATATTGAATGGGGAGGATTTGCACAGTGGAAACTCTTTGAATTCTCAAATATTGCACTGCTTTGCAAGTGGCTTTTAAAAAAAAAAATGTTTTGGGGGAAGGTTTTAAACACAGTTCTTTAAAGTACATGGCACAGATTGTACTATCAGAGCCTGCACACACAGCAGTCTTGAGTGGTGAGAGGCTTAATCAGAAACAAACGTGCAGTAGTCAAAATATTGGCTAAAAAGATATTCATACAGAATATCCATCCTGCTTATAAACCATATAAATACACACAACTTCCACTTCGCTGCATTGAGGAAGAGACTGTACTGAATATTCCAGTCCAGCAGTTCTGTGAGACTAGTTACAGATCTACACTCATGGTTTATAACGTTAAGGAATCATTTTCATAAAGCGTGTTCTCCTTCATGGAGAGCACGTGTTGCGGTGGGGTCTGCTGAGCCACCCCTCTGTTACCAGGCAGGGTCTCTAAAGATGGCCTGGGGCAGTGATTGGTTCACTGGGTTGCTGGGGTAAAAGTTATGTTGCAATTTTGGTGGGAGCGGTAAAATGTTTAAATACTCTGCACGCAGCCTGGTGCTTTCTCTTTGCTGTGTGCAACGGATCACCCGCCCACCTGCCCTTGAGTAAGGGGTTGTTGCATTGACCTTGCTATGCCTGTCATGGGGTCGTCTGCCGTTGGGGCAGGGGCCTGGTAGGAATTTTGTCCATCTGGCTGATTGGCTGGGCCATTTGGTTTTTGCCCACTGCGTAGCAAATCGTCACAACTTGTAAGGTTGCGGTTAGGCATTGGTTATAAATTGGTGGAGGAGGGGTTAGGATAGGCTGGGCCTGCCCCTCCATGGTTGCTGCAGAAAGGGAATTCCGTTAAAGGAATCCTGGGGCTTTCCATCTTTTCGTTCCAATCCCTGGAATGGGACTAGGGCCGTCAAGCCTTCGGGGAGCATGCGGATGAGAATTGAGGGTCTGTGACTCAGCTCCATTTCTCCCCGACTTGCTTTCCCCCACACTGTCTTTCGGTGGTGCCCGGAAGTCAGTTCTGTCCCCAGGAGGGGGGAAAGATAGTCTTAACCAATGCCTAAACAACCACTCACTGTTTTGTATATAAATAAAGTTGTGGCCAAAATTATGCCAAAAACCTTAAACAAAAATTAAGTGTGCGTTGTGAGTTATTTGGGGGGTGGCTTGGGGACCTCGACACGCAACGTAGATGGGCACATTACGTTTTGTTTGTAACGTTAATAATGCGTTATTAAAATGTGACAACAGAGTGTTGCAGAGCGACCAGAAACTGGAAATAGGGAAGCTGCATTGTTATGGACAAAACAAAGCAAGGAATGTTTTTAAATTACCTTTCAACTATTATCTTGTAATAATAATAATAATAATAATAATAATAATAATAATTTTTTATTTGTACCCCACCCATCTGGCTGGGTCTCCCCAGCCACTCTGGGCGGCTTCCATAAAAACCAAAAATACACTAAAATATCACACGTTAAAAACTTCCCTGAACAGGGCTGCCTTAAGATGTCTTCTGAATGTCAGGTAGTTATTTATTGCTTTGACATCTGCTGGAAGGGCGTTCCACAGGGCGGGCGCCACTACCGAGAAGGCCCTCTGCCTGGTTCCCTGTAGCTTTGCTTCTCGCAATGAAGGAACCGCCAGAAGGCCCTCGGCACTGGACCTGAGCGTCCGGGCAGAACGATGGGGGTGGAGACGCTCCTTCAGGTATACTGGGCCGAGGCTGTTTAGGGCTTTAAAGGTCAACACCAGCACTTTGAATTGTGCTCGGAAACGTACTGGGAGCCAATGTAGGTCTTTCAAGACCGGTGTTATGTGGTCTCGGCGGCCGCCCCCAGTCACCAGTCTAGCTGCCGCATTCTGGATTAGTTGTAGTTTCCGAGTCACCTTCAAAGGTAGCCCCACGTAGAGCGCATTGCAGTAGTCCAAGCGGGAGATAACCAGAGCATGCACCACTCTGGCGAGACAGTCCGCAGGCAGGTAGGGTCTCAGCCTGCGTACCAGGTGGAGTTGGTAGACAGCTGCCCTGGATACAGAATTGACCTGCGCCTCCATGGACAGCTGTGAGTCCAAAATAACTCCCAGGCTGTGCACCTGGTCCTTCAGGGGCACAGTTACCCTATTCAGGACCAGGGAGTCCTCCACACCAGCCCGCCCCCTGTCCCCCCAAAACAGTACTTCTGTCTTGTCAGGATTCAAACTCAATCCATTAGCCGCCATCCATCCTCCAACCACCTCCAGGCACTCACACAGGACCTTCACCGCCTTCACTGGTTCTGATTTGAAAGAGAGGTAGAGCTGGGTATCATCTGCATATTGATGGACACCCAGTCCAAACCCCCTGATGATCTCTCCCAGCGGCTTCATATAGATGTTAAAAAGCATGGGGGAGAGGGGCCAGTAAATGAACAAGAAATTGAAGAATTCCTTAGAAATTACGGACTACCAAAAATTTCAGAACAAAATAAAAGGCTTCTGAATGAGAAAATAACAGAACAAGAGATAGAGGGTGCCATCCAGAATATGCAACTGGGAAAATCACCAGGACCAGATGGCTTGACTGCCAGTTACTACAAAATGCTGAAGGATTGGTTAATACAACCATTAAAGGAAGTTTGCAATGAAATTATGGAGGGGAAAAAGGCACCTGAATCGTGGAAAGAGGCTTTCATCTCGCTTATACCGAAAACAGAGACTGAAAAAAACCAGGTTAAAAACTACCGCCCTATATCTTTACTCAATGTGGATTACAAAATTTTTGCAGACATTTTGGCAAAAAGATTGAAGAGAGTGTTACTAGGGGAGATTCATAAGGACCAAACTGGCTTTCTCCCTGGGAGACATATGTCAGCTAATGTGAGGAACATTATTGATATCTTGGAGCTGTTAGAAGTTGACATAAATAGAAAGGCTGTTTTAATTTTCGTGGATGCGGAGAAAGCTTTTGACAACATTTGCTGGAGTTTTATGAAAAAGAATCTCCAAGGGATGGGGGTAGGCCAAGGTTTTGAAAACGGTATAGGTGCAATATATTCAGAACAAAAAGCAAAGTTAATTGTAAACAATGTGGTAACGGAAGAAATATCTATAGAAAAAGGTACATGACAGGGTTGCCCAATATCCCCTCTACTCTTTATATCAGTCCTGGAGGTTTTGTTAAATATGATTAGAAGGGATCAGTTGGTTAAAGGAATTCAGGTCGGAGCTAGATACTATAAATTAGGAGCATTTGCAGATGACCTAGTGTTGACTCTGCAACAGCCAGATACCAGTACCAAAAGAGTCTTAGAGCTAATTGAAATATTTGGTCAAGTAGCAGGATTTAAATTGAATAAACAGAAAACAAAGGTTTTGGAAAAAAACTTAACAACGGAAGAAAGAGAGAGGTTTCAGAGTGAAACAGGTTTGGAGATAACAAAGAAAGTGAAATACCTGGGGGTAAACTTAACATCTAAGAATGTGAATTTATTTAAAGACAATTATGAAAAATGTTGGTCAGAAGTAAAGAAAGATTTAGAAACATGGTCAAGGTTGAAACTGTCCTTGTTAGGTCGAATTGCTACTATTAAGATGAATGTATTGCCTAGAATGTTATTTTTGTTTCAAACCTTACAAATTCTGGACAAGATGGATTGTTTCAAGAGGTGGCAGAAAGATATATCAAAATTTGTCTGGCAGGGCAAAAAGCCCAGACTAAAGTTTAAGATTTTGACTGACGCAAAAGATAGAGGGGGGTTTGCTCTGCCGGACTTAAGATTATATTACGAAGCAGCAGCTTTTTGCTGGCTGAAAGACTGGCTACTTCTTGAGAACACAGACATCTTAGACTTGGAAGGATATGATAATTGTTTTGGCTGGCATGCATACTTATGGTACAACAAGGCAGTGGTGTACAAAGGTTTTAAAAATCATATTGTTAGAAAAGCACTATATAATGTTTGGAGCAGATACAAAGACCTATTGGAAACTAAAACTCCCAGGTGGTTGTCACCAATGGAAGCCAAGGGGGTGAAAAAACTTAATATGGATTCTAAATGGCCAAAATATTGTGAAATCTTAGAACATGAAGGTGAAAGGGTCAAGCTTCAGAGTTATGAAAAACTAAAGTCCAAAGTTCGAGATTGGTTGCATTATTACCAGATAAATGAGACATTTAAAGAGGACAGGAAAATAGGATTCCAGAAGGAGAGGTCAAAGTTAGAAACGGAACTGTTAGAACCCAATACTAAGAATCTGTCAAGAATGTATAATTTGCTGCTTAAGTGGAATACACAGGAGGAAACGGTGAAATCAGCCATGATTAAATGGGCACAGGATATCGGTCATGACATTATGTTTGCTGACTGGGAACAGTTATGGACCACTGGTGTTAAGTTCACGGCATGTAATGCCTTAAAAGAAAATATAATGAAAATGATTTATAGGTGGTACATGACCCCAGTCAAGCTAGCAAAAATTTACCATTTGCCCAATAATAAATGCTGGAAATGTAATGAGAATGAAGGTACCTTTTATCACCTATGGTGGACCTGCCCGAGGGTGAAAGCATTCTGGGAAATGATCTATAATGAAATTAAGAAAGTCCTTAAATGGACATTTACTAAGAAACCAGAGGCTTTTCTCCTGGGCATGGTTGGCCAATTGGTGCCAAAGAAAGATAGGATTTTCTTTATGTATGCTACCACTGCAGCAAGAATTCTTCTGGCAAAGTATTGGAAGATGCAAGAACTACCTACTCTTGAAGAATGGCAAACAAAGGTGATTGACTTCATGGGACTGGCAGAGATGACCGGCAGAATTCGTGACCAGGGGAAAGAGGCAGTGGAAGAAGACTGGAAGAAATTTAAAATATATCTTAAAAACTGTTGTAAAATTGATGAGTGTTAAGATGTCAAGGGGTAAGAAGCAGAGAATTACAGCTGTAATTAACAAATTTATGGGAATGTAATGAAGGGATCTAAATGGGTAATTTGACTAAAGGGTTGCTAAAAAATTCTTTTTAAAATAAGGATGCAGCGAAAGGGAGGTATGGGGAAGTCGACTGAAAGAAGTTACAGGAAATAAGATTATGAAATTATACATGTTTAAATGTTTTGTATGTTTTTGTTTTGTGTTTTGTTTGTTTTTATTATGTGTTTGAAAAATGAATAAAAATTATTTTTTTAAAAAAAAAAAGCATGGGGGAGAGGACGGAACCCTGAGGCACCCCACAAGTGAGGGCCCAGGGGTCTGAACACTCATCCCCCACCACCACTTTCTGAACACGGCCCAGGAGGAAGGAGCGAAACCACTGTATAACAGTGCCCCCAGCTCCCAGCCCCTCTAGACGGTCCAGAAGGATGTTATGGTCGATTGTATCAAAGGCCGCTGAGAGATCCAGCAGAACTAGGAAACAACTCTCACCTTTGTCCCTAGCTCGCCGGAGATCATCAACCAGCGCGACCAAGGCAGTTTCAGTCCCATGATGAGGCCTGAATCCCGATTGGAAGGGATCCAAATGGTCCGCATCCTCCAGGCGTGCCTGGAGTTGTTCAGCAACCACGCGCTCAATCACCTTGCCCAAGAAAGGAAGATTTGAGACTGGGCGATAGTTGGCCATACTGGCCGGGTCTAAAGATGGTTTTTTAAGAAGCGGTTCAATGACCGCCTCTTTCAGCGGATCTGGGAATGTTCCCTCACAGAGGGAAGCATTCACCACCCCACAGAGCCCATCGCCCAGCCCTTCCCGGCTTGCTTTTATTAGCCAGGATGGGCAAGGATCCAGGAGACAGGTGGTTGGTTTCACGCGTCCAAGCAGCCTGTCCACATCCTCGGGAGTAACGGATTGAAATTGATTCCATGCAACTTGACCAGACAGAGCTCTAGCACTCTCCCGCCCCGGCACTGCTCCCACGGTGGTGTCTAGCTCCTTCCGAATATGAGTGATTTTATCTGCAAAAAACTTTGCAAAATCGTTGCAGGAGATCTTGGGGTCCTTACAAGGCCCCGGTGGTAACGGTGGTTCCGTTAAATTACGAACCACCTGAAAGAGTCTCCTGCTACTATTTTCTGCAGATGCAATAGAGGCGGTGAAGAAAGTCTTCTTCGCCGTCGCTATCGCCACTTGGTAGGCTCGACGTTGAGCTCTAACCTGTGTCCGGTCAGATTCGGAGTGAGTTTTTTGCCACCGACGCTCTAGCCGTCTCAGCGATTGTTTCATCGCCCTCAGCTCCGAAGAAAACCACGGAGCTGTCCGGGCTCCATGCAATCGGAGAGGGCGCTTTGGAGCCAGACAGTCGATAGCCCTGGTTAACTCCGCATTCCAGCGGGCCACCAGGGAAACAGCTGAAAGGCCATCAACATGGGATAAAGCATCCCCTACCACTCTCTGGAAACCATTTGGATCCATTAAGTGGCGGGGGCGGACCATCCGAATTGGTCCCACCTCCCTGCAGAGGGGAAGGGTCGCTTTCTGTGTTTTATTCATGCTCCTTTTATTTTTGGTGAGCCGCCTTGATTCCCAGTTCTGGGAGGAAGGCGCTATATAAATAAATATTAAAATAATAGTGATGATGATATTTGATGTCCAGTCAGGGGCTTACAAAGCAATGAAATGCCTGTTCTGGATCTGTGATGGCACTGGACAGCACTGAGCACACAGCAACTGGAGGTTGTAAATTCATTAGTGCTCTTTCTAATTATATAATGGGCCTCTTGTCAGAGAAACAATCTTTATTAATGAGGCATCTGTATGGCTTTGCCTCGGGGGGTGTTAAAATGTGACAAGTTGGCTACATACAGCATACCAGCCTGTTAGGACTTAAAACTTTTTTTACAAAGCTCATAAGAAGAAGTCGTAAAAAACATGTTTATGATCCAACCTTGATTACACTGGCATTTATGGGGGGTACAATAGGATCCCTATGACCTGACACAATCTGCTGCTGCTGTTGTATGAATGCTAATATCACAACAAATGCTTATTCTAGAGGTATCGGTCCAGGGTGGAGGAAATAGGCATCCTTCACCCTAGCACAGCCTTTCCCAACCTTAAGTGTTCACATGTTGTTGGACTACAACTCCCATCATCCCTAGCTGGCAGGACCAATAGTCAGGGATGTTGGGAGTTGTAGTCCGACAACATCTGGGAACCCAAGTTTGAGAAAGGCTGCACTAGCACATCACCTGAGGGCTGACAAATGTGCACACCTACTCTTCTCTGTCTCCTAATATTTAATAATGCAAAATACACAATGTTTTGCCATGGTGTTCTGAATCTTACCACCCCTGAAACCAGAGGTGGCTCATCTGATAATTTTGTTATCAAGAAGCGCATACGGAGCAATTTTAAAATAATTCTTTTAGAATTTGTTTTAAAGATTATAATGTCAAATTATATCGCTCAAGATGACAGGAGCTCTACCAATGAAGATTTCTAACTCCTTAATGGAGAATGCTATTTAAACACACACACACACACCAAAAAACCCCCACCCTTTACCGAAGACTGTTAGGCACAGTCTCCATCAATCTCTACTGATTAAAATGATAGACTTTGTAAGCAATAGTCCATTAAACGAGTTCAGTGTAGGGAAAGTTGGAAATCAATGCATTTTAAAAGATTAGGGAGATCACAAGTTGGAAAAAAAGAGCCATCCTTTGCTTTCTATGTCCCAACAAGAAATCAAGAAAAGCAGCTACCGTTTAGTCCAAGAGGGCAATCAATGACATTTCCAATGCAGCAACAATCAACCTGCAAAATGACGACACTAAAAGAGAAGAGAAAACCACTTTCTTGGTGTTTTTAATGGTCAAACTGGTTGGAAGATGGAGCAAGCAAATACAAAACTCTTTGAAAGCATTCCATGTTCCCTGGTGCTAAGTTAATTGCATACAGAGCCATTCTAAATATAAGAAATCAGCAGGAGGTATGTTGGCTCAAATTCAGTAGGGATAAATTCACATTAAATAGTGAATAGTTTTCATGAGAATTTAAGAAGAAAAAAGAAATCAGCAGAAATGCTGCCCAAATATAGAGAACTGAATTTAAGATTGGAAAAGCAAGAAACAGAGAGAACCAAAATTAACAGATTCTTTCATCCCCACCCAGGACATAACTTTTCCAAGTATGTGTTCCACCACTGAGCTTGTGGCCTCCTTGTGGCCATGGACAACTCAGAACATTTTATTGTGTGAATACAAGATGGCGCCCATCTCCCCTATTCCACATAAGAAAGCTGACAGGCCTGGCAGTTGAAACCAGCTCCACATCTGGTGAAAGGTTGGTCTGGAAGGGATAAATGTGCATCCGGTTCACATTTTTCATGCAAACCTACCTAGTTTTCACTTCCTGAATCAATCAACCACTGAAATGTAGATATCTAGCACATTAAAAGTTGTGTAATTCTTTATCTCTTTGACATCTGAAGGGAGGGCATTTCACAGGGCGGGCGCTACTAACAAGAAGGCCCTCTGCCTGGTTCCCTGCAACTTCACTTCTCACAGGGAGGGAACCAGCAGAAGTCCCTCAGAGGAGGACCTCAGTGTCACAGCTGAGTGATGGAGATGGAGAAGCTCCTTCAGGTATACTGGGCTGAGGCCGCTTAGGGCTTTAAAGGTCAGCACTAGAACTTTGAATTGTGCTCAGAAATGTACTGGAAGCCAATGAAGATCCTTTAGGACCGGTGTCATACGGTCCTGGCGGCCACTCCCAGCCACCAGTCTTGCCTCCATGTTCTGGATCAGTTGTAGTTTCTGAGTCACCTTCATTATACTATTGTTGGAAATTACTTGTATAAAAGCATATATTAAGCCAAATTGCATGCAAAATAGCATATATTAGGATGTAAGACCAAAAAAAGCATATAGTCAGAGGGCAGCAAACTAGTTGTCCTCCAAGAACTTGGTGCTTCTCTTCATATCCATCATCTGCCGCTCAAGGTAGGGCAAGCTCTACTTGTGTCTTAGCAACAGAGATGCCAGTGAAATACTTCAGGAACTCATGAAAAAAGATGAAAAAGTGAGTCCTCAAATTTGTACATAGCTGTGTACATAGCTGGTGTTGATCTTTAAAGCCCTAAATGGCCTCGGCCCAGTATACCTGAAGTAGCATCTCCACCCCCATCGTTCTGCCCGGATGCTGAGGTCCAGCACCGAGGGCTGATTTCCTTCAGAATTGATAGGTTTGATCTTCTTGCAGTCCATGGGACTCTCAAGAGTCTCCTCCAGCACCATAATTCAAAAGCATCAATTCTTCGGCGATCAGCCTTCTTTATGGTCCAGCTCTCACTTCCATACATCACTACTGGGAAAACCATAGCTTTAACTATACGGACCTTTGTTGGCAAGGTGATGTCTCTACTTCTTAAGATGCTGTCTAGATTTGTCATTGGTTACTTTTATACTATACACTAATAGTGAACTCATTCTCTGAGTGTGCATTCTTCTGTTGTGAAAGTGGTACCACCCATGCTCAAGATGAAGGCATTAGTACCCTATGGTTTGGAAAACCATAGCTTTAACTATATGGACCCTTGTTGGCAAGGTGATGTCTCTGCTTTTTAGCAACCATTAGCATGTCTTAAAGAAGCCCTGGCAGCCTTGAAGAGCGCCTTCGTATGTTCTGTTTTCTTGGCAAATCAAGTTTGGCAGCTCCGTGGCTTTGAGAAGGTATTACATTTCATGCCTGCAGCTATAGAATGAAAGCGCAAATTTACTGAGGGTTTATGCCATCGCACCATGCTGAATGGCACCCCTCCTAGTTCATCATGGCTCTCGTAGGTCTGTTCTGCGCAGATGAGCCTAGAACTGGCTTTGAAGTGTGAGATTGAAAATGCATGCCCTGACACCAGTAATTAATGATGGGTTTATAATATTTGCGAACGACAGGATATTACGGAGGGGAAACGCCGAGATGGTGGTGGAGAATGATATTGCTGAACAGCTACGGTAATTAATGGAATACTTTTAGAAAGATTCAGCATTGATGAATAGCCTGTCAGATCCCGAGTTGTCTTCAAACGAAATGTGACAACGGAAGCTGAGTTTTAGCTCTGAATCCATTGCCGGGATTTCATACTAAAGTTACTCCCTTGTAAAACACAGTAGGCAAGTGAGGGTTTTCATGCTAGGGTTGCAGTCTTTTTTTAAAAAAGAAAAGGAAAAAGAAAAGTGTGTGCGTCTAGAAAGAAACAGCTTCAGTTCATGCACAATTTTAAGCCAAACCATGGCTTAGAATGAACATGTGAGCAACTGGGGAGCACAGGTGGAGGAGAGAAGGGGAAATCCCATTGCACAAGTTGAAGTCATTCTGCTCATACAATTATTTGTTGAATGCCACCTGCAGTTTGCAAGATATCCCTTTTGATGTCACAGGTTACGTTGGGGCACAATGTTTGCACAGTCATACCTCGGGTTACAGACGCTTCGAGTTGCACTATTTTGGGTTGCAGACTGCGCCGAACCCGGAAGTACCGGAACGGGTTACTCTCAGGTTTCAGTGCTTGCTCATGCGCAGAAGCACTAAATCACCACTTTGCGCATGTGCAGAAGTGCCGAATCACAACCCGCGCGTGCACAGACATGCGGATCTTGGGATGCGAACGTGCCTCTCACATGGATCACATTCGCAACCCGAACGTCCATTGTATCATGCACAATTGCCAGTGAAGTACGCATTTGTATTGCTTGCTCAGAAAATGTGCAACATGGTACATGAACAACATGATGGGGAGTCGGGAAGTAATGTGGCATCATGTGACATCAGTGCGCGCTCTCTCTCTTTCTGTCTCTCTCTCTCTCACACACACACACACACCAATCAAACACCCAGCCAACCAGTGACTCTATTACACTCTTCCATAATTTCCATCATCTACCAAATGGTATCCAAGCAGAACATTGTGATCAACCTAGAGGCCATAGATACACCTTATTTTCTCAGAAACAACCACTGCTTATGGGTTGGTGTTTTTTAAAAAAATCCTAGCTCCATGGACTCCTATTTAAAATGTGTCTGAGCAAAGAATTAGCTTCTGTCTGTACCATGAACAGCTGAGCAAAAGAGGAAATTTCAGCAAAGAAATAACCCAGCACTGTTTACACCTGAGGAAGACTAGTCTCATGGACCACACCCTTGGCAGGTTGGCAAAGGCTGGTATAAACCATTTAACATGATTTCCCTCACTGCCACCTACAGGTATTGATCACCTGACAGTCTGCAGTCTCCAAATGCCTCATCATCGAGTTACATTCCTAAGCGATAACAGCAACAGCGAGCTAGGTGTTAATTTTGTATCACTGTTCAACTTTAATCTGTCCGATTTGTGCACACACAAGATTACTCACGCAAACACCTTGTCATAAGGCACACTTGAGCAGCACAAGTGACTTCATTTAATTCTTCAAAATTCGTTCTCCAAATAAGACACTTAACGCCCTACTGTGTGTCTCCTGGTTCTGCTGTGTTCTTGGCGACGGAACAACCCACTCAGACTTTCCCCACATGCTGAGGAAACTCTTAAAGCTTCAGCACGCAGGTCTCTTAACTGGCTGCACAAATGAATTGGAGGAGAAAGCTATTAAGGGCTACTAGCCATGATGACTCGACTCCACAACTGAAGGTTGTAATGCTTCTGAATACCAGTTACTGGAAGCCACAGAAGTGGAGAGAGCTCTTGTGCTCAGGTCCTGCTTGGATCCTTGCTTCCCCATGGGGCAATAAAGGAACATGCTGGTTATAAAAATCCTTAGATCTCTTATCCCTAGATCTGTCCAGACCTTCTCCTCCCATGAGTACACAAACCACCCAAGAGAGGGACTGAAAAGATGATGCTACCCCTACCCCACCCTCAGCGCCAATTTTCTCACTGGCCATGTTCCCAGTTGGATGTGCATTTGGTGATACGGTGGTGATGGGGGCTTGGGAGATGCAGGCACACAGGACTCTCCCTCTGTGCGCATGCAAGCACATCTTCATGCTAACTGCAAGCGCGTCAATCACCGGGGGCAGGGGTGCCGACCTGAATAAAATATTGTGGGGGCAGGTAAGCCCCGCCCTGCACAATCGATCACAAGATACACCATCTGAATGGCCATGGCCATCAACTCTGGGGGGCCCTGGCCCCCTCAAATATTACATTGTGGGGGCAGAAGGGATCTCGGCCCCTAGGAGTTGGCTCCTAGGACTGGGGGCATGGCCAGAGAATGTGTGTGGGGGTGGGAATAACAGGGTGATCATGTACCCTCCTTTGTGCGTCTGGAATACACAAGCAAAGGAAGGTTTCAGCCAGGGATGGTTCAAATGCTGTCCTCCAGGTCTCTCAGTTTGGCTCACAGGGCACTGTCCTTCAAAGACCATGTTCCCATTCTGTAGGACCTACCCCTCGATCATACTCTGTTAGAGGGATTTTGACTAGCTAGAATGTCTCCTGCCTGGCTGGCTGGAGAGATGTGTCTGTGTTGTGGATGAATATGGATGCATCTGACATTTGCACAGCTAGAATGTAGCCGGCTGTACAAAGATAAGAGTCATACATGTTGCCCACCCTGTTGACCACATGTTTCCTCTGGCCCTGCCCATCACTGGCATATGGTCCCTGAAAAGTTTGCCCACGAGGCAGGACAGCCCTTCCCATTTTGCTGTCTGCGCTGAAATGGAAAAGTCCCACCCCACATGGCTGCCCGTCCCCCTGCTGAAGCCTTGCTTACTGGGGTTACATGGCTGCAGCAGCAGCTTCTGGGTTCTGGTGATAACCACACCACCACCATGACCACCACAGGAGAAGTGGCAATGGCTTCTCCTCACTTCTTTGGCAGCAATGGGCATGGGAAGTGCCCGTGGCGGCACCAGAGAACTGAGGAGAAGCAGTGACAGTGGTAAAATTTTGTAGGACTCTCACCTGATCTCACCAGAACTTGCCACTACTGCTTGTCTTTGATTTTCTGGTGGTGGCATGTGGGGGGTCTGCTGCCCCTTTGGGATTCCACTGCCCAAGGCAGATGTTTCAGTCAACATAAAGTGTAAAGCTCTTGTGCTTTCCTTAGACTAGTGTTTCCCAAACTTGGGTCTCCAGCTGGTTTTGGACTACAGTTCCCATCATCCCTGACAGCTGACCCTGCTAACTAGGGATGGTGGAAGTTGTAGACCATAGAGAGATTCCGAGGCAAGAAGGGGAACCCTCTGACAAAACATCCTTCACCACTTCACCCATCTGTGTAGGAAGAAATTGAGTCTTTAGTTCCCATTTGTCAATAATCTACCTAAATGAGTAATAGCTTCCAGCAGTGAGCTCTATAGCCCTTCCAACAAGGCTGAACTGAAACAGATCTGGAATAAGTTCTGAAAACTATGGTTGGGGACAAGTCATCAGACAATTTTGCTTCCCTGATTAATTCCCATGCGGGAGCTTGCAACTTGAGCTCTCCCTTCTCCTTCTTTACATATTTTTTTTAAGCATTCCCAAACTGACTTTTTTCCTCTCAGCAAACTGGAACAGAGTTTAAAGTGAGTTAACCATGTTGCACCAATCCTGAGGGTATGCGCAACAGTTAAAGAGTAACCACTTAATTAAAAGTCAATTAAGAGTTCCCATAGCACTGAAGGAAAACAAATGAATATAATGGTGCTCCTAAGTGAGAGGAAAAAGGTTAAAGTAATTGTTTCTGCTGATAGGGCTCTTTCAAGCTTCAGCTAAGTGCTGTGGGTAACAGGAGACATGGTAAAGTTGGAATTAAAAGGATCGTTCAATGCTCACTTCCAATCAAACCAGAAGGGTGAGAAGTCTTTGCGCTGGAGGAATAGTCTCATTCATGCTGCTCAGTCATCTAACCAAAAGGGCTGTGTGGTGAATTCAATTCTGTTTGCATTTACAGCCAAATCTACCAAATTTGCACTTTCTGAAACACTGTGAGGACTAAAACACAGCCATCCTTTGAAATTCGCAACTCTCTGAATTTTGTAATGAGTTCTCCAATCAAAGAATGTTCACAAAAATGTATATTTTACAGGGGACATGCATAAAAAAGAATGTATTTGGGTAAATATCATACAAAAACACCTTATATTAGGCAAAATACTTCCATTCTACTCTCCTACTTCCATGCTCCAAGGATCATTTCACAACTGTTCCTCTTTCTGCTATCCCTGGCCTGAAGAACTATTTAGTCTGATTTTGCAGCTTCAACCAGCTATCCTTCAATTTCACCATCTCTGAACCACTCCCACTACCCCAAAATGTAGGTAGCATCACCACCAATGGCCCCATAGTTGCGGAAAGGAATATTTGGTCTGCTCTAGTGCCCAACTACTCATCTCAGGTTGTTGTAAGCTTGTGCTCAACATCCTAGTTGGATTTTGTGCTGGCCATGTTAAGTTACCCCACTGTTTCCCAGCAAAAGCATCCGAGGCATTTGAGAGACAGAACAAATTATGGAATGCAGGTTGGTTGTCAAGGTAGCGGAATATGAAGCAGTGGATCTGTCAAGGGGTTTGAAAATGTATTAAGATGCAGATTGGAAAACAAGATTCTATTTAGTTCAGCAATAATGAAATCAGATGCAGCACGCTGACATGTTGCAATACCAATTCTGAATTTGGCCTTGATCTGTCTTCAACTGGAGTTGTTAGAAAGGCTCTGTCTTAAGAACACGAAAATTGCCTTGCTGGACAGATGAAAGGAAAGATGGCGGCCTTCCTCACACAGACATGATGGCACCTGAAAGCTCAGAAAGAGTTTGGTGATGCAGTGCAACGGAATTCCATCAGGGTGCTGACCTGTAGCCTTCTTCTGATTGGTTGTCAGTACCACTAGCCAGAAAGGGGTGGAGTCAACACTTTGTATGTGGGGGGGGGAGCAGTTGGAAAGTGAAACAGAGGAGAGTTGGGGTTCTTGGAGTTCAGCAGGATCGGAGTAGAGCTCCTGAGCTGTGTTTGTAAGATCCACTCTGAGGAAAATATATGTATCCAGAAAAGGAAGTCTCTGAGCTTTGTTGGAAAGACAGTGATTTGTGTCTTTATCAGAGTATTCATACAAGAATTAACTGGCAAGCTGAATTTGAGCAAGAAGTTGAGGTCTACTTGGGTCTCAATTCAGTGAGAAGGAGAGAGGTCTTCTGGAAAGAGGAGAATCCCAAATCAGTTAGGAGGGGTGTGGTGATCCCCTGGCTCAGTTATACTCCTAGAGAATAGGAGTGTGATTTATAGAAGGCTGGGGGAACTGACAGAAAGTCTCACCTTGTTTAAGAACCCAAGTATTAAGACCTAAGCTGTAACATCTATACAATTAAGTTTAAGATACTGAAGTGAACTAATTGAAAAGAAGCTGTCTCTATACTTCCATTTTGCTGAAAATGGTCCCAGAGCAAAATAAGACAATTACAAAATTACTTGTTTTGCAAAAATAAGAAATAATAATACATAATACATAATAAACAGAACATTACAATATTTATCATAAAATTACACGAAAACATAAAATAGCAGCAACATTAAAAACAACACCTTATTTCCAAACCCTTCGAAAGCCCCTTTTTGTGTGCACACCAAACGAATTGTTCTGAATGGTGAGTGCTTGAAAAGGTAGATCAGGATAGATCCAAGCATTTGGGAAGATTAAATGAGGTGACCTGGATCCAAGCCATTCAGGGCTTTAAAGATTAAAATCAACACTCCAAATTGAGTTGGAAAACCTACTGGTAGGCAATGCAAGTGGCGCAAAGTTCTGTATTCAGGTTTATTGTGTTCTTCCAAGAGGCAGTAAGAAGAAAGGACCACCCCTTCTCCACACACCATTAGTAATTTTCATGTATTGCCATCCAATCCAATCCAATGCCATTGGAAATCTCGATGACTTCCAGTCAACTTACTTCCAAGTGCAGTTTATATCAATGTCTGGGAATAGCAGGAGAGAGAGTGTTGTTAATGATCAGCCTCCTGTCTGTGGGCTTCCTATGAACATTTGGTTGTCCACTGTGAAATCAGGATACTGCTCTAGATAGGCTCTCTAGATAGAGAGCCAGTGTGGTGTAGTGGTTAAGAGCGGTGGACTCGTAATCTGGTGAACCGGGTTCGCGTCTCCGCTCCTCCACATGCAGCTGCTGGGTAACCTTGGGCTAGTCACACTTCTCTGAAGTCTCTCAGCCTCACTCACCTCACAGTGTTTGTTGTGGGCGAGGAAGGGAAAGGAGAATGTTAGCCGTTTTGAGACTCCTTAGGGTAGTGATAAAACAGGATATCAAATCCAAACTCTTCTTCTTCTTCTTCTTTGGCCTGATCCAGCAGGCTCTGCTAATGTTCTTATGCTCTTAAAAACCCCTATGCATAGGACTGCAACCTTCCTGTGAAACCCTGTGCACACTTACTAAGAAGTAAGTTTCATTGAGCTCAGTGGGCCTTATAGGCGAGTAAACAGCTTTAGTCCTCCTTTTCTTCCCTATAATCTGGAAAGCTCTAACTGCACATGAAGGCTTCACTTTGCAATTCTGACAAGAACTCACAGACCAGACTGACAGAAAAGTCAGCATTATCTAAGATTCCTGACCTAACACTGTCAGCTTGGGGGAAATTCGGGTCACAAATGGTTGACAGGATGAGCAGTGGCTTCAAATGTCAAAGTTTTATTTATGTATCTGAATGCAGTATTAACTTCAGCTTCACCACACCCAAATGCACTATTTCTCTCAGAGCAGTTGCTCAGGAAAGCACACGAGAGGGCTGGCAATCCTACAGAAAACCTGGTTCCAAACTGTTTAGGCCACCTTTGAAGTTTCATTCACGTAAAGAGGAGATTATGCTGATGATTACAGATCCCAGCTGGTATCCATACTAGATTTTTTCAAATTGTTCATCGCTTTGAGCTGTTTTCATGGAAAGTGGATTCTTAAATTTGGCCATAATGATGATGATGACACTCACAAGGTGACCTTGGGGCAGTCACTCACTCTCATCCCAACCTATCTCAGAGGGCAGTTTAAACAATTTACTATGGGGTGGGTGCTAAAGATCTATATCCCGAGAGCCAAATGGGTCCATGCGATTGCACTTTCCATTGAAATGAATGGAGAGCACCCCACTAGCTCTGAGCCCAATGCACTTGTGGGGTGCTCTGGATCTGGGCACCTTAGTGTAAAATTCTTAAATGCTAAATGCTCTGTTAGAGACACATTCTCTCTCTCTCTCTTTCATTGCCCACCTGAGCAAGGTATGCTGGAGTCAATTCTAGTGCTGCTTAGAAAATGGAGCTATCATGGTTTCTATGCGGTAGAATATGCGTCAGAATAATGCCTGTTAGTTCTGTGCTAATGTGAACTGCCTTTGCATAAAGCCCAGGGAGAGCTTAGCTTTAAGAGGCTCAGATCTATAAAGATCAGACAATGGAAGTGATTAAATTTCCTACCACTTCCAAACTCTGTGGACTGGATGTCAAGAAAACACAGAGCTGAGAGGCAACGGGGGACCCCTTTCTCTTGTACATTATCTTGGCGGCCGTATGAAAGGCAGAAATAGCGGAAGCAGAGATGACTGACATGTTTATACAAACCCGGGAAGCTGAGGGATCAACCCCCCCACCTTCACCCCCACCCCCACAAAAATGGTTTCACAGCTTCAATCTTTTTGAAAAATCTTATTCCATAAAGAGAAAGTGCTGATAAAACAAGTTTCGCTCAGGGCTCTCCTCCACAGTCTAAAACGAGCAACACGGTATAACACCCTTCCTTTCTGTGCAGGGAATGTCATTACAAGGCCTGTAGCTTGACAGTCGCAAATGGACATGTATTGAGGATCACATCAAAAAATAGAAAAACTTCAGGTCATCCAAGGGATGGCTGGAATCTTTGGCCAAAGCACCCATTCCGTTATTAAATACTTGTTATTGGATTGTTATATATAGTCACAAAGCCACAATATAATATCCCCCCCAACACCCATAACAGTTATCTAGTTGTACATTAACATGGTAAAAAGGTAAAGGTAAAGGGACCCCTGACCATTAGGTCCATTCGTGGCCGACTCTGGGGTTGCGGCACTCATCTCGCTTTATTGGCCAAGGGAGCCGGTGTACAGCTTCCGGGTCATGTGGCCAGCATGACTAAGCTGCTTCTGGCGAACCAGAGGAGCACACGGAAACGCCATTTACCTTCCCGCCGGAGCGGTACCTATTTATCTACTTGCACTTTGACGTGCTTTCGAACTGCTAGGTTGGCAGGAGCAGGGACCGAGCAACGGGAGCTTACCCTGTTGCAGGGATTCGAACTGCTGACCTTCTGATTGGCAAGTCCTAGGCTCTGTGGTTTAACCCACAGCGCCACCTGTGTCCCTTAACATGGTACTAATAGCCAAAGCTGTCAGGCAGTTAATAGATGTGGAGAAAGCACTTAAGTTTACAAAGTTCAGTGAAAGGCACAGTTACCTGCAGGAACAAGTGAGGAAGCCTTGTAGCAGCCTCAACACATCTGTTTGCAAGCTTCCTGAGAATAGGGGGCCTTTACCCAGTATGAGAACACCTGTGAAGCAAAGGAGACTGTTCCGTTATATAAAAATATATCTATTGCATGTAGGTTTGTTTGGGGATAAAGTGTTCAGTCTGTAAAAATTGATCTGCCCAGGGATCAAGTGGGAAGGTAGTAGAATTTTCAGATCTTGTGGATGAGGAGTCATACAGCCCCAGGGTATATCTGGTCACTAACGTGCTTTGGTAGGCAGATCAAGGTGTGATCTTGGACTAAAGATCAAATGGTATTCTAATGGCATCAAGGGTGCTGTTCTAACATGGTAGTGATCTGATAGGGAATGTTTCAGCTGGAGGGAAAGTGGATGGTGTTTAACCCTCTGTTCATTAAATGTACTTTTTGCTCCAACCTCAAACCTCATCTCAAGGGCACCATGTTGGCTACCCCTGCTGTAAATATTTTCCCCCTTTTTAATTGCCTCCTATTGCTGAGGTCTCTTAACCAACAGCTCACGGCTGCTGCTTCCTTGGCTAACAAAGATGTGTGCACCATTTTATTTGTGACTTGTGATTGTTTTACTGATGATTTGTTAAGCATTCTATATGACTTATACTGTATTTGTGATGTTTCATTATGGTGTTTTTATCTTTTATTTGTAAGCCGCTTTGGGATTTATTTGAATAAAGAGCGGCATAGAAATAAAATCAACCAATCAATTGCCTAATAGAAAGATTTTTTTTAGTAAAGCAATCTAATAGCTTAGAACAGTTAGATCAGTGACACTTAACTCTTTATGGGTCATGGGCCCCTTTGACAATCTGATGTAAGCTATGGACTTCCTCCACAGAAAAATGTACACAAACCATACAAAGAAAATTCTGCATACAATTTGTTTCATTGTATTTCTGGAGGAGGGAGGGGATTTGAGCTGGTTCATGGACCCTTGAAGTCCATCCATGGATCCCCATGGTCAATGTTCAAGGCTATTGGAAGGGCACCCTTTATCTAGGGGGTGGGAGTTCCATTATTCAAGAGCATTTCTCCATGGCCTTTTAGCTATTCATTAATTTATTTTTGCCTATATTGACAGAACAGATGGAACAGAATGCTTCCTGGCAAAACCAAGTCAACAAATGCACATCTCCAAAACTTTCTAAGTTCCATATTAGATATGGCAGAGAGTCCCGTCTAAAATATATTTATAATAACCATGCTCCTTATTAGCTGCACAGTGTTCAGTGGTGGGAAGAGCCCACTTCATTCCACCAAAATGGAATCCAAAGAAGATGCCTCATTAAAAAAGAATTATGCCATCATTTTAAATTGACATAATAGGATTTTAAATGAGTTTGCTACCAACCTCCTTCACTGCCAGAGGACGTGAGACTAAATTAACACTTGCAAAGTGCTGTGAGATCCTGGGAGTCTCAATATTATCTCAGTGTAAAGCATTAATATGATAATTCCCTTATCCTACAAAATTCACCCCTGACTTAACTTCAATAGGTCTACATACCGGTAGGTTAGAGAAATCTGCCAAAAACAACCCAAAAGAGGAAAAATGCAATAATGAGCATTACCATTAATTTCCCTTGGAACTTTGGCTGCGTACACAATCAAAGCTCATTTCAGGAGAAACAAAACAAGCCACAGAACAGTGGCTAATGTTGTCTGTACATAGCTTCAAAAACCAGCAACCGGAGTGCACAGGATGCAGAGTAAACAGTAGTGTGGACACAGCGTTTCCATTTCAAGCAAAGAACCTTTATATGCACTTGTTGGACTCCAATTTCATAAGAACACAAGAGTCCTTCCAGATCAGACCACTGGTCCATCCCTTCCTGTATCCTTGTTTCATAACATGCCTTGTTTCATAACATGCCACTGGTCCATCCATTCCTGTATCCTTGTTTCATAACATGCCTCTGAGAAACCTACAAGGTGGGAGCCTTCTTGGGTGGCTGCTCCCCAGCAACCAGCACTTCTATTTCCGGAGCCTAGAGGATGCATATAACCAACATCACTAGCAGCCATTTTCTCCATGAAACTATCTAATCATCTTTTAAAGCCAGCCAAGCTCATGGTCAGCGCTACATCTTGTGGCATGTTCACTGTCTCAACCTGCCCCCCCCAGGGCATTTAAACCAGAGACAAGTTAAACCTGAGGGTCAGCTGCAAGTTTGAAGGGGGCCTGGGCAAGGTGCCCTCTGTGACATCGGTGGCAACGCTTGACCTTGGTTGCTGGAAATGCTTTGCCTGCCATCTCTGCTTGTCCACAGCAGAGGAGGCAGTGACTAGCAGTGCTATTCTGGGCTCCTAGCCTTGCTTCCACCATCACCACCAGTGGAGGCTGCTCTATTGGGGCAAAAGCAACATTGCTCCGCCAACTGCAGACTGTTTTGCAAAGCACGAAATTAGAGTCCAAGCCAAATCTGGTGCTTGGTGCATGCCTCTAATATGTGCTGAGCTATTTAGAAGTGTGTACCAATAAAGCTTTGAAAACATATTTTCCTTGGGCTAAGAAATTTCCACCATCTCTTGCACTTTAAACACAAACAAAAACCAGTCTGGGTAATGCCCTGAGCCAAATATAATTGCATGCAACTTCCATTTGCATGTCAGGTTCCATTGTGCATGTGCTGTATGCCTTTATTTATTTACATTATTGGTCTACGGCTCTTTATACAACTATATCCCAGGGTGGTTCCAATCCCTCATCATTTGCTGGCTGCAATAGTTCCTGTCAAATCAATAAAGATTCACTCCTAAATTATATGCATCATAATCTCAATATGAAATGCTGAAATACACAAAAATATGTTCAGTATATGGCTTAAATGTTTATTCAGAAGTCCCACTGCTGTAGGATTTGCTGTAGGATTTACTCCTTAAGAGAGACTTCCTTCCTTTCGATTATACCTTTCCCTAAGCATATATCCACTGCAGAAAGTTCTGTAATTCTCTCATAATAGCCTATGTCACTGCAGGAATTCTGGTTCTCTCCCTCCCTCCCTCCCTCCCTCTCTCTCTCTCTCTCTCTCTCTCTCTCTGTGTGTGTGTGTGTGTGTGTGTGGTCTGCAAAGCAACCTCTGAAATTTCTTTAAAGCTACAGCTCTAAATGTAGACTCTAATAAGTAAATCCCACAGAGTTCAATGGGACCTGCTTCTAAATAAACATGAGGCATTATCCAGCCAAGATTAAGCACTTTTAAATACTGTTGCTGTACATGAGGGAGATTTATTTCATTTCGTTTTGTTTATTTTTACATCCATGCACCACCTCCCTGCCTTACAAGTGCTCCCAAGGCAGGCTGCAGTATTAAAATAAATAAATTTGATAATAAAGAACACTCCAGCAACAAAAGCAATAAGGGGGCACAAGCAACAAAACAATCAAAATGGTGGCATCAAAACAACAATAAAAATCAGCAACATCAAGGAATGTAGAAGAGTTTAGCTTTCTTATTTGAAAGAAAGAGGCAGAGGCCCAGTGTGGTGCAGCCATTTCAGAGTGCTGCTGACCCTGGACCAAGGAGACCAAGTTTCAAATCTCCACTCAGCCAAGAAACTCACCAGGTGACCACAGGAAAGCCACTGTCTCTTAGTCTAATCTACCGCACAGGGTTGATGTGAGGACAAAATGGAGGGAGAGGGAGAACCACCTGAAAGGGGAGGGTATAAATGTGCCAGTTAATGAAACAAATAGATAAGTTTCATCTCTCCAAACTTTCAGGAGATCTTTTTACATTGCGTAGCCTGCATGTGAATTCTTCCCTGATGCAACTTTGAGTGCATATTTGTAGGATAAGCGTCACCTTTTCCCTATACCCAAAGAAAAGCAAAATCAAAATGCAAATTGCTTATTAAAAACACACACAGAGAGAGAGAGAGAGAGAACCTCATTAAGATGCCAACAGCAAAACAGAGGCGGAAGGCAAACCACTCCAGAGAAACAGTCGCGGTTCACGTGTTTGCAGAAATCTGACTGAAATGATGCCATGTTGCTTAGAATATAAATTAATGGCAGTTATTACAATCAAGGGCTGTAGCGTTCAAGAGCCAGTTTTATGATCTGATCAGGTACATTGCAATTTAGGTCTTGCGCTCTCGCCATTACTGTTTGTCATCCTCCTGCCTCTTCGATGCAAATAGCTTGATCCTGGTGTCCCAGCAGACCCTGTCGCCATCTGCATCTGTTTGCCTGAAATAGCTTTGAAGCTGACAGCCTAAAGAGTGGAACAATTAGGGAGAAATCATAATGGGACATGAGTGAGGATGGAGGGCGGGTGCTCTAAGATGCTCCATTAGTTTCTCCATAAGAGCTATGTTCCATAGTCTATCCTGCCATGCCTCTAATGTTAACTTAGTAGTCAGGGTGTTGACTTGAATAAAATATTGAGGGGGCCCTAGTAAGTCCCGCCCTGCATAAATGATCACATGATGCAGTGCGCACACACCATTCCCCCCCCCCAATAATTTGTATTAATTTTTTCCAAATATCTTAAACACAACACAGCTTAACAATATTATTCTCCTTTCAATCTATATCTTATCTGAATTAACTTCCCTCCACCCCTCTTCTGGCTTCTCTACATTGCTCTTACTTAAGCGTGATTACTATATATACATTCTATAAATGTCTATAATTCCTTAATAAATTTTTGTATTATACTTTAGACATACATTCCTTATTATATTACAGCATTACATCTTGTGGTCTAACCAAATGTTTACAATAAACGTTACGAGTTTTATTTCGGTCCTGTGAGTGTCTTTATTTATGTACAGTTTTCTATAAGTATACCATAAATTTGGACCATTCTTTTTGGAATTTCTCATCGTCCTGTTGTCGGATTCTTCCAGTTAACCTTGCTATTTCCGCATACTCCAATACTTTCTGTTGCCATTCTTCAATTGTCGGAATATCCTTGCACACACACCATTTGAATGGCAATGTCCATCAACTTTGAGGGGGCCCAGCCCCCTCAAAAAATTTTATTGAGGAGGCCGGAGACACCTCAGCCCCTAGGAGTTGGCTCCTAGCAGTTTTCCAGTATTGCATTAATTTATTTCTAGCTGCAGACATGAAACGAATTAGTAGGTCCTTAAGCAGGAAATTCTTACGCTCATCTGTAAACAGCTTTAATACAGCTTACCTTGAATTGTAGCACCTTCTGCTTGTGGTTAACGCTTAGCTGGAATGAAATATTCAACGCAGCAATAGAGAAATTAAAATAATAATTTATTTGTCAGACAAATAAATGAGAGGCTCAGTGGTATATGGTTACCAAGCTCTGGCCTGGCCTCCTGCCATCCTGGCCAGCACTTATATTTCCTTAATCCAGCCCCCTTTGCTCCTCCTGTGGCTGCCTCTGTCCAATCAGCCTGGTTGAAATTCCTATTGGCTGTTTGCTAGAACCAATCACAAAAGATACACCCACTTCCTTCTGTCCTTATAAGGGAGACAAAGAGCTATATATAAATGACAAATAAGTAATAATATATCTTACATGGAATCTTAATTACCAGCTCACCTCTTGCCCTCCTTGCCCTATTGCCTTATAAAACAAATGGTTAATCTTACATTTTTATCTTCAACAGATGTCAAGGATCTTGAGTTCACATCAACATTGAAAGATTTCCTTCAATTGAAGGTTTCTAAACAAATGCCTGACAACTATATATCAAGAGTGCTCTATGGCGTCTCCTGTCTAGCAGGGGGGCTAGGCTCATTTGCCCCTCTGGTCTCCTATTACAATATGACTCTATGAAATAAGAATCTAGCATTTCTTAAATCCTTTGCATAATTACATTTAAGCCAATATATTTAAGCTAACATATTTCATACATTTGTCATAGGTAGCCTTTTAAAAGAATAAAGCTTCTCAAAGTGAAAAGGAAGGAACTCAGTAAAAAAACAGCTTTTAAAAGAAGCCTCTTCAGTTTGCACCTCCCCCTTTCACCCTCCTCTCCAGCCTCAAAATAAAATAGAAAGAAGCTACTTCTTCTACAGCCAAGCCAGTTGCCTTTCCCAATATTTAACACATTTAACCTTTTTAACTCTCTCAGTTTAAGAAAGAAACAGCTTTAGAAAAGACTTTTCAAAAATGCTCTCTTTTCTGTCAGCTAAATGTTTTTCCCCATTTGCTCCTGGCCTTTGAAAATACAACTCAAGGTTTAAGAGAGGCCCCATGGTATCATTTTACTATTTGCCCATTCCTAATTGTGTTTTGCAATCTGCAAGGTCAGTTGTCTGTAATTCCTTTTTTTATGACTTTGAGAATTGTTTTTCCTGCTATAAATCAGGGGGGCCCCCTTGTCTTAGGAGGAAAAACATCTTGCCAAGGTTCTTTCTGCCTGGCATGAAACATTTGAAAATCCTTTTTAAAGCTCATTTTAAATACAAGCAAGCCTTAATAAAATATATATATGCTTTGATAAAAATGCAGGCTTATGATTAGATGCCTCAGAATCAGGTTGTATCACCTGTCCTACAATGAGCGCTCACACCTTCCTTTGTGGGCACCCTTTGCGGAACCACGCACAGCACTTCAGCCCACATGGGACCCACCAGCTAGTTGGGCTGGCCTGCCTCCCTTTGGTAGCCATTGTAGGTTCCCGCCAAACACCAGTTAGCCAATCAGCACTGCAGGGAGGCGGAGCCAGTTGCTTAAATATTAGCCGGAGCCAGCAGCAACCATGCAGTTGGCCCCAGAGCTTCACCCACCCAACCCTCCCTTTGTCTAATGTTTGCAGGTTAACCATTTTCCTTCTTGTTCAGCGGGCGCTGCTACGGTCTTTGGATGGTTGCTGTTGAAGAGCCGGGAAGGAATTTCCCTGCATTGGCAGGTTTGGCCTTCCCCATAGCAATTTGTCATGATTTTTGCAGTTTTAGGCCTTGGGCGGAATCCTTTAGTCTATCTTCCCTATATGGGGGGGGTGTGAAGTGGTGACTCACTCCCCCACAGCAGCGATTCCAGGATCCAGGTTTGTATATGGGAGTCACTGGCCATACACTGAAAGGTTGTCAGTGAACTCCCCTGCGTTGCGGTGATATGGGGTGGGATGCCAGCATACACAAGTGTCTTGCTGTGCACCCTCCCATATCCCATTCACCCTGAGGAGGCCCAGTTCCCCTGGCTGGGGGGCTGGAAGGGATACATGCCCAATGCCTAAGCCAAGGTCTCCCTACATCTGAAAAGTTTAATACAGTGGAGCCTCACGGAGGTCCGTTCTTAACCTGAAAACTGTTCTTAACCTGAAGCACCACTTTAGCTAATGGGGCCTCCCGCTGCTGCTGCACCACCGGAACCCAATTTCTGTTCTTATCCTGAAGCAAAGTTCTTAACCTGAAGCACTATTTCTGGGTTAGCAGAGTGTGTAACCTGAAGCATATGTAACCTGAAGCGTATGTAACCCGAGGTACCACTGGAAAGTTGTGGCCAATTTTTAATTCCATAACACGCTGTGACAAGTTATTATTCCTTCTGGTGGTCTCTCAGGCCAGGAGGGAGGTCTCTGCCTGGACACGCAATAAAAGAAACGTCTTCAAATACCGTTTCTCAAAATAATGGTACAGGTTTTCAGCCCCACCACATCTGAAAATATGAACCTGGCTGTTGACCTCTCCAACAAAAGGATTTCACCTTTGGCATTTCACAGATGTGCCGTGCCACCTATGAACTATGTCAACACTATTTTCATTCTTGTCAACGCTGGTTTAAAAAGGTTTAAAAATAATTCTGGTGCTAAACAGCTTCCAAGATGGTGCTACAAAAACAAGTTCTAAAGTTGTTTTTAAAAAACCTGAAAGGATGTCCAGAGAAGGCATGAACAGTGAGCTTTCCCAGGCCACTTAGTCTCTACAGATTTACCTGAGAAGCCTACATTTCAGAATCCATTTCCTGCCAATTCTTTTGGGACAAACGTTTTACTAGCATCATGCTGCTTGCAGCCACAGTTTGCTCTGACATCCTTGCACCAATAAAACCTGAGGGAGCCCAGGATAGGTGTTCTGAAATGCAGGCATGCTTTCCTCCAAACCGTCTACACAGTACAAGTCAATGCGAAAAGGACAGTCTCCCCCAGCTCTGTTGGCCCTTTGTATCAGGGAATGTGTTTGCCAGCTGATATTTCTTCTCTTTTTTTATCAGAGGGTGGAAGGAGGATAAGCCAGAGCGCCAGAGGGACTGAAATCCATTTTAGATAAATGTGTCAAATAATGTAAGTCTTCTTTGCCTCAAAATTAAATCACTATGGAATTATATTTTGAACATTACTCCAAAGGCCTACAAGGCTTTGATATGTTAAATTCTGGAGACAAGCGGTAGATGTTGAAGTTCAATGTGGGAAGGGAATTGTGTGGATAAGAAAAGAAACACCGGGGGGGGGTCTTTATATTCAGCATGTATGCCCTAGAGTGGTAGACCATGGTTGAGGCCAGTACCTACTTGCCTAGCAGGGAAGAGCCACAGCAACAACCTTCTAGTGGCAGCACTGCTGTCAGATACCAGAAGGATGTGGTGGCAAAGTCAAGGCTGCGCAGGTACACCAGTTGATCCAATCCAGCACTCCTGCAGGTAGACCCACACAGTCCCCACCTTGCTGCTTCCTATCCTCTACCCCTGCTGTTAAGCAGCAGCGACACCACTGGTGGGAGGCTATTGCTGCGGTCCACACACACTCCTGGTTAACACCGACAAGGGAAATCACACTGGAGTGAATTCACACTGGAAGGAGTGCACTGCACATTACAGTTGTACCTCAGGCTACAGACGCTTCAGGTTACAGACTCCACTAACCCTGAAATAGTACCTCGGGTTAAGAACTTTGCTTGGGTATGAGAACAGAGGTGCGCCGGCAGCAGGAGGCCCCATTAGCTAAAGTGGGCTTCAGGTTAAGAACAGACCTCCGGAACGAATTAAGTTCTTAACCCGAGGTACCACTGTACTGACTCTCAATTTCCAAGCTGCGATTTCACACTCAGCCTGTGTGATTTTCTGCCATCTACCTGAAATTGCAAAGTATGCCGACATATTTATAGCTATGCTGCTGTGTCATTAGCTATGAGTTTAGGCCCAACTGCCTAAACTCCTATTCAGTCAATCAAAATGCCCATTACGTTTATCCACTATCATGATTTCCTTTGCTGGCAATGTCAAGGAACTGCGAGTGGATTCAAGAGTGCCTTTTGAAAGGAGCATGACTGCAAAAGGCTAACTGGGAACAGAAATCATGTTTGTCGGTCAGACCAACAAATTGGACAGAATGGACCGGAACATGAAAACAGAAAATGGGAAGTGACGCTTGACATTCCTAGGAAGCGAAAGAGTGGTAATCTAGCCACAGAAAATGAATTCATCTGAAATAACGCTGAAAGGTTCATAAACTGACCTCAGCACCATGGACCAAAGAATTTGTCTTCTGTGTCTTCTGTGGGAATCAAAGATGCTCACGTTTACCTCAGGAGGCATCCAGCATCTGGAATTATACTCTCCATAACATGAGGCAGGGTTAAAAGGCAAAGAAAATGGTGAAACGACATAAGAAATAAGAAAAACCAAAAAGGGATCATTTCATGGTCAGAAATTGGGAGCGGTTTCAGCCAAGCAAGCCCTCCGTTGTTTTGCGTATCTTGAAATAAGGATCTTAACAAAGAACTGAGAGAATTAACTCATTTTGAGAACTGAACTTTAAAAATAGGGAGCATCTGTTGCCAAAGATTTACAACTTATTTTTAAAATTCAGTATCAAACCTAAGCAAGTAAGGGATTTAATATTAAGTGGGCACAAAAAATAAAGAAGAATGGAGTTTTATTGTTTGTTTGTTTGTTTGTTTGTTTGTTTGCTTGCTTGCTTGCTTGCTTGTTTATTATTATTAAATAGGTCAATATGCAGGAAAGAGCACATATGTTTATTGAAACATATCAGTTGTAGGCTTTTGTTTTGTTTTCATTTACTCCTACTTTATTTTTGTAGTCGTTTCTAAAAACACAACAGTTTTACAACAGTGTTCCTTGCTTTCTGTGTTTGTCACACTGGGTTCCTAACTGCAGAAAGTTGAGGTGTTAATTTACTTAATCAGGGAATGCCATTTTATTTACTTGCGCTCTAGGCAGGAAACCTTTATGCACAATAAACTGGGGTAAGGGAAGCTGGTGTAAATCAAGCCGACATAAATTTACGACAGATCCAAACCCCTTTTAGCAGTGTTGCTGCTGTTGCTCTGCCCTAAGCCTGGCAGAGGAAGCAGCCTTTAAAACAGCGTTGCATCTGGGTTATCAGGTCATGTGACAGAACTGAATGGACTCAGGATCCAGCCAAAGTCCCCAGTCTCTGGTCCTTCCCTCACCATGCACCCAGAATGCTGAGCCAGAGATCCACTGCCAGTGGCATAGCATGGGGGGCTGTGGCCCCGGGCACATTATTGGAAGGGGGAGCGACCAGGCATCCCCACAACAGGCTCTCACCAGAGCCTGGCTCCAGTGTGTGAGGGAGCTGCCAAGGCAGCTTTCTTGCACCCAGCCACTGCTCCGTTCCCGGGTCATGTCGGACCTAGGGGCAGAGTGAAGAAGAGTTGGCAGCAGCCTTGCAATCCCTCTCCTCATTTGGGCTGTGTTGCATGAGTGGGTCCCTCGCTCTGCTTTGGGAGGCAAGCTGCAGCTGGCTCCTTCCGCACCCCTTGAGGGTATACCCCACGTGTCCGCCCCAGGTAGCAGTTGTGGATGCTCTGCCACTGCCCGCTGCATCCTAAGCAGCTCACCTGGTGGATCTTGTCCTAGGATTGCCCCCTTAGCTTTCTTTCCAGTCCGCTTGATGCGAAGTTCTTTGAAGCTGAACATAGAGTGGCCGTGTGTCCTACTTCGCAGAGGATGGTCCTCTATTTGAAGGACTGCCTGGTCCAAGTCCATTTTAAAGGTGAAGAACCACCAGAAAGAAGAGCAGGAAAGGTCCTGGAAGTTGCTTATCAACAGCTAGGAGCACCTGAGAGGAAGGGCTGAGTGTACAAGTTGAAGAGGAGAAAAAGCCTCTAAGCTTTTGGCAATTGGTTTGGGGGGGTGGAAAAAGAAGGATCCCTTCCTTTAAAACAAAAAACAAAAACTAGGATGGAGAATCATGGCCAACAGGAAATGGGACTGGGAAATATGGAACTGGGTATGAATTACCGAAGACATAACAAGTAAATAATGGTGGACTAATACGCTGTTAAGAGTTATTGGAACCCTTGGAGAGAAATTTATCATATCGGATCAGAGAAAGACTATTTTTGACATTTAGCAATGTTGAAGAGTTCCTTTTGGACTTTTTGGGTTGAAAAAAGAATGAACGAACTTGAGATACCTGAGATTGAAAATTGGGAAAAGGCTGCTGAGCATATTGAGAAACAGCTGGATATTCTCTTGGAACACAGCTAGATGTTTTCCTGAAGTATATATTTTGAATAGTCATTAATTGGCAGATAGAAAATCCGAAGCCCTTCATACTTTTCCCCCTTATTTCTTATTTTATTTTTATTTTCTATAACTTCTAATTTTCATTTCCCCTCCCTCCGCTAACTCTATCTATAGAGTTATGGTCTGTCTCTTTTTATGTTTCCCATGCCATGTTAATGAAGATACACACAGAAAGGTGAAAGATGGAAGATGAACAGCCTTGTGTGAAGGTCACGGTAGGGAGGATTTCCCAGGGTGGGAGGCTGGGGGAAGTGGGGGAATCTCCCAGGTGAGAGCTGAGAGGGCTCACCCTCCTTTGGGTGGAATAAGGGTAAAGACACATCCTCTTCCTCTTCCTCTCTTTTTTCTATATTTTCTCTCTGTTCTATTTTTATTTAGATTAGTTTGGCTTTTATTGTATTATATGCTGGACCATAAAGAAGGCTGATCGCCGAAGAATTGATGCTTTTGAATTATGGTGCTGGAGGAGATTCTTGAGAGTCCCATGGACTGCAAGAAGATCAAACCTATCCATTCTGAAGGAAATCAGCCCTGAGTGCTCACTGGAAGGACAGATCCTGAAGCTGAGGCTCCAGTACTTTGGCCACCTCATGAGAAGAGAAGACTCCCTGGAAAAGACCCTGATGTTGGGAAAGATGGAGGGCACAAGGAGAAGGGGACGACAGAGGACGAGATGGTTGGGCAGTGTTCTCGAAGCTACCAGCATGAGTTTGACCAAACTGCGGGAGGCAGTAGAAGACAGGAGTGCCTAGCGTGCTCTGGTCCATGGGGTCTCGAAGAGTCGGGCACGACTAAATGACTAAACCACAACAATGCTGAAAATGTTCAATAAAATGTTGTGTGTGTGTACACACACACACACACACACCCAGGTGCAACTGAACAGCAGACTGAGCAGACGCAGAGTTTCACCTCTTCACAGCCTTGTTCCTCACTATGGTGAGATGCATTGTATTTCTATTTAGAGTGATTGTTTCCAAATGTGCATCAATCCCTGTAAATTAGCATATGCATATTGTATATAAATCTGCATCCTCTTTTGCCCTGCTTTTTAGGCAATGTGTTTCCTCCTGCTCCCTCCCCCTCCTGGATGCCCAAGCACGCCACCCTAACATAAACAGATGTCAGCTTGATAAAAAAAAAATCCCTTTTTTATTATCTGCTGGGACTGACACAGCAACAACTGTCGATTCTTATTTTCTCGGCGTTGCTTCAGCTGCGAGGTGCCTGACAGGTATGCACTTTGTCTTCCTCATTTTTCCTTCTTCCCTGACAGCATCCTGTTTGCATAGACACTTGTAGCCGGACGTCGAGGGTGTCCTTAGGAAGATATCCTGTTTAACTCATTTGCTTTGTGCGGCACGCAGCGCAAAAGGTGCCAATTAGAAGGCAGCGGGAGGCTAAGAAGATCCTGTCTGTCAGCTTGGCTGGGAGAGAGAATTTGTTATTAATTATTAAGGCTGCTCTGCCATGAAAGGATTCGCTCACAAAACACCTGTGCCTCAATGAACAGAGCAAAAGGGAGAGCTCATGGGAAGGGGGCCAGGAGGAAGAAAGAACTTCCTCCAGCGTTGAAATGCACTCTTATCTCTCTCTCTCTCACGGTCCATTCTCATTAGCCACCTTCTCCTTCGCTCAAGCCCAGGAAGAATGTAAATGGAGCCCTGCTGGGTGAGACCAAAACCCATCCACTGCCCAACATGCCATGTCCTGTTTAGATGCCTCACTGAAGCCTGCATGCAAGACACAAGGGTCAGGGTGCTGTCAGTGGCTCCCGGCTGGTTGCCCAGGAAAGTATAACGACAAGGAAGAGTTTCTTACTGTACTTTTTTTATTTCAGTCTTTACCGAGAAAGGCTATAGGACCCAGTCTCTTGGATAATGGCATTGTCCTGAGTAGTCCACCCTGTCTCTCCCACTTCTTCACTCGTCACTTCTACGGGTGCCACTAAGTGCCCTCTGTCTTTGAGCTCGTTGCTCTCCTACTTTTAAGGCTCGCCGGGTTCTGGGAGATGGTGATTCTGGAATGCTTTGTAATATGCCAGCCAGCTGCTCTGACTCTCCCATGATTTCCCAACTATCCCCCTCATCTGCCTCTGAGCTGTGACCTCCTTCAAACCCCTGTTGTAAATCTATACTGTCTTCTACCTCCCCCTCCCTGGAACGGTCAGGATGGGGAGGCCGTCTCCACCATTCTTCCTCTGCCCAGTCCCTGACAATGAGTGCAACAACTTTTTATTTTTCTTGTTCCTTGGCAACTGGTATTCAGGAGCATGCTGCTAATCCTGGAAGTTACACATAGCCATCATGGCCTAGTAGGTAGTGGAGGTGGTCAAGTACCAGGGATTGCAAATAAAGTAAAATCCAAACTCTGCTGAAGTCCACCTTTCAGAGACTGCCCTGCCTTCATTCCCATCCCATTGTGCTTTGGGTCTTCTGCTCCTGATCCACCAACCTTGATGGTGATCTGTATCTGACCCAGCAGATTCCCCCATACCTACCAAATTCTGCCCTCCTCTGATTTGCTGGAGCTGTTTTGGTTTTGTCACCTCTACTCCAACCATGCTGCTCACTGCTCAACCATATATAACATTTATGCCCCACTTTCCTTTCAAGACAACTTGAGGTAGAGCTACACCATACATTTACAGCGCATCCAAAGGACATTTAAAGCAAATAATTATAATTATAATTATAATTATAATTATAATTATAATTATAATATAATATAATATAATATAATATAATATAATATAATAATTTATTATTTATACCCCGCCCATCTGGCTGAGTCTCCCCAGCTACTCTGGGTGGCTCCCAATCACATGTTAAAAACAATACAGAATTAAATATTAAAAACTTCCCTAAACAGGGCTGCCTTCAGATGTCTTTTAGGATAACTGCTTATTTCCTTCACATCTGAAGGGAGGGTGTTCCACAGGGTGGGCGCCACTACCGAGAAGGCCCTCTGTCTGATTCCCTATAACCTCACTTCTCGCAATGAGGGAACTGCCAGAAGGCCCTCTGCACTGGATCTCAGTGTCCGGGCTGAACGATGGGGGTGGAGACGCTCCTTCAAGTATACAGGACCAAGGCCATTTAGGGCTTTAAAGGTCAGCACCAACACTTTGAATTGTGCTCAGAAACGTACTGGGAGCCAATGCAGATCTCTCAGGATTGGTGTTATGTGGTCTCGGCGGCCACTCCCAGTCACCCGTCTAGCTGCCGCATTCTGGATTAATTGCAGTTTCCGGGTCACCTTCAAAGGTAGCCCCACATAGAGTGCATTGCTCTCCCCCCAAAGCATATGAGGAACCGTAGTTTGTTAAGGGTGTTGGGAATTGTAACTCAGTGAGAGGGTGGAAATACAGTTCCTAAAATTCTTTGAGGGAAGCCATGTGCTTCAAATGTATGGTTTTAATCTGAGTTTGGAATGCTTGGTTAAAACCACACTATACCGTACCTCTCTCCCATCACCATGAAGTGCTAGCATTAAATGTGCCTGTATTCTCACATTTAAACGTTTTGTGCCAATGTATCGCTTTTCTGCAATTTTGTAGTAAGCCTGTTCCTCACACCTTCTTTAGCACTTTCTGTATTTATATAACAGCTGTTTATCTGTGAACATTTCATTTGACGAAGCTTAGGGATGGTGCCACAGCAGAAACTGAGAGGGCAAGGGAGGAGACTAGTGGAATCTAAACACTCATGGGCAGAGCCTGTCAAAACATGGAATCCATTCCATTTTACACACACACGTATGCACACACCCTGTGTAAACTTGCCCTGAATGATTCCAGCCTTGAATAATGTCTGGTATCCATTGACAATTTGCATGTATGAATAGGTAACCACAGTTATAATACCAAGCACTTTCATATTCATATTGTCTCATATCCCCACAAAAACAAATGCATTTCTCTGGAGATGGTTCCCCATTGCAGGGCTGAACCTATATGTTCTCTCCATTTTTGCCACCTCAGCCACAAGTGATGGTAATAGTGGTGGTTGGGACATTTTGGCATTGGCAGCATGCATGTGTTGACAGCAGTTACCGAATCTGGGACAAAATTTGGGACCAAAACTCAGCTGCAGCAGAGGTTGTCCATGTGGCTGCTGATTGGTTCTCGCCATTTCCCTTGGAATAACAATATGGCCAAATTCGCACCATACTTTTAAAGCACTACGATGCCAGTCAAAACAGTCATGGTTTTCCCCAAAGAGTAATGGGAGCTGTAGCTGTTATTAGGTGCTGAAAGTTATTACGACACATTTATTTCACTTGGAGAGCTACAATTCCCAGAGTTGTTTAACAGCTAATCCCTCTTCCCAGAAAACTTTGAGAATTTTAGCTGTTAGTCTTTAAGATACTTCAAGACGATTTTCTGGTACCTTGTTTCTGGTACCTTTTCAGGAGGGCCCTATTTTAGGAACTGCTGCAGGGCCCAGGGCTACCTTAAGCCAGTCTAGTGCAAAGACTAGTATTCTATCCTAATCCAGTTATATCTGGGAAGGAACAGCAAAGGACAAGAAAAAAATGTATTAATCTAGAGGCAGGCATGTCATCAAGTATTATTCTACCTGTCACCTAAAGCCATTTGCACAGGCCAGTAAATATATGGGATCCACATTGCTAAATGCTTTGCTCGTTTCCCTCTGCTATGAGTCAGACATCTCTAATACAAATGGCTGAGAGGCTGCCTTAAGCTCTGACACAAACTGCTTCTGCAACACTGTCTTGTGACAATGACCAGGAAATAAATTTCTCTGAAACAGTATTCACTTGCTGTTTAGCTTAAATTTAGGACAGCCGTGCTCTCTGGACAGAATTTAGTGTTCTGCAACTACAGAAAATACGGTAATAGAATTAGATGGTAGAATTTTGGACTCTACCACTTCAGATTTCAGTGAGGGGAGTTCTTCTTAATGCTGCCCTGATTTTTTTTTTTTAAAAAAATAGAAGCTTCCCCATAGTTGTCACATCAGGGAGAGGGTGATTCTAAAGCAAGGATGGGAAACCTGTGGCTCTCCAGATTATCTTGCTTCTCTCATCACCCTCAGACCATTCATTGTGTTGGATGAAACTGATGGGAGTTGGAATCCAACAACACAGTAGCTAAGCTAGGGAACTTTTTCCTGACAGAAGTACTGATGTCCACCAACTTAGATGGCTTCAAAAAGAATTGGGAAAATTCATGGAGGATAATGTGATTGATAGCTACTAGTCACAATGGCTATGCTCCACTTCCACAGTTGAAGACAATTTATTTCATTTTGCTTTAGTGATGAAGTAGACAGAGATTTTGTTTATGCACCAGTCTACATGAAAGCTTTCCTCAGACCTTCTGCTGGACAGGAAGTGGTTGGGACTGTTGGGATTTCATTCCCCCATTGCAGGATGGATGTGTGATTGTTTTCATCACATGTCTGTGTTGACATTCCATGCTGTTGGAGTCATGAGAACGGAAGTTCAGTTGCACTGTTCCGTTATGTTGTACTTTTACTTTTCTGCTCTCTCGGAGATGAAGAAGGAGAGAGGAGCCATGATTTCCTTTGTTCTGTTTTGTACATAGTAAAGTAGCTTAGAAATCCACACCTCCAATGCCTAACTTCTGCTTGGACTCTGCTATTGTATTGTGTGCATATATCTTCAAATATGTGTCCCAGAAGCACATCAGGAAAGAAGAAGAATGAATCATCCCAAGGGTTGCTTGTGGGGGACAACATAACTGCCTGGTATTCTCTAGTTGTTGCAAGAAGCCCAGCAAGGTCTATCTCCGTGTACTCAGGCACCAAAAGGGAATAGGGGCCAGAGCATTCAGTCGCACTTCCTCCCTTCAAATGGCCAGTGAATATTATAGAGACCATGAAGAGAAACTCAGCAGATATTTGACTTTCCCAACCACTAAGGAGCTCCTGGAAGCCCATGGTGGTCTGAGTTGCTTAGCTTGATCAGGACAGGAAATAAATGTGGGTGGATTGTCCTGTGTTTTGATGGTAGGGTTGGTGGTTGCAGAACCCCTAGTCTGCAGACCTAATTTGGTCCAATAGGCCTCCACGTTTACTCCATGGGGCGATTTTGGCCAAGCCATGCCCATGTGTGAGACATACCTGATGTCAGGTGCAGGCATGGCTGTGCCCCCAAAAGCATTTACACCACCTTCTGTGGAAACATGTTGAAGAAAAGATGGAAAATAAATAGTTTTCAACCTTTTTTCAGATCTAGTTTGGAAATGGTGGGGTGGTAGTTGCCTTCACGCCTTCAAGTCCTTTGTGGGTTTATAAAAGCCATTTCTGGATTCCTAAAAGTACACCTTCTTCCAACTGTTCCTTCCTGAAAACTCATAACAA
Source organism: Podarcis erhardii (assembly GCF_964252035.2). NCBI lineage: Eukaryota > Metazoa > Chordata > Lepidosauria > Squamata > Lacertidae > Podarcis > Podarcis erhardii. The sequence goes on along the minus strand of NC_138508.1, from coordinate 21,577,231 downwards.
GTAGGTCATAGCTACAAAGGGGGAAGAAGGAGAAAATTTAGCTTGAGTTCCTGCCTGGAAGTTGTATCAGAAGCCAAATCTTACACTGTTTGTTATAGACCCTCGAGTCTCAAGGTATTTGACCTGCCCCATTTCTACCAATCAGTGGGATTTTGAAAATTTCTAGACTTTAAAATAGTTCTTTACTCTAAAAACACAAAGGGCTGCAAAGGATGAAAGGTCTCCCTGTAGTGTGAACTAACATGCCTGCAGAACCTCAGTAAAGGGAAAAGTGTGTTTTGGAAGCAGGCAGCTGGGAGAACAGCAGAAGACATGTAGAAATACTTCAGCAGAGTCTCTGGGCCGGTAGCCAAATTCCAATTTTAAAATGGAAAGAAGAAGAAGAAGAAGAAGAAGAAGAAGAAGAAGAAGAAGAAGAAGAAGAAGAAGAAAGTACTATAAGAGCAGGTTTGTATACGGTGACAATGGTCTTCTCTTATATCTCGGAGCTTTCTTTTAAAAGGCTTAAGAGGACGAATGCATGCAGGAAGTCCTTTGGAGAGAAAGAGCAACCCAGATGGTCAAGGTGATACAGCAGCTCCCCTGTGAAGAAGGGTCACAACATTTGGGGTGACATCACCTTGCCAACAAAGGTCCATATAGTTAAAGCCATGGTTTCCCCAGTAATGATGTATGGAAGTGAGAGCTGGACCGTAAAGAAGGCTGATCGCCGAAGAATTGATGCTTTTGAATTATGGTGCTGGAGGAGACTCTTGAGAGTCCCATGGACTGCAAGAAGATCAAACCTATCCATTCTGAAGGAAATCAGCCCTGAGTGCTCACTGGAAGGACAGATCCTGAAGCTGAGGCTCCAATACTTTGGCCACCTCATGAGAAGAGAAGACTCCCTGGAAATGACCCTGATGGGAAAGATGGAGGGCACAAGGAGAAGGGGACGAGAGAGGACAAGATGGTTGGACAATGTTCTTTAAGCTACCAGCATGAGTTTGACCAAACTGCGGGAGGCAGTGGAAGACAGGAGGGCCTGGCATGCTCTGGTCCATGGGGTCACAAAGAGTTGGACAAGACTATATGACTAAACAACAACAACAAAAGTATAGAGAATAGGTGAGTAAAGGATGGCATGGTAGAAGGGTATAGATTTATGCATGGCATGGAGAAAAGTGGATAGAGAGAAGTGTTTTTTTCCCTATCCCCATCTCAGAATACTAGAAATCACGGTCATCCAATGAAGCAGAATGCTGGAAGATTCAGAACAGGCAAAAGAAAGGATTTCATCACGGTGCATAGTAGAACTATGGAATTCAGGAAGGGAGGGCCTCCAACTTGGATTAGACAAATCCCTGGAGGATAAGGCTAGCAGTGGCTACTGGCTACCGTGGCTTGGTTTGACCTCCACTGTCAGAGGCAGTAAGCATCTTCATAACAGAGATATTTCCAGAGAAAGAACTGTGAGGGGAGGGAGACTTTGTGCTGTCTACCAGGAAATGGCTTTTTCCACCTGCCTTGCCCCACCCTCCAGACCACGACTTGAAGAACAGCAGAAGCATCTTGGAAGAGAGAAGAATTTAGGGATTTTTAAATTGATTTTAAATATAAGTTATTTATCCATGTGATCCTTTTACACGGTTTCATGTAATATGGCATTTATGCATTGTGACTTGCTGTTATTTTTATTGATTGTAGTTTGGTAGTTATTTATTGTAATTGTTAATAGTGAATTTCTGTTGAGTTATTATTTGCAGATATTTAATTTTATTGTGTGCTACTGAATAGTGAATAGTACTTAGCTTATTTGATGTAAGTTGTTTATTTTAGTCGTTTATGTTTTTATTTTGAATTTTTTTGTATTGGAACAGATGATTATAAGGTGTGTGATCTTTGTTGTATATTTTGTTGTTCCTTCAGCTGGTAAACCACCTGGTATAGTAATATAGAATGGCGGTATACAAATTAAAAGCGCAATTTAAAAAATGAAGTTAAATGAAATACTAGTTGCTGGAAACTGCCGGAAGGTAAGAATACTCTTGCATTTGGGTCCTGCTTCTGGGCTTCTCCTGGGCATCTGATTGGCTCCTGTGAGAACAGGATGCTGGACTAAATAGACCATTGGCCTGATCCAGCAGGCTCCTTCTTAGGTTCTTATTAGTACACCCAGCTCCAAATATGTCTGCAACAACCACAGGTATGCATATATATCAGTCCTAAAGATATATTTGTCAGAGAGTGAAACTCTATAGAGACATTATAGCTCCTGTGTTCATCAGCATGGGATAAGGGACTGGGGTTGCCCTGAGCAAGCTGTGAGCTACCATCTCCCCTCAAGAACCAATCTGGTTGCTTGTGCAGTACACAAATGTGGCCCTAGGTGAGTGTCTGAAGGCAGTTCATATGGGAGCCTTTGTGAATATAAAGGTTCCCATACAATCCGGAAGCCCAATTGTTTGGTATTCCAGATTCCATATTTATGAACATGGGAGCAATAAGTCCTGTGTCAGGCTTGATTCTTTATACAGGCACACTGTTTCCCTTCCTTATTCTGCACACTACATAGGAGCACAGTATCAGCAGCAACTGGTGTGGTGGAGCAGAGACAAAGAGATGCCTATCTGACTCCATCAGCACCACATAATATCTGTATGGGGATACGATGCAGTGGGGCAGTGGTGAGGTCAGGAGCATGGGATTGGCTCCACCAGTGCACTCACACAGTTCCTGACCTCATTAGTGCTCTGGCCCCATTCAAGCCCCACTCAAGTAAGCTGTACCACTGCCAAGCCAGGAGAGTAGCTCTGTCCCTACTTGCACCAGCCTCTACTGCAAAGCATGTGTTCTATCTCTGAGTTACAACTCTTCCAGATACTGTTGGATCAGGGCCCAGATGTTCTTCTTTGGTGATCACTCATAGCCAAGTAAGTTTGTCTTCCATAAACATGGTTTTAAAAGTGAGTCCGTAAGTGACTGTGGAGGCCAATTCTGGATCCATACACCTTTCTACAGTGGGGATATAGGTTCCTGGGTGGGAGTTGATCACCGTGAGGGTTTGCCAAGCATACCTTCCTCTTAGCACGTTTCACCTTTTTGTCCTGAGTTTGAGCGTCTTCAAAGCCTATGACACCTTTGGTAAAGGCTGTTCTCCAATTGGCTAGTGTTTCCCAGTTGTTGGAGTTTATACTACATTTTTTTAGAAGTGCCTTGAGAGAGTCTTTGAACCTCTTTGGTTGACCACCAGCATTACACTTACCATTTTTAAGTTTGGAATAGAGTAGTTGCTTTGGAAGACGATAATCAGGCATCCACACAACATGACCAGTCCAATGTGGACCACTTATAAACACGATCTCCAACTCCTTGAAAGATTCCATCAACAATGTCTCCGAAAAAAATTACACATCACCTGGGAAGACAGGTGGACTAATGCCACTGTACTGGAAGAACCGTATATAGATCAGGGTGGGTATAGGTGGGTATCAGGGCACAGATCTATAACCACTCTTGTTCTTAACTACGTTTTCCTTCGATATCACCCAATGGAGTAATATCATATCAGTGAAACATCATGTTTCCTCCTATCGACATCTTTTTTGACCCAATGTCTAAATTAAGGGATATTTTTATTGCCATCTTTAAGGCCCCAGCCCAGCCAAAACCAAAAGCCTCTGCAATCATCCGTCAATGATCTCACAAAGAGCCAATCTGGCTGCTTAAGTGGTACAAAAATATGGCTCTGGGTTTTTGGCATTTTTTAAAAAAACAAAACAAATAAACACACATATTTGTCAGGGTATCACACGGAATAACTTCTCTATGGCTGAAAACAGAAGTTTTCAGCAGAAACTGCAACTCATCCTTAACTATGCGGATGTGAACATTCTGTTCTAATATGTATGGTAAAAAGTTATAAAATTGGCGGGACTGAACGTTTAACTGCCGTAACTGGGTATTAACAGACAATAAACCGCACATCATTTATAGAAAACTCAGCTGGTTATAAATTCCAGGATTTATGGCCATTTTATAGCATCTATAATGAATATGAAGCTGTGATTTTGCATTCAAATTAGGCATGTAAGAAGCCATTCAGAGAACTGTTTACTGTTTTCATTAACACCGGGCTTGCATCCCCCATTCACTACTGCTTGGAGATTGCGTTGGGGGACAGCCTGCAACCTTCGCAGACTTCCCTACTTCCTTATAATCCCTCCATCAGTTACCAGATGTTCGTGACAACTAAATCATATCTATAGCATCAGCTGCTCTGTTTTTCAGTCCTTTGTCCAAATTACAAGGCTCAATGAGGTATGGAAGGAGACACGGCGTCTTTAGGGAGCACTTCTTGCAGTTTCAAGAAGAGCTTCAGGGGAAGGCATGAGATGTACCCAACCCCTCCATCACCTCCTAAATCTTCTCTAGCCCACCTTGTGTCTGTGGTTAGCAGCTAGGCAGACTGCAAGATGCAGAGCCAATTGAGGTGGGACAGCAGGGGTATTTGGCCTGGGATCTGAAGCTGAAAGGGGTCTTCCAATTTGGACACTTGCCCTTTTGGGTATCAGGTCTTTAAGGTGCTACTGGAAGGAATTTGTTTTGTTTTGCCTTTGGGGGGCATTTGGTATGTTTTACAACTTGGTCATCAGGCCAAATTGTGACACTATTGTTCAGATTACAGCTGCAAACTTAAACAAATAAGTGATGTGCTATGGTAAAAGACTTCATTTTGTTTTTCAACTGTTGTCGTCAGATGTTTAATATCAAATGTGGCATTGCATAAATATTAGGTTTTATTTGCACAGAGAAAGCCTATAAATGATCTTGTTACATAATAAAAGAATAAAATTACACATACACCCCCATCTTGGGCCTCATTTTGTTTTTCTGTGCTGCCGCTTTTTATTTTTATTATGGAGACTTCTCCGTTAAGTGAAATACCAAGCAATTTTTAAATAATAATTTAAAAATCCCACCCCCCAAATCTCAAAGCTGCACCCTTTCCAATTCCATACACTCTTCTGAAATCCATTTAGTGAGGCTTCTCCTGGAGACATTTATATCTATCCCTCGTTCTCTGGAACAAGGGAAACCACAAGATGGCTGTGCAACAGATTGCACAAGAAGCAGCTGTTTGCTTAGCAACCTTCCACTAACACAACTGCTGTGTTGGATTCCTTTGTTGAGTAACCTGCAAACTCTGTTCTCCGTTTCTGCAAGGGGTCTTGTGCTAGTAGACAGAGAACATTGCCTACAACCCATAGTTCCTGCCACAGGGCAACTGAAATGCCCTTTCTGCCTACTTTTTTCCCCCTTGGCCACGAGCTGCACAGAAAATAGGTCAAGCATTTGTGACAGGTTGTCATATATCTTGCCAGCAGTGCTTAGGAAACAAGCCCCGTGAACACAAATGGAATAGCTTTGTATTTTCAATGCATGCAGCAAGTCTTCCTGAGTACCTAATGTTTTCTCTCTCACTTCACTTTCATTAGGTTCATCCTGGGGTGACTGACTAATCCAGCTCTCAATAAATACAACAAAAGTGACACAGCTAAAGAGATGCAAGGTTTCTGTAATCAGATAGATATTTATTCATATAAATCTGAAGGGTGTTAAGCTTTATTATTTTGCAAGCAGCAACCATGAGAAAATGCACAATGCAGGATTTGGATGACCCATGCATGGTATGTCCTGGTAAGGACCAGAAGTTGCTTTCTGCAGTGAAAATGACTTTCCAGACGATTTCCTGCTTCTGCTGTATAGCGAAGGTCACCATGACATGATACTCTCCATCTCTTGCCTGTTTGCTCATTGTTTTAGGCTGTCCTTACATGTTTATAGAGGGACGCGGGTGGCGCTGTGGGTAAAATCTCAGCGCCTAGGACTTGCCGATCGCATGGTCTGCGGTTCGAATCCCCGCGGCGGGGTGAGCTCCTGTCGTTCGGTCCCAGCTCCCGCCCACCTAGCAGTTCGAAAGCACCCTTAAGTACAAGTAGATAAATAGGTACCGCTTTATAGCGGGAAGGTAAACGGCGTTTCCATGTGCTGCTCTGGTGCCGGTTCGCCAGAGCAGCTTCGTCACGCTGGCCACGTGACCCGGAAGTGTCTGTGGACAGCGCTGGCTCCCGGCCTCTAGAGTGAGATGAGCGCACAACCCTAGAGTCGGACACGACTGGCCCATACGGGCAGGGGTACCTTTACCTTTACATGTTTACATTTCGAACATTACCAACTGTTCGGCTCCTTGAATGGGAATTTTGCATGTCACAATAAATTCCTTTTGCCGCCAATTTGGACAATTCATTTATGGCTCCTTTGGTGGAACAGAGCATTTTGTGTGTCCATAAAAGCCCACTTCACTACAAAATTGTCCTCTATGATGTTGATCATATTTCCTTGGTATTTACCTACAGTCACAGCCCTGTTTTCCTGTAGATTTATCCCAGCCATCATTACATAAAGGCAGGAATGGGACAAATTTTGCAGTCCAAGGGCCACTTTCCCTTCTGGATAACTTTTTAAAGGCCACATACCAGTAATGGGCGGGGCTAGAGACAAAAGTGAGTGGAGCAACGGGTGCAAGTTTTGCCTTTGTGTGATAGGCTAGTTTCTACACATGCTTGCACTCCCCTCTCTATCCCCCATGCAGAAAAGCAAGAGGCATTAGCAGAATTCAAGGCTACATTCCACCTAGGCAAAAACACTTTGGGTATAAAGCAAGGCCATTAAGGGGTGTGGCCTGGGTTTAGGAGGCGTGGTCTAGAGAATTTCCTGAGAGGCCTGGAGGGCCACAATTGGCCCCTGGCCCAAGCTTCCCCATCCCTGGATAAAGGGCACCTGCAGATGTTCAGTATTTTGTGGGAGGGATTCAAGAGTATTCTAGGAAATTTAGGTTTGCACCATCAAAGTAGATTAAGGCACTCTGTCATCCCCGCACAACAAATCCACTTTATAAAAGAAACAGACATTTAGCTTTCAGGGAAATGATGGGGGAATGCATCAGAAAGTGTTGAGTGGATGAATGATTGATGGGAAGATGTATAAACACCCTATAAGCAAATTGGGGTGTATGCAGTTTGAATACTCATTGTTGCACAACCTCCCTGCAATGACATCAGAGCAAATGTTCAATAACAGCTGGATATAAGCTAACCTCTCTTTGCTCAAGCAAATGAGGATGAATGCTCAGTACATTGGAGAATCCCTTAGGTATTCCTGATCTCCGGGTCTCCTCTCTCTCTCTCTGTCTCTCTCTCTCTCTCTCTCTCTCGGCACTGCAGTATACATTCAATGATGCATGTTAGCAGTTCAGAGTTATTGTTGCATTTAATGATAGGAAGGCAATTTAGCATTATACTAGTCATCATCCAACTCATCGGAAACAGACTTAAGCAATTAAAATGCAATTCCAGGGAGCAATTCCAGTATGTGCAAATACAGGTACATTAGAATCCCTGTGTTTGCCTTGAAAAGCATTGTGGCTTTGGGCATATTCCAAGCAAATGCATACAAAACCACACCTCACCTCCATTTTCCCTGTTCTGTGGCTAAGAACCTTACCCTGGATCATGTGAAGGCAGAGACGGTATCTGGAGGGCATTTGCAGCCCCTAGCAAGCCGTCTTTCCCCATTCAAGATCTGTGACTGCCAATCACAGAATCCCCAGTAGGAAAAGATATTGTACTGGGAATCTGGGATTGTCCCCTCCTTGCTTACTTTTTCCATGCGCCAAGGTAAGTTTCCTTGTAGTCAGCACTGACCTAGACTAGTTCTGTTAGCAGTATTGAGATACTGCATGATAAGGTTGCCCAAGTTAATTAACCTCAAAAAGAGAGCCAGCGCAAGCTGACAGAGGTCTAAGGAGAGGTGAAGGAACGGAAGGTTAAAAAGGTTGCTCCCTCAGAGTTGAGAGAACAACCTATTAGGAGCAGCAAGTGGAAGGGAATGAAACCTGGCTGCTGCAAAAGATTACTGTTTCTTCCTGAAAAAAAGCAAAAGTAGCTGTGCTGGACTCATAAAAAGAAGAAAAATCCCAGTATCCCTGACTCTGTGTAACATTCATGAGGAAAGATGGAATGGGAAGAAATTATAAGAATAGGAGCCAACACAATGCCTTCCAGATGTTAAGTACTACAACACCCATCAGCCCAATTAACAGGGATTATAGGTGTCATAGTTCGCAATATCTGGAGCGTTGATCACTGCTGGGGTCTCAAGCAGAGCTCTTTCTTATCAGCTGCTAACCAATCTAACATGCTAGGGATTGAATTTGAGAATTTTTGCATTCAAATCATGCACTCTTCCACCAAGTTATGGTCCCCCACCCAGTTGTCTGTTAAGAGAGAGCCCACTACTAGAAGACTCCACCAACCACAAGATTTGCCTTGTTAGGAAGCAACCCATTCAGTTTTGGGACCATTCTGTGTCTTTACAGTTTAACAATATTCAGGTCTGAATCAGAACTATTAAACCTGAAGTTCTCTTTCCTCACACTGATTATGATGGGGAACAGCTATAACTTTACATCCTTTTCACAGAAGTGGATGAAATTTGCAGGCAAAGGAGCCCCTCCAGACTAAATTAAGCTCCCAAATTTCAGGCAGATCAGTCAAGGGGTTTTCATGCAGGCAATGTGTAGCTGTATTTATTTTTTAAAGAAAAAGCCTGTAACCTTTTTATTTACTGTGAGAATTGGACACAATTTGAAGGCACAGATGTTCCTTCCAAAAGGATAAAACCTGCAAACCTTCAGGGCAATATGTGCAGTGGTTCCCTCCACAAACTGTAGACCTTATTGTATGGGTAGGTGGGTGTGGGTGGGTGGGTACGCACATGTATGCGTGTAGATGGATCAATTGATAGATCGATAGATAGTTGAAGGAAGCAAAGGGCTTGGGCCAATGCTCTTGGACCTGCTCTCCACCCATTGCTTCCTTCACCCACCTATATGAACTAACTTCATTTAACATTACATGAGTTCTATAGGAATTTCACTTCCCAGTGCAAGAATATTTAGCTCACACACATCCCCTTTTTGTCACCTACAATTAGCATCAATAATTTTTAGGATGTCATTTCTGCTCAACCTTACTTGGTAGAAATGTTCTAGTGATTGCAGTGGGACATGTCTGTAAACATGTCTGAGATTGGGCTGCACAGCAATCTTGATAAGAGCATTTTATCTAGGAAATACATTTTCTCCCAATGCTTTCTTCTCCTCCTCCTCCTGCTCCTCCTCCTGCTCCTCCTCCTCCTCCTCCTTCTTCTTCTTCTTCTGTCAAGCACAGTCTTTTCACGCTGAGCTGCCATTGTGATCAAACAGATGGAGATTTGCAAATGATCTTGATGGCTGTTGTATTTTTTTTTTTATCTTACTGAAATATTTTCTGAAGTATTTTAACCAGCATATGGCAAAGTCACTTTCTATCAAATGAAGGGATGGGGGAAGTGGGGGAAATAAAGAGCTGAAGAACAAAGATGCTCTACCTTCTGCCATTAAAACTGGGATGAGTAATGCTGCTACATATTAAATTAGACTCCTTTACAGCAGCAGGATTTGCTTTGGAGTCATTCTAAAAAATATGCAAACTTATTAAATGAAAGCATGCATTTAGTTCCTTTTGAGCTCTTCTCTATGCAGCAACTGGGAAAATGCATCAGTGATGCCTCCCACTGGCTGCTACCTGTGGATTGATGCTGGAAACACTCCCCTGATGTGGAGTTCTCCCACCTGACCGCCCAACGTGTGAGTGGGTGGAAATGTTGCTGGTGGAATCCCCACGGGTGGCAAACAATGGAAGGCCTCAAAATGGGGCTTTCCAGGAGTGGAGAGGGAGTGGGGCTGAGGAAGCTGATTTTGAGTGATGGCATCAGACCCAAACCTTCCTGTATGCTTGTGAAACATGGACCACTTATAAACCTCTTCTGTGGAGGTTTTTGGCTCAGAGGATGATCTCCAAACCATCCTAAATAGCTTTGCAGAAGCTTATGAAAAGCTTGGCCTATCACTCAATATCCAAAACACCAAAGTGCTGCAGCAACAAGTACAAAATAACCCCTCTGCAGCGCCACAAATCCAACTCAGTGGTGTAACATTGGAAAATGTCGATCACTTCTCCTACCTAGGCAGTTATCTTTCCACAAGGGCCAACATTGATGCCAAGGTCCAGTGTCGCCTGAGCTTTGCGAGTGCAGTTTTCTCCCAATTGAAGTGCAGAGTGTTTGAGGACCAGGACATTCATAGGGAAACCAAAATGCTTGCTTACAAAGCTATTGTACTGCCAGCCTTACTATATGCTTGTGAAACATGGACCACTTATAAACACCATCTCCAACTCCTCAAAAGATTCCAACAAGGGTGTCTCTAAAAAAATTTACACATCACTTGGGAAGACAGGTGAACTAATATCAGTGTACTGGAAGAAGCAAAGACCACCAGTGTTGAAGCAATGATTCTTCAACATCAACTTCGTTGGACTGGTCATGTTGTGCGGATGCCTGATTATCATCTTCCAAAGCAACTACTCTATTCCAAACTTAAAAATGGAAGGCGTAATGCTGGTGGTCAACAAAAGAGGTTTAAAGACTGTCTCTAGGCAAATCTTTAAAAATGTAGTATAAACACAGACAACTGGGAAACCCTTGCCTGCGAGTGCTCCAATTGGAGAACAACCTTTACCAAAGGTGTCATGGGCTTTGAAGACGCTCAAACTCAGGGAGAAAGGGAGAAATGTGCTAGGGGGAAGGCATGCTTGGCAAACCCTCACCATGATCCACTCCCTCCCTGAAACCAATGTCCCCACTGTGGAAGGACGTGTGGATCCAGAACTGGCCTCCACAGTCACTTACGGACCTACTGTTAAAACCATGTTTATGGAATACAATCTTACTTGGCTACAGTGATCAAGGAAGAAGAAGAAGAAGAAGAAGAAGAAGAAGAAGAAGAAGAAGAAGAAGAAGAAGAAGAAGAAGAAGAAGGGGAAGAAGAAGAGGAAGAGGAAGAGGAAGAGGAGGAGGAGGAGGAGGAGGAGGAGGAGGAAGAAGAAGAAGAAGAAGAAGAAGAAGAAGGGGAAGAAGAAGAGGAAGAGGAAGAGGAAGAGGAAGAGGAAGAGGAAGAGGAAGAGGAAGAGGAAGAAGAAGAAGAAGAAGAAGAAGAAGAAGAAGAAGGGGAAGAAGAAGAAGAAGACGACTGCAATCTGCCTACTCCATACCCCACTTTTTACCTCAGCCGTTATGTGACTGTGGATGAGCAGTGGTCCCAACATGCAATAAAATACCCAGCCAGTTGGATATGGAAAGTGTGAGGATTTCTCCCTAAGCCTTCTGTTTTATCAGAATGAAAAATCTGTGCCCCAGCATAGGACTGTGTGGCCTCAACTATATTCTCTGGAGTCAACAGTACTCGCCTCGGCAGGTGATAGGGGTTGTCTCCAATGCTGTGTATCAGGAGAAAAATGATAATTCCTTATCAGCTTAGCCTCACTTAAAAAGGATCCACTTCAACAAGGAGCAGACGGGGGTGAAAACTTGATTCCTGTTATAAATCGAAGGATTGTTATTTACAGCATAAATAACTAGAGAAAGAACATAATGGATGAAACCCAACTGAGTTGCAGGGAGGTTTCTTATTATTATTTTGAGCTAAGTAAAAGTGAAATGATGCAGTGACTCATTATCAGGAAATATTTCAGTTAATTCAGAGAGATCCCCATTTGGAAGCGACAAGGCCATCTCAAAGGCTGCCATCAGAAGAAAGCGATGGCTCTTTCATGCTTCATTTTTTGCTCCCCATCACAATATGTTCATGTCCAATGGCACTCTTCTTGCTAATCATAAATTTAAAAATGAATTGACCTTTTTTCCTGCACTAATAAAACAGACTTCCTTTCTTATCGTTCATGCAGAATTCCAGGACCATAAACCTACACGGGGTGCACCTTTCACCATGCTACTTACATATAAGTAGACCTACAAGATATTCCTTCTATGATGCTGCAACAAATTGTCACTTGCACACCATCAACACCACACATACACAACATAAAATGCTCTAGAAACATAGTGGAGTTTGTGATTGGAGTGTGTTTATTACTCCAGCCAATGTTAGCAAGAGAAGGGTAGGAAAATACCCTGTCATTTTTCCATAGACAATTTCATACTAAAAAAACAAGCTTCCTCCTTCTTCTGCCTCCTCCTCCTCCTCATAAATAAGATGGTTATTTCCACTGCACCCTCCATCCATGGTATCTGGCAGCATCAAACAAGGATGGTTGAATCAAACTTTTTCTGGACATTACCAATTTAGCATGTGTTCATCATAGGTCCACTCTGTTCCATTTCTGTAATAAGCTAAAAAACCTTTTTAAAAAAATCTCCATGAAAATTTGCATTTAAATGATATTTACATAGTTAACCATATATTTAAATATTTAACCATATATTTAAATATTTAAAAATATTTTCTCTCAAAATTAACATATGTAACAAGTACAGCTTTGTACATATCTACTCAGAAGGAAGTCTTATTGAGGTCAAGGGGACTGACTCCCAGCCTAGTCTTATGCTACCATCTGAACCACAGTTACCTGCGAGTAAGTCCTCACAGGACTTACTTCTGAGTCTATAAGGTTAGGGTAGCAAATGTATTTTGATACTTCTTTATTTGAAACTGAGAACTGTGTCAGAAGATTTAGGAAATGCAAAAACCCACAGATAACTAAGCACATCAGTTTGGGAGGTGCAGCGTGTAGGTCCATTCAGTCATACTGAAAGTCAGAAAGACTGGATCCCTCAAGCTTCCCTGGTGTCAGTGGCTATGGCTATGAGGCATTCCAAGCATGAGCCTCCACATACTATTTGAAATACTGTTGTAATATTGTGGAGTCATAGATCTGCATTGTTCTCACTCTGCTCATCCTACGAGGCCTCTGGGAACAATATTTCAAGGTGCAATTGTCCTTAAGATTTTATGGATTATTTTAACGGACTATCAAATACCAGGCACCAAGACTTTTAATGTAGCTTGAGCAACTTTGCTGAGGATGGCTGCTTCTCCCACTAATGATTAGTCCGTCTCAGGAGAAGATTGTTCCAACATGAGACTGGCTGGCTGATCACTTTATAAAGGGTTGTTTCAATAATCATTTCATGTTGAGCGAGAAAAGAGAAGTGAATTCATGCCACTCTTTGATTAATGGAATAACGATGAAATGCTTCATTCCAACAGACAGAACAAAAAGTTCCAGTGATGGAGCCATAAATGTTTTCAAACTAAAGAAAAATTTTCAGCTTATTCCTTTATTTATATATAAAAAAACTGCCTCCCATCCTTTGTCCATGGAGCTCAATGCAGGGCTCTTACAGCAGCCCTGAGAGGTAGGGTAGGTTTGGTGTGGAGACCTGACTCTCCACACCAAGATGTGGTGGGTCCTCATCTGAGACATGTTGTCTGCAGATGACACAGCCTTGACAGTTCACTCCAATGAAGCTCTCTACAGAGTCTCATCAACTCTTCTGCCCAAGCCTGGAGGGAGTTCAGTCTTAGCATCGGTCTGATGAAGAACAGTATCCTGAATTGGAATGTCACCAGCACTCCACGTATCAGCAAACTTGAGGTGGTAGATGATTTTGCCTACCTGGGCTCCACCATAACCAGCAACCACTCCATCAGTGCTGAGATGGGCAAGCATGTTGGCAAGGCAGCCAATGGCAATGGCTCACCTCTCCGAAAGGGTATGGGAGAATGTGATGCTCAACAGCCAACACCAAGATGAAGGTCTACCAGGCTTACGTGTTCAGCATGGTAGTGAGACATGGGCAACTTACTCCCGCCAAGAGTGATGCCTCAATGCCTTCCACATGCACTGTGTCAGAAAGCTTTTGGGCATCACACAACAGGACAGAGTCTCAAACAAAGATGTGCTTTCCCAAGCCAACATTCCCAACATGTTCACACATCTGTATCAGCTATGTCTATGCAGATTTGGTCATGTACACAGATCCCCAAGGACATGCTCATGGGGAGCTGGCTGCAGGAACCAGGCTGCTTGGCAGACCAACTCTGCAAATGTGCTATGAAAGCTGGTGACATTAACCCTGCCATGTGGGAATTCCTTGCAGACAACTGCAATGTCTGGAGACAGACAATCAGGTTGTGCATCCATAGTAGTGACCAGAGGAGGAATGACCACTGGGAGGAGTGCAGAGAGAAGAAATGGCATGGTGCATCTGCAGCAGCACAACTGGACACCTTCAACTGCCCCAGCTGCAACAAAACATGTCTCTCTCATAGAAATCATGTTGCAATAATCCAGCCAACATCTAACTAAGGCATGTTTTACACCTTGCAATCAGATTTATCCTGGGCTAGTTTGAGGGTCCAGTAACACTTTGTCAGGTGTGCATGCAGGAGCCAGGCCCTGTGACCAATAGGACTCTGCAGGACTGGGGCCTTCCTAAGTTTGTTCTGAAGAGGCAAGGCCGATTGGTAACTCACAGCAAGAGCCGGGAAGGGATATAAGGTCAGCATTTTCCCTTCAGCTCTTTGCCACAGCAACATGTTTCCTGCCTTGCTGTGTTTGACGCCGTGACTCCTTGCTTCTTGATCCTCGGACCCCTGACTTCATTACTCCTTGCTTCTTGATCCTCAGACCCTTGGCTTCTTGGCTCTCTGACCCTCAGACTCTTGGCTTTCTGACCCCTGGCTTCTGGACTCCGCTTCCTGCTCCCACCCTGCCAACTTGCCTCTGGTTCCAACATCCCCAGCCAGGACCTGTGAACCAGACTGTGACACTCTTTAGGTTGGAGTTTCATGATTGGACTGCTCAGTCTAATTTTGTTCTTCAGAAACCAGTGGGAGGGAGCAATTTGAATTGGGGTTACAACATGATAGGAAGGGGGTCCAACCTTTTACTACTACATAGTGCAGCCCTGATACAAATCTCTCCCCCCTCCCCAAGCTGCTGTTAACTTGTACCATGGCCCCAATGCAAATACTCCAGACTTCCGGGTTAGCGCCATTGGTGAATGGCGGAGTTCCTCCAATCGGAGGAACGGGCTCCGTGAAAACTGGGTCTTCCCACCACGGCGAAGGTGGGGACCCGCTAGAAATCCCAGGCGGAGGAGCCGGGCAACGTGGGGTTCGGCAGAGCACCAAGAGTGCCTCCCCTACTCGCAGGGAAACCCCTTTTTGGGGCTCCGGAGCGAAGTGGGGTGAGCAGTGCGGTGCAGCGAGCCGATTGCTACTTTCATGGAGGGAAGCCGCACAGCCATCGCCGGAGAGCGC
This sequence comes from Podarcis erhardii, assembly GCF_964252035.2. Lineage (NCBI taxonomy): Eukaryota > Metazoa > Chordata > Lepidosauria > Squamata > Lacertidae > Podarcis > Podarcis erhardii. The sequence goes on along the minus strand of NC_138508.1, from coordinate 21,561,963 downwards.
TGACAAGTACCCGTGAGTAAAAACGGAAAATTGGATCAATAAATTCTTGAATTAGGCACTGAAGCGGGAAGGTTTAAACAGGAAGTCCGCCTTCCGCTTTTTGTAAATAGACTGAAGCAAAAACTTTACAATCTAAGAGCCTGGAAAGTTGTTTCAAAGATTGAACTTTCCTGCATTTACAACCAATAAAACCCCCTTGGAAAGCAGGAGAAAAGGGGGGGGGAATCTGGCTGTTTAAGCCTGCAGGAGAGAGAGTAAAGGAATATAAGTTTCCATCGTCTCAAGCCTGGGAACGGGGTGTCAGGACAGAAACTGTTGGAGTTCATTGATTGAAAGTGGAGTACTTTGACAGACGGCAAAAAAAAGAGAAACAAATTAACTTCAATGCTGTTTTCTGCTTTTTTAAAGAAACAAAGTATTTGAAAAGTGAAAGTAATTTTCTTTTTTCTTTTGTTGGATACGTTTTTAAAGATGGATACAAATAGAAATTGTGTCTCCTAGAGGGAGCTTGTCAGTTTGTTGCTGCAGTTTATTTGGAGATGTTACAGCTGCGAGATAGAGATCGTGGGGCCAGTCTTTTGACCTTCAATAGAAATGCGTTGGGAGGAAGTTTTGGTCTCTGCCCTTGACAAAACAAATGCTCTGCTGGAGCAGTTGCATGAGAGGATGAATTTGATGAATGAGAAGTTGGACTTGATGGCTGCTGTAGCCAGTGAATATGAATTAACAGGAAATAAGGATAAAGAAACTATACAGCGACCAACTCAGGAAACTGGTTTGACTGGGCAAATGCAAGGGCAGAGGAAGATGGAAGAGGTGGTGATAGCACCCCAAGCAATACAAATGGAGAGATCCAAAGTCCTGCAGGAGCAAAAGTTGTTGCATTGGAAGATTGAACTTTGAGTCTACCTGGAAGTGTTTGGAGTTAAGGAAGCTCTTAAATCTGGTGGGACTATGAAACATGTTGACAATTACTTTTTGGACAACCACTTTTTGGATTACAAAGATGATGACAGGGAGTGGGACTCTGGGGAATGTGCTGGCTTAATGAAGGAAAATGGAGCTTATTACAGGTTGGAATCCCCCGGAGACTTACTCCCCAAGGAGAAAGGGAAGAAATTAAGAAAGAAACCAACAAAAGACAAGGAAGAGTGCAACTACAAACAGGAACAAGAAAATCTGCAGAAGGGGCATAGAAGAGACTTAAGGGCCTCGGATATAAGATCACCAGATTGATGGACTGGATGGAATGTATAGAAAGGACTGACATAACCCGAAACCAGGAAGAAGGGACGTTGGATAATAACTAGGGAAAAATCTCTTTTTTATTTTTGGAATTAGTGTAATATTAATGAAATACCAGGGAAAATGCTGGAAATGAATTAATTGGCTTTAGTAGAAAGGATTTAAGGAGTTATGTATAAATATGGTTTAAACTTTGAATTTTAAGGTTTTTAAGGTAAGATAAGCTTAAACAAATTAAGGTAAACTGAATCTCAGAATTTGGTAAAAGACGGAAAGGATATGTTGAATTAATTAATAAGATAGATTGTTAAGACAAACTATTTAAATAAAAATTGAGAAATATGGGAAGAATTTGCTGAAACAATGAATTAAGTCAGAATACAAAAAGGGAGGTGTGAGGAGGTCTAAGAAACAAGCAAATGAAAAGATGTAATATGGGATGTGTATTCTTCTTTTTTCTATTTTAAATACTTTTTTGTGTCTTTTCTCTCTTTTAGCCTTTTCTCTTCTTTTTTCTGTTGTACTTTTTCCTGTTCTTTTATTGTATTTATGTATTTTTGAAACTTTGAATAATTTTTTTTTTAAAAAAAGCAAATACTCCACCCCCAACAGCTGCTTTTTGCATAGCAAATCTGTGTTGGGAGTTCCAATTATACAACTCCAGGTTAATGTACAGTTTGGCCACAATACTCAGCTGAGGGACAAACCTGACCATCTCTACAAGTTGTGAGGCATATCAGGCAGGAAGAAATGTTGCCAGGTGGTACTCTAACAGCATAGTCTAACCAGCACTGTAAGAACACAGCCCTGTATGAGTCTACTGAGAAGTGAGTTCAAGGATAATGTCAAGAAAAGAAGGAGTGGTATTATATATAAAAGAAAAACTTGATCCAAAACTAATACATAAAGACGAAGAGGGGAGAACGATAGTAGTACAGATCACCCATCAAGGAGAAAAGATAAATGTGGTTGGGATATATGCACCCAATGACAAAAAGTCAGCATTCTATTCTGAACTAGGTAACAAATTGTTAGAATGGATGGACCAACAATTGATATTGATGGGGGACTTTAATGGAGCGGTTCTCCCAAACTTGGATAGATCAATAAGAAAACAGGAAGTGAGGGACTTCCGGTCGGCGTCACCGTTTAATGGCGGTCTTTGCCTCGAGCTCCGAGGCAGGACTGCTCCGCGAGTTCGGGTCTGACCCACTACGGCGAGCGGGGGACCCCTAAAATCACAGGCGCTGAAGCCTGTGAACAAGGAGATTCGGTGGGCACCTTTGCGCCCCCCGGTATCATGAAAGAGCCTTTTTAAAGGTATCGTGCGCCCCCCGGTATCGTGCGCCCCCCGGTATCGTGAAAGAGCCTTTTTAAAAACCCCAGGTGGTTGTCACCAATGGAAGCTAAGGCGGTAAAAAGACTGAACATGGATTCAGACTGGCCAAAATATTGTGAAATTATAGAATATGATGGTGAAAAGTTGAAACTACAGAGTTTTGAGAAATTAAAACCTAAAGTCCGAGACTGGTTACATTATTACCAGATTAATGAGACCTTTAAGCAGGACAGGAAACTAGGATTCCAGAAGGAGAGATCAAAGCTAGAAACAGAATTGTTAGAACCCAATACTAAGAATCTGTCTAGAATGTACAATCTGCTGCTAAAATGGAACACACAGGATGAAACGGTCAAATCAGCTATGATTAAGTGGGCACAAGACATTGGTCATGATATTATGTTTGCTGACTGGGAGCAGTTATGGACCACAGGTATTAAATTCACGGCATGTAGTGCCTTAAAAGAGAATATAATGAAAATGATCTATAGGTGGTACATGACCCCAGTCAAGCTTGCAAAGATATATCATTTGCCCAATAACAACTGTTGGAAGTGTAATGAATGCGAAGGAACTTTTTATCATCTTTGGTGGACCTGCCCGAAGATTAAGGCCTACTGGGAAATGATCTATAATGAAATTAAGAAAATCCTTAAGTGGACATTTGCAAAGAAACCGGAGGCTTTTCTCTTGGGCATGGTAGGCCAAATGATTCCAAAGAAAGATAGAACATTTTTTATGTATGCAACAACAGCAGCAAGAATTCTTTTGGCAAAGTATTGGAAGACTAAAGAACTACCTACTCTGGAAGAATGGCAGACCAAGGTGACTGAATTTATGGGACTGGCAGAGATGACCGGCAGAATTCGTGACCAGAGGAGAGAGACAGTGGAAGAGGACTGGAAAAAAATTAAAATTTATCTTAAAAATTGTTGTAAAATTTCGGAATGTTAAGATGTCAAGGGATTTGATATAAAGAATTACAGCTGTAAAAATTTAAGCTTAAGAAAATTTTAAAGAGAATTAAATATAAAAATGGATGAAGGATTGCTAAAAAATTTTAAAACAAGGATGCAGTGAAGGGGAGGTATGGGGAAGTCGTGTTATGTTTGTTTGTATTTTGTTTATGTTGTAAAATTAATAAAAATTATTTTTAAAAAAAAAAAAAGAAAACAGGAAGTGAGGTAGGGCAAATTACCGAAAGCCTTCTTCGAATTAGTGGAAAATTTGGGACTAATTGATGCTTGGAGATTTAAAAACCCCACGATAAAACAATTTACCTTCTTTTCAAACCCCAATCAAAGCTGGGGGAGAATAGACCACATTTGGATTTTGAAGGAATTGACGCAAAGAGTAATTAAGACAGAAATCCTCCCACAAACCCTATCTGATCACAATCCAGTATATATGGAGGTAAAAGGAAAAGACTTTAGAACATTAAGATGGAAAATGAATGAAAATGTATTCAATGATCAAAAGATAGTAAATAAAGCAAAAGAGACAATTGAGGAATACTTTAAGTGGAATTTGAATAAAGAAACATCTCTAGAAATGGTGTGGGACGCTGGGAAGGCCGTCATGAGGGGTTTCCTAATCCAGAAAAATAGCATCTTAAAAAAGAAAAAAGAGAAAAGGAAAGAAGAAATCTTATTGCATCTCATGGAGAATGAAAGACAATTAACCATTAAACCAGGAGATGAAATAATAAAACAAAACATAAGGATGCTACAAGCTCAATTTTCTATGATAGTGAACCAGGAGATTGAATGGAGGATCAAAATGATGAAACAAAAGAACTTTGAATCAGCAGATAAGATAGGGAAATACCTGGCGTGGCAATTAAGAGAGAGGAAAAAACAAAACACGATATGTAAGATAAGGGATGGAGAATGGATAGTGGAGGACCCAAAAGAGATAAAGAAGATATTTCAGAAATACTATGAGGAATTATACAAAAGAGAAAAAGAGATAGATAATGAGATAGAAGATTACTTTAAAAAATACCAATTGCAACAGATCACGACTGAAGAAAGAGAATATCTAAATCAGACAATTACAGAGGAAGAAATTAGGAAAGCAATAAAAAAAATGAAAACAGGAAAAGCGCCGGGGCCAGATGGTATCTCGGCTAAATATTATAAAATATTAAGTGATCAACTTTCCCCAGTGCTATGTGAAGTCATGAACAATGTACTAAAAGAAGGGAGAATTCCAAACACCTGGAAAGAAGCGTATATTACCTTAATCCCTAAAAAAGATACAGATGGCTTAGAGTTAAAAAACTATAGACCTATCTCATTATTAAATAGTAGAATAGACAAGCAGGCGGCGCTGATCTTCAATGATGCCGAGAAGGCATTTGGCAACGTCTCCTGGCGTTTCATGAAGGAAAATTTAAAAACGATGGGAATTGGTGAAGGATTTAGAAAAGGTATTGAGGCTATTTATCAAGAGCAAAAAGCCAAACTTATAATAAACAACAATATATCAGAGGCCTTTGATATTGCCAAAGGGTCTAGGCAAGGCTGTCCCTTATCCCCTTTGTTATTTATAACAGTGTTGGAAGTGTTTAATAAAAGGTTAAGGGAAACACCGGAGGTTAAAGGAATTAAGGTAGGAAGCAAGGAATTCAAAATAAAAGCATTTGCAGACGACCTGATATTAACATTGGAAGATCCTAAGAACAGTTTACAAGAAGCCCTACAGAAAGTAGAAGAATTTGGAAAAGTGGCAGGTCTCAAGCTCAACAGGAATAAGACTAAAATGATAACAAAAAATATAACCAAGGAAGATATAGTAGAGCTAGAACAAAGGACGGGAATTATGGTTGCTAAGAAGGTAAAATATCTAGGAGTGTGGATCACAGCAAAAAATATAAACTTATACCAAGATAATTACAAGACTACTTGGAAGGGTGTCAAGAAAGATTTAGAAATCTGGGAGAGATTGAAACTTTCCTTCTTAGGGAGGATATCGGCTATTAAAATGAATGTCCTGCCCAGAATGTTATTTTTGTTTCAAACTATACCAGTAATGAAAGGACTAAAACAGTGTAAAGATTGGCAAAGGATCTTAGCAAGATTCATTTGGCAGGGAAAAAGATCACAAATAAAAATGAAAATACTGGTAGATAAAAAAGAAAGAGTGGTTTTTTCTTTACCAGATTTGAGTTTATATTACGAAGTGGCTTGTTTAACGTGGGTGAAAGACTGGATAAAGCTAGAGAATACTGATATCTTGGATTTAGAGGGCTTTGATAACAGGTACAGGTGGCACTCGTACCTGTGGTACAAAAAGGTGAAAGTTCATAGAGGCTTTCTAAATCATATAATTAGAGGACCATTATTTCAAGTATGGGAAAGAAATAAGAACCTGCTGGAAAAGAAAACCCCATGGTGGATCTCACCAATAGATGTCTTAACTGTCAAAAAAACTAACATGGAGGGGGGGAAAGCTACCTATGAAGATCTTATCAATAAAACTGATCAGGGCATAAAACTCAAGCCCTATGAGGAGGTAAAGAATGTACTCACGGGGTCGCTGCGATACCATCAAGTGAATGATCTGTTAAAAGATGATAAAAAGAAACTGGGATTTGAAGATACAAAATCTAAATTTAATGTGGAAGTCATAGAAGGTAAAAACAAAACATTATCTAGGATGTATGACCTCTTACTGGATTGGTATACAAAAGACGAAGAGGTGAAGGAGGCCATGATAAAATGGGCCATAGATATTGGTCACAACATTGACTTTGTAAAGTGGCAAGAATTGTGGAATGTAAATATGAAATTCACGGCATGTACGGCACTAAGGGAGAACCTCTGGAAGATGATTTATAGGTGGTATCTCACACCAGTGAAATTGGCTAAGATTTATAAACTGAAGATTAAGAAATGCTGGAAATGTGGAGAGGGGGATGGTGAGTTCTATCATATGTGGTGGACATGCAGTAAAATAAAAGGCTTTTGGGAACTGATTTACAACGAACTTAAAAAAAAAATTAAGTATACTTTTCCCAAAAAGCCTGAAGCTTTCCTGCTAGGAATAGTTGGCAAGGAAATCAAAAGAGAGGACAAAAATCTGTTTCTATATGCCACAACGGCCGCTAGAACTATGTTAGCCCAAAGCTGGAAAATGGAATTAATACCTACTATAAATGACTGGCAGATCAAGATGATAAATTATGCTGAACTAGCTAGAATAACAGGAAGACTAAGAGACCAGGATGACCAGAAGTTTCATGAAAATTGGAACAAATATCTGACGTATATAAGAGATAAGTATAGAACTTTGATGACTCTGGCAGGGTTGGAACAACTCTAACAGTGTTTGGCAAATATGTAAAGGAGATAAAACACGTAACTTTAGAAATTATCTGATACTTACCAATGAAGTGAAGGGAAGTCCGAGGCTCGGCGGAGCCCAAAATAACTGTGTACTATATATATGATTCTTGTAACAGCTATGTTATATGCAGCTTATGTAATCTAGACTGTATATATGTATAATCAATGGAAAACCAATAAAAATTTATATGGGGAAAAAAAGAGAGAAGTGAGTTCAAGGGGTCTTCATCCCAGAGATATGTGTACATATAGGACTGCAGCCTAAATGCAATTTCAACAATGCAGGACTCGACTAAGTCCAGTTAGGGAAACTTTGGCAAAATCCTACTTTGCTTCACACTCCCACTGATCCTTATTTCTCGGGGGGAAAGCACACCTGGGTTCCTCTCACGTAGATGAGAATACCGGCAGCAAATGTAATTAACTGAACATTTTACACTTCTCTAAACATGAAGCTTCACAAAATAATTTATTTTCTCTCTAGTGCTCTTGTTGGCATTCTATTTTTCCCCCTTTCCCACTTAAAATAGATTTGGATTGCTCTCTTCCATATGTAAATCAGATTTGGATGCCAAGATCTGAGCTCCTACACATGATTGCACTTCACTTTTTCAAGGAGGCCCTCAATCGTTGCATCTCGAGTGATGATGAACGGAAACGCAGGATCCCCTTTCCCAGAGCTGTATCCCTGAGTGACCTGGGGAAGAGCTGTAGCTCTGCAGTAGAGCATTAGCTTAGCATGCAGATGGAAGCTCTTGGGTTCAATTCCTGGCACCTCCAGGTAGGGCTTGGAATGACTCCTGTCTGGAACCCTGGAGAGCTGCTGCCAGTCAGTACAAAGCATACTGAGCTAGGTGGAACAATGGCCAGACTTGGAGAGAGCCTGTGTGGTGTAGTGGTTAAGAGTGGTAGACTCGTAATCTGGTGAACCGGGTTCATGTCTCCGCTCTTCCACATCCAGCTGCTGGGTGACCTTGGGCCAGTCACACTTCTCTGAAGTCTCTCAGCCTCACTCACCTCACAGAGTGTTTGTTGTGGGGGAGGAAGGGAAAGGAGAATGTTAGCTGCTTTGAGACTCCTTCGGGTAGTGATAAAGCAGGATATCAAATCCAAACTCCTCCTCCTCTTCCTACCTCATTATTTCTTTTCTAAAGTAGTTATCTGTGAGCTGGTTTAGCCTCATGTCTCCAATTTCACCTTGGCCCCCAAAAGTGCAATCGGGGGATAAAAGATCGTCAAAAGAATCCCTGAAATAATATAGAAGAAGTTCCTTGAGCACTTGAAATGCACTTTATGAGCGCTAAGGCTCCCGTCTAGCCAAATGTTAGTACTTGTAAATCCCGCTGATTTTCATAGGACAGATTAAAACCTGATCTGAACTTTCTCAGAGCAATCAATTAGACTTGCACTGCATAATTTCGAGTGGCTCAAAGAAGTACTGTATTACAACACCAGGAAGAGCTTTCTAACAGTAAGAGCTGTTCGACAGGGAAATGGACTTCCTTGGGAGATGGTAGACTCTCCTTCCTTGGAGGGTTTAAGCAGAGGTTGGATGGCCATCTGCCATGGATGCTCCCAACTCTACAATTCTATGATTCTAGTATGTACATTGCTTATTCTATTACAGCACTCTTCACATGTGCATCCATGGAGTCCTTGCATGTAGATGCTGTTGGGATACTGCCAGGGAGACAAAGGCCATCATGCCTCCACGTCGCTTCCGGACGTCCATCGATCTCCCGTAGATACAGTATCAGTCAATTAGCGACACGAGCCTCAGAAATAGCTTTCCACATTCCAGACTCGTGCATGCTCTTTCAGCAGAGTTCGTACAACGAAAGATGCACTCAGGAGAGCATTATTTACAACTTTATTCAGCGTTGGTCAGAACAAAGGAAAAACATGACTGCCTGTCTGTGTGTCCAGGCACAGAGAGAGAGAGACAACAGCTATATACAAAAACAGAAACTTCCTGTGAACAGGAAATACGCAGGCTGTGACACAACAACCTGCTCCCTTTTTAAGGTGGAACGGAAATATCCTAACAGATGCTGCCTCGTTAATCTAAATGAAGTGAGTCAGCCCAGGCATGCAATGGAATTCATGTACATTTCTTTCTCCACTGAAATTCTTGGTCTATACAGCCCTTCTGGAGGTAGGGACACAATCTTTGTTCAATGGTGGATGCCAGTCAGCTCTGTACGGCAAAACTGGGAATGTTAACTTCATTGCCTTTGTTACTAAGAAGTGTTCCCCCTTCCTTCCCTTTTGAGTGTGGGCAATGAGAGGACTGAATTCGCACTCAGTTCCCAGGTAGCCAGATCTGATTGGTTATGTGGTAACATCAAGCAGTCAGTCTGCAAGCAAAGTCCTCTTATTTCCCCCATTCGATATCCCTCTTGCCAATGCAAGAGGAGGAGGTCCATCTTCCCTCCAACCAACGGAGAGAGGAAAAACAACGTATGCCACCCTGAATGCCTTGGTGGGAAATAAATGTAAAAGTATAAACAAACAAACAAATCTGAATCCACACTGTTCAATTCAAAGTCTCAGAATAATCTTCAAAGGGGGAAGTACTTATAATATTTCTGATGTTACTAAAAATAATAGCAGCTTTATAATTTGATTAAGAATGTTTAATATCTCTATATATTATATTTGCACTGGCCTGTTGTCACACTGTAGTTTGTGTGGCAACCAGCAGATGGTGCTAGCCCTGCAACTTATAGCAGGCAGTGTCTCCAGCTGTTTTTGGACTACAATTCCCATCATCCAATGGTCCTGCTAGCTCAGGATGATGGAAGTTTTAGTTCCCACATAGCTGGAGACCCAAGTTTGGGAAACTGTGACAGAGTAAGAGGAAAGAAGGGTGGAGGCTGAAGGAGGAAAGGAGTCTGAGGCAGAGGAAGGGCAGGTGGCTGAAGAGGCAGTGACTGAGGAGGAGACAGAGAGAATGGAAGGAAGACTGTGGGGGTCATTGCCACTGGCACCATCACCTCCCTCCCTCTCATCTGGCTTCTTGGGTTTCCTGGGGAGGTGAGTGGAGCAAGCAGGGGCTTCACCTTTTGTTAATATTAATGATTTTTAATTTTACAATTACTTGTGCTCACAGCAACCCTGTGAGAGAAGTACTGATGCGCCTGTTTTATGGACAGATAAATCAGTCCAGGGAATATGGACTTGCCAAAGGCCACAAAACAAGATCACAAAAAACAGAAATTGAGCTAAGTGTAATGTATTTGCTAAAAATGAAAATGGGATTTGAAGGAGCATTCATTGTGACTCTTAATGAGACAAAATGAAATACCTACAGGCAATATTCTGTTTCCTTGTTTTATATCTATCTATCATCTATCATCTATCTATCTATCTATCTATCTATATCTATCTATCTATCTATCTATCTATCATCATCTATCTATCCACACACACACACACACACCAGCTCCCTGTATTGTGGTCAAATATTGGTTTTCTGATGAAAGGAATTCAGGCCTTTTTGCCAAGATTTAAATCACATTGCAGTTGTGGTTAGTGCCCCACTTTACAAATTACAAAAATCTACACAAGCTGACCTGCAATTCATATTTTAACCCCAGAAAGTTTTTTGTTCCAGCTTCCAAAAAATTAATGGTGCACTCCACATTGATTTCAACAAAAACGTATCTCAGGTGCTTACGGTATCAACTGCAATAAGCCGTTCCATTGGATCTTCTGATAAACAAATAAGGAACCATAATGGTTTATTACCTCATTCTCGTTCTTCTCCCGGAGTATACCCAGTAAATGCATTCCATGAAATGCATTTACTGTTTTGTGGACTACCAGATAATCCTGGGAGCCAAATATACTCCAGGTGCAACTTGAGAAGCAGATGCAAAAATAACACATTCATTTCCAGTAATTTCCCGCTTTTAAGAGTGTAGATCTTTACCCCCACAAAAGCTGTTTTGTGGGCTTCACAATAACGTAGGACTTGCTTGCATCTAAAGGCAGCTTTTCATTTTCATTTTTAAAAAATCAAAATACAGTTCCTCCAGCAAGAATGGTTGTTAACATGCCAGAGCATAAATAATCACCTCAGTGCTTGGAATATACCACACTTGATTATATGCCTCTCCTGCTCCAATAATGCCATCCCCCCCTTTTATTTTCTTTCTTTCTCGTAAAGCTTTGTATCGGCTTTCTCTGATTGTGTACCACCACCTCTCATCTCTTTGAGGAGTCCAGGAAGATTGAAGCATGTCCTTATTGTGGAAGGTGCTAGGCAGGAGATTCCCCTCAGGATTAAATAAAATTGGATAACGAGAGATGGGGAAACGGGGATGGCAATTATGCAGCAGAGTCGAAGTCGTTTGCATTTCAACCAGCTTTTCAAATACCGTTTTTTGCTGGACCTTTTCCACTTGCCAATATGTGAAATGCAAATGCGTCTCAAAGATTACCTGACCTCGAGTGAAATCTGTGCCAGCTGCCGTAGGAAGATACAGAATTGGGGCCTTCACACTTGCCCGCTCCCTGCTTTCCACGTACAGCTTGCCCAGAAAGCCTGAAGTTCCTGTGCCCAGGAAGTCCCTTTCTTCACAGATGCAAATTCACTGCCTCTTTTGCAGAAGCGTTACTTCACTTGAGTCCCCGGGGAATTGCACAGAAAGTGAAAAGTCAGGCGAATTTGCCGACTCCTTTGATGTAAAAGTGTTTCTTTGTTTTGCTCTAGTTTATTCATAGACCTGTCAACACCCCGTTCATCAAGGGCATGTAACAAAATACAATATGCTAAGCAAAACGTACCATTCAACCAATTCTATTATTGAAACATCCCTCCGTTATCACGCACCAAGAAAGGGACATAGCTTAACAGTAGGTATCTACTTTGCCTGCAGATGCCCACAGGTTCAACACATGACATCACCAAGTATGAGCTACCTGTGTATTTGGACATAAAGCAAATATTACAAAAGTGCCGCGAGGAGTTTCCTTTTCTGCCATCCTCCCCATCTACTAATGTAGTATCGGCTGAGGTCCAGCGCCAAGGGCCTTCTGGAGGTTCCCTCACTGCAAAAAGTGAGGTTACAAGGAACTAGACAGAGGGCCTTCTCAGTAGTGGTGCCCGCCCTGTGGAACACCCTTTCATCAGATGTCAAGGAAATAAACAACTATCCTGTTTTTAAAAGACATCTGAAGGCAGCCCTGTATTGTTTTAACACTCGATTGGGAGCTGCCCAGAGTGGCTGGGGAAACTCAGCCAGATGAGCAGGGTATAAATAATAAATTAATATTAATAATATTGTCTCTGTGTGTGTATTCTTTAAAAAATTATCTCATATTGAATTTTCATTTAAACGCTTACCTGGCAGCCAGTTTTACTTCTTGTTGCTTAAGTTTGTACATGACATATATTTTTTGTTCTTTTCAGTCATTTGTTTGTATTTTCTTCGAATGAGGCCATTTATTGTATGCATGGCTGCTTTCTTTTAAATATTTTTAAATTCAGTAAAAGCCTTTTAAAGGTTTTTCTGACCCCCCCCCCCTCAAAAAACAACAACAACCTTTCACCTGTCGTTTTCAAATAAATAAATAATTTTGACCATACCCATGTTTTCATTTTGCCTATATCCAGTGCTATTTTCAAGAAAATGGGGTGCCAGAACTCACCCTGAGCATCCCTCTATTTCCTCTTTCTCTTTGAATGGCAATGGGACTCACCTGAGAGGTGTGGGAACTGGGTTCCGGTGAGTTCCGAATGAAAACAAGCCCTCCTTATAGCAATTTTTATAATTAGGACACACCCACTTTCACATGAGGCGCCCTGAGGTCAATGTGGCCCTCAGCTTGAAAAAGTTTGCTGTCCCCGCTTTACCAATTATTCTGTTGTGCTGCATAAGATAAACAAAACGAAATCACTAGCTCAATCCCTTGCACAACAGGAAGCATCAGAGGTGAGATGGCTTACCTGTGGCACTCCAGATGCTGTTGGACTTCAACTCCCATCATCCTTCAGCACTCGCTATGCTGACAGGAGCATAACAATATCTGGAGGGCCACAGTTTAGCCACCCATGTGCTACAGAACCAAAGCGCAACTAGCACTAATGGCTACTTTTCCTGCAGCTCACAGTTTTTCAAGTCCAACCCCTAATGACTTTGGAGCTCATCCATGAAAGCCACTTACATAAAGTCTGTACACAAAAACATAGTGTGGACCATATTAAGCCTTCATTCAAATGGTGTACAATCTTTATGGAGAAAATGGGCGCAGATGAGTGGCCTAATCATTTAAGTAATGAGAATTTTACACTTATCTAAGGAGATTTATGAGGACAATTATCCTAAGCAGGAGTTTCCAGAATGAGAATTATTAGCAGTAATAATTAACCTGCAACGGGAGGGGGGAAGAGAGACTGATTTCTCAGTGTGTTGGCTTAATCATAATTGAATGAATGACTAAATCTACCATTCTAAATATTTAAAATAAATTTGAACTCATGTTGATGATAATTATGACTAATGGAAAGGGAGGAGAAGAGAAAAATCCACACAACTTTGCACATCTAATGGGTTACCTTCCTGGAAAATCTGAGAACAGCAAACTTGAGCATTTGTTATGTGGCAAATCAAGTTGGTAGGGGAACGAACGGCGCCTTGGTATTAGACACAGTACATCCAAACTTTCTTCATTGTTTCTGTTGGATCCGCTCATTAATTTAAATTTAACCCACCCCTATTCCAAAAGATTCAGGTGAGCAATCCACCCACCACCCCAGCAAAAGAGAACATTTCATTCCCTACTCTACTCCAGTTGAACCCTGGTCCCCAAAGGTGAGCCTTAGGTCACTTTCAAAAGGTGCTGCCAAAAAGTGCCATCAGAACAACGATCTGCATGTCTCCATTGCTATTGTTTGATTGGTGCATGCTCTAGTTATCTCCCACTTGGACTACCGCAATGCGCTCTACGTGGGGCTACCTTTGAAGGTGACTCGGAAACTACAACTAATCCAGAATGCGGCAGCTAGACTGGTGACTGGGGGCGGCCGCCGAGACCACATAACACCGGTCTTGAAAGACCTACATTGGCTCCCAGTACGTTTCCGAGCACAATTCAAAGTGCTGGTGTTGACCTTTAAAGCCCTAAACGGCCTCGGCCCAATATACCTGAAGGAGCGTCTCCACCCCCATTGTTCTGCCCGGACGCTGAGGTCCAGCGCCGAGGGCCTTCTGGCGGTTCCCTCATTGCGAGAAGCAAAGCTACAGGGAACCAGGCAGAGGGCCTTCTCGGTAGTGGCACCCGCCCTGTGGAACGCCTTCCCATCAGATGTCAAAGCGATAAATAACTACCTGACATTCAGAAGACATCTTAAGGCAGCCCTGTTCAGGGAAGTTTTTAATCTGTGATATTTTAGTGTATTTCTGGTTTTTATGGAAGCCGCCCAGAGTGGCTGGGGAGACCCAGCCAGATGGGCGGGGTACAAATAATAAATTATTATTATTATTATTATTATTATTATTATTATTATTATTCATGTGAGCTAAAGACTATGATATATCACAGAGTGGAAGGTCTGCAGAATCCAGTTCTCTGAGGCTCTCTGGGTTAAACCCAGAACCTTGGGCTATGCCCAGCTGCCAGTACATATAATGAAATGCTGTAAATACCTTAGAAAGCACAGTTACTTCAAACAACCAAACAAAATTATTGTGTTACAGATAAGCAGAGACACAGTGTCATTTTTTAAATAAAACACTGTTTCAGGAAGAGGGAATTTAGAGCAGAAGTATGTGAAGGGGAGGATGGGGTGCTTAACCCTTTCCCACCCACTGTTTTTCTGCTCCAGACCATTCTCCCTATAGTCTACTCCCTACCCTTTCCAGTAACTTCCCAGAAGCCTGTCTGCCTTACTGAGTTTCCATCACGAGTTTCAGAAAGCAGGATGTGTGCCCTCATTTAGAATGTTTTCTTTGTGTCACTTGTCTTCTTTCCTCATGAAATACTTTTGCACGTGGGTTTATACTGGCTTGGCCTTTTGTAAACAAAAACAAAAGCAAACAAACAGTGTGGTAATCCTTAAATTCCAGTGGCACCTTTCAGTTCTGGAAAAGACCCAATCCCATTCAGCTCGCGGTGCCCAAAAACTCCCATGCTGAGAAAATGAAGTATCATCCAACCTTTAAGGCACAGAGAAAATGACCACAGTGATTGTTTGCTCAAACAAATACAGTAACTGTGTCTGGGAATGTAATTTAACAGCCATGTTCGGACATTTCCTGTCATCCATCAATTACCCGATCGGCAAGCAGAGCTGTTTTCCCACAGAGAAGGCTTGTTATTACCACACTAAATGGTGCCTCTGCTTGCTTAATGCAGGGGAGACACTGCCGGGCTTCAGAAACAGAACCAAAAGAAAATATTTCCGCCTTTCTAAAGTGGCAAAGTGAGCATGGAATGTCAATTTCCTTCCTCTTTTCTGATTCACATCCAGTTTCTGAAATATAACCTTCCTTGAACTATAACAAATTGCAAATGGAAGAGATGTATCAGTTCTTCGTGAGCCACAGATTCCCCCCCCCCCTTTCCTTTTCTGTAACACATTTCAAAGGCAGGGCATTAGTCAGTTTTAAAATACCAAATGATAGGATTTCTATGAACTCCCCAGAGCCCACATCAGGCCACAATTTAATTCCTTGCCACGACCTTCCCTTCTGTTCTTGTGTTCACACAAGCTCTGCCCCCTGCCCAAGTTTGCCCAATTACCATATTCAGCTTACTGAATAAATGCATTTTTTTCATGTTATTTCCCTCAAAGCGAGGCATGTTTAGCCTGTCCTAAGTTGCTTGTTTGCCGCGATGGAGAACAAATAAGGCAAATTCGACGGGTGAAAATCCATCACTGCCCAGAGATCAGATGTCCAACTGCTTCAATGTACTCCTCTATAAGTGCATGACTGAGCGTCAAAGAGTTCAACTGGTTGCTTCTTTGTGTGGGGGTGGATGGGTTGGGATTGCACAATAAACACACATCTGTCTCCAATTTGTTGCACATAGCCTGCTTGCTGTGTCTTACAGTTACCCCTTTATTGCAAGGTCACACTTTCACCGCAAGCAAATCACATTTTCTGGACACTCCAAGGCCACATGTCACACTTCCTCAGGGTGTTCTGTTCATTGCTCTTCTCACTGCTGTGTGGCTATGTACCAACTGTGATTCATTTGACGATGGATAATATAACCCTACCACCTTAGGAACATTGGAAAGTACCTTATACTGAGTCAGGCAGACCATTGGTCCATCTGGGCCATTGCTATCTACTTTGACTGGTGGTGGCACTTCAGACAGAGGTCTCTCCCTAAGACGCCATGTGCTTGACCACTGAGCTACCTCTTCCCTACTTGCGGCCAGTGCTTTTTTCTTGGGGGGACTTTCCTGGGATTTTGTGAATCTAAGTTTGGCTTCATTGAGGGGCAGTATTTCAATATGGGGTGAAGTGAGGGCTTTGGGGTGTTTGCAACTGTATCTTACTTTTGCATTTCTTTGTAAGCATTTGCTGCCATTTGCCTCCCTTGTTTGAAGCAATTTTATCTCCTCCTTCACTGCAAGGTTCAAACAGATCAAGAATCACGTAATGAGTGAGATTATGTCATGACCAGACCTTACATGGCCCAAAACAGCCAAATTTCTTTTCTTGTCTTTTCTTTCTTTCTTTCTTTCTTTCTTTCTTTCTTTCTTTCTTTCTTTCTTTCTTTCTTTTGTTTTTATTTGATTTTACAAATGTAAATTTATTACAATGCCAAAGATTTCTCTGAATCTTGAGACTTCCCCCCATCCCCTCCATGGATCCTATTGCCAACATTTCCAACTGCATATTATTTCATAGTCTATATTTTGTGTCTATCCATAGTATTTGTTACATTACAAGTGAGGTTAAAATCCTGCAAATGTTTTCATCTGCTTACAGTGGTCTCTTAAATAAATTATATCCCCCCCCCATTCTTTCTGAAAGTTTTTGTCTTCTTGGTTTCTCAGTTTTCCAGTCAGCTTTGCCATTTCGGTGTAGTCTAACAGCTTGGTTTGCCATTCCTCTCTGGTAGGGTAAAACAGCCAAATTTCAATATGTGTGAGAATTCCCCTCCTTCCTTGATCTCCATAAAACAACAGTCTGTCGTTCCTACTAGCACCCATCATTGTCCCATTGACTTCTGCATGTAGAGCTTGCCCAAATGAACTTAGCTTACTGCACTGCTACCCTTCTGAAATTATCCACACCGATATGCCTGTGAAGGGATAAATATTCATTTTCTAATTACATATACACTGTTTGCTGATGAAGGTCACAGGGAACCAAGCAGAGGGCCTTTTCGGAACGCCCTCCCAACAGATGTCAAACAGATAAACAGCTATGTGGTTTTTTAAAGACATCTGAAGGTTGCCCTGGTCAATGAAGTTTTTAGTGTGTGATGTTGTATTGTGTTTTTATTCTTTTTGCTGTTGTTGTTGTTGGGAACCACCCAGAGTGGATGGGGCATACAAAATTGTTGTTGTTGTTGTTGTTGCTGTTGTTGTTGTTGTTGTTGTTGTTGTTGTTCCTGCTTTAGTCCCCAGAGCCAGATTATAGATGGCAATCTTCTTCCACAAGATATGCAAGTTTCTCAGTTTTTTAGTTTTAATTCCGACATTTCTGTTGGATGTGTGGTTTTTTGCTTTGATTTTTTTTTTTACAAGTTGGCAATCATATAGGTGAAAACTTGTCCTAATGTGGATAATAAACATCTAATTTTCTCCTGCACTCATTAGCTTTTCTGAAAAATAAACCAGCAATAACTACCGTATTTTTTGCCCTATAGGATGCACTTTTTCCCCTCCAAAAATGAAGGGGAAATGTGGGTGCGTCCTATGGGGCGAATACAGGCTTTCGCTGAAGCCTGGAGAGAGAGAGGCCTCCGGAGGGTTGCGCAGAGCTGCCTGCCCTCCCGGGGTCCACACAGCTCTGCACGACCCTCCAGAGCCCAGCGCCAAGCCACGCCGGCCTCTGGAGGGTCGCACAGAGCTGCCTGCCCTCCCGGGGTCCATGCAGCCAAGCCGCTCCGGCCTCCGGAGGGTTGCGCAGAGCTGCCTGCCCTCCCGGGGTCCATGCAGCAGTTGCCTTTGCTATCTGTCCATGCATATGCCGCCACATACCTTTGCATCATCAGTTCCGTCGGACTACAAGCCATTACTATGCATCCCACCACCTTGATGACTATTATGCAAATTTGCTGATGGCTCAGCTGCACAGCCTAGACAAATATTTATCATGCTTAAAGCCTCCCCTTGCAAATGGCAAAGCAGAAGGTAGGGGCCATCTAGTCATTTATCATGATCTGTTAGACTAACTTGCTGCCTTGACATAGGGGAACATCTGGGCCTGCTGTGCTTTGTTGCCACCTTCCCTTGTTGTTCTATAATAAGGAGAGGTGAGACTCGTCTGCTGTCGTTGTCTGTTAATAATCTCACAGCTAATGACTGCCACATTAAGAGAGGCTGCTGTTAAGGTTCTGATGACAGCGATTTCTGCACGGGCCACTTCGATGATTGCATGTTTCCAGCATGTGTCAAAACAAGTTTCCTTTGCCCAGTATTAAAGAGCAGTGATGCCATGGGCTTTGAACAACAAGCCTAAGAAGAGACACTGATGGACTTCACCATGCTTGGACCCAGAATCAGATTTTAGGGGCCGTGTTTTGGGGCTAAGAGCCAGTGGCTTTTGCAAACATCGGCCCCATAAATAATGGTCTTAGGAGCAAACCATTGTATGGGGCTTTTCGTTTTAAATCTCCATCTGCCCAGAAAATCTTCACACTGCTTTACGTCAATGAGACTTACCCTTTCAGGAAACAGACCTGGGCAGTGTGGAGTCAATTGTTCTTATTTCCCAAAAGGGTTTACCAAAGGTGAGATGTGGATATCCCTGTTTTTGTACAATTCTGCCTCTTGCCTTCGAGCACACGGAGTTACCATGTGCTTCCTGTTTTCCTACTGTGTTTAGCATTCCTAGAAATTTGGCCGCAATTTCTCATTCCTCGTTGGCTGCGTAAAGGAAAGGGAAGTAATACTGGCATTCCAGAGAAGTGTAATCCAGGCATAAGAGGAGAAGAGATGGGAGATATCTTGGTTCCTTGGAATGCTCACCAGGATTGTAAGGTTTTATTTGGGCCAGGCCAGTATATTGAACATTTATTAATGTATTTTTATGTATTTATTTCATAAAATGTGTATACCACTTTATTATAATAGGAGAAAACCCAACAACCTCAATTCAGTTTTCAAAAAGAATAAAAATATCAGTCAAAAACTACTATTTTAAGCATTCACGAAATAATTAAAATCAACGATAAGCCAAAAGCCAGATTAAAACACATGTCAACATTCTACATTTCTGGATAGGTTTGCCCAGTGCTTTTTTTTTTCTTCTAAAAAAATGTTTAGGGGTACTCTCTTTTTGACTCAAGAAAATCACCATTTTATACTTCAAATCAGGAAAAATAAACACAGTAAATGGACAAAAGTACAAAGATTCACAAAATGGTTTAGGGGTATGTGTATCCCCAGAAAAAAGTGCTGGGTTTGCCTAAACAAAAATGTTTTTAGCAGGTGTCAAGAATAGTATAGTGAAGGCTCTGGCCTGATATCAATCGGCAGGGCATTCCAAATTTTGGGTGCTGCTGATTCCACAGTTTAGCTTCTACTTCCTTGTTCAGGAGAGATAATATGACTGTTTGGGCATGGGAAGCAGGCATGGCAGTATCAGTCTCTGGTTCCCAAGCTACACCTATGTACATGTCTGCAGAGAGTCCACACACAAATGTAAACACACCTAGATCACTCACTATTATTACGGCTACATACAGAGACTCTTCACTAAAGATGGATGCGTTTGTCAATTTCAGTTTCTCGAGTTCCTCGTTTTTCCAGTCTTAATTTCATTTCTCCCCGCCATTTTCACATCAGGTTGCAAATATTATTATTTTAAAGCCTTCATGAATAATGTGTATGCATTTTCATGCACAGCTCACTGCTGAATGCATGCATCTTTTGTATAAGCATTTTTGCAAGCAATTCCCCCTGATATAATGCATTTCTGTGCATTATTTTCACAAATATAAGCATTTTTGTACAGACATGTCCCTAATATGATTTGGTACTTGTTTGTGAGTTTTGAAGCATAGCTACACAATCAGAGGAGAGAGAGAGAGAGAGAGAGAGAGAGAGAGAGAGAGAGAGGAATGATTTTTGAAAGAAAAAGGAAATATTGAATATGCTGTGATTTTTTAAAACTTAAGTAACTTTTCCCTTTCTTCATTGCCACAAGTTCCAGTCTGGGCTAAACATCTCTGTAAAGTTGCTTCGGTAAGAATTTAATTTCCCTGTTCACTAGTTTTATACCATTTAATTAAG
This sequence comes from Podarcis erhardii, assembly GCF_964252035.2. Taxonomy (NCBI): domain Eukaryota; kingdom Metazoa; phylum Chordata; class Lepidosauria; order Squamata; family Lacertidae; genus Podarcis; species Podarcis erhardii. Next base: position 21,541,604 of record NC_138508.1, on the reverse strand, counting down.
GAGCAAATTCTCCATCACAACTTGTCTTAAAGAAAAATATCTCACCCCAAACCTCTTTCAAGGGTGGGAGGGAATCTCTCTGCAGCTCAAAGAGATTTGTTCCCCTAACTCTCTTGCAGTTTAAGAGAGAAAGAAGAGGGGCAGGAGGAGGTTGCTTCTAACAGTAGCAAGCTGTGAATTTTTAATATATTCATTACCAGGGAGAATTGGGGCATTGTTGAAAAAGTATTTCACAAGTGTCTATGTATTTTATGACTGCCTAGTACTACAGTTGGTGTGTTGCAGAGGTTGGAGTCATGGATTAGGGCTGAGGAGACCCAGGTTCATATACCAGTCTGGCCATGAAAGTCACAGTATGGCCTTGAGCCAGTCACAATCTCTCAACCTAACCTCCTTGCAAGATTGTTGTGAGCATAAAATGGGTGGGCAGCATATAGACTACATTGATCTCCTTGGAGCAAAGATGGGGTCTAAAATGTAATGAATAAAAGCATCAGCAGTATAGTCAGTGATCGGGGTAGGTGGGATTTGTGACTTCTGGCACCTCTTTTTCTAGAAAAATAGCACTGATTCTCAGCCAGTTGAAGACCATAGAATCATGGTCCATAGCTAGGATGCTAAGACACTTAGAAGTGAGGCCATGCTAGGGAACAAAGCATTTTTTGTTTAACAACTAGATATTCTGGAGGATGTTAGGAGGAGGAACCCAGATTAGAGAACCAAATTAACCCGTATACCTCCTGAAGTCTGGTATGGGCGAGGATGATGACTGCATAGCTTGACTCTTTGTCCACATTTTCTAAAGGTGTGTGACCATGTGGGCTGGTTTAGCTTCTTTTCAAAGAAGGAGATAATCACCCTGTATGTAAATGCTTTGCATGTTCTTTGGCATGGTAAAAATATAGCACTTATCACAGTAGTGGCCTCGCAAACAGCCTTTAAGTGCTGTTTGCTTAGCTGGAAGCAGATGCCACAGGCTTTGACAAAAACCCCTGCCCCATGGTTTGCAACTCTTAAAGGGCACACCTGGGGCTGCATTAGGAAAAACAGATGGACGAGATGTTATAGCGGCAAGAGCTAATTGGACATCCCACTGGTGGATGCTTGAAGTAATTGGGGGCTTATTGTGACATATGTTTACCTTTTCACTTGTGTTAAAGATATTGTTTTGCTACTCACCATGAAATAAGCTACTGGCCCTGCAGTTTCAGCACCTGCAATTCTTCTTTGAATTTTCTGTACAATGTGGACGTAATAAAAAACATGCCTTTTCTTTTCTTTTTTCTTTTTTGCCTCGACTCCTCTTTGTGTGTAAATATCCTGACCTTCAGAAAATCGCTGCCATCGTGTGAGCAATTAACCTTCAGCTGAAAATGGCCCCAGTGAGAGTCAACTACTGGAAAATTAAAACACTCTGCTGCACCATGATGGCTTCCACATTTGGAAGCCAAAAAGCAGCCGTGGTCCACTGCAAACCATGGACTGAGATGCATTCAATTCTGCTTCTCATGCATTCAGTTATGTGTCTCCCCAGGCTGAGCAGCATAATACCGTCAAGAAGCACAACGTTTCGTAACTTTAAAAAGAATGGGGTGGGGGGGTGGCCTGCAGGTAAGAAATTGTGAATACATTGGAAAGGTATCTTTGCCTGCATCTGTGCAAGCTCTAGAGCAGAGGTCGGCAACATTTTTTAGCCGCGGGCCGGTCCACTGTCCCTCAGACCTTGTGGCGGGCCGGAGAAGCAGCCCTGGAGGGGGGGAGAGCTGGAAGAAGAGGTGAGGGGGGCATGTAGCCCTCCTCCCTCCTCCCTACCCCCCAGCCCCAGCCGCTGCACTTACCTTCCCAGGGGTTGCCGCCGCCGCCGCCACTGCTGATGCTGCTTCTCGTGGGTAGTAAGTAACCAAACAAACGCCTGTGTTACAAAGCGAACGTCAGCAATGTCTAAAGTGACTACATTATTACATGAGCACTGTTCCACAGTATTTGATATTTTCATTTACATACATTCATTCGAAATACGATGGGTTTATGAAGCAATTCTATATCCTCCCACCACGCTGACAAAGAATTCTACAAAACAGTAGTCAATATCCGGAATCGCTGTTCAGTGTTGGACATCATATTTGCTGAATACACAAAACTTCACAGCTTGTCTTTCATTGTACAAAGTCTGGTGCTTTGCTTCATTTAAAGACTTTCAGAGACTTTGAGACTAAAGATTTCATTTTGTACTTGTTATGGTTTGAAGGAATTCTATAAAGATTGTCTATAGCGTATTTACATGGTCATCGTGTTGCCTAGACATTGCTGAGCTTCTCGTGGGTAGGCAGAGAGAGCTCGTCCGCTCCGCTCTCTGGCCCACAGGAGCACCAGGGCAGCGGTGGTGGTGGAGGGGAGATGAGTGGTGTGAAAGGGCTGGCTCTGGAGAGGGGCTGCTTAAAATGGCTCTCAGCCAGCTCTGCCCAGCCCCCTTCCTCCTCTAGGCAGGGCAGGGAGAAGCCAGGAGGAGGGAGGGGAGGAGGGAGGGAGGGAGGAGACGGCCGTGTGTGTGAGGAAGAGGGGGGGAATGGAATGGTGCAGGGGGGGGGGAACGGCACAGCCCGAATGAACTATGCTGATCCACGGACAGTCTGCAGGCCAGATCCTGAAGGCAACTGGGCCTGATCCAGCCCCGGGCCTTAGTTTGCTGACCCTTGTTCTAGGGATGCTGGAGAATTAGGATGAAAACGGAAGAGGAATTAGGATGAAAACAGAAGAGGAATTGGAAATTGCCGTGGTTCCTGCGTTCACAATATAATTGTTGTTCTTTTCAAGTCTGCAAACGGCACGTGATTAATGGATTGGGCTTTTTCTACATTGTTTTGACTTTCACATTATATTGAAACAAATTCAAATTACATAACTTAAGTTAAAAGGTGAAACAGATCGTGAGTGTGGTGTTTGGCTCAAACCAAACTGCAGCTCAAGGGAAGCAGTCGCTCACTGTAGCAAGTGGAGGTTGTATCAGCAACTGCTGTCTTCTTACATCCTTAGCCAGAGCTCTTATCACATTTCACTCAGTGTCACTGTCATGCCATCTTGCTGGTGCCAATCAGAGGCGCCATCTTCTTAAGTTGCGAGGAGCCAGGGAGTGGATCCAAACACCCTCTGAACATTGAGGAGGTCCAGCCCCCTAAAAAAAGGGGGGGACTGAAACTGCCTCGGCCCCTAGGAGTTGGTGTGTACGGTCTTATTTAACAAGTCGGTGTTTTGTTTATGCTTGACTCTCCCAGAATATGAGTTGGGTAGAATATCAGCTCATTCTCACAAACCAGGCCCCTTGTTCAGTAGCTGGAATCTGCCCTGTCTTTCCTTCATCAGGTACATCAGATACAAACTCTCACTCCAAGCTATAAATGTGGTTTATTCTGGTTATAAAAACAGCCATGACTTTCAGCTCAGAGTTATGATTTCAGCTTGTTAGAGTTAGGCACCTCTATAATTAATCAAGGCTTTGGCTACAGCTATATGCATTGTGTGTGCATTGCTTTCACATAGGCCTTAGGAAATTTCTGAGAATATGTTTGCCAGTTTCACAGTATGACTTATCTGGAATCCAAGGCAATAGGGTTTTGTTTTGTTTTTTAAAAAACCCTTCCTCCCTTGCCCTACCCCCCATGATAGGGGGGGTAGCAAGATTGTTTGCTTTTTTGAGACTAGTAAAGACAACACAAGGCATTGTATGGCTATTTTGAATGTATCTTTGATGCTTATGTTCTGTTTTTAAAGAGTTCTGCAAGTAAAAGTTTCAATAATATTTTCATGGGTCTGGACAATGATTTCTTCCAAAAGGAGTCAGTTCTTATGCTTCCAGTTACTTCAGACGGGAATGTTAATATCTGCAATATAGCGGCCTTCCTTTAGTGGATAAACGACTTGCTAACATTTACAGTACTCTAGTGACCTTCTCAGAAGGATTAGTGAAAGCATCCAAAAGCTAAGAGGAGAGTCGTGTTTAAAGGTGGATTTCAAATTGCCACATATTACCTAGATAATTTGCCCTTCTAAAAAGTCTACTGATATTCTTATGGGGTGAGCTGCTCATAGCACTGACTTAATGCTGTTTGTGTGTGTGGCTCACTAATTGAATAATTCACTCAAACGCCAGTGCTGCTCTTAACAGAGGGATATCAGTAGCAGCTGGAAATGTTGCAGTAGCTTTAGCAGTAGATACTGTACTTCTGGAGGGATTGAATCTGCCGTATATAAAATAGCAATCTTTGGATATATTCAAGAATCAGCTCGCTCACTCTTTTTTAAAGGGACCTTGCCCTCCTGGCAGGGCTGCAGCAGGATCAGTTGCCAAAAGAGACATAGCAAGTGAGATTGGGGACTTGTCTACACTCATAGTTTTTAACACTAAAAATGAGTTTTAAAAGGGCTATGGTAACCATATAGCCATATGACTTTTTTTTTTTTAGTCAATAATGTGTTATTGGGACGCGGGTGGCGCTGTGGGTTAAACCACAGAGCCTAGGACTTGCCGATCAGAAGGTCGCGGTTTGAATCCCCGTGATGGGGTAAGCTCCCATTGCTCGGTCCCTGCTCCTGCCAACCTAGCAGTTTGAAAGCACATCAAAGTGCAAGTAGATAAATAGGTACCGCTCTGGCAGGAAGGTAAACGGCGTTTCCGTGTGCTGCTCTGGTTCACCAGAAGCAGCTTAATCATGCTGGCCACATGACCTGGAAGCTGTACGCCGGCTCCCTCGGCCAATAAAGCGAGATGAGTGCTGCAACTCCAGAGTCTGTCATGACTGGACCTAATGGTCAGGGGTCCCTTTACCCTTTATCTTTAATGTGTTATTAAAATGTGACACCAGAGGGTGCTGCAGAATTCTCCCTGTCAAATAAATGGGTAGACCTTAAAGGAAGCGAAAGAGAAACAAAATGCCTTTATGCTTTAGAGCGATATCAAAAACATCATTCTAGGAATGTTTAAAGAGTAAGCATAGATCCAGCCTGGGTGTTTTGTTGTTTAACCTCCGACCAGGCAACAGGAATGAAATGAGCGTTACCATGCATTGGAGCGATCCTTGACCAGTCTGACCTTTCTGCCTCTCGCTTACCAGTCCAGGAGGTAGAACTACCAGTTAGGTACCTCCTCTTGAGCCTCGGTGTTGCCAGTGACGGGGGGGGGCAGGGACAAAGCTAGAATTGGTTTGTGAGGTTGTGTCAGGGACCGTGTTGAGGAGGGCTGCACTGAGGAGGAATGGTGGGAGCCCCCCCTCCCCCTGATCCTGAATCTTCCCAGGAGCAGGAGGACAGTATAGATTTGGAAGAGTGGTTTGCAAAGGGGCATAGTTCACAAGGCCGAAGCTGGGAAATACTGGATGGGGAACACCTAGGAGAAGAAACACTGGAAGAGAGAGGGTTAACAGATTCACAGTCATTGGACAGCATTCCTCCACCGCCCTTCCCAAGGTTGAGAAGAGTCTCAGAACAGAAAGCGCAGGGGGTACAAGCTCAGATTACAAGACATAGGAGTGACATAGATTAATAGGGACAGAGGGGGTGTAAGCCTTAATTGGGAACACCGCCATTTCTAGGGAGATGTGTTCTTTTGTCTCTTATTGTGATTATAAAATCAGATGTTCCTTTCATCTGATCTTCTTATTTACTGCCAAGGGGGAGGAAGCCAATTCCCCAAAGGCTGACAGGTTGCTACTTCTTGGGGGGAAAAGCTCGAGCCCTGTGTTCTTCACTGTGGTTCCAAGATGGATACCAGACCAGAAACTGTGTAACAGAAACCAAGAGTTGTTGCTCGTCTTACTGGTATAGGCTACATACATTACACTGCCAGTAACTGGTTCTGGATCCACCTGCTGTTGGTCTTTGACGGAACAAGTAGCCTTGACGCCAAACGCTCTTGAATCCGCTTGTCATTTCCGTTTGAGATTCGCTTTTAGGGGATGTTTTTCCCTTTCGCCGGACTGCAAAAATCAGCCACAGGCTAATCTGCTTGGAATGTCAAGGAACCCTGGGCTGACGCCTTGATGTATGAATCGTCTATGCTGATAACTCTCCGCTGGGCTTTGATGAATGTATAAAGAGCTGGCGGACGAGCAGAGGTTTTGATTAACTCTGCCAGCCTGGGCATACTTAAACTTCAGCGCAATTGTGTATTGTCAGCCCGCTTGTCTCTTGTGTGCTGAATTCTCATCTAAGCTCTTAAAAAAAAAGGAAAAAGAAATATCAGTTGGAAAATGCCAGTTTCTCTTTCAGGCTGGCTTTTAAAATGAAGTCTGAATCAGGCATAATTTGCCTGGGTAATATTTTTCTTTCTCTCCAAGTAGCTTTGAAATCAAATTACCTTTAATGTTTATCACCTCTTGTATTCACATTTCCATTAATACAGTTTTCCTAACGAAATGAAAACGTTTCTCTGCCAAGCACATCCTTGTAGAGAACAGATAGTTCCTGTACGTAGCTCTGTGTTGCAGGGACCAACAAAGGCTGGCGGTTAATTTTCATTATGGGGGGAGAAAAGGTGGTTTGAACATTCTGGATGCCAGTAAAACCAGCCTTTTATTTGAGTTGCATCGTAATTAATGAAGGCTTTCAGATCATAGCAATCTGTATTGTTTTAGGGTCTCAACCTCCCTTGCTCTCTCAGATGTAACTCTTGGATCGTTGGCTTAAGTTTTCCATTCCAACTTGTAATAGAATCAGAATGGGAAGGGACTTCAAAGGACATCTAGCTCAGTCCCTTACCGATGCAGGAAATCCACTGCTACAGCATCTCTGAGTGGTGTCCATCCAGCCTCTGCTTAAAAGCAATGGAAGGTCCACGTCCTTCCAAAATAGTTTGTTCCACTGTCAAATAGCATGTGCCACCAGGAAGTTCTTTGTAATGTTTAGCCTAAATCCTTTGTCTTGTAGTGTGAACCCATGGGTTTGAGTCCTATCCTCTGGAACAGGGGTGGAGAAACTTTTCTGGCCAGTGGGCCAGATCCTTATGTCTCCGCCCCTGGGGCTCAATTCCCTGATGTCATATTGGTGTCCGGTGGCACTGCACTTTGATGCCTCCAACCTGCTGGGACTTCAAAGCCCAGTGCCACCCCTCCACTCACTGTTCTGTCCTTTGTCTTCTGTCTTTGTACACGCCCCCCCTTCCAGATGAACATACGATGATGCTCTGTATTTCGTCGTACCATTGATTCATTTAACTCAGAATTGCACAATCTGTGCAGCTACTCTCCAAGTTTTCAAGTAGAGAGATTCTTCCCAGCTCTGTTACACAAGATTCTATTAACAGAAGATGCCAGGGATTGAGTCTGGAACCTTGTGCATGCAAGGCTCTTCCTGTTCTTCTCCAAATCATTCACTTGCCTTGGGGAACCCTTGGAAATGTAGTTCTGTGAGGGAGGCTGTGGATCTCTTACTGAAACTCAGAATTCTCACTACCTTTACCAAACGACAGTTCTTTAGAGGAAGCTGTGTCAGTTGAGTCGATATGAGGATATGCCCTTAGAGAAGATTCAGGTGCTTGACAAGCTACTTTTGAAGTTATGCAGAACACCTACGTTTCTCCAGGCTAGAACTATGTATGAATTTCTATATGTGCTTTTTAGACATATGGGTGACACATGGGCTCATTCCAGTGTATTTCTGTAGCACACATTCGGCTCTGAAGTCTCTTGTGAACTACTTTCATACTATCAATGTTTAATGCTGTTGACTCTGAGTGACTGCACTGTGCTAACATCTAAATATTGCAGTGGTTTGCTAAGTTGCATCCTTTTTGTTGACTGAGAAGCTCATTAAGGACATCAGACAATGGATCACGGAATCCACCACGGTTCATCCTACCTGTGGCAATGACAACGGCAAACAGAGACGCAAAGTTCGAGGCTGCACGTCGAAGCGTTTGGAAGATGTCAGGTGAAATTTGTTGCACACCATGTTCTTCATGCCTGGGTGGATCATCTGGTAAAAACCACTTGCATTAACAAATTGCTTTATCATATGCTATGTTGCTTCTGATTTTATGCTCTGTTAACTCAACTAAAGATTAATTAATACCAGTTGAAGCCACAGACATTTCCTGGAGAAAAGCTGTCTTCATAGCAGCCTCCACTAGAGCACGGGCGTTCAGCTGGCAGACCAAGACCCATAGTGGAAAACTGAGGAAGCAGAACTATGCTGGGTCAGACTCTTTGTCCAGCTCACCCACCAGTTTCTACTTGTGACTTTCTGCTTCCTTCATAGGTCACAGGCAGAGGTTTCCTCATCTTCTTCCAGATCTTCCAGGGATTAGACCTGTGTTGTACCACTGAGCCACAGTCCCTCTCTCTACTTGAAGAAAAACTATTTCTTGAAGAAACAACTATTTCTTGTTTTCTGGATCTGTACTAAGTATCAATACAAACTCTTGATGATTTGGGATAAACAGGGGTCTAAGGTAGAATATCTGTTCTAATTGCTCGTGTATTTTTCTCAGATGCATGTGCCCAACTTTGAAATATTTTACATAAAATACATAAATAAATTTTAAACTGAGTTGCCCCATAATTTTCTTCATTTTAATCTGATTAAATGTGAGTGTCCTCTTTCTTTTCAACAACTGACCGTCTTTTGCTTCCAAAGTTTTTTTTTTTTAATACCCAAAATCTATTTCATTTCTAACAGTCCTCTCAGTGCTGTAGAGTTAGGATTAACCAGTGTAGAGTTAGCCGGTACCATCAAACGAAAGTGTCAAGTACTGTTAGATGTATTAAAACTACAGTGGAATTAATTACCTTGGTAGAGGACCACAGAGTCGGGTCAATTAGATTGGCCCATGGTAATTAAAGTCTCAGATCTCGCCAGACCATCCTCCACGGGCAGTTCTTGAGAAGTGAAAGTGTCCAGTGTTCAACTCAAGGCCTTCTCTGTGAAACAGTAGGAGCTCATCAGGAAAAGCTGTCAAGATCCTACAGTCAATGTTAATTCCTTGAGTGACCTCCATTCTGGCGTAGGCAATTGCAGAATGTACAGGCTGTTCCATTACTTCTGAATGGCAGCGCAGGAGTCAAGATAAAGCAAAGCCCCTCCCTTTTCCTTACCTCTTCTCGTGCTGAACTTGTGTTTCACTCCTTAACTGCTCTATTTCAAAGGCTTGACAACTTGACAGGAGTATTACAGCAAAACCTCAGCATTACAGCTATCTCAGGAAGGAAAGTGGTTCATAATTTCAAAATGCCTGGAACTCTGAAAGTTCTCCCATTCAAAGCAGTGAGGGATGAGGCACCAGGCATTCAAACAAGGCTGCATTTGGTGCTATTTCCCTTGGAGGGAAATAGAGGCAAGGGAAGAGGAGAGGGGGTTGCTTTGAAAGTGAAACTGTGGCAGATCCTCCAAGTGTTCCTGTTTTCCAGGGACAGTCCCAGATTTACAAAAGCCATCCCAGTTTTTGATTTGATCCCTGAATGTCCTGCTTTTCCTCAGGACAGGTATGGCAGGATGTCCCTATTTCCTCAGAGAAATGTTGGAGAGCATGGAGTTATGTGAGATAAGTAACTATACAACCTTTAGAAGACATCTGAAGGCAGCAATGTGTAGGGAAGTTTTTAATGTTTAATTATGTTTCTATACATTTATATGTGTGTTGGAAGCTGCCTAGAGTGGCTGGGGCAACCCAGCCAGATGGACAGGGTATAAATAGTAAAATTATTAATATTATGATGGAATAGGACATCCTTATTTTCATCGGATAAATGTTGGAGGATATGCTGTGGCAACAGGGAGAGAAATCGTGGTTGTGATGTGGACAGCGGGCCCCCTCAAACCTGGCAGTGCCATTGACGACTTCCTATTTCCACTGTGCCCAGGACTGCCCATTTGAGAATTCTGTGTCCTTCTTGCATGAACTCATAGCTTTGGGTTAGAACCAGAGTTGAAATTAAAAGAAAGTTTTATCCAGCTATGGTGAGAGATCGGCAGCCGCCCGGGTGGCTACCCTATACTTCATTTGAAGACTCACTAAGAGCAGAGGTGCAGGATCCCAGACTTAGAGCCCAAGGCCCACACTTACCAGTGTTACTGCTTATAGTCTGCAAAAGAAGCCTCGAGATGAGGGTAAGTAAGTAAGTAAGTAAGTAAGTAAATAAAAAACTTTCATCATTCCTACTATAATTTGGTAATATATTGGCAGGCATATATTGCTTATGAGTGTCTGAATATGTTTGCAGAATTCAGGACCAAAACACGCTTTCAGGCTTGAACAGAATTAGATTCTGCCAAAATGGATTGAGCAACTTGTTTCTGCACATTACATGCCGGGAACTAAGTCAATGTCGCAATAGGCAGGTTGAGACGCACAAGCTCCAATGAGCTATTCAGTATATGAATCTGTCAATGTCAGCCTTAAGTCTTATGTTTAATAAACTATGCAGTATAATGCCTCTCTGTATCTCATCAAACAATGTTAGCCAAGATGAGATGGATGGAGTGACAGCCAATGATCAAATATATTTTTAAAAACCCATGTATTGTTTTCTGCATCCTTGTTTCCTTTTGTCAATTCCCAGTTTATTACTGACACCTCAAAAGGACTCACATATCTAGTTGGCATCTTCATTTCAACTACCAAAATGATCAGCAATTGAAACAGAAAGGTGTTGATGCTGAAATGCCACCGCCAGGCTGACATTTCGCTGATAATAATCAGGAACAGAGGGGTTTGAAATCTGAGTTGCTGCTCCAAGCTCTCTACTGACACTATGACACCAGCTAGCATTCTGTTCACAGTTGCAAAGTCAGTGGACCCTGAATGCTAAAAATTCATTTGCAAGAAGAGAAGGGAAGATTTGCCACAAACTGTGCCTGTCAGAGAGACAACCTAAGCTATATCATGTTTCAGGCCCTTGACGCACAATACAAAATACTCAATAACCTTTGGGAAATGCTAGAACATGTTTTAGCCAAGTGAACATATTTTGTAGAAGTTCCATCACAAAAGTCCTGATAGCTTTGAAGGCAATGAGGCCTCTAGAGTTGCACCAACTTATTCCACACAGGCTAATATTATGCCTTGTCTTTGATCCATGTGCTGCTTTCATGAATCAGGTATGGTGGGGGCTGCTCCTAGATATTATTATTATTATTATTATTATTATTATTATTATTATTATTATTTCTATACCACCCTTCATCTGAAGATCACAGGGCTGTTTACAATATAAAAAACACAAAACACATAGCAGTGAGGCACACTGTTGAGATGGTGCAGTTCTGAGTAAGCTCAGTAGCTGTTCTTCTCCATCTCAAAACTCATTTGCTGATGCAGGTAAAGGTAAAGGACCCCTGGACAGCTGAGTCCAGTCAAATGTGACTATGGGGTATGGCGCTCACCTCCACTTTCAGGCCAAGGGAGCTGGTGTTTGTCTGCAGAAAGTTTTCCTGGTCACATATGTGGCCAGCAAAACTAAACTGCTTCTGGTGCAATGGGACACTGTGACGGAAACCAGAGTGCATGGAAATGCGGTTTACCTTCCTGCCACAGTGGTACCTATTTATCTACTTGTACTGGTATGCTTTTGAACTGTTAGGTTGGCAGGAGGTGGGACAAAGCAATGGGAGCTCACTCTGTCGTGCGGATTCAAAGGGCTGACCTTATGATTGGCCAAGCTGAAGAGGCTTGGTGGTTTAAACCACAGCGCCACCACTGATGATGCAATAGGTCATTGGAAGAGAATCTAGATCTCTCTGAAATGGCAGCCCACAGCCGGCTCTGTTGGGTTAGAGTGCATTCATTATTTTTCATCTCCCCCACCCTCTCCCCCAAAGTGAGGCATGTGATGTAAGAAGAATATAGATCTATTATTTTAATCTGCAGCTTATTAACATTCTCCTTAATTTGTGAATTTGTGTTGTATATGTATTCAGATCCTGACTGGAATTCAGTCCAGTCCAGACATAAGTCTTTCTGCTGCAGGAGTCAGATAAAACAATTAATACACAGCACACGGAAGAATCTGGTTACTCACAAACCACACTCAAACAAAATAGCAACTGAAAAGCTACAAACGTTATTTAATGAGAGATTTAATTCACATATATATATTTTTTCAGTAAATATATCAGCATGACCTGTTTTTAAAATTTGTACCTAGACAATTCTAAGGTTTTTATCTTTTACATGTGCACAAACAAATAAATATACTCTTTAAAAGGTGGAAATGTAGAAGATGGAAAAATAAAGAGATCACAGGAATTTCAAAGACTAAATCTGCTAAAATACTGTAATACACAGCTTGAAATAGATAGTATTACAACCTTGAGAATATGTAGAGTTGTGTGGATGATGTTTAGTAAACCACATGAGTAAAGAGTAAAGTTAACGGAAAGACTCTTCAAAGTACTAGTGATGCACAACCTTGATTCGTTTTAATGCCAGGATGCACAAAATGAATGGAGGTTGCACAGCACATGAATTTAATGGCTTATGCATAATGGGCACAATCCACAGAGAAATTCTGGCCCCACTGAAATACATGGGAGTTGTGCAATGACACTACTAGGTTTTCATGTTCAGATTCTGCTTATTTGAATTCAGCGTTTGCAGGAGAACTTCCTGGTGGATTGTGTGCAATGAGTGATGTGTCCATTGACTAAAAAAAGAAGTATTTTAAAAAAATAAAATTTAAAAATGACCAAGTCTTAAACTATGCTGTTCGCCCATTGGAATGCAATGTGAGAATTTCTTATGTACAGCTATTTATATAATCTTTGGATTTTTCACATTCTGGTTTTAAATTAACTTTGCAAACAGAGACAGTTCTTAGATAACAGAGCTCTATCTGGTGGCTAGCAGCAAGAACATTTATAGTCTTCCTTCTTCTTACTGATTTTTCAAAAATAAAGCAGCTCCACACTGGATCCACTGATCTTGGCTGCCTCCACATGGAACATCAATGTTTGTCACCACGCAATCCCTCTCAGCACTGGTGTAAACTGGCAAAGAGATGCATTCATCAGGAGAATAGGACCCATAAGCATTCTGTCAAGAAAAAAACAATTCATTTGAATGTGAAGGCATTAGATGAATTAATCTCATGACGCTCAAGGATGTAAAGGCCAAGTGTGATGAATTCATTTATGTTTAGATATCAGAAGAGAACCTGAGTAAGAGAGAGCAGAGTAGGAATGGATATGTCAACTGCTGGAAAGCATTGCTAGCCAAATGCATTCAAGGTCACTACCAATTACCAGGACTCATTTCATACAGGGTTGCGAAATTAGGTAAGAATGCCAGGAACTCAATGGGGCTGACACCTGTGAAATTAGTCTCCACAGTTAGCAAGAGGGTCCTCGTGTGTGCACAAGTCTTTGATTTAAGGATGTGCAACATGAATAATCCAGTGAATTGGGGTGATTCAGGTCATGGTTTCACATTACTGATTAATATGGTGTCTTTAGGTTGATCAAGGGCCTCGAAAGCTTCTGAGCCACTCTGTAGGCTTGGGTTTTCCAAAAAGTTAAGCACACAGCATTTTCATTCTATTTTATTTTCTGTGACATATGATCAACCAGACTGGTGAAACACCCAGAGTCTGAGAAGGGAAGAGGTGGAAGTGTGTGCAAGAGAGATGTTTCATTTTGACCAGGTGTGAGGAACCTTTGATCTCCTCAGATATTGCTGAACTACAAGTCCCATCATCCTTGGCCATTGGCCACACTTGCTATGTCTTATGGGAGTTGTAGTTCATCAACATCTGGAGGGTCAAAGGTTCCCCACAAGCAGTTTTGACAGACAGGTCTAGCTTAATCACAGAGAATTATTTTCTGAGGCTACTACAATTGGTGATTTAGGGGACGGATGTTAAAGTAAATAAACAGAGAAGGGTATAAGTAACAGTGTGAGATTATGGGAGTAGCCGGCTTCTTTCCCAGTTATGCTTCTTCCTAACAAACAATGAAAAATAATAACACTATCTTTTTTTAAATAAATAACACAATTCTATAAAAGCAAGCCTTGCTGAATTCAACAGGGCTTACAACCAGGACTATAGCAAAAGAAACAGATTTGATAAGTGTGAACTGTGCCCCAGTCATTTTATCCACCCCCTGTTTTCTAATATGTCCCAGAAATCTGTGTTTCCTTTTCTTCAAGGACAAAGCAACATATATTTTTTCTGCAATAAAATTACCAGTTTATACTTTCATAGTGAAAACCCATGTTTAAGGAAATTAGCATGTAGAACAAATTATTTGAGGCTTCCAAATCTGCATTAAATAAAGATTATTACTTTAATTGGAAAGTTGTATGGAGTACAATTCTTAATGTTCAAGGTTTTTAAAATCTAATTCTATGCATTTAAATAATATTTGGGATTTGTTTTTCTTTACGTATATGTAATACAAAACAACCCTTGTATACTGTTTATGGAACAGTCTGTTTAAAATATTATTTAAGGGCACATTCAAAACTTCTCCCTTTGCTTCTGGCAAATTAGTAGCAATTAGGAGTGTGCACCGGATAAACTGTGCAGGCGGTAGCCCATCTAGAGTAGATTAAGCCAGCCAGAAACATTCCACTGGGTGCCTTTAAATTTGATTTTTAATGGACATGTGTATAGCTTTCTTTTTTCCCCCTAGCAGAATTTGGAGAAATTTGCAGGCATGGTTGTCCAGTGTGAGCTGTAGTCGTTCTCCTCCAAGGGCAGTATTACAGTTTCCTTCTGAGCAACAGTTAAGGGAGTTGATGGTTAAGGGTATATGGAACAGTTAAGGGTATGTTGAGCCTGGAAAAGAGGAGGTATCTTCAAATATATAAAGGGCTGTCAATGGAAGATGGAGCAAGCTTGTTTTCTCCTGCTCCAGAGGGGAGTACCCAAAACAATGGCTTCAGGTTGCAGGAGATCTGACTAAACACCAGGAAGAACTTACTGATAGTAACAACTGTTTGGCAGTCTCTCTCATTAGGTTGTGGACTCTCCTTCCTTGGAAGTTTTTAAGTAGAGGTTGGATGGCCATCTGTCATGGATGCTTTTACTCGAGATTCCTGCATTGCAAGGGATTGGACTAGATGACCCTCGTGGTCCCTTCCAACTCTACAATTCTATGAGTCTATCGCCACAAATAATATAGGACAGATACTGTAGGTGTGTATGAGAGAGAGTGATAATAAATTATGGTAGACTAAGATCACCGTATTATTCGCCCTATAGGATGCACTTTTTCCCCTCCAAAAATGAAGGGGAAATCTGTGTGCGTCCTATGGGGCGAATACAGGCTTTCGCTGAAGCTTGGAGAGCGAGAGGGGTTGGTGCACACCGACCCCTCTCGCTCTCCAGGCTTCAGGAAGCTATCCACAAGCCTTGGGAGCCCGCGGGAGTTCCTGCCGGGCTCCCAAGGCTTGCAGACAGCAGCCTGAAGCCCGAAACCCAGGGAGCGCAGGAGAGCGCGCCCCGGGCTTCGGACAGATATCCGCAAGCCTTGGGAGCCCGGCGCAACTTCCTGCCAGGCTCCCTAGGCTTGCAGATAGCAGCCTGTTCTGGGGGCTGGGGTCAGGAGAAGCTCGGGCCTGGGGGGGGGAATTATTTTTTTTCTTTATTCCCCCCCCCCCGCAAAACTAGGTGCACCCTGTGGGCCGGTGCGCCCTACGGGGCGAAAAATACGGTAAGCAATTCACTTTGGCAGAGTCAGACTAGGGGCAACTAGGGGCTCACTTGAGTATATGAGAAAAGCAGGCTGAGCTAAAAATAAAATGAAATAACTCAGCTTAATTTAAAAAAAAAGACTCATATACAAAGTCTCAAATCTAGAGGGGGCAGAGGAATGAAACTCTACCAAAAATGAAAGTACAGCAAGGTAAGAATGGAATGAAATAGAAACACAAATAATGCCAGCATTAAACTGAAGGGAAGAGGCATAATACTGCACTGTGATAAAACTTTGCATCAATTCCAATGAGAAAAGGATATTAAGAACAGACTGAAAAGGAACATTAATGCACCTACCCTACATACATCTAAGGTGTGTGTGTGTGTGTGTGTGTGTGTGTGTGTGTGGAGAATAGCACTGCATTTAATAAAACTGCACAAAGTTACTCAGACCAAAAAATTTTGATTTTAAAGAAATCTAAAGTGTGGAGATAGAAAGAAAAGCTCAACCTAGTTCACTGAAAGCTTTTGCTTCTCACAATAAAATAAAATAAAATAAAATAAAATAAAATAAAATAAAATAAAATAAAATAAAATAAAATAAAATAAAATAAAATAAAATAAAATAAAATAAAATAAAATAAAATATAAAATAAAATAAAATAAAATAAAATAAAATAAAATAAAATAAAATAAAATAAAATAAAATAGCAGTTTATTGCTACCAATTTGAAACAAGCCTTTTTGGAGACTCTGCTTTGACATGAGGGACCTTGCATAGATTCTGCTGTGGGAAAGCCCTCAAAGGCTCTGAGACACTCCAGTTTGACCCAGAGTTCATATGAAGCACATCTCTAACAACAATACACTTTACTGAGATCCAGTAGTGAATGCCGTTGTCCATGTCTTTGTATCAAATGTTCGTTTGATCTGCCCTTGCTGAGGTTTCCGCAGCTGATCTCTCAGAATTGCACTAGGTGAAGTCTTATGGGATCATAGGAAGTTTCTACACATGACTAAAAACTGCCTTTGAATTACTCTTGCATTGCTTCTACACGTTTGCCAACATTGTTAACGGAAAATAAGATACCTGAAAATCATGACTTCGTTAAAAAAAAAAATCATATAAAGATTCTTATCAAAATGTTATATTCAGACTATAAACACAGGAAATACACACAGCAGCCCAAAAATCTGAGGGTCAAATAAATGCAGCTATGTGTTTCCTTTCCTCAACTTAAACAAAAAGGGATAGCAGTTTTGAGAGCAGGAGGAGGTAGGTGTATGGAAGGGCTGCACAGTCTATTTCTTTCCAGCACTTTGTCAACTCAAAAGCACCCCAAACATGCTTCCCCCCTGCAGAAAATATACAAGGTCCTTTCCCCCTGAGAATGAGCAAAAAGGTTCGGGTGAAAAAGCAAAAGCGAGGTCTTGAGCAAATGAACAGCCAGAGGGGAAAGAGTAAAATACTCCCCCCCCCCCGTTTCTTACTGCAATATTCAATGCTGTTTTTAATTAAGAAAACACTAGAGGGAAAGAGTCATATGACTGCATATCACACCTAATTTGGTTCAGATTTCAGTTTTAGGGGGAAATAAACTGCAGACAATCTGGCAATAATTATTCATCTGAGGTTAATTGGGAGAGTGTGATAAATGGCAGACAATGAACAAAAGTTATTCTTCAGGGCAGTTTTCTTCCCTAAGGATTTATCAACCAGTCATATGAAAAAGTCTGGAGTGCTATATTCATCTAAGAGCTCTGTGATATTCAACAACTATTGATTAGCCAAGTACAGTGCTTTTTTTCTAAAAAAAAGTTTAGGGGTACTCTCATTTTTCTACTCATATTGAAATACTGCCCCTCAATGAGGCCAAACTTAGACTCACAAAATGTTTAGGGGTATGTGTAACCCTGCATCCCCACAGGATAAAAACACTGGTCTAGTATGACCTGCACCTTGACTGTGTATATTTCCAGTTGCTCCTTGCTTATTCCAAAGGCTGACACATATTGTTTGGTTTCAGCCTGCTCTCCTCTGCACAACTGTTTCTGCATCAGTACATAGTGTGATACCTGTATGACTGAATTGTTTCACTATGTAAAACTACAGTGGTGCCTCGCAAGACGAAAAGAATCCGTTCCGTGATTCTCTTCGTCTAGCGGTTTTTTCGTCTTGCGAAGCAAGCCCATTGACGGCTTAGCGGATTAGCGCTATTAGCGGCTTAGCGGATAAGCGGCTTAGAAAAGGGGGGGGAGGAAAAAAAACCCCGCAGGAACTCGCAAGACATTTTCGTCTTGCAAAGCAAGCCCATAGGAAATTCGTTTTGCGAAGCGCCTCCAAAACGGAAAACCCTTTCGTCTAGCGGGTTTTTCGTCTTGCGAGGCATTCGTCTTGCGGGGCACCACTGTAATGCAACTGTGATTATCATGGTCTAGAAAAGCCTTAATATATCTGGCTTATTGTTGTTGTGGTTCCGTCGTTTAGTCGTGTCCGACTCTTTGTGACCCCATGGACCAGAGCACGCCAGGCACTCCTGTCTTCCACTCCCTCCCGCAGTTTCGTCAAACTCATGCTGGTAGCTTTGAGAACACTGCCCAACCATCTCGTCCTCTGCCGTCCCCTTCTCCTTGTGCCCTCCATCTTTCCCAACATCAGGGTCTTTTCCGGGGAGTCTTCTCTTCTCATGAGGTGGCCAAAGTATTGGAGTCTCAGCTTCACGATCTGTCCTTCCAGTGAGCACTCAGGGCTGATTTCCTTAAGAATGGATAGGTTTGATCTTCTTGCAGTCCATGGGACTCTCAAGAGTCTCCCCCAGCACCATAATTCAAAAACATCAATTCTTCGCTGATCAGCCTTCTTTATGGTCCAGCTCTCACTTCCATATATCACTACTGGGAAAACCATACCTTTAACTATACAGACCTTTGTTGGCAAGGTGATGTCTCTGCTTTTTAAGATGCTGTCTAGGTTTGTCATGGCTTATTACATGATAGGAAAATTAGTCATTCATTCTATTCTGAGGGACTCTTCCTAGGGTTGCCAGATTTCAACCTTTTTTGGGGGAAAGTTGTTGAGCTTATTATTATTATTATTTGCCAAAGCTGTTGAGCTATTTTTAAGAAAAGTTGCCAAAATCTACACTTCTGACACAGTCAGAACCAGACACTGATTCTGACTGCCATATTCCGGCTAAGTCCGGGAAATTCCGGATGTATGGCAGCCCTATCTTCACTCAATAATTATTTGCGTGTTGGAATCAACTTTGCAGATTCTTTGCATGAAATTGTTCAAACAAAAGTTTGCATAAAGCTACAAAAATAATTGGGAAATTTTACTGAATCAAAGTAAGTTGAATGTGATCCGGGCACATATGAAGCCTTGAGACTAGCTCAATAGGTGAATATTCATTGAAAAGAACTTATTTAAGGTAACATCAGTGAGTTAAAAAAATAGTCATGAAAACTGGCTCTGGTTATGCAATATGGCTTTTGTGGTTAGTCTGGTTAAATGTTCCCAGCTAATATTTGAGGAAATGAAAATTATATTAACCTGTACCAGGAATAGAACTCTCTATTTACAGGTCCACACTGCAACAACAAAGGGCGAATGAGCACCATGTGTTCTATGAAAACCTATTTCCTCTTTTCGAGAAGTATAGCTTTAGATAAAAAGAAAATCCACTTTTGAAGATATGAAGAATGGAGCTTATTAAACTGCAAGGAATCTGACCTCTTTTTTTTAAAGCAGGTCAGACGTCATACTGAAAACCTATTACAGCAAAGGAAACCAATTACAGAACTTAAAGTTTAGGACCCTTAATAATGAATTACCTGTGGAATCCAGGCCATGTAACAAGGGAGCACAGATGACACACTGGGAGAATCATGCTGGTTTTCTGAAAGTCGATTTCCATCAAAACTACAGCCTTCCAGTTGAAGGCCACTGATCTGTCATGGAAACACATAAAATATTCAAATGTGTGTTAGGGATTGAAAATGTGAGTAGTGATCATGTTATATCTTAGCATAGGCTAAAGCAGTTCTCTGAATGGTTCGTGTAAATAACAAAAATCAGCTGAAAATAGTACAGAACAGAGCAGGAAGTGTGATTACAAAGTATGTTCTAGAATAAAGGGCACTTCCTATGTTTTGGATACAAATTATTTATTATCGCTAGAGAAAAAATATCAGTCTATGTCAGTACCTGTGTCAGTGGCAAGTGTCAGGGCACTAGAGTAATGGAAATAGAGCAGCAAGAGCCAAATAAACATTAACCATGTCACATAAAGAGGAGAAAACAAATGCTCAAATAGGCATGGCTTTCCATTGAGAGGTTCGACATTCACTTTCAAAGAACGAATTCAGTTACTGCATGTTTTCTGCAAGCCACTGAAATGTTTGCCACTCTACTATGTGTAGAAATAATGCACAAGGGGAATAAATAAAAGAAATCTTAAATGTATGGGGGGGGGACTGTACAAGGTCTGCTGCTCACTTTATTTTTTTCTATTGTGCTAACAAATCTGGCACTCTAGAATTCTAGGGGTGATGTGTTTTGAAAGCTTCATTTTAGCAATTAATTCCTGAAGCAGCACATACAATTTCTGAAGGAAGTTTCTTATTCCTACATTTAGGGGAAGCTAATTTTTGCTGAAATTAATAATAAAGTAAATTATATTTTTTTTGTCATTGGCATTCCTAGCTCCATATTTTTTTGAATCCATTTCAATATGATTCTCAAAAGCAATGTATATAATAAAAAATTGTTGCCACTTGCCACTGTTGCAGAGCTCAGTTCAATGGAAGTGCTGCACATGCCCCCCAAACTGTGTATCATTTAGCTTCACACTGAAAGGGGGCACATTTAACAAGAGGACCCTCAAACCTACTATGTCATATTCAAGTAGATCCCCAGTTGTTTGGTCTAAGGATGCTCCCCAGAGTGATTGCTGAACATGAGATTTTCCCTGTGACAAATGAACCACCTTAATGCATGCCTAATTAATCCTATGGACTCTGTGTCATGTCAAATGCAGGTAAACACCTCAAATTCAGCTATTAATTATCCTGTGCGAATAATGAGCTATCTCCAGCAAACATGCTGCTCTGATTAAAATAAGCAACCTTGTTTGTTATTTCCTTAGAAATCCAAGGTCAATCCCTGTAGCGTACATAGTCTTAAAGCATAATCTTGACTGGTGAAGTCACCTTTTGTGACTATGGTGGGAAATGTAATTGCTATTACTCATGGCAGATCATTAACTGCCCTTTTTGTTCTTCAGTGTCACCTGCGCTTATCCCAGACATGAATTAAGATGACCTTGCAAATTTAGGTTAAATGTCAGCTGATAAATCAATTCTCTCTCTTGCACCTCCAAGTTGTACAGCTTCTTTGAACCTACCCAGAAGGCGATCCCATGCTTCTCCTTTTCAAGATACTTTGACCCCATGACCTACTGGGGGGAAAGCCTTCTCTCCCCTACCTGAGCTTTAGCTAGAATCACTCACTTCATCTCTCACTCCTGTATCCCCATGAAGTTGGATAAGGCCAGTCAAGGCCCACAATATGGAAGGTTGTGGTGGAAATAACTGAAGACATAGAACTGTAGAGTTGGAAGGGACCACAAAGGTCATCCAATCCAACCCGCTGCAATGCAGGGATCTTTCACCCAATGTGGGGCTCGAACCCACAACCTTGCGATTAAGAATCTCATGCTTTAGCAGATGAGCCATCCTCCAGAATACAGGGGGAGTTAGTTAACTCTCTGTTCTGAAAAGAAACCCCTTCCCACCCAAATCAGCAGTAAACCTCCAAACCCAGCCACAACAAGGCTCCAGCGGTAACAGTGAAATCTCAAGAAACTGCTTCTTAGTATTCATTCTTCTTAATATTCATTTATGAGACAGGGAGCCACTGTGTCCCAACCCTCTCACTTCTTTCTGCCTTTCATATTTCATGAGTCTTATGCACCTACAGCTCCTGGGAGAGCTGAAAACCAGCTATTTGCATGTGAACTTTTCCTCCTCTTGGTTTATTTAGTATCTTTTTGCTTATGTTGGGTTTAAACATCCACCTCATAATCCCTTATACGGCATGTCTTTTCCTATCTCTGTTGGGAATTGTTTTGGGCAGATAAGTCTGCATAATTTTAACCACTAATCATTCTATTCTATTTTCAGTATTTGTGCTTCCATCCATAAGAACTATTTTTTACTCTGTCAACCATTTTGAGTAAATAAACACATTTAAATGTAATACAGTGGTACCTCGGGTTACAGACGCTTCAGGTTACAGACTCTGTTAACCCAGAAATAGTACCTCAGGTTAAGAATTTTGCTTCAGGATGAGAACAGAAATCGTGCTCCAGCGGCACGGCACCAGCGGGAGGCCCCATTAGCTAAAGTGGTACCTCAGGTAAAGAACAGTTTCAGTTTAAGAACGGACCTCCAGAACAAATTAAGTTCTTACCCTGAGGTACCAGGTTGTTCTTCTAATTCCCTGTGCAGGCAAGGTAATATAGACATTTATTGGCCATAGCTATATTCCCCTGATTTATCTCACTGCAAAACCTCATTGCTTTGTGTGTGTGGGGGGGGTCCTTGTTGGATCCCCAGGCAAATTTTGTGCCACTAGTCCTTGTATGAGGACTGGTGCCATCCAGGACAAATAATGCAGCAGTTTCGCCTTGACTGCTGGGATTTGGGAACATGGAATGGCAGGGAAGAGGCTATGTCTTCCTGCTGCCTCCCTTGACTGATTGTATGCACAGGCAGGCAGACAGAGGACAGAAACGAGGGAGAAAGAAAGAGCTCACCCCTTTTCTTTCCTCCTACGATTCAAAGGAAGGAATGATTTGCAGCACTAATAGAAGAATAAAATACTGTTGTGCCTTAAGTAGCAATGCAGCCTTCATGATCATTATTAGATAAATTTGCCCACACACATCAAGCTTCACTTTATTTCAAACAAATGTGTAAGCTGGCAGATTGCAAAGAATCTCTGATTTTCAGGGTTCAAGTTCTCCACAGTAGGAACTGAATGATCATTAAGTGCGATCACAACTCAACTGGAAAGCCACCGCGAAGGCACAGCCATGCTTCTCTTTAGTTTATACAGAGCCAAGAGTCCGTATGGTTTTAATATTTGTGTGTATAAGCAGCACATCTAATGTTTGCAAAACTTGAAGACATAACTTGGGATATATTTTCTCTAAAGTCTTTATATTCTGTTTTCACTGAATTCATGCTACTGCTAAAATGTCATTGGGAACATCTCTTTATTTTTCATTTCCCAGTGATTTAAAACTATCACAAAAGGCATGTATTTGCATATGGGCATGAGATGTGTCAGGTTAGAGTCTCTGTCCAAGTAATTCTAAATGTCATTAAAAAGATATAATAATGTACAAATTGACTCTGAATCAAGAATTCCTCATAGCCTTAATAGGAAGGAATTGTTACCCTAATCATGCCTTGAGGTTATCTGGTGAATTAATTATCCATTTCAGGATTGGAAATCCCTCTGGACCAAGCTGTAAACTTGGTTCAGGTACCTCACTAAAGAGCACCTGCACTTCAAATTGTCTTTCAGAGAGGATCCCAAAATTGTTAGGTGACCTTTACAGATACACTTGAAAACCGTATCAGAAGTCTGAATGTCTGAAAAATGCATTTGTAATTGTTGACAATCCGCTCCCAGATTTACGATCTGCAGGTCCTAGCCTTCATTAAGCCACAACAAATGCCTTTGCTCCTGTCAACTGGTCTTTTTCTTAATCAGTTCATTTTTAATCTAAACATCCTCTTGCTATGCATGCCATGCTGTCCCTCCCCACACACTCCTCCCTGAGGACTCTGCCAGTCCTTGAAGTGTTATTTCTGCCTCAAGGTGATGACTTCTGCCAGGCTTCTATTGGCGCCAGGACTAACAGTTGCTGAAGTGACAAGCTTACCTTTCTGCAATACTCCACATGTTACAGCCAGCAGTGATCAGTGGAGTGGCACAGGCAGGGCAGCATTGAACACCTGGCTTCCCAATATTGAGCACTGCTGCTGCTAACTGAGAAGGGTGGGGTATGGGAAGTTCAGTGTGGTGCAACCAATCAGATGTTCCTACTATTGCACTCACACCACATTGAGCTCCTTGTGCCCCATCCCTCCCGCTTTTAGTAAGCAGCAGCGATGCTCAGTGTTGGGAAGACAAGGGGTGTAACACCATCAAGCTAGCTACTGCTGCCTATAGAAAGCACCATTTACCACAGAACCACTCTAAGAGGAAAGCATCTTAAAGGAAGGGAATTTGGTTTGTGTGCTACAGCAGTGGATTCTTGCAACATTTTTGTGACCCCCATACTCAGCTTTTAGAATAATTTCTTCTGGAGACCTGCATGTTTGTCTTCCAGAAGTGGTGAAAAATGTTATTGGCTTTTGGTTCCCATAGAAAATAAGAGAGTGTCCAGGGTAACCCATCACATTTTTGGGGACTGGGTAGGCTATAAGTTTAACAGAACAAATGAAGGGACATTTCAATGGGCTTTCATAGAATTTCATGGAAGCTTCAGTGAATGAGAAAAATATGAACATGCAGAATACCTGAACTTGGAGCTTTGCTGCTCGTATCTGACCTTTCCAGGATGCTGTAAATTTTAGGCTGTCTACTGAACAGCCCATCACCCTAGAAGAGAGAAATAAGATGAAAACCTAAATAATGTATTTCATAAGACCATAAGAAACTTAAAATAACAGATTCATCTGCTGAGTAAGGGAATTGGTTTTTTTTTTATTAAAAAAAAGGAGCAAGAGAAAATACAGCATTCTGTAAAAGAAAATATTTCTGGCAATGAAAAATAAGATAGAAGTATTTTTTTTTCAAACAATATTGTTTCAATCTGAGTAAGAATTTAAGAGCTTAAAAAAACTACATAGTAATTTCTCAAGAAGCACAATCTCTTATTTCCTTGACTATGAATTCCTAATTTACATACCTATGTTTAAGATAACATTTTCTGCACAAAAACATGTTCTGTCTCCACAAAACATTCCCCCGAGAGCTGTCTTCATGTTCTGGCTCTGAAGAGTAGAAATGCTGGGACTTAACCAGAAACCGCTAGCAGAAAATGTGGAAACCTGGCCTACATACTAATGGAGCTACTGCTGCCAGGCAAGGGAATTCCAACCACAGGCACAAAAGTATCCACATGTTTCTGTTTTAACTAATTACTGATAACCATTGGCTTGATTGGCAAGGGAATGCTTTCAGGGCTGCACTGTCTGAACATATTTTTTTTTGTTGGCTGCATCCCAGTATATCATATGAGCCTTGGCTCCTTTAGTATAGTCTGTCTTTGCTTCTTGTGTTTCAGCTCTTCTCATGCCAGTGATGCTCTACCGCAGTGGTTTTCAACCAGTGTGTCGTGGCACCCTAGGGTGCCTTGAATGATGGTCAGGGGCAGCACTGGCCTCTGTCCCTCTTTCCTTCCCTCCCTCCTCTGATGCCCTCTTGAGTCTCTGCCTCCCAAAGGCTTGCATGGCTGTTTCTTGCAGCAGTGCTGGCTACAAGCTCCCATGGCAAATGGTGCCTCTGGGGCTGGCCAGGGGGTGCTTCCCAGGCCCCTGTGGGGCAGTGTGAGGAGGCACCTCTCTTTGGGGTGAGGGGGGCAGCTCAGAGACCAGGGTGGCAGCTGCAGCTGCCCAGAGGACTCATAAGGAGAGAGGAGGGGGGAGGCTGAGAGAACACTCCACAAGGGATGGTGTTTGAAAAAGGGTGAGGGGCTGCCAGCTCTGCAGGCAAGGGGTGACATAACTGGGCTCCTGAGCCCCACAGGGGTGCCGCAGAAAGAATGTAATTGGTCAAGGGAACCGTGGACTCAGAAAGGTTGAAAACCTCTGCTCTATGAGATCAAACCAAACAACTATTTGGGCCAGCATCCTGTTTTTCACAGTGGTCAACTACTGCACAAAGTCTTGATCTCACAGTACTTTCCCTCTTTAAAATATTCTCTCCCAAAGTGCCTTTTTTTTAAAGGGCACTTGCTGCATGTGGATGAGTGTCCACATATAGCTAGTACTTAAGAACCAAGCATTATTAAAAGGTTCTTAGAAGTTTATTTACACTTACAGATGAATAGATTTCACTGAAATGAATGGAATTTACTTTCAAGTAAGCCTGGCTAGCTTTGCTGTCCCCACTACGCCACTGGAGCACTCATTTTTCAGGGCTTCTGCTTGAGTAACATCCACTTATTTTGGTTCAGCTGGTTGAGTCAGGATAAGGAAGTTATGCCAGCATACTCTGGCTGTGTTGGGAACTGGCCAATAGAGCTGGAGATCTGCTGGATCCTAATTTGCTCATCCAGGCGGGTTTTGAATTTGGGTTGCTCCCTAAAATAACACAGAAGCTGCTGCCAGAAAGAAGTCCTTATTATTGGAGAGAAAGTTGTACTGCGGGTCTGCACAACATCAGGCCCTCCTCCATTCCTTCCCCTGCTTTTACAATACCAGGAGATCAAGGTTTCTCAACTTATCTTACATGTCATGAAGCTTGGTGGCTAACAAGTTATACATGATTAGTATATTGGTTTTTCACCCGTTTATTTAATTTAGGAAATTTATATCCTGTTTTGTTTTTTACATTTTTAGAAACACTACTCAGGGTGGCCCACATTAATTTTTAACGCAAAATGTATAATATCTTTAACATATATCTAAAAGAGAGTCCATAACAGAAGATAAAAACCACGGGTTTCTAAGGCAATTAACTAAAAGTCTCTCTAAATAGAAAAAAGGTCATAACGAGAGGGTAGGAGAGAGACAGAGAGGGGGCCAACTGGGCTCCATGCAGAAGAGAATGTTTTTGATTGCTACCATTTAGTATTTTCCTGGAAAGAAAGGCAAACAGGAGGCAATAAAAGGAAAGCAAAGGTGTTAAGAGATTCATAAAATGGCAACCAGTTCACTTACCTGGCGGTCTCTTGTCGTAAGGCATTCAGAAATGTGTCAGGGTGGAAGAGTTCTGAGAGGTCGAGGGTATCTGAGAGCAAGATCTGCTTTTCTGCTTTACTCACCCAATTCTACAAAGATAACAATATTGCACATTAATTGGGGAAAAACACCTAGTTTACTGTTGTAAATGGTCTTGAATCTTGAATACATTCGCCCACCAATCCTCTATACATTATATGCTTATATGTCCCACTGACATCAATGCATATAACCAAGCCCAGGACTGTAGTTTTGGATGCAAATGATAAATGCACTTTGAACTTGATTTTAGTGTGATTGAGGGGCAAGAAAGATGAAGTTGATGCACAACATGACTAGGTTTTTCTTACTCATATGGCAGCTTCCAGCTCAGGGAGCAAAAAAATCATGTTCAATGAGAATGGGGGTGTCTTGTTATCTTAAAAAAAATCCCATTCTGGAAAATGACAGGAGGTAAGTAAATGCCATGGGAAGTCAACCCTTTTACATCAGACTGCAAAAGAAGAGAGACTTAACTTGGACTGTGTTTTCCATTGAAGCAAACGTAGTCTCCATATAAAATGCTATTAATCCCCTAAATTGGATCGTTCAATTTATTTATTTTGACATTCATACTTAATCTTTCTATGATAAAATCAAATTCAAGGCAGCTTAAAATGAATATATAAATCACACAAAATTAAAGTGATTGTGAGAACTGTGGGCTGCATCTGCTAGGAAAAGACTCTTCCATTTTCTGTTCTCAGAAAGAATCTGCCTATCCTGGTATGTAGGTGAACCCTCAAGTGAAAATTTGGTGCTTGAGAGAGGAGCTTACGATGTAACAGAGTGGTCTGGGAAACTAGAAGGTCCTGATATGTGATAGTTGTCTAAACAAAAGGAAATTGTGAAGTCTCATTTCTACTTAAAGGGGTGTTACTAATGTCCTAGGGGCAGATTTATGAGTGGGAGAACCCTGAACTAAGAATGTTTGATGCCATTCGTCTTTTTGTGGTGAGAAACACAGGAACATTGAGCCTGCATCCTTCTAATATCTATCCTGGATTATTATTTTTAACGAAGTTAAGCTTTTTAGCTCTAAAATGGCTTATTTGTTCCTGATCTTCTTCAGAGAAGACAGACTGTAGGCCTTATGGAATGATAAAGTGAGCTCAGTATGTCATATCTAAAAGGTAAAATGAAGTATAAAAATCTTCTAGTATTATCTGGAAATGATTGTTTCCACGTTGAAACAAAAAAATAGTTTTATGAAAAGAAGAACAGTCTTGTTTGATGAATGGGACTTATTGGATACAAGCTGTGAACTGGCCCACAAATTCAAATTGGCTGCCTAGGCTTGTCTGTTTTCCCTGTATGTATCCCTTCTTAGTACACAATATGTCATAAAGAACATTAATCTCTTCTCAAATGAATACGCCACTGTATATAACAATATTTACTATGATTCTGAGTAAGCCTTATAGTTACCATACATAAATTAGTTCACAAATTACACTGAATTTTATACACAGCTAATCATAATACATATGCGTCACTAAACATTATAGAAACATAGTACCCCACATAAATTTTGCATGTGAAGTGAAAGTTGGTGAATTATGGCAACAATGGTCACAATATATTATGAAATAAAATAGCGGAAGTGCCACATAGCTTTCATAAATACCTATCATTATCACACTCACATATCCTGTAACAGACATTTTCCTTCAGCTCAACACAATGCATTGGACAATAAGAGGCCCATTAGTTATAATTTTTGGGTTTTGAAGTGCAATATTTATCATAAAGTGAAATCTACATATGCCGTGCATCAGAATAAAGAGACCATGAAATTCTCAGTCATAAAATGAAATCTCACAACCAACCAAATTGCAACTAATTCATTTTCTGAAATCTATCCTTATCCAAAATACATTGGATGGGTTCAGAAGTTCAGTAAACAACTGATAGAGAACATGTGAGTGTCCTCTGACCTCATATTTTTGGTTCCTTTTTCTTTCAGGACAATATGGATGAACTTCACATTCATGAGACGCTCATGCATCCCACTGTTTCACTGAACAGAGCCCTCCTTGCTATAGTCATATATCACATGCGCTTAAAGGAAGAGGACCAAGACTGGGGCTCCTCTTTATACCCTCATATGGATTTCTTCTTCCTTTACGCTTTGCACTCTTTCATAAAAAACAGCCCTCAAGTCCCCAAACAATAACTTCTTAACCATCTCTGCGGTTTCTATGCTGAGCAATGCATGCACAGAATTCCCTGATGCAGGTAGAAGCACAGAATTCCCTGATGCAGGTAGATGTGCTGCCCATGGCATGCAGCCCCTTGCATTGAAGTGTCTCCTCTTCTCATCTAATCACAGCTGGAACATCTTAGGCTAGTGCCATCAGGATATCCTTCTCAATGGCTCACTAGTTGGCTCTGGTCACCTCCATCTTTTGTAGGAGCTGCCTGATTCATGTGACAAAGCGTGGGGAGCCAGCTAGCTTCATATAAAAAATATATCTATTTTTCAAAAAAATATTGCTAGTTTTATAGCACTGTCATTGTTGAAAAAGCCACTGAAACAATAATATCACTAAATAAATTGCAATTTGCTTTTCTGTCAGGGTCAAAATATGTTGCTGTGGTCTTTCCCTCAGACACAGCCATTTAATCAGGTGACCTTTAAATGTGTCACAACACAGATTATGAATGTTCATCCCTGACAATTAAGAGTGATTTGATTTTGTTCCCCTTTTCTGTATTCATTAGTTGTACACTGGGCATCTCTGCATGCTCCTTTCAATGATTTAACAACAGTTCCTTTTATAGCATGGCCATAATTGCAATTCCCCATTAGAAAAACAGCATTTTGTAAATTGTTCAGTATCTAAGTGGTCATGGGAATCATTTTGTAATTTGTTTTTAATAAATTCCTTTTAGCAGCGCCTTCAAAAACATTTAATTCAGTTCCTCAAGAAAGTTATGGGCAAGCAGTTATATTCAATAAAATTATAAGAGACTGCAATGTTTGACAATCACATGAAGTTTGAAGTAATCACTCCTAATTTGGTGTTTAATAAAATCTGTGAGCTTGGCTGGGAGATTGATATTTAAATACACAAACTTTTTAACATCACTATATTTTAGTTTAATGCCAGAATCTTTCTTTTTAAAATATATAATTATTAGTTAAATTCAATGCAGAATTCATTGTGAACTCTTCCCATTTTAGATTGCATTGAAATGACCAGAGATTATATAAAAAAGCTAGAGCAAAGGTGTTGAAATTTCCAGTTGAATTATTCCACAGGGCTTTTGTAAATGTCAGAAAATCCACACAGATAGTGCCTGGCCAAGAGGGCAACCAATCAGATGGGAACGACACATCACATTGGTCCACCCATGCGATTTAAGTATTCACATATATAGTGCTGTGGGATATTGTTACAGGAAAGAACTCCAGTGTTACTAGAACTAAAGGAAAATGAGGGATTAGAACTGACCTCAAGTGTAAAGGTAAAGGTAAAGGGACCCCTGAACATTAGGTCCAGTCGTGACCGAATCTGGGGTTGCGGCGCTCATCTCGCTTTACTGGCCAAGGGAGCCGGCGTACAGCTTCTGGGTCATGTGGCCAGCATGACTAAGCCACTTCTGGCAAACCAGAGTAGTGCACAGAAACACCATTTATCTTCCCACCAGAGCGACAGCTATTTATCTACTTGCACTTTGAGGTGCTTTCGAACTGCTAGGTTGGCAGGAGCAGGAACCGAGCAACAGGAGCTCGCCCCGTTGCGGGGATTCGAACCACCGACCTTCTGATCGGCAAGTCCTAGGCTCTGTGGTTTAACCCACAGTGCCACCCGCGTCCCTGACCTCAAGTGAGGCAGCAGCTTTTGGAATTGGGAATACGTATCCTAGTCCTGGTTCTGGACATAATAAACTAGCCTGCCCTCTCCTGCTAGTGTATCAATTTAGCTACGGCTTAAGCACATACAAAACACACATGGTGTTGTGACAGGAATCTTCTCCATCCTCTTTGTGACATAGCTGTACTGTGCTAGGGTGCTGGAGGCAAGGTGCAAAGGCAAAACATTTGTAGCATTGTCAGAGAGATTGTTTCCATAGAATTGCTGGTGGAAACTAAGATTTAGTTCTAAAATGCAGGAATTTGTAAGGTACATTGTAAGGTCCTCCTTTTCCAGCTTGAGATTGGTGCTTGCCTTCCTGGACTAGGGGAGGGGCCACTGCATGCTATAGATCTTCTTCCCTTGAGGGGAAAATGCTTCTTTCCATTCCAGTTTTGGAATCCTGGGGAACTGCCCAAAAATTCTGAGTTAGCTTTTTGTGGCTCCTTCTATTTCATCATTGTCTTAGCTGTAGAGCAGAGAAGGGGCAGGGTCGCCAATAGGCTACAGCTGCTGCTGTATTGGAGTCTGGATATTGTTAAGATTCCTGCTCCATGATTGCAGTCATGAGATTGTTATTTATCACATGATGGTGTATGTTTTCATTCCACAGAGTGGGAAGTGACGGAGACAGGATGTTTGTGCTACTGTGTTCCGTGAAGTGGGACTATTGTCCTTTGTTTTTTTGTTTTTGCTGCCTGGTGCTAGAGAGAGAGGGAGCCATGTTGCAGTGCTCCGTGTATGCTTTATATGTAAAGAAAAGTAGATAAGCCAAAATGCTGAGTTACTGAGGTCTGTCACGTGAACCGCAAAGACTCTGCAGATCCCTGAGTGTTCCAATGTCTGTTGGCATCGGTCGCTGTGATGTTCAGGCAGAAGAAAGCTTTTGAAGCTCCCAAACAATTGACCAGGAGGGAGAGAACATGCCAGTCGGGCATGTGTCTCTGCCAGGGTCCTACTTGAGTGTAGGACAAGCTCTTGACAGATATTAAGTAAGCTACAGTTTCCTATCCCCGTCCCCACCCGAATAAGTGTCTCTAACTAGGAAGAGGGAAGGATGTACAATTCCGGACTTCAGAAAAAGAAAACTATAGTCAGAATATAGGAGGGATCACAGAAGCTTTGTGCCCGAGAGGTGGGGATAATCTGGGTACCCAGGAAGCCTCTCCTCTGCCCCCCTCTCCCAGTTGCCCTGTGGAATCAGAAGATTAAATCAGTGTTCAACAAGGAAGAGGTGCTATTCCCAGAAGCAGAGACTGCACTCTAAATGCCAGAGACAGAACACTGTAAATAATTCCCTCGGCGATGCAAATTTGGCTAAAATAACTTCCAGAAACTAGCACACACAAAACATTATTGTCACAAAGCTTCCTCAAGGTTTAATAAGGTTTCATGCCTGTGGAGTGGCCTAATGTATCTAATAATCCTTAGCAATATGACAGGCTGAGATGTTAATTTGCTAGTGCATTCTTCATCTCATTACGTGTTCCCAAGGGTAAAGTCATTTTATATGAAAGAATGAAATTAAAACACTCTTTATTATAAAACTTCCTAATGCAATATGCATCACCTACAGACAATTCAAGGGAGCCTATTAAGGAAATGAATTTTGGAGCTGGCAATAATAACCTTTTGACTACAATATCTGTCATGGGATGTGCTAAGGTTGGATCTTCATAGAAGTTCCGAGAGCCACCGTCAAGGTATTTTGTAGTACCAAAGGGAATGCTTGCATACAAATTCACCTCAGCTTCTGAATGAGTCAGATTCTTCAGTAAGAATGAAAAATGTTATCTGACTTTCAAAAATCATGACTAGAATTTTGCACATTTACTCCAATGTGCACTTTCATTTGTCTAAATAAAAGCTAAACTGTTTCTTCATATTTGTTAGTTTTCTTGGGAAACTATCCACTAAGTATTTAGAATACCCTAGACATGAGTTACTTTTTCAAATTAAATTACCTTTAAATGATTTTTTCCTGCCTCAAGCAACCAGAAGAACACAACCCCACATGTTGGTGTCCTAGTGCCCACTGAAAAATGGACACCTGCCAACTCATATTCTTCTTATCCTTATAACATCATGCCAGCTTTTGAAGTAGAGTAAGCCATATGAACTTAGTGGAGAGCAAAAAGCCACCTCTTTGTGTTCTGCTTGTGCTACCATGGTGAAATATAGGAATCAGAGTAACTCCCAATCCTAGTGACAGCACACCACCAGCAAACCACCAACTCCTGAGAGGGAGAGCATAGCTCATAGGACAGGGCATGGGACTATATTATTCTGGCTTTGTGTAGTGTAAACTTAAATCACAGAACCATTACAGGACTCCAGGCACAAACACCCAACACAACCCCAACACCATTCCTGAAACTATGGATGCAAGGACAATATATCCATGTAAAAGCTTGGAAACCTTTAGTCACAGGGGTCCATACTATTTCAAGACCAGATTACAGTGGTACCTCCGGTTGCAGATGGGATCCGTTCTGGAGGTCCGGTTGAATCCCGAGGCTTCTGCAATCTGAGGACCACTTCTGCGCATGCACGTGCAGAGAAACCCGGTCAAATACTTCCGGGTTTGCTGCTTTTGCATCCTGAAGTTTATGTAACCAGAGGGTTATGTAAACGGAGGTACTGCTTTACTGCAATGTGTTCTATATGAGGCTTCGCTTGGGCTTGACCTGGAAGCTACAATTAGTGTAGAATATTATAATAATAATAATAATTTATTATTTATACCCCGCCCTCCCCAGCCAAGGCCGGGCTCAGAGCGGCTTACAAGCAATATTAAAAAAAGCAAGATGAATGATTACAAACTTAAAAACAAAATAAAATACAACATTAAAATAATGGAACTTTAAAATATTAAAATGTAGCCTCATCGCAGGAGGAGAAGGAAAAGAAGGGGGGGAAAGAAAGAAAAAGGAAAAAAAAGAGAGAGAGAAAAAAAGAGAGAGGGAGGGAGGGAATCAAATTGGCTCCAAGCCAAAGGCCAGGCGGAACAACTCTGTCTTACAGGCCCTGCGGAAAGAAATCAGATCCTGCAGGGCCCTGGTCTCATGAGGCAGAGCGTTCCACCAGGCCGGAGCCAGTGTTGAAAAGGCCCTGGCTCTGGTCGAAGCCAATCTAACTTCCTTAGAGCCCGGGACCACTAGGGTGTTGTTATTTATGGACCTTGAGGCTCTCCGTGGGGCATACCAGGAGAGGCGGTCCCGTAGGTACGAGGGTCCTAGGCCGTGAAGGGCTTTAAAGGTCAAAAGCAGCACCTTAATCTGACCCTGTACTCCACCGGGAGCCAGTGCAGCTTGAAAAGCACTGGGTGAATATGCTCCCATGGCAGAGACCCCATGAGGAGCCTCGCTGCAGCATTCTGTACCCGCTGGAGTTTCTGGGACAGCTTCAAGGGCAGCCCCGAATATTGCAGCCTGGTTGCTGGCAGGAGTGAGACCCTGTCAACGCCTGTGTTCAGAGACCTGCACTGGTTGCCAATTTGCTACCAGGTGTTATTATTAGTATATAAAGCCCTGAACGACTTGCAACCCATCTACCTTGACTCGATGATTTGTGGAACTGACACTGTTACAGATGCCCAATAATACTTGTTCCACATTTCATTTCATTTGGTGTGGCAGCACCTACAATTTGGAACTTCTTGCCTATTGACATCAGGCAGGCACCTGTTTTTTTGGCACACGCTCATTTTTTTATGTTCTACAGATGTGTAGAACATATATTTTAATCTGGGTGGGGTTTTTTAAAAAAGTATCACTGACTTTAATTATTATTTGGGTGCTTTATACCCCCAACTGTTGTTAACAGTTTGTATTGATAATTTTATTGTTCTATTATTTTTGTAAACCACTTTGAGGTTTTTTACAATCAAGTGTTATATGAATTTAATGACATGTTGCTGTTTTTTAAAAAAGCAAGTGAAGTGGGAATTTATGCTTCAAGGTATAAACTCTACAAGTCTACAAGTCTATGATTCTAGTCAGTTCTATGAAACAGGTTCCACATCTTCCGCTTCCCCGCCTTGCTATATGTGAAAGTGTTATGTAGACAAAACTGTATTTGCGGAACACTCCAATACAAGCTACCTAGAGATTGTCTTTAATAAAAGAAAGGTAGGTATGAATATGAAATATAAATAGAATACACGTGAACTTTACTTTTTATTATTAAAATTCTGAATCTTAGAGAAATATAAAATTGTACCTGGATAGCATGTGCTCGTGCTACAACAGCTCTGAGATATTGCAAAGGATCTTCTGGGCCCTCCCATTTGCTCTGCCATGTTACGGGGCACTGAAAGAAGAAGAAGATAATAATTGCAGGCATTGCTGAGCTTTGTGAGTCACACAAGAACCTAACTGAAGATTAAAACTTGCACTTATCTAAATTAGTTGGCTTTGGTTCAAGCTTGCCATATTTACAGAATAAAGATGTATTATGTACAACGAGAATTTAAAAGAAGACCTTACCTTTTGGTTTAGCAAAGCACTTGCTAGTTGTTGTACTTCTGAACTCAACAGCGAGGTTCCTCTGATGACTTTACTGAGAGCAGCGAGAGACAGATGAATACTCTGAACCAAGCGAATGGCATTGAACTGTTCAAGAATAATGAATGACAGGATTGGAGAGCCTTGGCGCTCAGAAGGAGGGGACACCTTCTGATGAATCAGATTTGAATTCTAAAAGGGGAGAAAATGTTATTCAATGGGATGACACAGGGTATTATTTTGTCCCTAATGCTATTCAACACATATATGAAGCTGTTGGGACTCGTCACTAGCGGTTTGGAACAGGGTATCATCAATGATACTAAATTCTATTTCTCCATTACACTGGAGTCAGGAGAACCTGTACAAGCCTTGGTCTGGTGCCTGGATTCATTGCTGGACTGGATGGGAGTCAATAAACTGAGCATGAATCCTGGAAAGATGGAGAATGTGTGGGTGGGTTGTTCCTGTGTCCAGGAGAACACAGGACTGACAGTTCTGGATGGGGTGGCACTCTCTCTAAAGGAGCAGGTACACATTGTGAGGGTACTCCTTGGCACATCTCTGTGAGCGGCATCCAATGTGACCCACGTGGCCAAGAGTGCTTTTTACCAGCTTTGACTGGTACACCATCTGTAACCATTCTTGTAATGTGACCGCGTAACCACAGAAGTGCATGCGTTGGTAACCTCAAGCCTTGATTACCATAACCTGTTTTATGTGTCATGCCTTGTATCTCATCCAAAAGCTTCATCTAGTGCATTAATGGTCACTGAATAATGCTCCTGTGCATTATGAGCAGACGTTGTTTGTTTTCTGAGACAGGTCAATTATGAAATTTGGTTTTATTCCTAGCTAAAAGCCTACACACACACACACACACACGCCAGGAAGTAAACAATGTTTTAAATACTCTAACAAGTGAATTATACATGATGAACCTCAAACTCGTATTTTGGGGAAACATCTGATGCTGTAGTTTAAATGCAGCTAATTAGTGCTTCCTCTTCAATAATCAATGTTCTTAAATCCCCAGAACTCTGCAAATTGCTCAGCTAAAGCCATTAGCAGAAGATTACTTCAGATTCAATTTTCTGTTTCCTGATTTTCCCCAAAATCAAGCTCTGAAATCATATTATATGTAATGGAAAAAAGCTACACAGGCTAAAAGTCTTTACATAAATTATACATTTACAGCATTAAATTTTCTTTTTTGATAATTGTACAATAAGATCAGTCATTTTTATCAGCTGGTTTTGAGTTGGTTCTGATGATATGCCAACCTGACGTGTGTTTTAAAAAAGCTATTCATACAAGCAAGTGAGTGTGCGCCTCTCTTCCAGCGTTTTGGCCAATGCTTGTGATGGCACTGAGACAACTGGCAAGCACTCAGCACTTATTTTAAAATTTTATAAAACTACATTTTATTTAATTAATAAAACCATGGGAAAGTATGTTCAGAGATTTCTTCGTTTGACTCACAAACCATGGAGGACCAAAACATTTATGTATACGGCAAAAGGTTACATTAAAGCAAGCTCTTCTCACATTTTCATTAGAAACAGATTACATATATATGATTTTACCTATGATTTTAATGTAGCCTAATTTGCATATATATATATATATATATACACACAGTGTGTGTGTGTGTGTGTGTATATATATATATATATATATATATATATATATATATATATATATATAAAATACTTTGTGGAAAGAAAGTTACAATTGAACATGCCGAACTATTCCCACAATGGACTAATTCTTGCTATATGCGTACAAGTGTTGTGCTGGACTAAATTTCATAAGAGTACAGTGGCTAACTTATTTAGAATTTTAATTCAATACATAGAAAAAAGTTATCAATCACATTTACTATACGGCACAGCAGTGACAATACTTTCATCGCCTGTCAGTTTTTACCAAGAAGTTGCTTCAGAAAATGGCCTGACGGCTGCAACTGATTTAGGTGGCTTTTCATGGGCTTCATTTACCACTCTCTTTCCAGTCACCATTGTCAAAAGAAAGGAAAATAAATAGGAAAGCTCCACCAGAATTTATTTTGACAACGTTAGCACACCACATTATTCTTGTTGTCAGCTGCGCTGTTCCCACATTTATATAGTGAGTTTCTTCACCACCAATCCATGTCACTGATAACTACTAGTGGGAAAAAATCACAAAACAATGGCTCACAGTGGGTCCTACTAGATGTTAAGGTCATGGGGTGGAAAATTCATCATGGTGATGCCAATTATTACATATATTTAGGTGCCAGGCAAAAACATTGTTCTGCCAGGCCTTTGGCTAATTCAATGATCTATGGCCTTTTAAACTATGTATGGGTTATTGTTTTTATTTGTTCCTATGGTATGCATTTTTTGTGTTTTTATATTGTAAACCGCCCTGTGGTCTTTGGATGAAGAAATGTAATTAATTAGAAATTCTATAGAAATTATAATAATAGTAATAATCCATGTGGTGAATATAAGATCCAGTCCAGATTCAGTTATCATGTACATTCATACCTCGGGTTGTGAACGTGATCCATGAGGGAGGTACATTCACAACCTGCAGCGTTCGCAGCCTGAAGCACTGCATCTGTGCACACGCGTGACACAATTTGGCGCTTCTGCGCATGGCGTCATTTTGCGCTTCTACACATGTGCCGAAGCCCGGAAGTAACCTGTTCCGGGTTTGGCGCAGTCCGCAACCCGAAAATGTGCAACCCACAGCATTCATAACCAGAGGTATAACTTGTACAGTGGTACCGTGGATTAAGAACTTAATTCGTTCTGGAGGTCTGTTCTTAACCTGAAACTGTTCTTAACCTGAAGCACCACTTTAGCTAATGGGGCCTCCTGCTGCCGCTGCGCCGCTGGATCACGATTTCTGTTCTCATCCTGAAGCAAAGTTCTTAACCCGAGGTACTATTTCTGGGTTAGTGTAGTCTGTAACCTGAAGCGTCTGTAACCTGAAGCATATGTAACCCAAGGTACCACTGTACTCATTTCTAGTGAAAGGAATTTGCCTCATAGACACAAATACACCAACTTCGCAACACTTTTGCATTCCACGTCTGGTTTCAAAATTATCCTATTCATGAACTTTTCTTGAAAACAGCACAGATGATCTGCGACTGCCACAATGTGTCTTCACTGACTACAAACTACAATAGGATAGAAGCCTTAGTGGTCAAGTCATTTTTTGTGATCAGCACCAACTCCAGGACTGCCATATTTTAAAGAGTGAAAATCCAGACAGAAAAGTTGCTGGGGGGGGGGGTTTGGCTTGCCCAAAGTTGTGCACAAGGGTTTGCTGGGAAGTTCCTGCAGTTCAGTGGCACTTAGAATGCCTCTATACTAATTGCAGCATAAAATCAGAGATTTATATTGCCACACCCCAATGCCTGTGACTCAGTTGAGAGGTAGAGCTTTTTCTCTGACAGCATGATCAGAGACAAATAAATAGGCTGTGTGGTTGCTATGGTGACTAAATTTGTGGACCCTTGAAAAATCCTCACAAACTGTTGCAGAGACTCCTAGCAACAGTATCATGCAAATTACTTTTGTGGGGCTGCATCAGTTTGGGCATCTCCTTCTCAAAACAGGGAAATAATACTTTTAGAGAAACTTTGTAATGATAAGTGGTTCCACTTTAGTGCAGTACAATGAGAGTAATTTAGTTTATTGACTACAGAACTACACCCCAAGCATTACAAACATATGTATCATCATTATTATTATTATAATATATTTTTTTAAATGGCTACGCTTTGCAGAACTGTTCATTATAATATTTAGTAAAAAAAATTCTGTAGTTTAGTAAGCTGTGGAGAGATGTCAAGTTTTCATAATTTTCATAGTGAAATATATTTTAAATATACATTAATGTATACTAAAGAGAACTATTAAAATTATTTCAAGTCTGCAATGTTTCCTCACTTAAAAATTAAAGTATTTCAAAATTAATTATAATTTTGAGGGGAACAAACTGCACTTAATGCTGATTAGTATTCTTAACTGAGTAATTTTTAATTGAAAATGACCATCAGAAAGAAATGTGTCTATAGTTAATCATATTGATTTTAATAAAATATAAAATGCAGTGAGTAATTATGTAGATTAAAAATGGAAAGTGATTCATCCAAAGGAATTTGGAATTTGGAAAGAGGCATCTATATTAAAAAATATTCATAGTTTTTCAGGTATGAAAGTATCATTTTTGGTTGGCAGTTTCTACTAACTGAACCAGGAAGATAATTATGGTCCTTACTTGAGCAGATCTGCATACATATCCCACAACTAATGGTTTTCAAAGACGGTTTTGACAGCACCAACAGTCAACCTGGATGATTTCCAAGCAATGATTGAAAATGTCCAAGCCCAGCACATCAACTCACAACTGAGATATTTGGCTACAACAGATAAAAGCTGCAATGCTGGCTTAAGAAAGGGAGACCACAATAATTCTTTTCAGGTGTTACTCATATGCATTTACTAAATGCGCAGAGGGGAAGGAGGATCATCTACAGAGGTGTGCTAAAAGCTGGATTCAAGTGGAATCCTGTATGTGCTGGTCAATACTCATGACAGCATTTCCACACACTGATGCTATTGGCTTCATCCAATTCATTGCTTATTTGTTTAAATTTATATTTGCCACTCACAGCAATGACTTAAGGTTGATACTGAAAGGGACATAATTCAAATTTTGGCTTTGGAAGTAACTTCATGTCAGCAGTATAAAACTAACATGTTTCCTTTAGGCCTCTGCCATAGTCATTATTGTCTCCAAAATGTACAGATTTCTCATCCATTCTCACTCTAGTTATCTAATTATTGTACCCATTTTTAAAACAATATACAAAGAATACATGTAGTATTCAAACAGATGATGAAAATCAAAACAAATTTACATAAACTAGTATATATTGCAGAATTTATTTTAGTCAAAATTTAACAAGGAACTGCAGATCCTTTGAATATGCTACAATGGTACAGAAAATAGAATCGACCCATACAGAAAATAAACTTTTTTAAAAAATCTAGTCCTCAGCTAGCTGGAATTTTTGCATTAAGTTTTCTAACAATACTCAGAATCATACATGGATTACTGGTTGCCTAAAGTGGCTCACTAAATCTTTCCAGAATCTTGAAATGATGAGACATTCTGCCATCAGTATGTGGGTTGAAAGGTCTTTACTTTTCAAGTTTTTATCCAACTCCTCAATTATATTGAGCAGTGCTACTTCTGGAGATATGCTCACTACCTGTGAGGTGATATTACCTGTCTCTTGAAAAATTTGTACCGAAAAGAGATCTACCTTACTACAACCTGCAGCCACATTCTTTTCTTTGACAGAAAAAAAAATGCATCAGTTGAAAGGAGTCTTTGGTTCCAACAAAATATTATCTGAAATCCATGTTGTACTGGAATTCCCTTTTTGTGGAATGCCCATCTTTCAAATATAGACATTTTACCTAGACTGTTCTGTTGAAAGTAACTGAAAACCAACAAATGACCCTCTTACCTGATTAAGCTTCTTCCATAGATTGAGGACTGGAGAAAGCTCATTAGACCAGATTTCCCTGTCAAATTTGCAGCCAGCAGTTACAGACCTGCTCAAGATCCGAAGCTGTGAAATTACCTGTGAGATAAAAAGATAATATGACAGTGTGTGAACACTTAAGACAATTCTCTAGTAAGGTTATGGGTAAGTCAAATAAACAGAATTATCTTCTCGAGGTTGGGGTGGAATCAAGCACTTCAAATCTGACTCAAGGCTGCAGTACCCTAACCAGTTATGCATGTATATTCATGATGGCAATGCAACTGTAGCAATCATAAATATGTGCAGGATTGAATCACATATTATTGAAATCCTTGTGATGTGGTAGGAGAAGGAAGCAAGCATACATTGTCTTGCTCAGGGGTCGGCAAACTATGGTCCGAGGGCCATATCTGGCCCAATTGCTCTCTGGATCCGGCCCGTGAACGGTTCTGCAATCACTGCTTGGATCGGTGCAATCGCCATTTTTTCCCTGGGCGCCATTTTTTTTGTGAACCCCCCCGGACTAAATCTCCCAGCATGCTCTGAGGTTGCTCAGACTTCCACGATACTGGCCAATCCGAAGCCTTAGCAAACTTAGGCCTCCCCTCGACTGGCCGGTTTGACACGAGCTGGCAGCCAATAACGACCCTTCCCAAGACTCGCTGCTCCAATCGGGGCCAGGCGCAGGGCAGGGCGCCTTGTTGACATCTAGCTCTGAGAAGGGAGGAGGAGAGGCGAAGGGGCGGGAAGAAGCGGGAGCAGAGGGCCTGGAAGAAGGGAGGAGGAGGACGACTCTTTTGTGCTGCTCGGCGGTGGCACATTAGCAGCACGGTCATGGACACCCTGGGGCAGGGGCCCTTCCCGACGGGGTGACTGCAGCCACTCCGCACAAGCTGAGACCCAGCGCCGGCAGGGCGCCCCCTCCCCAGCCCAGCCCGCTCTGTCTGAATGTGGTGAGTGGAGGTATCTCAGCCGCTCTGTCTCTGAGGGAGGGAGTGTGCGCATGTGCGCACACGTGGTCCGGCCTGCCACAAGTTCTGAGGTACACTGAACCGGCCCCCCGCAGAAAAAGTTTGCTGACCCCTGGTCTTGCTGCTATCACTAATTGAGGCACAGATGCTGGCATTTGTTTGGGCCTATAGAGACAGGCAGCTGTAAGAATGCCATGAATTCTTGCAATAAGACTCGCTAGAGGCTCTGGTGAAGGGGGGGGGGGGATCTTTCCAACAAGGAATATTAAAAAAATAAGCTGTATTTATTAGTTTTGATCTTAGCAAGAAATCAGTATTTTATCTTTTTAAAAAAAAGTTCAATTGGGATTTTTGGAGGTTTAAGTGGGATAGTTTCATTTTACTTCAACCTTCTTGGAATAATAAAATATCTATGAATTGTTATGCATTTTTTTCACAGCAATGCAGTAGCATTGCCCATACTGACATTTATTTATCTTATCAATATTTACAGGCTGCCCTGTAACAGAGCTGTCAGGGTAGCTCCCAAGAAGAAATGAAACAATTTTAAATTCAAGATCAATAAAATAGTGGCATGTTTATTTTCTGTTTACATGTTATTTAAAAGGGTTGTTTCTTCTAAGATTTTAAAACTACAGTGTAGTTCCTGTTTTGCTTGGCCACACAGAACTTTTGAAATAAATAAACATTAATCTTTCTCTAGGGCAAACTATTTAGTTGTTAAATAGTCAGAATTATCCACTTAAAGTCCACCAGTGCATTTTTGATTGATTTTCTAATCTTGAAAAATGTGTGATGATGCACTGTTTCATTTTCTTTGTTTGTCTGATAAATTATGTACTGTTGTTTGGTTCAGTGAAAGCAAATTAAAATAATTTATCAGACTTGCTAGAACATGAAGCCTCACTAGTTGGTAGTCTGTGGAAGTATTATTTTAACTTTTGTAATTGTTGCTATCGATTAATTTGCTAAACATTGAAGAAAACAAATTCAAGCTTTAAAAGGAACATAGACACAAATGGGGATTTTTTTTTTAACATTTCCATTCTCAAACTAGATACAAAAGATTTTGAATTTTGATGGAAATGCATCACTTAACTTATTGGGAATGTTCTGTTCCCTTGAAAATCCAAAATGCAACCTTGCTTTTTCTGAGCAGAAGCAATATTTCTGCTACTAGATAAAACAGATTTATACTAAGCCATATACCGTATTTTTCCGTGTATAAAACACCCCAGTGTATAAGATAACCCCTAATTTTTGAGCCCAAAATTAAGAAATAAATATTTTAAACATTCCGTGTATAAGAAGACAACCAATTTTAAACTTAAAAAAATGGGGGGAAATATATTCTTATACATAGGAAAATACAGTAATTAGATGCCCTCCTCCTATTCCTCCCAACATATATAGGATGACAAAAAAATCCTGTCAAATGAGTATATTTTATTGAACTCATATAAATAATCTTTAAAACTAATCTTTATCTTGTCTCTTAAGAGGAGCAAAATGAAGGTGAAGACTAGCAATTATTTTTTTCAGAGGCCAAAACAGAATAAAGTTTCTCACACCCATAGCCGAGTGGTTGACATAAAACCAATTTTTTTAAAGACTCAGGGTGAATCCTGGAAGTTACACACTGGTTACTTTAATGCTTGTTTCTGGAAAACTGAAAGAGGGGAAAACACTCTAAACCACTATGAACCAATAATGCACTCTGTTTCTAAAGAAAAGAACCCTCAAACAAGCAAAGAAACCACCTTTGTATATAAAAAAAAATCTTAGCTTGAGACTGAAGTTCTTGCAATCTAAACAACAATTTAAGTACTAGCAGAAAAAGTGCAGTGGAGTTCAAATGAGAATGCAAAGGGCAAGCTGGAAGCCTGGAAAGCAAACTTGGGGTTAGAAAGGACAGAAATTGAGGAGGTGCTTGCACACTATTTCTTCTTAAGAAAAGTAGAGCCTTTTCCATGGCACAATGCAATGTTAGTGCTGAAAATCCTCTCTCATCCTGAACTTCATAATACTATGTGGCAGTCTTAACAGTTATAGGAACCCACCTGAGTTAAATAATTCTACCTTACATTCTAGTTCATGGGCAGGCAAACTAAGGCCCAGTGGCCAGATCCGGCCCAATTGCCTTCTGAATCTGGCCCATGGACAGTCCGGGAATCAGCGTGTTTTTACATGAGTAGAATGTGTCCTTTTATTTAAAATGCATCTCTGGGTTATTTTGTGGGGTCTGCCTGGTGTTCTTACATGAGTAGAATGTGTGCTTTTATTTAAAATGAATCTCTGGGTTATATTGTTGGGCATAGGAGTTTGTTCATTTTTTTTTCCTTCAAAATATAGTCCGGCCCCCCACAAGGTCTGAGGGACAGTGGAACGGCCCCCTGCTGAAAAAGTTTGCTGACCCCTGTTCTTTCCCATCCATTAATGAACTAAGTCACTAGATGCAAAGGTTGATAGGAAAGACTCTCTATAGACATGAATAAAGAAAGGTATGATTTTCACAAGAAATGTGCAATTTAAAGGATAAAATCTGAACTGGAAAATAATATATGAACTAAAAGTTGCTTTAATTATTAGTAACTACATGCGTATGTTTAAGTTTATATATATATATATATATATACATATATATAAAATTGATTCTGTTCTGTCTGCAATGTAGTTCAGCTACAGATTTCCCCTACTCTATATTAAATATGGCTGAACCATTTGTTTATTTAAGCAAATCTACTCAACAGTTTTAACAAGTCACAGAATGTAAACATACATTAATTTCAAAGATAAGTGACAAAAATGAGTTTTGTACAGCTTCTGCAGAATTATCTCTTCAAAACTCTGTGGCAGACTTTTGTGCTAAAGTACAAAATCTTTAATGACTTGATTATTTTTTCTTATAAAATCAGCCAATAAACCTTTTTCTACATTTTCACCTCCCCATCAATAGGAAAATAAAAAGGCAAGTACTCTACTGCCACCTACCATATTTAGTTACTGTATAATATATGTGACAGA
Source organism: Podarcis erhardii (assembly GCF_964252035.2). Taxonomy (NCBI): domain Eukaryota; kingdom Metazoa; phylum Chordata; class Lepidosauria; order Squamata; family Lacertidae; genus Podarcis; species Podarcis erhardii. The sequence goes on along the minus strand of NC_138508.1, from coordinate 21,497,039 downwards.
AATGTTATTTCCTCAGATTTTATCACCTCGCTTGAAAATATACTATTTTTTACCATGTTAATGGCAACAGACAGTTTTCAAAATAGGTAGCAGCATCTAAAAATTATGTTATGTGCCCTGAATAAACACTAGCAAAGAAACTCATGAAAGATGACCCTGATTCAATCCAAACACAGAAAAGCTATTTTCAGTCACATGGTCCACTTTTGATGAATGTAAAATGGAGCCTATTTTCCAATGCAGTGATTTCCTGCCTCTACTTAACTGCAAGAAAGACTCTTTGGGGAGGTACATATAAACAACTTATTCTTCTCCTAGCCTTTTGCTGGAGCAGGCTGAGGTGTCAAATTATATTTTGCTTCATCTGTACTTTACTGGCTTTCATCGTCTGAAAGAATAACTTTCTGACAGTACAGACAGTGGAATGGACTCCCTCGGGAGGTGGTGGAGTCTCTGTCATTAAGCAGAGGTTGGATGTCAATCTGTCAAGGATGCTTTAGCTGAGTTTCCTGCATTGTGGGGGGTGGGACTAGATGCTCTGGGGATCCCTTCAAACTCTACAATTCTATGACTCTAACTGCTGTGCTTACTAATAAGTATAGGTAAAGGACCCCTGGACAGTTAAGTCCAGAATTCAACTATGGGGTGGGGCGCTCATCTCTGCTTCCAGGCCAAGGGAGCCGGTGTTTGTCCACAGACAGCTTTTCCGGGTTATGTGGCCAGAATGACTAAACTGCTTCTGGTGCAACAGGACACCGTGTTGGAAGCCAGAGCGCACATTACCTTCCCATACCTTCTCGCACAGGTATGCTTTCGAAGTGCTGGGGTGGCAGGAGCTGGGACAGAGCAATGGGAGCTAACTCCGTTGCATGGATTCGAGCTGCCTATTTTTGATCGGCAAACCCAAGAGGTTCGGTGGTTTAGACCACAGCGCCACCCATCTATATCTACAGTCATACCTCGGGTTACAGGACCTTCAGGTTGCGTTTTTTCAGGTTATGGACCTGCCGAAACCCGGAAGTACCGGAACGGGTTACTTCTGGGTTTCGGGGATCGCGCATGCGCAGAAGCACTAAATCACACTTTGCGCATGAGCAGAGGCGCTGAATCGCAACCTGCGTGTGCACAGATGCGCCGCTGCGGGTTGCGAACGTGCATCCCACACGAATCACATTCGCAACCCAAGCGTCCACTGTATATCTATATCTATATCCCGTATATATATATGGGTGGCGCTGTGGTATATGCTAGCACAGTACTTAGTTAAGGATACATCTGTACTGGACAAAATTATGGGTAGGTCCATACTGGAAACCTCAACTTATGCAGCGAGAGGAAGGTTTGATAAGAAGCAATAGTGCACAGTTCTATGTCAGGGCTGGCAGCTTGAAAGCACTCTCAAGGTAGTTAACCCTGAAGACAGGCAGCACATGGCAAATGAGTGTAGAGAGTGCAGGGTGAGGCAAAGCAGCTGGTGGACAAACAAGGTCAGAGGATCCGTAGAAGATCCTGAGGATCTTAGGCCAAGGTGAAAACAGAACACCTTCAGCTCTTGTGCCAGCTGACAAATGGCTTAATCATACTGGCCATGTCAGCTAAGAGGCTGCAGTACTTCCTTCTGGCTACCTTCATTGCCAATGGAAAACACGTTCAAGACACCAGTTGCTCGCTAATTTGGCAAGCTGACACGAGTGTTGCTAACCAGCTCTCCTTGTCAGCAGTTCTACCATGAGAGAACCGTATCTGAGGGAGTGTGGAAGAAACTGGCTGGATCAGGTCCATAATTTGCAGTACAAATAATGTTACATGGAAGGAAACCTTCAGTCAACATCCTTCCAGAAAAGAATGCTGAAGACTTAAGCCCTAATGTTAAAATCCTTTGTCTCTTGTAATTTGACACTCCTGAAAATGAATTGTTTGTATTTTGGGAAGCTTCCTGGTGCTTAGTTAGATTTAATGTTTGTATTAAGTTAAGTATTTAAATCGAGGGTTACATGAAATCCAACGTTTTACAAATGTTTTAAAAAAGAAAACTGGGATTCTTTCCATAAGCCGGCCATGAAATGTGTTTTTAAGTATGAAAAATTAAACTGCATAAGCTTCCTCAGTTCTTACACCAAATGTCATTTACATTTTTTATCATTTATTTACTTATATCACTGAGAACTTGACTAAGGATCTGTTAGCATGAGACAGTACTAAAGATTCGTAACTACAATAATGGCACTCTTTGTCAGGATAGTGAATATTATGAGAACATAGATTGTCTCAGTATCCTTCCAATATGCATTCTAGTCTTGTGCATGTCCAAACTATAATTTATGGCAGTGATTTGCAAGATGAGGTTTTTACTAAGTATCAGAAGTAAAATGTGCAGGCTTTATACTATGTCAAGGAACTGCATCAGCATATTTTTCAAGGGAATTAGGTCTTAAAAGCTTGAATACAAATCACAGGAGACATGCTAGCTTATGCAATTTTAACTTAAGCAAACTAAAAGCGAACCTCTCTGTCACAGTGAAAAGCCCATTCATTCTGCCAGCTGTGAATATGAATATCATCAAAGTTCAAAACTATGTGCCACTTGTTTCTGTGAAGAGGCCATGTACTGCATTTTATTAGGAATACAGTCAGTTAGTCTTTATCTGTATATAACCGTAAGTCATTACAAATAAGCCAAAAATGAAAAGAAAAAGGAGACCAACAAGCAAACTGATGGATATACTGTGTGTGAATAAACCAAGGGAGTACATTCATTTGTTCTGTCCCAGTTACAAAACACAGGGAGACATAGACCCGGTTTGCACCCCTCCTTGCACCTAAGAAACCTGTCAGACATGCAATGCCACTAGATGTTCCATGGGTAGGTAAAATATTTGAATAGGGCATATGCATGTAAAATACAGCATATGAAGGTCTACAGATCACATTGATATTCTAGATAAGATCCATTATTTGGCCATAAAGTCTGGGCCTACATACAATTGATTTTATTCATGAACGCTATAATGAAGCATTACACCCATGACTGAAGGAGGAAGGTTCTGCCAGTTGGGAAGGCACTTTCTAGCTCCTCCACCATACAATAATGTGATGATGAGAGAGTTGCTGCTGGGCATGGATGCTGCTGTGAGAAGCAGAGAAAAAACTCTGCTGAAATTCAGGCTTTCTTCTCTCTCTGTGCAGCTGTGGCAGCAGGTGGAGGGGGGACAAAGGAGAGAAAGGAGCTTCTTTCTCCCTTTCAGCCCCCCCCCCATGACTGCCACAAACTGCTCTCTGAAGTGCCCCCACTCCATTGAATATTGCTGCTGAAACAAGTGATGGAAGGGGGAGATGCTTCAGAGAGCAGTTTGGCAAACTTCTCTCTGAAGTGCCTCCCAAACTCCTTTAAAAGGGGGTGGGATAGCCTGTGAGGGGATAGGCAGGTGGGTGGGTTAAGGTATAAAGAGAGGATGGATTGGCCACGTGTTGGGGAAGGGGGGTTGGCAAAGGGAATGGCAAGGGGAGCGAAGAGGGGAGGTAGCCCCTAGTAATAAGGTATATCTGTCTAGATCCAGCAGCAGCAGCAAAAACAGCACCTCTTCAGCATCTGTAAAACTTGCAGGCAGAAAAAATGTCCTGGTTCTGTCCAGTCATTTGTTATATGGATTTATTCTGCTTTGCATCTCACTCCTCCAATTTAACTAATAATGTATAGTAACTTTGTTTGCATGTAATACTAAGTCAAATCATTTTCAAGCTGCCTCTCTAGTAAGGTAAAGGTAAAGGGACCCCAGTTGCAGATGATTCTGGGGTTGCGGCACTCATCTTTATTGGCCGAGGGAGCTGGCGTACAGCTTCCGGGTCATGTGGCCAGCATGACTAAGCCGCTTCTGGCGAACCAGAGCAGCACACGGAAACGCCGTTTACCTTCCCGCCGGAGTGGTACCTATTTATCTACTTGCACTTTGATGTGCTTTTGAACTGCTAGGTTGGCAGGAGCAGGGACTGAGCAACGGGAGCTCACCCCATCACGGGGATTCGAACTGCCGACCTTCTGATCGGCAAGTCCTAGGCTCTGTGGTTTAACCCACAGCACCACCCGCGTCCCCTAGCTAAACCATGGCTTGCCTTAACATCTGTTTAGCTTCAGTTATGCTGTTTTCTCTTCCAAACCACAAGCAGTAAGCCCAGAACAAACCTTGTTTGGAGCAAGGCAAACCACAAGCTCTGATTTGGATGTAACACAAAGCCAAACCAATGCTTCACTCTCAGTATTGGGCAGCAGGAGGAGGCAGGGGGCTGAAATGGTCAGCATGTTCTCACTATGCACCAACATGTAGCATGCAGGTGGCCCAGAACATTGATGCAACACCAGTACACTGGTAAAGCACCACATGCCCTTGACAGAACCCTACATTCAATCCCATCAAGTAATTGTGTTGTGGCAGTGTTTTATGAATGTGTACTGTGCACAACTACACATGTGCAAATTATGGCTCTAAAGAAGCTGGATGCAATCACAAATACAATCACATAAAATTGCTTTTTTTTTTTTTTTTGAATTATGGTGCTGGAGGAGACTCTTGAGAGTCCCATGGACTGCAAGAAGATCAAACTTTTCCATTCTGAAGGAAATCAGCCCTGAGTGCTCACTGGAAGGACAGATCCTGAAGCTGAGGCTCCAATACTTTGACCACCTCATGAGAAGAGAAGACTCCCTGGAAAAGACCCTGATGTTGGGAAAGATGTAGGGCACAAGGAGAAGGGGATGACAGAGGACGAGATGGTTGGACAGTGTTCTCGAAGCTACCAGCATGAGTTTGACCAAATTGTGGGAGGCAGTGGAAGACAGAAGTGCCTGGCATGCTCTGGTTCATGGTCACGAAGAGTCAGACACGACTAAATGCCTAAACAACAACAAAATTGCTTTTGTGGTGTTTTTGAGTTTGTACAAGTGCACATATAAAAGAGACTCAGACGAAGGAATTGAAAGCTGAGGGAAAGCAAGCATGCACCCTGTACAGAAATCAGAGATTAAAAAAATGGTACAATGTAGAATTCCAAATGCATTTGTTCCACTGAGGAACCAAGTGCAAGTACCGTATTTTTCGCTCTATAACACGCACTAGACCATAACACGCACATAGTTTTTAGAGGAGGAAAACAAGAAAAAAAATATTCTAAACGAAATAGTGGATATATGATTTTTGTGGTTCATGCTATGGCTACAGACATGTGATCTGACAGTGAGTTTGAAGTAGCCCAATGCAAAAATCCTGAGGATCCATGTGGATCCATGCTTTGTAACCACGGAGGAGGGAAGGAAGGGGAACCATGGATCCTCTGCTCACGACTGCAGCAGATCCCCCCCGCCACCCGCAGGCATTCGCTCCATAATATGCACAGACATTTCTCCTTACTTTCTAGGAGGAAAAAAGTGAGTGTTATGGTGCAAAAAATACGGTAAATCAAGACTCTAAAACCTAGGATGAAGCCCTCAATTTGAGATTCCCATAAAGGTGACAGTAACGGAGGTAATGAATATATTGTCTATTGTGTTTAGGCCACACATACGTAAGCACTGGTTGACTAGGATTCCAATGTTTTTCTTCTGAGAAAGGCATTGCATAGAAATAAGCAATCTTCTGATAGCTTTCCTCAACAGAGGGAAATCAGCTCTTTAAATTACCGTATTTTTCTGTGTATAAGATGCCCCCTTGTATAAGATGCCCCCATTTGGGGGGACTCTAAATTAAGAAAACACCCCTCAGCACTACCCGTGTATAAGTCAAGCCCCAATTTTAAACTTATTTTTTTGGTAAAAAAACCCCTAGTCTTATACACGGAAAAATACAGTACTTTGGATATATATAATTTGGGATAAGAAGATGGTACCATTTTGAGAAACAAACTTCTCAGATCATCATGCACCATTTAGAAAAACAACTAGTTGTTTGGCTAAGAGTTTTCTTTTAGAAATGCTTGTTGTTAAGTTTGAACTGGGTCAAGGTGTAGTCCAAGTGGTAAGTGCCAAAGCTAAATTCCATATCTGAAATCTCAGTATCTTTTTATCAGAATTTAAACTAACATGGGCTAAGGGCAGGTTTCACTTTTTCATAGTCATTTTTCATTATTATAAAAATGCACACCTTATTAATCAAAGACTTACAACTACTGTATTATCTGCTGTAAATGGCTGCTGCAACATGATGCAATGTTTCAAGGGCATCGTAAAGTATCTTTAGGACAGGAATTTGCAAAGCTGAGGCTCAGAGCCGAGTTCAAAACTCCATATGGCAATAAGATAACTGAGTGTATGATTGAATAATAAAAAGCAAACAGTGCTTTATTAATGATTTCTGTATCCTCCAATTATGTGGACTAGAAGAAAACAGTGTGAATTTCATGGTTCAGGTCATGTTTATGAAAGGGTAATTTGCAGAGATCCTTGCATACAGTGATAATTGTGTCTGTGTGCATTTATATAGCAAAGGCACATATGCAGAATGTCACTAACATTGCTTAGACAGAATACCGGAGTTTTGCTTTTGACTGACTATGCCACTCAGTTCAGAAATGCATTTGTGATGCAGTAAGATTTCAAAGGGGATCCCATGACTCTGCAGTATACTGCATTGTGCTGCAGCGTATATTTGTATTCTGCATCAAAGAAGGGCCAGCATGCTTCAACAATGGCTTTCCATGCAGAAAACACATCACAATTGAAATATAAAAAGCTAGAAATAAAAATGATTGTTTAAATGGTTAATTAAAGGATCACCAGTATGACCCTTTCTCTTTACTTTTTGTTTAGGGTGAAATGTTTAATACAGCAAAATGCATCCTGAAATAACCACCCCTTAATTCAGTTCACCTTTCTTATATGTTAAAGCAATTTATCAGAGGGCTGGATCTCCTGATAAAACAGGGGCTTTTCTATTGCTTCTGATATACAGTGGTGCCCCGCAAGACGAACGCCTCGCAAGACGGAAAACCCGCTAGACGAAAGGGTTTTCCGTTTTGGAGGCACTTCGCAAAACGAATTTCCCTATGGGCTTGCTTCGCAAGACGAAATGTCTTGCGAGTTTCTGCGGGTCCCCCCCCCTTTCCCCCCCTTTTCCTAAGCCGCTAAGCCGCTTATCAGCTGTTCCGCTGCTAAGCCGCTTAACAGCTGATCGCTAAAAGCCGCTAAACCGCTAATAGCGCTAATCCGCTAAGCTGTCAATGGGCTTGCTTCGCAAGACGAAAAAACCGCTATACGAAGAGCCTCACGGAACGGATTAATTTCGTCTTGCGAGGCACCACTGTATCTTGTAAAGAGTGATTGTGTACAGTATTTCTTCAGTTAAGCAGCAGTGAATTGAACTCAGACTTTGGTAAGCTGCAAATGGGCTCACAAAGTGGACCAAAGAGTAAGGCTATAACTCCATTCTTGTCAAAAATGATTTACGGCTATTAATTGTCAATTAATCTTCATTAAATCTCAGAGAAACTCATTACACCTCAGTGTAACTGAGCTCTAACGCAGACATTCCAAACATTTTTCACAGAATAATTTTTAAGTACTTGTATTTTCCTCTTCTTTTTGAATCCGAGAACAGTGCACCCAATACCCATCTCTCATTGATGGTTCAGCAAGATACCATGGTTGATGCTATCCAAAAGTCACCAAGATCTAGTAAGATCAACAAGGTCACATTTCCCCTCTCACTCTCCCTTTAGATGTCATCTATCAGCGCAACCAAGACAGATTCAGCGCCAAACAGGTCTGGAGTAGATCTAGATACAGTGGTACCTCGGGTTAAGTACTTAATTCATTCCGGAGGTCCATACTTAACCTGAAACTGTTCTTAACCTGAAGCACCACTTTAACTAATGGGGCCTCCTGCTGCTGCCACGCCGCTGGAGCCCAAGTTCTGTTCTTATCCTGAAGCAAAGTTCTGAACCTGAAGCACTATTTCTGGGTTAGTGCAGTGTGTAACCTGAAGCATATGTAACCTGAAGCGTATGTAACCCGAGGTACCACTGTAGTCAGTTTCCTCCAGGAATGCCTTAGACAGCACTATAGTAAGTTTTGTTTAATCTCTGAATTAAATCTGCAGTCATTGTTTTCCATTTTTTTCTGTTACCAGAATCAGAACATTAGAAAATACACCAGATTTAATGGAACTCATGTATGAACAAGGTAAACTGATACACAGCTTTATTATGACCATCTTTATGGTTTGTCTGGTGAGATGTTAGCTGCAAAAGCGTATCTCAGAACCTAGCAGATTCTCACCTTCAATTTGCCTGGGTGGAGAAATGAATGCACACCACCAAAAGCAGCACTTTAACTGACTTACCCCAAATAGAAATACATTAAACAATTGAATGGAGTCTAACATTGCACTCTAATCACTGTTGCAGAACCTTCTTTTGAGTATCTGTGCTGACAAGCAACTCAATTTACAATTAATATTGTTTGCACGCCACCTCAAACTTTGAGCAGTGCAAGATTCCAAGGTTCCAGGTGCGAAGGACAGCGAAGATTGGTGTATTTATGATATATGGGTTATTTACACATGCACACATATACAACCTGAGCCTATGATGGAGGGGTTCACAGCATTAACACCCCAAGAGGGTTTTGCTTCTTCCATAGTCACAGCCTTGGATTCTAGCAAAAATGTGGCAGAGCTCTGGCTCCCATCTGTCCAGCCTGCAAGCTTCTAATTGTCTATCATTAAATAGTTGAACTACTACATGATAATATTTTGTTTTAGGAAAAATTAGCTCAGCACATTTAAGATTTAGAGTTAGATAGTATGTACTGGAAGATGGTTTTTCTAGCTGCAATCCCCTTTTTGTATCCTAAAATAAAGCTGCAATCCCACACACACTCACCTGGTTTTAAGCCCCACTGAACATAGTGAGACTTACTTCTGAGTAGACAGACATATGATTTCACTGTAAAACTGATAACTATTTTCCATTCTCTGACCATAGGTCTGGCTCTGTGTCAATTGTTCTAAGTTTATTCCTTTGTGTGGTTCTTCCAATGTAGCTGGACATATTCTAGCTAGTTATACAAACAATTCACATGAGGAATGTTTTGCCTGCTAAGTTTACTGAAAAAAATTCTTTAATGTAACTTGGAAATATTAAATAAAAACTACCTAATATTTGATAGCATGTGATTTCATAAGATTCTATGTAGCTGGGCTACCAGTAATATCATGAGGAGTGAAATCTTCACAAAATTACAGAAAGGGGTCTTTATCATCACACTTCCCATTACAGTGATACCTCGGGTTAAGAACTTAATTCGTTCCGGAGGTCCGTTCTTAACCTGGACTGTTCTTAACCTGAGGTACCACTTTAGCTAATGGGGCCTCCCACCGCTGCCGCAAGATTTCTGTTCTCATCCTAAAGCAAAGTTCTTAACCCAAGGTACCACTGTACCACATGTGATATATCAACACGAGAGAACCAAAGTTCCCCAAATCTATAGCAGAGTGGCTGTCCATGACTCTACTGACAGATAAGATTTCCTCCTCATATGAAGAGAGAAATTCCTTCTATATATAGAGTCCTGGATAAGACAGAAGAAGTAACCAACACCTTCCTTATATTCATAGGATCAGCATGGTCTATAAAACACAGGTTCAACACAACTGTTCTGAGTATGAAGAGGCGTCAGATCCTTTATCTGAATCTCATCACCTTTGATCAATTATCCCTCAGAATGAATTATTTTCCTTACTTTTCCCTAAAAAGGGAATGACCCTGGAAGCAATAGATTTCACTATCACAGTGAACCCTGTAAGATTTATTTTTGAATAGATATGATCTTTTTAGCAAGTGAGATTTGACATCTTGATAATAAACAAACAAACAAACGCTTACTAGAGAACTGGTCATTCGTTGAGATGAGCGAGCAATGTTGGCAGGCAAGCCGAAGAAATCAGGTTTATCATCTTCTGGAAGACTTTCAATAACATGACGGTAATCCTATGCAAAAAGGAAAACTCGTATTCAATATGTTATTAAAAATAATATCCGAGCACTCTTATTTTAATGAAAGGAAGAGAAACAGGTGGGTAATATACTTTGGAAATAAATTTCAGATTTAGATTTCAGTCTTTTAGTTATGTTCTTAGCCAGGTGAGTTCTGAATACACTAATAAATATATAATTTTGAATGTGCCCATAGATGTGGTTAGTATTATTAATCAATGTAAGTGACACAAAATTATTTTTTTTAACTTAATAAGCTTAAACTTGATAATAAAGTAACTAACAATAAAATCATTAGGGCTGTAATCCTATATACATTTCCTTGGGAGTAAGTTTGCGTGAGCTTAATTCAATTTACTTCTGAGTAAAAATTCTTAGAATAATGTGGTGATTAACAGTAAAACAACAAGAGTTGTTTTTAAAATGCAGCTTATCATATGCTCAAATCAGGAAAAGATGTCCGATGATTACCCACAATCCAAAAAAACAACGAGCCCAGGATTTGTATTTTTTATAGCTGTACTACTAGTTCTGACAGAATAAGGTAGCTATAAGTCTCTAAGTCTGAGATTCTCTCAGTTCTGGTCAGCCTTCAGCTTGCCAGCAGCCATAATAAAACCAGTCTTTAGTAGGTCTACAATTAAGCAACAAGAAGCATAATCACCTGCCAATTTTATAAAGCCAAAGAAAATTAATATTATTTTAACATCTGATAAGAAGGGACACATACTCACCAATATATTGCAGGAGCTAGGGAGAGTGATGGAATATGGAAATCTGCTCATCTTCTTGCCCCGGAAATTTGAGTCAGCAATGACTCTGGAATTAAAAAACTGTTCCAGGTATGATCTAAGGACTCTCATATCAAAGTAATTATCTATACGACCTCCATAAATAGCATTTTCCAATAAACCATGCACGAATTCCCACTGAAAATCTTTGGCGCCTGTAAATTATTAAATATAAAGCATGTAAAAATATGGCACTACGGCTTGGTTTCGGATTTCATCATTAAAGCAATCTTTAATACAGTGGGCAAATAGAATCTGCCATGCAGTGACTCATGTCTATGCAGATGACCTAATGTTTTCGTTTAACTATGACATTACCTCCATTATAGATCCCTAAGGAGCCTTAACCATTTTGGCCTCAGGGACATTAGACAGTCCCTCTTTCCTTATAGCAAATCATAAGTATGCCCAGCAGCTGAGGACACACTCTAGAAAGTGAAATCTATAGAGTGGTACCTCGGTTTATGAACTTAATCCGTTCCAGAAGTCCATTCTTAAACCAAAACTGTTCTTAAACCAAGGCGTGCTTTCCCTAATGAGGCCTCCCGCCGCCGCTGCCCTTCCACCATTCAGATTCCGTTCTTAGACCGAGGGAAAATTCTCAAACCAAGACACTATTTCCAGTTTTGCGGAGTTTGTAAACCAAATTGTTTTTAAGCCGGACTGTTCTTAAACTGAGGTACCACTGTATATCAAATAAGAGAATGTAAAGACAATTTCTTGGAGCATATTCCCAAAGCAATAGAACCCTCCCCTTCTCCAAAGTGCAGTAGGAATGAGAGACAGACACTTCAAATGGAGATTCCTTTTTTTCTTACCTGTTTACCTTCCTTCCCCAGTTTCAACAAAAACCTTCTACTTAAACTTTCTCTGTGTGTGTTTTTAACGTACTGTTGTAGCTCTGCCTAACTTGGCAGCTATCTTTTTAATTTCCAAGTGATCTATTTCCAGGTGTGTTGAGAAGAAAAGCGTGACAGGGAAAAATAGTCTGGCTGGGATTTTTGGGAAGTTGTGGGATATGCCCTTTCCCCACACTTTTTGGTGTTTGCATCTTTGCCTGTTTCATGCTTGAGTTTTGGCATTATAGTTTTTCTTTCTTTCTGGAAGTGAGGCTTAAAGTCTTCAGTTTCAAACAACCCACCACCTCATCAACCTGTACGCACTGATAACTTCCTCTGCCCAACCTCCCATAGTGTAACTTCCCACATAATGCGCAGGGTGGAAGCTTAGATTAGCTCCAGAGAAGCTGCTGATTTGGGATGAATCGTACCAACACAGAGGTAACTTGAGCTCCCTGGTGCTTCAGTATTTCTTGAAGAAGGAACATCTCTTGAAGAGGGAGTGCCCCGGGCATTATTTTGAATTATGCTCAGTCTTGGAAACCGCTTCCAATGTTATTTTTAGGCTTTAAAATACATGAAGCAAGAAGTGGTCTCTGAGCATATGGTGGGAGAGAAAAAACTGACAGAGATGCCTGCCTCTCAGAATTCTATGCTCTCCTGCCTTGTCATACCCAAGATGAGATCATACCCAACCAGTGAATGGATTCCGACCGACGCAAATAGTGTTTTACCCTTGTTCCGGAGTAATTTCTATCTTACTGGTTACATGGGTGATGAATGAAAAGAGCTTCCAGGTGAAAGGAAGTGCATGGCATACCAAGATTCATACTGATAGGCATGGTAAAAAGGTAAAGGGACCCCCTGACCATTAGGTCCAGTCGTGGCCGACTCTGGGGTTGCGGCACTCATCTCGCTTTATTGGCCGAGGTAGCCGGCATACAGCTTCTGGGTCATGTAGCCAGCATGACTAAGCCACTTCTGGCGAACCAGAGCAGCGCACGGAAACGTCGTTTACCTTCCCGCCGGAGCGGTACCTATTTATCTACTTGCACTTTGACGTGCTTTCAAACTGCTAGGTTGGCAGGAGCAGGGACCGAGCAACAGGAACTCACCCCGCCGCGGGGATTCGAACCGCTGACCTTCTGATTGGCAAGTCCTAAGCGCCACCTGTGTCCCGATAGGCATGGTAAGGAGTTTGAAAATCCCCTATTCATCCACACCCCTCATCTAGCCATCCCCATGCTGTGTTGGGAAGAAGAGTCTTCACCACAGAAACACAGTTTGCTGTTGGGTAGCAAAAGGCTGCTCTATTGTCTCCAGCAGCTTGGCTTCTGTGTTGGGCAGGGAGGGAGGGAGGTTTCTTCTTTCCACCCAGCATGGACACTCAGAAAAGTTAAAAACTATTTCACACTGGCTTAAATAAAGTTGAACAAAAGTCCAGAGGTAGCATTATCAATTTACGGTGGTGTGGAAGGTTCACAGGCTATGAAGGACTTGCTCACAAATTTACTGACAACTGCATGAGTTATTGCAGATAGGAAGTGGAAGGGAAAAGGTGGATATAAAATGGAAGGATGGTATAAGGAGGTGTGGGATATAGCTATGAATGATAAATTAATACGTGCTATTAAGGTAAGATGGGAGATATGGAAGATATTTGTAGAATTTGTACCGTTAAAACGGAAAGGGCTCAAACCATTGCAAGAAGTGCTGAAATTATGGTAGGCTGGATACTTACAATGGTAAGGTCTTGGGGGTGGGGTGCACATTTTAATTTATTTTTATTTATTATTATTGCGTTGTCAAAATAAAAATAAAATCAGGATAGGAAGGGTGGGAAGACAAGCAGAAACTTTGCATGTTAAAAAGAAATTGTATATGATGATAAACATTTTGAAATATTTACAGAGACTTAATAACAATGTAGACTATAATAAAAACTATTTCATTAAATTCTGTCCTTTTGACAACAGTAAATTTGGAAAGTCAGTTGCCTTGTGACATATATTTTATTTATATTTAAAGAAGCATCTTGCTGTACTAGATAAAGAGACCTTAGAGGCAACCAGCTGCCTTTTGTTGCTGCAATGGAAGAGGAAAAAACCCACCTAAGGCAGCCAGCTGCTTATTGCTGGCTCTGCTGCAGCAGTGGCAAAAAAGCCCCCTGTAACAGCCAGCTGGACTTCACATTCCTCTTAAACTATTGGAACAAGTTCTTTGCAAGATTTAAAAGAATTACCGTATTTTCCCATGTATAAGACAATGTTTTTTGCTTTAAAAAATAGTCAAAAATTGGGGGTCGTCGTATACACGGATGGTGAATGCACAAGGGTTTGGGTTTGGGCTCTGGTGCGAGCGGCCAGGTGGTCAGTTTCACTTGTCCAAGCAGCCTGTTCACATCCTTGGAGGTAACAGATTGGAATCGATCCTACGCAACTTGACCAGACACTTTCCTGGCCCACTACCACCGTGGAATCTACCTCTTTCTAAATCTGAGCAACTTTATCTGCAAAAAAACTTTGCAAAATCATTGCAGGAGATAGATATTGAGGTCCTCACCAGGCCCCAATGGTGTAGGTGGTTCCGTTAGATTGTGAACCAAGGAAAAATATGGTAAAAACCAATCCTGTTCAGTCAGAAAGAAATGCAGTAGAATTTACCTCATGCTAAGTGTGAATAAAAGTGCACCCCTTTCACATCCTGCCCCATCAGGCAATGGGGTACCAAACATCCCTGTTGAATCTAGTGAAGCAAAATCCTCAAACTTTCTACACTGAGACTGATCTGGCTTAAGTATCGTGACCTCCTAATCTTTCAGAGAAGCATGTTTTAAATAATTAAACCCTCTAATTAACTTTGTACTGATGTTTAAATGCATCCTTTTGGACATGATCAAATTTATCTGTGTATTATTTGCCATTTTTCACAGTTATACATGCAGTTATGTTCATGTGACAAATCAACCATTCTTAGTCTTCATTCAAAGTTATCTGAATAACTACACATTTTTATAAAAATTGCCACATTCTTTTCCAAAGATTTTCTTATATAGAGAAAATTCATGAATTGTTAATGTAAATATGCTCATGAACTATTTAAGAATTAGTTTTAAACCACCCTCTGAGGAAAGTCTTGTTTTGAATTAGGACAATAAACAGTATTTTGGATCAATGGCTTTGGTGCTTCCCTAGTCTTTTCCGCAATTGTTATCCTTCCATTCCATTCCATGGGATGGTTTTAGCAAAATGAAGTCAGACAATGAAACCAGAGTTCCCTGAGAACAAGATGACTCACCTTCAAAGAGTCTGTCAATAATGTCATACCCTGCACGAAGATCAGATAAAGAAAATTCATAAAATTTGGTCCAGCCCTGTAAGAGAAAAGGCAGTTTCTATTGCTCATTATTAAATGTGCATGGCCATATGATGATAAGAAAATGTCCAAAACTATGTATCATGGAGAAACATAGTAAAAAAAAAATGTAAAAGAAAACAGGACTAAGGCACCCTAGACTAAAAACGTTCTACAGGTCTGAGTGAATGTTTACTGACCAGTAAATAATGAAAGAACTTCCAAAACAGTCTGCTAACCTATAGATTACCACCACCCAGATTTCTAGGACTGCTAGCTATCCCAGAAAACACACAACACACCGAACCTCTATGCCATTCAGGCCTTACATGCAAGGCAATGTTTCTGAGCAATGCAGAGATCCAGAATTCTTAATTAATTTACAATGCTTTTAGCCTGAATTTTGGGAAGAAGGAAAAAAAAAACGATTAACATTGAAGAATAATGTTATTTTCAAATGCTTTAAAATTCAAAGGTCTCAAGGGGGGGAAAACCCAAGTGTGAGGATCCAAATTAATCACAGGGGCACCACACAAGACAACAAGGCAGGGTTAGCTTTGGCAAGTGAGGAAAGAGTCTTATTTCATTTAAGTCATGGTGACCTCCCAAAGTAAAATAAGAGCAAGTATCAATTTTGTGGGGGGTAAAAAAAAACACCCCAAACTTCCCCTGGACAGCTTTCTCAAGGCATAGTTCCAAATCAAACAAATTGTAAGAATTTATGACAGCTGCATGGCCTGCAGGCATTTAAAACAGCTTCTTTCAACCAAAACTCCAGTTTGGGAAAACAAACCCCAGTTACTACATTGTAACAGTTCATTTTAGTGCAAGTAAACAGTGGAAGCTAGTGGGGTTTATCGTGGGATCTTCTGTTAGGTGGACATGGAACAACAGCTATTATATGAAACAAGCTGTTTCTTTATAAAGCTTCTCCCATACAACAGAAATAATGTTAGCTTACAAAAAATAAAAGTTCACTGAATTCAATTAGCTCCACCTACCCACCCCTTACTTTTTCAGCACTGGTCTTTATGGTTCAATCTTTATAATAATAATAATTTTTCATTTATACCCCGCCCTTCCCGGTTCAGAAAACCAGGCTTAGAGCAGCTAACAACAAATTTAAAACACTTAATTGATTTAAAATCAAGAAAGGGAAGGTGCACAATTTATTTTAAAATTAAAAATACATCTGAAATGAAAGGAAACAATTAGTAACCGAAAAACAAGATAAAAACATAAACAATGAGTAAGACTCATACCTGAGGGATGTAATTTCTTCTTTCTTGACATGCAGCATGAAACCAAGCCAGGCTAAAGAGAGCATGGGCTCGAGACAAATTCCCTTTTTTGCTAATTTGCTCTGGACTCCAGGATTCATAAGTTCGCAGTAAGTTCTTTTTCAGGCCTGGAGGTGCCTATGGAAGAAAATAAAGTTTTAGTATAAAAATAGTATCTGCAAGCAGAAGTCGTGCAATAGGGCTTTACCATTTCTGTCCTCTCCTTCCCGCTACAGCCCATTGTGACACACAGCAGGGGACACAAAGAGTTACAATGGAGATGTTGTTGTTTAGTCGTTTAGTCGTGTCCGACTCTTCGAGACCCCATGGACCAGAGCACGCCAGGCACTCCTGTCTTCCACTGCCTCCCGCAGTTTGGTCAAACTCATGCTGGTAGCTTCGAGAACACTGTCCAACCATCTCGTCCTCTGTCGTCCCCTTCTCCTTGTGCCCTCCATCTTTCCCAGCATCAGGGTCTTTTCAAGGGAGTCTTCTCTTCTCATGAGGTGGCCAAAGTATTGGAGCCTCAGCTTCAGGATCTGTCCTTCCAGTGAGCATTCAGGGCTGATTTCCTTAAGAATGGAGAGGTTTGATCTTCTTGCAGTCCATGGGACTCTCAAGAGTCTCCTCCAGCACCATAATTCAAAAGCATCAATTCTTCGGCGATCAGCCTTCTTTATGGTCCAGCTCTCACTTCCATACATCACTACTGGGAAAACCATAGCTTTAACTATACAGACCTTTGTTGGCAAGGGGGAAAAACTGAGAGCATGAAGTTTGCCCCCCTTGCACAATCTGACTCCCAACGGTTTTTGCCGATTCTCCCTTCACGTTGCAGCCCTCATAGCCAAGAACTTTACTGAGGGTCCCCAACTCCAAAAAAAAAAAAAAATTCAAAGGCTGCAATGAGAAAGAAGGCACAGGAAACCCCAAATTCCCCACTGAACATCTGCTCATATAACTCAGAATACAATCCTATGTGTTGCTTTAGGTGTCAATCTATTTGTTAATTCCCCAGTATGTTATATTTTGCTGGTAATTTAATCTTGCCTCATATGTTATCTTCAGACTTGATTGAAGCAAAATAGGAGAAAATTTAGAATGGACTTCAGCAGTCAGCCAAAGACGAAAACCAGGCTGGGGTTGCAGATTATTCAGTTCCTGTAGAAAAGAAATGTATTTATATAAACAAACAAACATTTAAGCAATACCACTGATGCACACGATTCCTGTCTGAAAACTTTGGGCAATAATTGATATTTTAACACACCAAAAGGAAGCACAAGCCTTATTCATCCAAAAATAATTTCAGATAAATTTTAGTGTTGACTTAAGCAAAGGGCGGGAATAAGCCAGGATCTGAAACTATGGTTTGGTCTTGGCTTGTTGTCACAAACTAGTGTTTAAAAAAAACAATTTCCATGAATTTGGATGTTATAGGGAACTGCAGTTATCTTAAAACTCACAGTAAAAGCTTTCGATCTTCTGTTCCATGTAGAACAGGAGAACACGAGGAAGCATGGAAGCACAAGGTTTGTGCAGACTCATTCACATAGTGGGAAAACAAAGTTTCTGGTTATGTCTGAACTCAGCTTCCAACAGATTCCTCTCGTCTTTTGTTGTTTGAACCCATGGAGCACAGTACATTTTTCTAAGCAGCTGAAATATGTCATATTTTTCCTAAGGAAATTTAATGCATAGTATTTCAATGGTATTTACTAGGGATGCGGGTGGCGCTGCGGGTTAAACCACAGAGCCTAGGACTTGGCGATCAGAAGGTCGGCGATTCGAATCCCTGCGGCGGGGTGAGCTCCCGTTGCTCCAGCTTAGTCATGCTGGCCACATGACCCGGAAGCTGTACACCGGCTCCCTCGGCCAATAAAATGAGATGAGCGCCGCAACCCCAGAGTCGGCCATGACTGGACCTAATGGTCAGGGGGTCCCTTTACCTTATTTCAATGGTTTAGTATTTTTAAAAATAAATAAATTGGGGGGCACCATATTCTTTTCAATGCATAGGGCTTCTGGAGATCTTAATCTGACCCTGCTGCTGAACACGTGTATTCTCTTACCTTTTCTAATATGGGTAGCCATGACACAACCAGATGCAAATTCTTCAAGCAGAGCCATTCTCCATTTCGTGCACATTCTTTTACAGTCTGAATAGCTAGATCAGCTTGGCCCTGGCCCATAGCAACCTACAAAAGACAATCAAATGTTCTAGTTTATCATGGTTTTATGTATAGTTTTTTAATTGGACGATGGGTTTTAGCTGTGTTTTATCTCCAATTTTATTTATAGATTGCTTGGAGAGATTTTGAAATAAACAGAATTCCCACACTATGACACTGTGAAAATACACAATATGGTAAGTTTAGAATTGCTATTGGCAGTTATTTGTGAATCATTTTGGACCACATCATCTCTAGTTAATGGAGACAGATTGCAGCTCTGTTGGTCTCATTTACATTTGTTCTGTGTCTTTATTGTACACAAAATTACTTCAGTGTAAGCTGAAGGGTCCTTCCTCTTCACTTTACATCTTATTTTTATTACAGGGAAGCAGAATAGCAAGTTAACACAGCTTCCATCAGTCTTTGCATAGCGTTATACAACTTTCCATTTGGAAGATCTAGTTTTTAGCAGCCAAATATATTAAAGTAGACTTTCAGAAGAAGACATGACAAACAGGAAAGGATTTCTGTTTCATTCCAGTATATTTATTAATAAAACTTGTATAAAAATAGTGCATTTCCTGGCCCAATTCAAGCTGCTGGTTTTAAAGTGATAAATGTTTAGCGCACAGAGTATCTCACACAACATCTTGCCCAAATGCTCCCACCCACCCCAGCTTTTTGATTTGTTATTGATGTCATACTAAGGATGACATTATTTGAAAACAGAAAGGCTAGCAATCACCAGGACCAGGGCCTTTTCAGTAGCTGTCTCAATTGTTGTGGAATGGCCTCCTCCAGGAGACTTGTTTAGCCCCAGATCATGTCTCCTTTCAAGGAAAATCTTTTATAACTCTTGTTTTGTCCTATTGCTGCTTGATTTCTTCTGTTACGGTTTCATTAGTTTTGAAGTTGACTTAAAATTGCTTTATTCGTGGTATCATATTAAATCATATTGTAAACCAATTTGAAAACAGCAAACAGAGGTATATAAATCTACTAAATAAGCAAACAGGTCTAGCCATCGATAATATTCATATTTCTTTAAAGGCCTGTGAAAGGAGGGGTGGGTGCTCTGAGGGCTAAGCTGGTCCGGGGGCCCTGCCAGGGATTGGCCACTTTTTTGTTTCTAACAACACTTCTGGCCCTAGGCATCAGACAAGCTCTGCATTTGCCTGCATGAACCCTTACCAGGCAAATAATCTGTGGGCTTTTTAAAGCACTGACATATATGAAACTTACCTGATGGTAGCACTCCCCATTTCTTTCAACACTTGCAAGCTCTTGTAATTCCTGAGAAGGATCAGCACCAGGAGAAATAATGATCAAGATAGGTTCAATTTCTAGTGTTTCTTTATACAAGCGTTTCAGATTCAGTGGAGGAGGTGACAACTCTTTGATCCCTAGAAATGGACAAATATATATATATAAATTTTAAAATACCAGTAAAGTTGGGAATGCATTCTGAGTAGCTACCTCTTTGCATCAGTGGTTGGAATAGACTAGTTTCCCAAGTTCCCGATTTCACTTGAAACAAAACAATAGATCTTTGATCTATAAAATACCTTGTTATAGAAAATCATACTGCAAAAATCAGACAGTAAACTACAACAGGGTGGATACTGTCATAGATATTGACCTTCCTTTCTAGCAATGTTGAAGCTGGTGATAAAAGTGCCTGTATTGGAAACATATTACTGTAGCTAAAAATACCATAATTCAACTCTTGAGTTCATATACACGAATACTAGAGCTGAAAAGGAGATACATTTTAGAACTTGAACACTACAAATCACACCACATCTGTTAGTAAAATGAAGAGAGAATGGTAAAAGGTACAACGATATGTTTAAAATGTACACAATCTCCAAGTAAACTCTAACACCAACAAAAGCAGTCATAAAAAGGCAAACTCATGTGCAGAACTACTGTGTTACAACTGTCAGGCTATTTACTTGTCAGTGTTTTAAGAAACTACATCTTCCTGTTTAGTGTTGTCTGATGAGCATTTTTCAAGCTTTCCTGAAAAAATCATGAGTAAGTGCACACTTAGATTCTAATGACAGATTGTTACCATGTAGAAAAATGAACAGAAAAGGTGAGAATGAGAATAGCGACAAGAGCTGCCTTTTGTATGAAGGAAAATATAAATAAAGCTGCCGCAAAAATTGGTTCATGGGCAAAAGGGGAAGGGATAGATTCCTAGGAAGAGATCCTGAGCAGACTTCAAATAACATTTTAACAATGTTTAATAACACCAGTGGAACATCAAGAATATCAATATCAATAAATTAATAATACAATAGCAGCAATAAAAAAAAAATCATTTACAGGGCAGCAGACATTTAAGGATTAACAGGTTGGGAGCAGGGATGAGGAGAGAGTCCAAAAAACAAAGGGTCAATTTTCCTGGTCCCTACCCAATGACAGCACTAGAAATAAAACATTGGCCACGGAGGGACCAAAAATATTTGGAGGAGCCAAACACTTATTTCAAACACAGAAGCTGCTAGAAGATAACTACCGTTAATTCAGCACATGTAATTCTAGCCATAAGCTTGCATGAGTGCCGGCCA
Source organism: Podarcis erhardii (assembly GCF_964252035.2). Classification (NCBI taxonomy): domain Eukaryota; kingdom Metazoa; phylum Chordata; class Lepidosauria; order Squamata; family Lacertidae; genus Podarcis; species Podarcis erhardii. Next base: position 21,476,044 of record NC_138508.1, on the reverse strand, counting down.
GAGGCAGCAAGGGTGGCTAAGGAATTGGGGGGACAGGAAAGCACATTTTTCATTTTGCTTCTTTCTTGTGTTCTTCAGCTCAAGTCCCCATGTTCTAATCCTTAACCTTGAGTTTTCCACATGTAGGTATAAATGACTCTTCACATCAGACAGAATCTGGTTCTGCAGTACTATTGAATCAACTCCACACTTTCTCATTTTCCCTCCCACCGAGCCACTGCCTGGATTTCAGTTTTCAAAAATGGCTTCACATGTTGCCTCAGCTACTGGGTCAGAAAGAAAAACTGTATGCAGCACCTAAATGTGCATATGGTTCTCTGCATAGGGATATGCATGTGCTTTGGAATATATAGTACCCATACCAGAATCAAGGTGTATCGTATTTTTCGCCCTATAGGGCACACTGGCCCATAGGGCGCACCTCGTTGTTTGGGGGGGAAATGAATAAAAAAAAATTATTCCCCCCCCCCCCAGCCGCGGGGCTGGGGCTGGGGGAAGCCCGAGCTTCCCCCGACCCCTGACCAGGCTGCTATCTGCAAGCCTTGCGAGCCCGGCAGCAACTCCCGCCGGGCTCGCAAGGCTTGCGGACACCTGCGCGAAGCACGAGGCGCCCTCTGGAGGGCGCCCCGTGCTTCGGGCTGCAGGCTGCTGCCCGCAAGCCTTGCAAGCCCGCGGGAACTCCCGCCGGGCTTGCAAGGCTTGCGGATAGCTTCCTGAAGCCTGCCCCATAGGACACACACACATTTCCCCTTTATTTTTGGAGGGGGGAAAGTGCGTCCTATAGGGCGAAAAATATGGTAATTGTTTTTTACCTCATGTTGTTCTAAAAAACGATCAACTTACCCAGAGCTTTACATGCGAAAAGGGCCATTGCGCTCTGTAGTCTATCTGGCCTGACAGCTTGAACCACAAGGACCTTGAAACAAATATAGTCATATTAAAATTCCAACATATTATCAAATACCAGTGTGCATTTTTTGATGTTAGCTGCCCTGAGCCCGGTTCCGGCTGGGAAGGGCAAGATATAAATAAAATTTATGATGATGATGATGATGATTACTACCACGTGATTAACACAAGCGCAAGGATTCACGTTAGCACAGACGGAATTCCCCCCTCTCCTTGCCCTGCACCATCCTCCTGCTAGGGGAGGAAAAGGTAATACAAAAATCTTTAAAAGAAACTGGGTATGCTTTTTAAAATATAAGCTTTTTAAAAAAAGTACACAAAATGACTTTCCAGATAAGTTACAATGCTGATTTAAAATACATCAATAATTCAACGAATAAGGGAGATACAAGTTGTTATATATGTTGTTTGTTCTGTGTTATTTTGAGGTTATGATTTTTTAAAAAAATTCTGTACTTGTAGGTTCAGATTCTTGGTAATAGGAGGCACTCAATGAAAATAATTGGTGCTTGATTCAGGACAGGTAAAAGTGCAAGAGAGTTAATCTATCAAATTCTCTGCCACACGATGTGGTGATGGCCATTAAATTGGATCTTTTTTTTTTAAAAGGATATTGGATCTGCAAATGGGTATTAGTTATGACAACTGTAGTGGAATATTCATGTTCAGAATGCCATTGATGGTATATGTGGAGGACAGAAGTAATTGATTATTAACATGACTTATCAGTGTTAGTCCTGGAAAAATCTGGCTAGTCACCATGGGAGTAAAGAGACCTGGACCAGATAAATTTTAGTTTTGATACAGCAGATGTTTTTGCATCATCTCAATTCAATATAAATTCTGCAGTATTTCTAGGCTTGTCAACCAATTAAAGTATGCTTTCTGGGTGATTGACTTTTGAAGTTAAGCAACTAAAATAAACACCAATTGGTGAGCTGTTGTATAGGGGAGATTGAAAAGCATTTAATGGAAAGAGTGCTTTATTTTAATAAAATGAACAGATAATCTTCTTAAGTAGTGCCTGAATTTTTTTTTAAAGTAATTTTTAACAGTTCCATCAGCACTGGTAACCTTCTCACAGGTGACAGCTCCAATTAAAATCAATTAAAATGGCAGTTTTTAATATGTGACTAATACATTAATGTATCAATTCTGTTGCTCAGTCAGTCAATGCTTCCAGTTCTCTCTCTTTACAATATGGCAATCTGATGTAGCTGGTAGAGGCTGACAAAACAGCAGCACTGCAGGGGGAAAGAAAACCTTGTAGCACCCACTGTAAGAACATAAGGAGCCCTGCTGGATCAGACCAAAGTCCCATCTAGTCCAGCATCTTGTTTTCAGAGTCATCAACCAGGTGGAAAGTCCACAAGCAGGACAGGAGTGCAACAGCACTTCTCCTCATTTGCGATTCCCAGAGGCTAAGACCTCTACCTGAGGGATAGTTTTATTCCCCAGAAGATGTAGTAGATAATAAGGCCTCCCTTTGGCCAAATTGCCACGCATACTGAGACAAGCGAGGAGGAGGAGTGAGGCAGAGACACTGAAAACATGCTGGCAGAGCCAATCCAGTCCTCTTGCCAGTCCGTTTCCGCCATTCTGACCTTACTCCTCCTCTTCTTCTCTAACCAGATAGGTAGCAGTGACTAGGGCTGAGGGAGGTTAGGTAAGTGATGTGCCCCCCTCCCCCGCATTGTCTGCTACTGCCTGGAAGGTGACAAGTAACTAACTTCCTCTTATCAAAGCCCAAAATTTACCTGCACAGATGGGCTAACTCTATACAGAGATTTGCCAAGACAATCAGGAACAGTGGCCAATCTCCTTCTTATTATAGCCATTTATTATAAATATATATATAATTGCATTTTAATAAGGCAAGCTGGGTCAAAAAGTCAAAAGTAAGGATGGATTGAAAGCTTATAGTCCTTGAAAATATAATTAATTTATTTTACTTCTCGGGCAAGATCCTATCATCTTAATAATAAAAGTAGGCAGGCGGGCAGAGGACAGGCACAAGTGTGTTCTTATTTCCTTAAGTCTCATATCATAAACCTTTTATTCCTCTCCTCACCTGGAGACCGTCTCCACCATTCCTCCTCTGCCCAGTCAGACAGGAAGGAAAAAAACAGAGAGAGGAGACACTTGCTTCCCAGAATTCTATGCTCTCTTGCCTCATCACTGGATGAGGTCATACCCAACCAGTGAATGGATTCAGACCTCCAAAATCTATTCTTCAGGTAAGACCAATCATACTTTCTCTTGGTGCCTGGTGTGAAAAACACAAGCTCCGTCTGGCCTTGCCACCTTTCAGACCGAGAAAAATCACTCTGCAGGCTCCAAAACATTCCCACGAGGTCCACTGTTCACATTTTCACAGGCCAATTCTGGCTTAGTAAGGTGTGAACTTGAAATAACTTTTTAAATAAGATGTTAAATAATGTCAGTGCATCAAGAGCAGATTTATCAAGAAAATCATTTTTTTAAGGGAATAACAATCAATTGAGGGAATGTTAAAATCGATCAACTAATTTATGGGGAGAATCAATTTCAAATTGGAAAAGGAATCAAAGGAAAACAGGCATAAGAAACCAATGGACACACACATTCAGAGGAAAAAATAAACTTAAAAGCCCTTAAATAAACCCAAGAAGTACTGGAATTAATACAGGGATAAAGGCACACCACTCACACCCTCATCTAATTCACAAACCACACAAATCACAGTCTAACCAACAACAAAGCAAGGCCAGAAACGCACAAGCATTTGCCCTAGTGCCCACTTGAGAACATAATACTTATTTCCAAATCACCATGGAAAAATCAGTCTGATGCTAAAAAGAGGTTATACTGTCTTGGGTATTTTTATATTGTTAGTTACACTGTGAAGTTTGAATAAGTCTGCTTTGAATGAACTGTGGTCTATACTGCTAGCCATCAGTAATTCTCTCTGTTTTATTGCTACTTGTTAAAAAAAAAAACAACTTCAAGCCATAATAAAATTACATGTTAAAACACCAAATTTAATTTTGACGAAGTTCCACTGCAAATGGTATTTTAGCAATGACAAACTTCTTGCACTGGTTTCAATGAGACTAAGGATGAGTAGTTTCATTGAACATGGCTGCAACGGCCACGTTTAGCTAGACTGTGGTCTAATATTTAAATAAGGAAATATCAAAGTATACCTGTTGAAAGAGTGAGATTCTGTTTGCAATAATAGACGGAAAATCTTGTTCACACATTGAACTCCGTGAGAAAGTCTGCCATAGAGGTGCATCTTGAAAGCAAATGGTCTGATACAGGTTTGGAAGAGAGATCTGAAGAACAATTGTGCAAGTTTTATATTTAACAGCAAAAAAAGTAGTGATCTATTTTTAATAGCTGAACAAGGAATAATTTGAATAAACTGTCATATAATTGCAATTGTTGAACAATCCATTCTTTGCAGCCCTTTAACAAGCTACTTAGGAGTAACTTTTTTCATTGATTTCTAAAGAAGTGCACTCATGTGGCTTATAATGTACCCAATGTGTCAAAACAATATGCCAGTTATAAGACCACTGCTAATTTAAGAATGTGGTCCCATTTACATATATTTCTAGTGAAATGAAAGCTATACCCCATGCATAATCTCACAGCATCCCCAGTGATGAGGAACAGAATTGTTCCACTGCTATGGTTTTCCATGGAAAATGTTCCATTTCTAAAAATGCATTGCTTCATAAAATTAACAACTTAGTAAATTTTTACAATACCAGTCAAAATGAAAACAGCTCAAAAGTGTGACTAACTTTCCCAGGAAATGCATGCATGCACACACACAGGCACAAATAATGCACAGCAATTAGGCCACCAAAATTGGTATGCTGATTTAGTGCCTTCAACCGTCCCAGCGCTTTAAAATAAGCACCTTCTGGTGGTTCCCTCACTGCAAGAAGTTAAGTAACAGGGAACCTTCTTGGTAGTCACTCCCGCCCTGTGGAACACCCTCTCATCAGGTGTCAAGAAAATAAACAATTATTTGACTTTTAGGAGACATCTGAAGGCAGCCCTGTACAGGAAAAATTTTAATGTTTGATGTTTTATTGTGTTTTTAATATTTTGATGGGAGCCGTCCAGAGTGGCTGGGGCAACACAGTCAAATGGGCAGCATATTATTATTATTATTATTATTATTATTATTATTCCATATTTGTATAATTTTTCTGCTAAAATATTAATTAATGCAATTCATACTGTTTTGGTAAATTGAGAAACGAGGAAGCAAAACAGGGACTACAGAGAAGACATTCTGAAAAGTCAAGAGTACGTTACATATAAACATATATAACTGAACCTCAACAATACGAGATCAATTGCTGCATTATTATCTAGAAAAGGCAGGCCAATGAAAATATATTATATGGGTGTGGTTTCAATGCAAGAAAGTGAGTGAAGAATTCATTTTGGAATAGTCAAATTTAAATTAACTAATCCGATCATATTAGCAAACATCAATTTTCTTTGTGTTAAACTGATTTTTGAAGAAAACGTCAAGTGAAATAATACCTTTAGAGTTGCTACCGCCCATGCTCTTTCCTGTTCAATCCAAGAAGGAATTTGGTCTCTAATGCTTTTTTGGGAATCCTTAACAGAACAAGAACAGATTACTGTATTTTGAAAATGTTTCACATATACCCGCAAGTTTTAAGGTATAGAACAGTAAAATTGAAACATTTTAACTTCCACTAGTTTCAAAGGCAGTGTTAGGCATATCTCAACCTTACTTCATTGAAATCAAAATAATTTGAAAGTGCATTTTTGTTATGGAAAGGTGCAGTATAGAAGAAGACACAATACTGGAGTTATAAAAATGCATAATCAATAATAGCTTTTGACCATTGCTTTTCTGTATTGATTGCTTGTAATGTGCCTCAGAAATATCCACATCTTTCACTACCTGTACTCACACAGCTAAAACTGAAAACAAGTGATGTGGACATGCCCTAATCACCCATGTTTTAGAGGTTTCTTCTTCTTCAATCATTCCGGGGGGTGGGGGGCAGGATTAGTTCTAATTTCCAAATGCAATCTGTGATCTCATGAGTAACACCTACAGTATTTTCTATAGTAGGGATCTCTCTTAATAAAGCTCTTCAACATTGCTATGTCTTATGAAATCACTACAACAGCAGTCTCCACTTCCTATGATATTTGGAATCTCAGCTTGTCTAGAGTGGTCAGAAGGAGCCGCCCATGACAGGAACTTGAACTACTGGTTTGGCCCAATCAGGTACTTGCTTGGGGTTAAAGTCCGAAATTCTCATCAGCACAAAACAGTTAAAAAACAAACAAACATGTTTTTAAGGTCTGAAGCCTCTGGGCCATGGAGGTATATGGCATTTGGAAGCTATAGTGCACTACTTTTCATGAGAAATATCCGTTAAGACTCACAGATTTTCGTAACATGTCTCCAATGATCACACCCGTAAATGTGTCCCATTCCTATAAAATAATGAAAGAAACCCAAGTTAAAATATGCTGAAGCGTAACGTACATAAGTGTAAATTCTGAAAGCCAAAAGGAAATGAGTATTACATTTTCAAAGGGACTTAAGAAATGTAATACCCCAGTTCACGTGCAACGCTGAAACATGGAAAAGCCTCAAAAAGCCCAAGTGAAATGTCACACCTCTGCTCTCCTCCTGCAGCATAGACAGGAGGAGCACTGAATTTAGTTAAACTATTAAAAGAATCTCAGCTTAGCATTGTGTTTGAAAGTAGCCTTGGCAGAAGTCCTGGTCATGTGCAAGGAGGAGTAGTAGGGAGCGTGAGAGTGTGAAGCACCACTTGTTAAGGCTCATTCCTGGTTCAGTGTTACATGTGAACGTGACAATTATTGGCTAGCAATGACTAAAGCATGTGTTTGGAACCCTGTAAAAGGAAGAGAGTTGTGGAAAGAATTTGAAGTGCAGAGGTGGCAGGCAAGAGAGCAGCTAAACCCATCCTATATCCAGCTGATAATTTTGTACTTAGCTACTTTCTGAGATTCCTGGATCAGGAGGTCAGTATGAAAGAGACTGGTGGCACTGGTGACAGTTCCAGGGAACATTTGAGCTGGAACATCTATAGTACCCATTAGTCAGAGGTAGACTGCTCCTACTAGTGCTGTGAGACCATCTTCTCCCCCAACCAGGGCAGGCCTGGAATCATTGGGAAGATACCCTTCTTGCTAGTCTGAAAACCATCTATTGAGCAAGCTTAGGCCACGGAGACAAGGTCTGCCAGTTTTGTACTGTCTGAACCAGAGAAGTCTACTACATGTGGAATCACAAAGCTTATATTGCAATCTGGAAAAGAAATTATTTAAATGTTTATCTCATCTTTGTTGATGAAAAAAAACCCTCTGCTGCTCTTTGCTTTCCTTAAGTACGCCTTTAGGAATATCCTGAATAATTCCCCCAAAACACATGGAGGACTAGTGGTAGCTACATTTGTTTCATATGTTGTTTTATACTTTGAAGCTATATGTCAATTTTTAGCCGTATATTATGTAATCACAAGTAACTTCTAAAACATCTCACACCCATAACACACAGCTGTTCTAGCAAAATGTGGAGAGAGCTAAGGGCTGATAGTGCTAAGGAATCACAAACTCTGCACACCACCATTTCATTTCGTCCTGTGGATCTCTCATATCCGGTGGCAATATTTCATCAGGCATTACAACTGTCAGAGGAACATCCACCGGGGATGTTACAAGATGTCCCGGTGTCCTTAGGGAAAGCATTGTATTTGTTATGTCTATTTTTTATTTAGCTGGGTAGCTGGAAGATATTCTGGTGCTCATATTTATTTTCTGCTTATCAAATCATTCAAATGTAAAAGGAAGCATTCCTATATCACTTACATTATCTTGAAAAAGTTCAGGATGCATGCCTTTCACAAAATGCAATGCAAACATCAGTTGATCAGCCTACAGTAACAAAAAGTTAAGATACATTAAGGACAGTATGCTAGGCTACATTTTCTAGAAATTTAAACCCTATAATTTAGTTTTCACATATGCACAGGAACTAAAGGCAATGTTAATTATAAGACCATATATTATTTTCAGAGAACTGGCAACATACTTTGAGGGTGAAACTAGATGTAGCTCATTTTCCTTTCATCAAGCCAGTTTGGGAGTGTGGTGTGAAGGCTTTAACTCAGGCTTCCTCAACCTCAGCCCTCCAGATGTTTTGAGACTACAATTCCCATCATCCCTGACCACTGGTCCTGCTAGCTAGGGATCATGGGAGTTGTAGGCCAAAAACATCTGGAGGGCCGAGGTTGAGGAAGCCTGCTTTAACTCTTCGCTCCCACTATGGTCCCAATTAGAACTGCCTCACACACTTCCTATTCATAATGAGGGGAAAACTACTGATGCCAATAAAAGCTTTCATCCCACTGGGAATAGGAGCTAAGAGTTAAGGCTTAATTCCATTTACAGCATAGTCCTTATCCAGATTACATATTCCCAATGCAGAAAGAAAAATTAAACACAACCCCAAACTATGTGACAATCATGTCTTGTTTAGCTCTTAGTCACTTCTAAGGAATATCTCTGCTGACACGGCAGGGGTGGGATCAGAGCTTTAGGCAGAGCAGCAGCAGCAGTCCCTCTGTTGAATGGGCTTTGGATCTGATGTACAGTGGTGCCCCGCAAGACGAACGCCTCGCAAGACGGAAAACCCGCTAGACGAAAGGGTTTTCCGTTTTGGAGGCGCTTCGCAAAACAAATTTCCCTATGGGCTTGCTTTGCAAGACGAAAATGTCTTGCGAGTTCCTGCGGGGGTTTTTTCCCTTCCCCCCCCCTTTTCCTAAGCCGCTAAGCCGCTTATCAGCTGATCCGCTGATAAGCCGCTTAACAGCTGATCGCTAAAAGCCGCTAAACCGCTAATAGCGCTAATCCGCTAAGCTGTCAATGGGCTTGCTTCGCAAGACGAAAAAACCGCTATACGAAGAGCCTCATGGAACGGATTAATTTCGTCTTGCGAGGCACCACTGTAACTTTACACTGGCTTAGTTTACACCGGTGTACTTTATGCCAGCTTCTTGTGAATAGGACTGCTCTCTTTATTTCTTAAATCAAGTTTAAGAGAACATGCTGTGTGATCACATGTTCCTCTCTCCCCTCTTGTGCAGATATTTTCCCCAACGGCCTTAACTGTGGCTGAGCAGTTACGACAAACTAGAACCATTGGTTAATGCTAACTAAGGTTGTGTTTAATCAGAATCTGAATTGTGCTTCAAATTATTCATTTTTGTGAATAAGATCATATGCCCTATTTTAGTCTGTTACTGTTAACGTGGTTACTATGTCTTTAAGTGTGGCATGCAATGATTTTGGAAATGATATGAAAGATGCAAAACAGATCTAATTAATTAATTTTGTAATGCACAAAGGCTTATAACTTTAGCTTGGAAATCTTTTAATATTGAATGGCTACAGTGTCAGTGCAGTACACAGTCTTACATTACAGCCATATATCAGCTGAAGTGAAAGGGTAATTGAACTAGCTCATTTCTGAACCAAGCAACTACATAAATCCCTAACTACTAATTTATAGTTTTTCAATGAATTCGCTTTCAGAGCTAACCAGCAGCATTTTAAATTCATCTACAGTACCCAGCTGAAACAAAGGGTCAGATGCAGCAATGTTGATGATATAAAGCACCATCATAACAAAAGCAAATGGTAATAATTCATTTTGATATCACAAAATTATATGTTTAACCTTCCATTCATCATCTACTCTTCAGGGGAGATTTTGAAAACAAGAAATCTCTCATATACTGTATATTATGAAGTGCTTGGAATGTGCTATTCCATTCAACTTCTGTGGTAATGCAAAGTCATATAACATGCTGACAACATATGAAAGACACCAGTCTAACTATTTAGGTTGGTGAAGAAAAACTCCAATCTTCCAAAAGCACAGTTATTGTGCAACCCCATTGCGTTCAAGGGGACTAGAACAGAGCACAGTGGACTTGGTGCAAAGATGGGGATAATGAACAACAGCAGCCTCCTTAGACAGTCTTAGCTACTGAACCAAAAAGCTTGCTTTCAACTGTTGGGGTAGCTTGAGGTTTTCTTCTGACAGATGCTAATAACGAAAAAATTAATCTAGAAAATAAATAAAAACACATTGAAGAATATGTTTAAGGATTAGCTGTCCACCAAAAGAAATCACACCAGCAAAAGTGCTGAGCAGCTCCAGAAATTACTAGATGAACCTAAGCATTTTGACCCATTTAAATCTGGCAGCAGACTTTGGTTTGAAACTGCCTTGGTTGCCCTGATATACGAACTACACTTCAAGTGGCAGGAAAGTGAAACTCTGTTGCTTCTACTGTATCAATTACTGGCTTTTGATACTAGCAACAATAGTATCCTTCTGGGAAGGTTCTTGCGACTGGAAACTGGATGGCTCTATTGGTTGCATCCTACCTGGAGAGGCTGTTTCAGAGAACGGTAAAAGAGTTGGAGAGTTCTGCCCGTGAAATTTATGCTACTTGCTTCTTGCAGGACTCATTCTTGTTCCCCCTACTATTTAACATGTGCATGAAATGATTGAGTGATTTGTCACTTGATAATTTGTGTAAAATATATATATGCATTTTTACAATTTATATATGCATCATACAATATTCATCATTTATCTCTTATCCTCAGACTTCCCAGTCCATCTCTCCATGGCATTCTAGGTTGTCTTTTGTCAGCTGCATATTCTATTATTCCATCCATTTTCATCTGAAATTTTCCTTTATTTAGTTTTATCTGCTGCTCATATGTTCATTCCTACTTGTAGGTTAAATTGACTATTATACCCTCTAAGATATTCTTCAAAGAACTTCCACTCATCTCTTATCCATGGCTCATTCTTATTTCTTAATTTCGCGGTCATAGTTACTAATTCTGTGTATTCTATCAATTTATTCTGCCAAATTTATTTCCATTTTTTCGCATAAAACACTCTAGCTGTGGTGGTTGCATATAAAAAGAGACTGAGTGCCTTTTTCAGGATATCATTACTTGTTATTCCTAACAGAAATGCCTCAGGTCTTTTGGGAAATGTGATCTTAAGTACTGTATCTTTTTTTTAAAATTCTGTATGATGTCAACTGAAAATTTGATGTGAAATGTAATCAATGTGTGAATTGGTTTAAATATATATATATAGAGAGAGAGAGAGCGCGCGTGTGCGCTCATCTTTCAGGATACAAATTCTTCCACAACAGCTTGTAAGTAACATAAAATACCTCAATAAAATTACAGTAAACAATATTAAAGCCCTCAAAATCCTTCCCATAGGACAGTTGGCAGCAGATGATTCAGAGAGGGAGAGGGCAGTTCAGCTAGAAACTGGGGTTATCATCACTTCCCTCTCTCTCCCAAGAGACTGTGATCTACTCACAGAGTTAAAAAGTGGCAGTGATCTACCCCCTTTTTGGGGGTTCACGTCTAAATTGTTGAGCTTCTTTGGGGGGAGCCGGTGATCTACCAGTGATCACGATCTACCTGTTGAACATGCCTGCTATAGAGAGTTGGTGGTGGGTAGCCCTGTGGGCAAAGGGCAGTCCAGGCGAAAGAGGCTCTGAGGTTTTATTAACTTGCTTTCCAGCTGGAACAGAACTAGACATCACCAATGTTATTAGATGTGGGGCCTTCTTTGAAGACAGCTTGGCAAATCCAGTCACTGCGAGGCTGCTAACTGGGACTGCGTATCCAAATTATATCTCATCTGTGTTAAAAGCATAGCTGGTTCTTGGTCGATTTCCAAGCTCAATTCAAAGTGTTGGTGTGGACCAATCTGCCCAATCACTGAAATCATCACCTGGGGCTCTTTCTAGGTTCTGTGCCATCCGAGATAAGGTGAGTAGTGACTGGAGAGAAAGCCTTTTCAACTGTGGCAGTCCCTCTTTGCAATGCTCTTCCCAGGACAGCTTGCCTGGCAGCTATTAATGGTATTTCAGTGCTAGGCAAAGAGCTTTTCTTTGGTTTCCCAGACTTTGTAGATGTTTTGATCTCTTGTAGGGTTTTATTATCTGCCATTTTCAGTGCTTTTATGAATACATTTTCGTGTGTGATATTGCTTTATTTCCATTAAATAAAATATTACTCTGCATTTCATTGCTGAAGGAACAATTAAAAAAATACATAATAAATATGTTTGAATCAGGGACTGCCTGACTCTTAGCTCTTTTTGAGTCTTGTACACACTACACTAGCTCTACAATATAGCCAATGAAATACATAAATAAGTATTTAGTTTTATTAAATGAATGATTTGCCTTGCATCATTTGTTATGTATAATCTTTTTCCGGGGGGAAATTTGTTCATTAGAGCTCAATGAAGCCTCTGCATGTACTCTGTGAATACAGACAATCTAAAAACTGAATGCTTATTTTAACCATAAGATACAACGACTTCACTCTTTTCAAAGTGAGTAATTGGGCAGTCCACTGGAAAAATATGTGCTGTATGGTCTGTTACAAAACAGGTCAATCATTTTTCAGTGCCAGGTAATTCCCTTTCAGTCTATAGTGTCGTGCATACGAAATTACAAAATCATGTGTTCCCTCTGTTCTCAGAAAGGTTATGGTCATGCAAGAAGCATTCCTGTGCAATAATGCTTCTTAGTGAACTAAGCCAATAATGACAACCCACTGCTCGTTCACTACAATGGTTATCAAATAATAAGGTACCACTTTGTGGTGATACTGTGCTTGAAGCTATCATGTTTGGGACTCTCACCCTTGACATAAGGCAATCTGGAGAACGAATTCCTAAGTGATGAATGCAAGATTCCACTAAGGCCTGGAGTGGTTCCAGTGTGTATGACGGCTATATCTTCCCACAAATTCAACTACAGTCCAGATGTTTGTTCCTTCCTCATCTGACACAAGACCTGTCACAATGTTGCCCCAAGGTACCCTTCAGTATGTGTCTGGGAGTACAGTGCAGTGCATTGCGTGCTAATGTGAAGGACTGGTCAAAGATGCATATGTATAAATCAATTGGCTGGGCAGCACAGGATGAGGTGAAAGCAGCTCCTGCCCCTGATCAAGGTTTCCAGCTTCCTTCCAGCAAGGGTTTTTTTATGGGACAGGTGTAATGGTTCTAGGGGTTGCTCGTGCGTAAGCCGGTGCAAACACCTGGCTGGGTTGCCTGAGTGAACCTTTTCTGTCCGGACAGCCACTCACCCGTGGCTGCCTCAGTCGCTGGCAGAATCCGTCAGTGGGCGTTTCTTAAACTTCTTCCAGCAAAGAAGCTCTTTGATGCCTAGTCTCCTCCTACTCTCTCTGCGCGAAAGCCTTCTGCGCAAGGAGGGCGTAGGCAGCGGAGGACCCCTACTCTCCCCGCTGGTCCCCGGCAAGGAGTCATGGGACCGCCTCACCGCTTCCCCCATCTGCCCCACTTCTCCACTGGTGCTACGTTGATTCTCTTCCCCAGAAGATGGGCTGCCTCTCCTAATCCCGGGACGCTCTCTGGAATCTCTCTGGATTTTGCTCTCTCCCTCCGGCACTGATGGCAGTTCCCTGACAACAGGTTATACCCTTTTCTATTAAGTTCTATTTTGTTAGAAAAGGCAGAAAAAATGGGTTGCATCAGTTCTGGGGTGTCAGAAGGGGCTGATATGTTGCTCAGTACAAGAGTTCCTATATATTACAGCATACAAAGATACCAGGATCCAGTACGACTCTAGAGATTGATGATTTTATGAACTAAGGCAATGTGCCCTTAATAAAAAAGAGTTATCAGTAAAGCCATAAGTGAATCCTGAAAGAACATTGTTTGTTTTGGATACCATTCCTTTCCTTCTTTTTCCAAATACTGGTGTTTCTGAAGTTAATGGTGTCCCAGTGCTGTAATAAGGCAATAGTCCCAAGGTGAGCAAAAAGGCTGTTTATAAAGCAGGAAACTCATTTGTTCTGCCAAACAAGGCAAAAAGCTGCTGTGTACAGCTCTCATGAGTAAAAAGCAAATACCTCTTACTAACAAATAAGCAAATTTTAGCATTATTCTGTATCTACTGATCCATATATTCAAGCGCGCCAAGCTATGGCTGCAGTGGGAATATAATTTCACATTCAGTACTGTGAATCAGTGCAGAGGAAAATAAAATCTTACCTTAAACAAACAGCGACAGACATATTCATATACCATGTGTTTTAAGGAGCTGATAAGAGACTTGATTCTTTCCTCTGTATTTCCCAAGTCCTGAAAATAATGGTTAATAATAATAATAACTTATTTGTACTCCACCTATCTGACTGAGTTGCCAGTTAAAATGTTAACTATCACTTTACAGATAAAAACGTACATCAAGGGATTCAAATATCGCTTTAAGAAAATCTGGTGTGCTATATTGTCAACCTAAGGAAATGTATGTATACCAAGCAATAGGTTCCCCCTACAATCAGCAAGCATCTACTTCAGGCTTCCTCAAACTCTGCTCTCCAAATGTTTTTGGCCTACAACTCCCATGATCCTTAGCTAGCAGGACCAGTGGTCAGGGATGAAGGGAATTGTAGTCTCAAAACATCTAGAGGGCCAAGTTTGAGGAAGCCTGATCTACTTCATTCAGAGAAGTAATTTAAACATGTCAGCACTAACACTGGGCTGAGAGAAGCTTGCCTGGGTATGGCCTACCAGAGAGGAGTACTACCATGACAGATTATATAAACTTTTCAGAACACAATGTACAATTAAAGAAATACTGGAAAAATTTACCTGGACTCTCAAAGTTATTTAGTTGGCAATATGTAGGGCCGTCTTAAGCATATCTGGCGCCGTGGTGCAAAGCTCCCTCCAGCGCCTCCCCCCCCCCATTTCCCAGGGTGTTTTAGGGAGGACGGCGCTGCTGGCGGGGCTGGAGGAGGCGGGCAGCGGCTGGAGGGCAGTTCCTCCAGTGGGGAAGAGGCGGAGGCTGGACGCAGCGCCTCCCGGCTCAGCTGGCTGCTTCATGCCGTGGTAGCCACAGTAGACAGAGGCTCTGGGCACGGTGCTGCTTCAGCATGGCCTCCGCCTTTTCCCTGGCGCCCTCCAGAACTTGGCGCCCCGGTGTCCCGTGCCACTAACCTGTATGGGTAAGATGCCCCTGGCAATATGAAGGAGGTTAGTTGGCAATATGAACTAAGCCGACTTTGGGACCTTTTCCATTTACAATCCTTAAGTATTTGAAGCCTTTATACTACAGTGGTACCTCGGGTTAAGTACTTAATTCGTTCCAGAGGTCCGTTCTTAACCTGAAACTGTTCTTAACCTGAAGCACCACTTTAGCTAATGGGGCCTCCTGCTGCTGCCGTGCCGCTGGAGCACGATTTCTGTTCTTATCCTGAACCAAAGTTCTTAACCTGAAGCACTATTTCTGGGTTAGCAGAGTCTGTAACCCGAAGCATATGTAACCTGAAGTGTGTGTAACCCAAGGTACCACTATATTTTAATTGCTCTATTTTACACTAATTCAATGGACCCATCAGGAAGAATTCATCCAAGTAAGCTGTGTCCTTTGATATTCTTTTTTCCTGAAATTGGGAGGTTGGTTCATCATGCCTGAATCTTATTCTTCCTGCTCAGAGACAGAAATAAAGCCTTACATGCAGAAGCAGGTGGTGTGCTGAGTCTGCCCCACTCATCTGACCTTATCCAGCTGAGTCAATGCAGCATACTAGGATGGAGAGGAGAAGAGGAATGGTAGTAGCGAGGCTGGCCCACCACAGTGCAAAGGCATTGGTGGAGTCAACCACGAGCTCCATGCCAACCCCACCACCATCCTGTTCCTCCCCTCCGCCAGCATGGTATGCAGTAGGGACTCAGCTGGATGGAGGTCAGGTGGGTGGCACAACCCCATCATGTTGTGGTCTGGTGCTTACATGTACATTCTATTGATTTCAGGATTCCTTAGACTCTGGACTTCTGCTTCCTAAATCTAAGAATTGAGATCCTTGTAAAACTGCCCCTTTGTTTCCCCGCCACACCAAAGCATTGCGATAAGCAAGCCGGGCTCACGAAAGCTCCCATGGGAAGTAGTGGCATGGGTGCAACACCCTGAATGCTTTTTGTGCTGTACAAGCCACAGTTAACGTACACTAAAGCAAGATAAATACTTGTAAGACTAAATCCAAGACTGCATCTTCAAAGTAACTCGTCGGAGCAAGTGCTTTGCAGAATGCCAGTAATGGCAGCTTACATTAAAAAATATATATATTCAGTAGAAACTGAAAACATGCTAACGCACGAGTTTTGTAGCAATTTGGGTCTTCCTTTGATATAGTGTTTAACACTTTATCTTCCTAAGATAAAGTGCTCTGAGTAAAAAGGAGTTGAACTGATTATTGGGAAGGTTGCCCCTTACTGGTCCCATGCTGCCTCACCATGCCGATTAAACCCTGACTAACTGAAAGATGCATTATGCCTTCACAGTCCTAACTTCATAGTATCCTGGGTCTTCAAAAGTCTCCCATTACAGCTGCTATTAACTTTGATTTGATAACATATGAGCAACTCCAAAAAAACACCTTTGAAGCATGATTCCCTATTCTGACAAATACAAAAATAATTTGCTTTATTTGCAAATTAGCTAATAACTGGAGATCACGTATTTACATAAAATTCATCTTAATATCCTCATCTGAACTTGCTTTTTAGAATTTATTACCTTTGCATCCAAGAACCTTTAGAGATACAGTATTTTATGAAGACATTCTCTGGGAAGATTCTGCGGTTCCCATAGGACAGAATTTCTCTTTATTCATACCCTGACAGCACAATGTATGCCACGTAATACTGCCAGTATTAATTTTATGTTCTTATTTAAAATATCCAAAGTACTTAGACATTTTGTGCTACCATTAATGGATTGCTTTCCCCCTTATTTCTTTTCTTTTCCTTTCCAATTTATTTCAAGCAGCCCTATTCCTAGGACTCGAGGCAAGTAACAATATAAATGCAATACATATATAAAACTCTAAAAATAAATAACACGTTGCCTGCTTCAGAATAATGGCACATACCAGTTCACTTTGTAGGGCCCTTTGAAAAAGTCTTAGGAAAGAAGCCAAGCTAAAGCGGTACATGTTATTAATTTTGGACAAGTCAGAGATAATAAAGTACATCTTGCTGGCACTTTCTGCCAGAGGGAGATAGGCGTCCCTTTCCTAAGAAAAAAGAAGAGTTAGCATTAGAATGCTACCGCCATCTACTGGTCACAAAAAAAATAAATTCATTTCTAATGAAATACGTAAAGATATATACAGTACAGTAGTCCTGCACATTGTAAGGCATCCCTCATTCTTATACACATTTCAATACAATTTTGCAAACTTAAAATATATTTCACAAATGCTCAACTGTAGAACTGGGAAAGAAAGCAAGTGATGATGAATCTGCAAGAGAGGAAAAAACTAAATGGAGCTTAACATTGAGCAAGGAGATGGGGGATTTCCAAGAGGGACGCAAACCTATCTGCAAATTCCTAGCAGTTTCAAAAGCCATCTATTATTTGGCATAACTGCCTACTGTAGCATGTTGAACAAGTAAAATGTCCTACCGGCTCCACTACAAACCCTTTGATACATCTAGAATTGTTCTCTCTGGATTTGCATCTGTGTATTAAGCCACTGAAGTTCTTTGAAAAGAACTTCAGAACACTGGGTTTGTGGGTAAAATTTATTCCTCTAGTTTGCATGTCCTACTGAAAATAAGTCTAGGCATGCGTAACTACAATAATAACACGTCTCCCCCCTGTTCGTCTCTACCTCCTTTCCCTTTCATATCATCTTGTGGTGTTGAATTTTAAAAGTTAGTCACTAACATGTATGCAAATTTAATTTGTGACATATCAGGAAGCCAGTCATAGAAGTCATATACCTTTAACGGCCTTCTGTTCACCAAAGTATACCCAAACTTAAGAGATAAAATTTCAGTCCAAGAACACAAAAATGTCTCTGCTAGCGACTGAAGACATCAGAAAAGATGTGTTCATTCCACAGTTTGAGAATTTCAGTTACATCACCTGACTTGGCACTGGTGAAGGTAGAGAAAACAGTGTCCAGCTTAATATATGAATGAACAACCACTGCTTTCAATGAATGAATCTATCACCCTGCTGAACTCTGTCAATGAAATCAGAGTGACATAGCAGGGCCAAGCACAATTCTGAGCTGGATGGTGCCCTATGTCTTTTCCTTGTGAAATAAAAGATTATTACTAGATATTTGTACAGTGGTACCTCGCAAGACGAATGCCTCGTAAGACGAAAAACTCGCAAAACGAGTTTTTCGTTTTTTGAGTTGCTTCGCAAGGCGGATTTCCCTATGGGCTTGCTTTGCAAGACGAAAACGTCTTGCAAGTTTGTTTCCTTTTTCTTAAAACCGTGCATTCACTTCGAGGAGCAACTCATAGCACGCGGTGTGGTAGCCTTTTTTGAGGTTTTTGAAGACCTGGGTGATTTTTGAAGCTTTTCCAAAGTCCGTGCTTCGCAAGACGAAAAAATCGCAAGACGAAAAACCTCGCGGAATGAATTAATTTCGTCTTGCGAGGCACCACTGTAATTGAAATAGTTCTACCAAGCAACGTAAGATATACTAACAGACTGCAGAATTAGGGCCAAGTTAATCAAATAGGAGCTATTATAAAATATTTTACTTAGCAAAAGTGCACCCAAATAAAACAAGTATAAGGAAGCCAAGTTACCTGATCGAGAGAAATCTGAAGTCTATGAAATTCAACAAGTGATTCTTGGATTAGAGCGCTACTTGCTTTTGTCTGATTCAAGGATTCAATCAGATCTTTATTTTCAAGTATATTTCCCTGAGAGGTTGCAAGTGTCTGCAGGGAGGAAAAAGAGTTCAGTTTCCTTATAACTGGGCAATTTTAAGGAAAAGTGAGGTGTATATATGGAATATGTGGCAATACTTTAAAAATTAGAGAGATGTTGATGAAATCTAAGTATGCATTACGTTTCTTGAATGCTGGAACCTGGCTACCCTACGCTTCCGTCCTAGTCACAGCATTTCATTCACTTACTGCCAATTCACATTAAAATGAATTTGGGTATGCTCCTGAACTCATTTTGAAATTGGATTGTATTAGTCACACAGCTTTCTCATCATCTCTAAATCTGGTTTTCACATTAAGTTTGAACAAGCCCTGATAGGAGCTTGAACTGATAGGGTTCAATGAGTAAAATTGCAATGATTTATTTACATATTCCAAGAATATACAAAAATCTGCTGTGATTTTAAATGAGTTATTGACGTAGTCAATGAAATGCTTCACTAATGATCAACTAGGTAATTTTTAAGAAGTCATCATGCACAGATATGGATTGTGTTATTAATCCACAGGTAATGAGGCATGCCTGAGAAACTGTACATAAAAAGACGAAAAAGGACCTCTACACTTTCAATCTTACACAGCATATAATGTGTTTGCAACTGTATCAGTTATACAGTGGTACCTCGGGTTTCAAACATCTCTGTTGACAAACGTTTTGAAATTCGAACACTATAAACCTGGAAGTAAATGCTTCCGCTTTCGAACGCACCTCGGAAGTCGAACTTCCGAGGCAGCTTCCTGTTTGAGTTTTCCATATTGAGTTTTGAGACTTCCATATTGAGTTTTTGATTTTTGAACATTTTGGAAGTCAAACGGTCTTCCGGAACAGATCACGCTTGAAAACCAAGGTACCACTGCAGAAGAATTTTCTGAAGGAAGAAAAAAACTGCTGATCTGAAAGTGTTTTTCATCCTTTCCCAAAGAAAAACTTTCAAATTTAGCACTCTCTCGTTCTAAGCAGGCATAGGGAACATCCAGCCCACAGTCCTAATTAGGTCCATCAGGCCTCCCCATCTGGCTCACAATACCATTTCAGCCAAGCCATGCCCACCTGCCCTATACCTGATATCTTCAAAAGCCCCTTTAAAAAACACTGTCTTGCCCAGGGGCTTCTGAAAACCTGACAATTAGCTGCACAAAACAGTACCTTGAAAGGGCTTCTGGAGACCTTATAAGGCAAAAAGGTCACCTGATATCATTGCAACATCAAGTGACTGGCAGGTGGATGGATCTAGGCCACTTTCTGCTCCATATATAAGCTTGATTCCACATCCCCTTTTCCTTATGCATTGTTCCAGAGCACAGTGCAGCCTTTAAAAGCAACTTTCCAATGTTAAGACTGTTGTTCTTTCTCCCCAACTCCCCCCAAGCAAGCAATCCATATTCTATGGCAAGCTGGCCTAAAATAGTTATAATCATCAGATATTTAAACATATTTCTGGCAGTAACGATCTTCTAAGTCTGTTGTTGCCTTTCATACAGAAACTCCTAAATAAATGCAGCCCATCTACGTTTTACCTCCAAAAGTGATTCTTCAAGTTTTGCTAATTGTATCTTCTTATCTTCTTCCTGCTGTAACAATTTTGTCTTCTGTTCTTCCAAATCTGGTTTTTCATGTTGAATAGTCAAAGCTAGAAGCTGGCAGGCAATTAGTGAGATGTCAGAAGAGAATATCACAAGACGACGGAATTTTCAAGCAATGGTTTATCACAGAAATGAGAGGAATCCTGGAGGTTATCACAGCAGGATTCAACTATAGCTCCTGTCCAAGTTTCTCTTGCTATTTAGTTGAAATCTGCTTCCCTACAATTTTCATTCATTGGTTCCAGTCCTGTTCTCTGGAGCAACAGAGAAGAGGTCTATTCTATTTTCCATGTGACGGGCCTTCATGTATTTGAAAACTGCTATGTCTTTCTCTTCTACAGGATAAACATACCAGTTCTTGCAACTGTTTCACCTAGGATTGGTTTCCAGCCTAAGAATAAATTTGTTGTTTCATTTTGTTTTTAGCAGTCCAACTGCACAAATGGCTCGTGTTAAGCTTGTGATTCACTACAATTCTATTCTTTATGTACTGTTAGCAATACAGGTCCCCACTATCTTCACTTGTGCATTTATTATAATTTATAGTAAAATACAGGATTTTACATTAATCTCTCTTGAATTTCATCTTGCTGGTTTTGATCCAGTGGTTCGGCCTGTTAATATCCTTTTGTTCTGATTTTCTGATAAAATCAAGATATTTGCTTTTTCAACACTGGTTTGGGTCCAAAAGGTGCTGTTTGTATTAACTGAAAGGTATTTCTATATGTTATAATGGACTCTGTGTGTCTTCCTACTTTTGAGCATTAGGAGAAGTCAAATCCACTTGAGTCCATTGCAACACCACAGGATAAAGGCACTTTACTCCCCCAAACTTGCTCCCACTCAATACTATTGATTCCCTTGCCCTTCTCAGATACTGTGCCTATCCTACACTACTACAGAGAGCTCTCCAACCCTGAGGCAGATTTTTGGGTATTGTAGAGGACTACAGTGAGGAAGAGAAGGCACAGAAGCTCCTCTGATTTCACCACTCATGGCTCTCCAAATCTAAAACACACTATTCAAGTTTTCAGTGAAAATGAATTGAATGTAATGGTAGCCACTGAAGCTCTGTTGTTTTCTAGATTCATAAATGCAAATGTACCAAACACAAAGAGATGTCTGGTTTATTAATATATTTTGTTTATCATTAACATGAATAATGTTATCCCGAGACAATGTTTTTCATTCATTGCTTGGCTTATCAGTCACATAAATAAGCAAATTAATATCCATTGTTAGCACCAACAAGAGCACAATAAAATGAATGAGAGAATATTCCAGCACTATTTACTGCTTCTCCACCATTAGTCTACTCTAAACTGACCTTAAATAATTTTGATTTCTTTTACGCATTAGACATATTTCAACTATATTACCTTGGCCCACAGCCCTGTGGTTGTTCCAACAGGTTTCTATGTGACTGGGGTGCAACACTCATTTTAACAGAAGAAAAAAGGACATTTTATAGGCAGGGGAACTCTATGTGAATCAGAACCCACAAAAATAATTGGACTGAAAAGGCTTAAAACGTAACTTTCTAGTCCACAAAATCCAACTCAGCCCAGTGATTCAGATGGATTCTCACCCCATGTTTTTCAGTATTAAGTACAGTAACTTGCACACATTAAACTTTTGCACATTCAGCTTTGCGTGCATGGGGGAAAAATTAATTAAAAGGGAGTGGAAAAGAGGCAGGGTTCTGGGGAAAATGGCATTGGCAATCCTACTTGCCATTGTTTTTACTCTTCACAATTTTAGCTTTAGGCACAACTCAAAAATGTAACCCTCATATAAGCTGCATGTTATTTTCTATTATAACAGAACTTTCTAATCTAACCACTTAAGGACATGTTAACTAAAATGAGAATATTTTTTTTCTCTGTGGAGATTGCCAGCTGTGCAAGAGTGCTAAAAGGGATTAACGCACCATGAGGAATGTTGAAGAAAAATAGCCACTCATTGTGTTTTGATCCAAACACTGCCTGGGGCTTCTTTATTACAATCATGTAGGGAGAAACAGCCTAACAACTGAGGGCCACAAGCTGCTCGGCCCTAAGCAGAGAATGCCATGCTTATACAGTGGTACCTCGGGTTACATACGCTTCAGGTTACATACGCTTCAGGTTACAGACTCCGCTAACCCAGAAATAGTAGCTCAGGTTAAGAACTTTGCTTCAGGATGAGAACAGAAACTGTGCTCTAGCGGCACGGCGGCAGCAGGAGGCCCCATTAGCTAAATTGGGTGCGTCAGGTTAAGAACAGTTTCGGGTTAAGAATGGACCTCCAGAAAGAATTAAGTACATAACCAGAGGTACCACTGTATAGGGAAAAAACCCACTAACATGCTTCCCTATATTAGAGCACAATGTGTTTTTGGCACTAGCTCAAAATATGTTCATCAACGTAAGCGCTGTCATTGTAGTTACAGAACCACCTATATGTTCTCAGAATCTTCTCATTTTCTTCATCACCCATCACATCTCCTTGTCACAAAACAGTGGTTGACCAAAGTTTAGGTGTGGCCATTCTTCCTTTACAGGTTTCTGTGATACAAGCATTAATACTGTACAAAAGGGCCTCTCAGGGAAAGAAATCAGGATTTTCCACCAGTGGTATAAAGCCCCATGTCCTTAGGTTAAAATGAAGAGTATCATTCCTTGAGATGTGAATGCCTACCTGCCCTCTTAAGCCACTCCGTGTTATTGTAAAGTTAACCTCTGTAACAATGGAAGCTGCATCAGGCGGAATGTCAGGATTTGGGTTTCGGGTTGATAGAAACAGGCGGAATTCTTCGTTATAGTCAATTATTTTGTCACCTATTTGTACAACGTATCGAGGACCTGTGGGAGGAAAACATACCAAGATGAACAACTTTTTAAAAAGTGTTACATGCTCAGTATTATCTAATAATTATTATAATTAACATAATATCAACTCCACTGCATTCACAAGCAAGTAAAGTATGCAAGAAAATGGGCAAATGATCCATTCACTATCAACACCTTCTTGCTGTATATCTAGTGGCTGCCTAGTATAACACAGTAGGCTGGACAATCAACCTGTAACCAATTCCCATTACTAATCTACCCAATACGAACCAGAGTATGGTGTACAGATAGACACCATAGTATAAGGCACTATATGTCTTATAATGGAGTACATCTGTGATATGCTATTGGTAACCTACCACCATATCCTGAACCAGATGAAAAACAGCACAAGTAGTCTTTGTGTACACTGACACAAGAAGATCCTGCTTCCTTTCTTGAAAGTATTCCTGGAACTGACTGGCAATCCAATTATAACGAAAAATAGCAAATAATAATAATCTTAAACTCTGCTTAATTTGACCAACTGAACAAACATGGAATGAATCAGACCCAGGGTGAGTCCTTGCTGTGCTAACTGCGGACCAAAGTTGGTCATAATGAAGTGTCACTTAAGGATAAGTGTGCAATTAAGAAGAAATGTCCAAGTGTGAAGAGGTCAATGTGAACCTTAGTATAATCTATCAGCTGGCAAATTGTTTCAGGTGAAGGATGTGCACTGATTTTACTTATTTACCACATAAATTTCACCTGCTTGTTGTAAAAATGTTGAATCCCAAATAGGATTTGTGTATGCACCAATTCACTGTAAAGTATAAATCATATTTTTATAACAAGCTGTGAAACATTACCAATGCATGATGGTCAAATGCAAAATAATAAAGAACCCATACTACACTTGCACTCATGAAAACATGTCCATCTGCAAAGCAGACACAGGGGAATTCTGCATGGCTGAATTGTTCCTATTTCCTCAGTTAAACAACATCAGAGTTTATTGTTTCATGTCCAGACCTGGGTGAATGAGAAGCCTGGTGAGAATTTTTAGTGATGATATAATTTTTTTAAGTATCTAGGATTTTAAAAAATCCATGCAAACAGCACAGCTATTTTTAAATTGATTTGTCCATTTATCTGACTGAGAAGCGGGGGGGGGGGGGGAGTATTGTATTCCTGCCACAATTAAAGTTGGAAATTTACCTTGCGCAACAAGGTCCTTTCTGAGCAATGGATAAAGCACAGGTTCTACTCCATCCATTTCCTGTATAATGAGAGTTTTCCCAAATCGCACAGCCAGCTCAAGAGCGTTAATGAAGTTGGCATCCTGCACAAATAAAATTTTACCACCATTGTTTGATCTACTTCAGTATTAACATATTAAGTCGACGATAGGGGAAAAAAAATGAATGCATCATCAATACATTTTCAGATCCAGTCAAGATGTAAACAAAATACAGTGAAACAATTTTTATCAAGGCTGTATTAAAACATACAGTCCCTGTTTGGAAGCATTGCCAAACTATGGGCTCTTGTGCTCCACATCTCCTCCTCTAGTAACAGAAAAATCTGGTACAGAACTTCGACTGAGCAGCACTTCTGTCACATGCAACATTAGCCACAAGGTGGAGGGGAAGGTGGGCACTGGCCCTCTAAACAGCAGAAGAAGACATTTGGAGCGATGTGAATGCCTCTGTCATTTAAATGCCTTTGAATCCAATGAGGAAGAAGTGAAATTGGGTTGCTACAACTCCCACCCCCAAATTGGGAATAAAACACTGCAGATGTAGACAATTCTTTTTCAGATCAGGTATTTTGCGTAAGCAGGCTCATCTTTGCAGGATCGGTGGAGGGAAAATTTATAATTTAAAAAAGGTATAAGAGAATAAGGGGATCTCTTTTCCAATATTAAAGAACCATCTAAAAGATTCCAATAGGACCTGTTGGTTGACGATTTCCAAGCGTGATTCTTTCAAATGAGCTTTCAGCCATTCAGTAGCTCTGGAAGATGGGTCTATCAAAAATGGGCAAACTTTACTCTGTTAAAAAAAAAGGAGGGGGGAGAAATGTCTTTCAATCATGTTTCTGTTTGAAAGAAACTACACAAGTATATAATTTGTATGAAAACACCCCATTAATCATCCTAAAAGGAAGTAATGAAAAGCTGAAAATGTTTGCATTGGGTACAGCAGTCATAGTATATAAAGAAAAAAAGGTATCACAGGAAGGGGGAGAGAAACATAGGAGATAAAATTCCAGTTGTAAAGCATTCCCAATTTAACACTGCAGTATCCCTTCTTAGATATTCAACTATTACCAGGATTTCAAATGCAGGGAAAGAAATTTTAAATGCTTAGTAGTTCACTTGGGCATACAGGGGGAGACATTGTTTTACTTACTTATTATTTATTAAATTTATATCCTACCCTTCCTCGCAAAGGAGCCCAAGATTTCCTAGATAATCTAATACAGTATTCATGGGATCATGGGTTCACTCCACAGACAACACTGAGTAGAGGCAGAAAATGATCTAAAAGACTGCCTAGAGGAGAAAAAGTGACAGACAACCTCATTCTTCACTTGCACCCCCTGGACAGCCAGGTTGTAGCCTTCCCCACTGCACACACTATCTCAGTACGAGAGTACTATCATGCTACACAGGCAGTGCCTCCAAAAGAATAAAAAAGCAATACAATTTACCTGTAAAATCACAAGGGCATTTTCTATTGACAGATCATCCGAGGGCAACCCTTCACTTTTCCAAATCAATTGCTCGCTCTCTGTGCTCAGGAATCGCCTAAGATCAAATTCTAACAAACAGAAGATGTTTCTTTTAATTCCATTAAATTTGCTAGAGCATTTTATGTTTGTATGGCTTCTCACCATTTGGATGAGTATCTAGGACATATTAAATTGTGCTTACCTCCCCATATCTGTGTGTTATTTCATTAAGGGGCCTCATAAATAAAATAAATAAATTGATCACTGAGAGCTGGTTGGGGGGACAACCCCTTATGTAGAGCACATAACTTGCTTTCGTTGGATTGTAAAGAACAATTCGCACACAAAAGTCAAAACAGATTATCTGTTTCTAAGCAGAGAGTAGCTGATATTATTTTGTTCAAGTTCTATTTGAAGAGGTTTCAGGAGTCCCTCCCCCCTTCCCTTGATGTAGAGGTGTATGACTATGTTTGAGTAAAGGAGTTACAACTCTGGCTTCCCAGTACAATACTACTGACTAATCAATGTTCAATAGCACATAATTATACCTTATAATTCTGATTAATATTTTATTTATTTTCATATCAAATATATAGCAATACCTACTTTCCAGATTAGCTGATTTTGTCCATGAATCCAAAC
Organism: Podarcis erhardii; assembly: GCF_964252035.2. Taxonomy (NCBI): domain Eukaryota; kingdom Metazoa; phylum Chordata; class Lepidosauria; order Squamata; family Lacertidae; genus Podarcis; species Podarcis erhardii. Next base: position 21,449,491 of record NC_138508.1, on the reverse strand, counting down.
TTGCTTTTCTTTGATCTTCAGGCGCAGCAGAAAGATAAGTAATGAATGCAGCAGACAGTTGAGCTCTCATTGGCAGTGTGCTCAATTCATCTGCTATCTCTGAAACCTGAAAATAGATTTCCAACACGATATTGTATTTCTCTGTGTACTTAAGCGAATTTTTTTACATGAGTAGAGCAGTCTTGTTAAATACTAATATAGCCACACTAGTAACTTTGTCAGCCTTGAATAATTTTCAGGGTCACAAGACAGACAACATGTAGAAATGCATACTGGACCCATCGCACTTCTCGTCCACTCCATCTTCACATGCAACGACTTCAGCTTAAATGCCTGTGAAAATACTACAGGCAAGTATAGGCTAGGCATAGTTTCTTCACTATCATGTGCGAAAGCTTTTATAGAAGGAATTTTTTTTATGTTCTCTAGTGAATCTCCAGGGGACGTGGGTGGCGCTGTGGGTTAAACCACAGAGCCTAGGACTTGCCAATCAGAAGGTTGGCATTTCAAATCCCCATGATGGGGTGAGCTCCCATTGCTCTGTCCCTTCTCCTGCCAACCTAGCAGTTTGAAAGCACGTCAAAGGGCAAGTAGATAAATAGGTACCGCTCCGGCTGGAAGGTAAACGGCGTTTCCTTGCGCTGCTCTGGTTAGCCAGAAGCGGCTTAGTCATGCTGGCCACATGACCCAGAAGCTCTACGCTGGCTCCCTCGGCCAATAAAGCGAGATGAGCGCCGCAACCCCAGAGTCGGTCACGACTGGACCTAACGGTCAGGGGTCCCTTTACCTTTACCTTTACCTTTACCTTTACCTTTACCTAGTGAATCTCCACTGAGCACAGAACAACACTGGGGATTGGGGAAAGCATGGTAGATAACTGTGTGAGCTGAACCTTGTGTTAGACAAGTTCCAAGTAATTGTAAAATGAGAGAACTGTGCTACCAAAACCTTTGAAAATAGCCCCAAAACTGAGGTAAGGCCAAGAAGTAACATCCCAAAGTGGTACCACTGAATACTGTAGATGAAGTGGAGGTCCTTTCTATGGAATAGGTGAACTGGAAAATAAAAGTATGCCTCTCAAAGTCAGTTCAGGGCCTTTAAATAGTTTTTAATACTTAAGGCAATCAAACCTAGCATCAGAAATGGGCCACAGCCCACAGAAGACAATAAATACATTGTTCATGTTGCCTGCTATTGAAGGCACCTATTGCCTTCACTAGAAGAGGGATGTGTGAAATGAAGCTATGCTTATTCAACAGTAAGGAACCCCAGATTAATTGCTAAGAAACCAAAATCAGAAGAACTAAAAATGAAAGTAAGAGATGAATGCCAAGCAATATGCAACAGTAAAATAATTCCACACAATTACTCTACTATAGAACGTCATACCATACAGAATAAAAATTAAAATAATAAAAAATTGTCCAGTAGCACCTCATAGACCAAGTAAGTTTGTTCTGGTACAAGCTTCCGTGTGCATGTGCACTTCTTCAGATACACATGAAAAGCATGCACACGAAAGCTTATACCAGAACAAACTTACTTGGCCTATAAGGTGCTACTGGACAATTTTTTATTTTTTTATTTTGACTGCATCAGACCAACACAGCTATCTACCTGACTCTAGTTTGAAGAATAAAAGGCATATTTTTATTGAAGCTTCAGCAACCAACCTGTGAGTTCCATCTCTTATGCTCCCTATCAAGTTGTTTGATCAATATTTCTGCAGCTTTCACTGTCTCTTGTGCTTTAGCAACTTCTGCTTCCAGCTTAGCTGCCTCACTTGTTCTGGCCTGGAACCTGTGGACCAACTGAACTGTTAAGACTTAAGGAACAAAAGAATGCGTTTCAACATAAAGCCTTTTTTAATTTCAAAAGGATAGCAATGGTCACTTTTTGTAAAACATGTCAAGGCAATTTAACAATGAAAAAACATCAACAAGAATGTACATAATAATAATTTAAGTCCAATACAGATACGGACAGGTGGAGAAATTTCCACTTAAAAGGCCTATTGGAAAACAAGTCTTCAACAGGTGCTGAAAAGATAAAAGATAGGACCTGTCTGGTATGTAACAGCAGAGATTTGAAAGAGTAGGTGCCACTCCACTAAATGCCTGATTGCTACATCTTCTGGAGGAATCCTGATGGAATTGTGCCTGCAGGAGGCCCTCTTCTATAGATTGCTTTGTTTGCTTGAGATATATATTTGGTGAGATTATTTTTTAGGTATTCTTGTCCCAATAGATGGGACATAATTAAAAGTTCTAATCAATTAATTAAAAATTAATTAAAAATGTAAAGTGTTTGGATGAAAAATACATACCTATCTCTTAATTCTGCAACCCTTTCACCAACAGAATTAACCAAATCTTCTAGCTTCTTTTTTCTGTCTTCTGTTTTCCGAAGATTACTGAAATATATTAAGAATAATAATTGAGATCCTTACCAATCAACACAACACGCAAAAGTGTAGGCATCTTTCAAAGATGGATGTTTCCAATGTTTGGGATCTGTAGCATATGAATTTAACCCTGCTGTGTGGGAATCTCTTGGGCTGCAGATGGGATATGCCACATAGACAAAACGTAAGCAAGAAGGAACCCTCAAGTCCTGGTTTTCTCCACCTGCATCAATCTCTACCTCGGTGGCAATACCAGGCCTAAGAGATCTCAACATGGCAGCAAGATCCCCAGCGAAGCTAACAGGTGGTTGGCCAGAAAGATGCAGGCAATGTAGGTAAGACCAAGGCCATGGCAGGACTAGTCTCCCAAATTTAGAAAGAATTAGCACAAGACTGGGCAAAGGCTTTAGGTCACAGCGGTTCTCAACCTGTGGGTCCCCAGATGTTGTTGGACTACAACTCCCATCATCCCTGAGCTCTGGCCTTGCTAGCTAGGGGTGATGGGAGTTGTAGTTCAACAACATCATTGAGAAAGACTGCTTTAGGAGAAGACATCTCCCAGCCAACTAGCCTCCAATCCACTTCTTCTCCTTTCTTATCCAGGGATCTCAAACCATGCCAGATCACAATAGATCTAATGGGTCCATGACACTATGCAAGCTTACTTGAAAGTAAGTCTCAGAATGACACTTGCAGTATGCACAGAATTGCAGCCTTGGACTAATGAGATACCTATTATATCTAATTGGATTAACACGTTAACGAAATATTTCCCTAGTGCCAACAACTGTTGGTACAGACCAAGACTAGACAACAAACAGTGCAAAAAGCATGTTTGATTCCAAACTCTATTTCATAGGGACGCGGAATTTATTTTTCAGACTTGAGTCAAACTCTTCTTCCATCAGATTAGTCCCATGCTTCAAATGTAAAACTAAACTAAACCATGCCTTGATCCCAGGTTAACGCAGCAGGAGGACGAGGGAAAGAGAACTGTGACCGTGGTCTTCACTTCAGGAACCCAAACATTGGTTTCATATTACTTTCATATTACTGTCGAGGAATTAAAAGCAACTGTAAAAAAATGTGCATTACTTACGCTTCAAGGCCTGCCTGTTCAGTTTCCAGAGGTTGAATTCGTTCCAGGACATAAGAATATTGAACATTGGCTTTAACCCATGCAGCTAAGGGTGCCGCTGCAGTACTGGCCCTTTTAGCATTCTGAAATATTGAAACATACTCATATTATCATGAGAAGGCATGCATCCATTTTAACTGTTTAAATACACTTCTATACTGTAAATATAATGCTTCCATCCCCACACATAAAATAAGCAATACAGAATCACTGGAAATTGTATCCTGCATTAAACCAATAACATGATTAACTTACAAAGCAGCACTGTCATTTCAATGTATAAAAATAAATAAGTTTTCCCCCCTTTCCCACCATTTCTGTAATGTTGGATGATGAGTGATTCCAAAATGTAATTCATTTAATCAGTATTTATTATTTCATTTTATAGTTCTTTTTTACTAGCTCTTTTTTTCTGCCTTCCAATGTACTAAACCACAAAAATGTTTACAGCTTCAAACTGTGTTACAATATATTTAAAAATAAATTGAAAATTGAGTAGTCAAGCATAACACTACAGAGTAATTTTTTGTGTGTCTTCTGTGAAGTAAGAGTTGCTTAGTTCAATGGAATTTAGTCTCAAGGAAGTGTGTATAGGATTGCAATTTGAAGCAGAAGCAGCAAACAACCAGTTGCAAAAGCACACTGTCATAAAATTGTTAAGTACACAAAGAAATTACCTTTGGATCAAAAGATCCCTTATTTTTAGCTAGAAGTTCTTCCACACTCTCACGGATTTCCTTTGGAATATTTCGAGCGTCAAAGGTTGCAATATCTTCCCTCACACCTCTTTTGGCAAGAAAACTGCAAAATATATTAAATGACTGAATACAAAGGCAGAAATGGGCACTTCGTAACAGGTATCGCTATGGTCTTTCTTTGGTATTCAGAACAAAATACATAATCTTTGGAAAAGATATATAACCAAGTTGTTTTTCTTAACGATATTTTCCCCTGGATTTTATTCCTAGGAGAGGTAGGCAAGCAAGAAAGGTGCATAGCTGTCAACTTTTCCCTTTTCTTGCGAAGACTCCTATTCGGAATAAGGGAATTTCCCTTTTTAAAAAGGGAAACGTTGACAGCTATGGCAAGGTGTCAGAGCAGCAGCAGACAGCATGATGGCAGTTACCTGGTCTCCCAATATCTAATCACTGCTGCTTCCTGGGGGGAGAGGGGGCAGGGAGGTAAGTGTGGTGCAAATGCACCAGCAGGGCCAGTCTAGCACTCCTGCCAATGTGTTTGCATTGGACTGACTTCCCCAACCCCTCTGTCCCCATAAGCAGCAGCAACTCAGCTGCTGGGAGGTCAGCTAAATACCACCACCCTATAACACCATCCGCTAAGGCATCAGATTCTGCTTGATCTGGACTATTCCCAATCCTGATGACTTGGGTTTCAATATTTTTATTGTGATTTTATTAATGTATATTCGTTGACGTCACTTGTAAGCAACATTGGAAGGATTTCTGTCCTGAGAGGCAGACTATATATAATGAAATGAATAAATAAAATCTTCAATTACCTCTTCATGCTCACCCATGATGTATCAAAGATGCCCATCAAGCGTAAGACACCCTCTAGTATATCTCTAATTATGTCCGGTGGCATACGCAGGGAGCGGATTTCTGACAGAGATTCTGGTTTGATATTTCCAACGGCTAGCTTAGCTTCATTAACCAGTGGCTAAAACAAGAAAAATAGGGAAATTACCAAAGTTGATTAGTTTTAACAAAACTTTAACTTCACCTTTTTAATTGCAGCTACAATGTCTCAAGAATCTCAAAGCTTAATTAAAAGCAGGTGGCAATAAGTGGGAAATATTAATGTAGGTCTTATGGTCACTGTTTATGAAAAATGGATATGCGGGGATTGGGCAGGGGGTGCAATAATAAACAATACTCCTTCTCCTGTCCAATTTTCCCACTGTGACCACTATCAAACCTTTCCACATTCTGCTATGCTCCCAACCCCACCCCTTGGTCCCTTGCTTATTAAGTGTGTTCTTTCCGTTCCTCATTTCACTGCAACAAACATGGCTAGTTTCTTCACTCCTTGTCGGGTGTGAAGCTGTTGGTTCATGCTGGGGTCAGAATTTGCATAGTTCCACAATATAGCTTAAGGGGCATAAAAAGTACCAAAAAGGAAAAGAACCAGACAGGGACCAGAACACTAGAAAATGAGGAAGCTGATAATAATAATAATAATAATAATAATAATAATAATAATAATAATAATAATTTAAAAAAAATATCAAATTATTATTGAATTATCCCGCCCTCCCCAGCCGAAGCCGGGCTCAGGGCAGCTAACAACAATAAAATAATACAACATTCTAAAATCATTTCATTAAAATTAATTCAACTCAGGCTAAAGTTCTGTGAAGATTGCCAAAGGAGGGAGTCAGGCTGTGCCCTGACCAAAGACCTGGTGGAACAGCTTTGTCTTGCAGGCCCTGCGGAAAGATGTCAAGTCCCGCAGGGCCCTAGTCTCTTGTGACAGAGCGTTCCAAGAGAAAGCAAAGAGGAGGAAGAAAAAAAGATAATGGAAAGGACAAGCAAGGAGTCAATGAGGAGCCACAACTATGTGCCTTCCAGGCAGAAAACTTAGAACACGTCACATGACAGCAGAGACCCCCTCAAAAAGTGATGAGAAGCAACATGATACTAGCCTGAGAGAGGCTTCTTACCCCAATACTCATCTCTTCCTAAATTGCTGCCCCTCCAATCACTCCAAGTCTTGCTGCTCTGGCAGAAAGAAAATAATCCTACTCCCATTAATTTAATGACCTATCCAGCCATGCCATGGAGATTATCTCCACAGGGACCAAAGTTAGCTTTAAGAAGCTAACATGAAAATAAATGGAGATGCTCACATCCTTTTGTTTTCACTCTAGCCAACATTCAAAGCCATTATGCACTCAAGCATGCCTTTTTCAGTACTTGTCCCCTTAAAATATACATAACTCATTCTTGATTGCACATCCAGAAAATAATGGAGCACAAATAAAAGCTCCAGGAAGCTCCATTATGTTCTTTGTGTTTTATAAACCAGGATCTAAAGCCAATAAAGTTCCATTGTTATTACCTGAACCTCTCTCAGTTCATCCTCAATTATCGTTTTTCTTTCTTCGATTTTTACAACTTCTTGCGCTATTTTTTGTTTTATTTTCTCCATTTCTGATTTCTGTTCACTTGCATCCTATAAGAAAATAGGTATTATCCACAGGAGCTATCCACAGGTCTCCCCCCCCTCCATTTCTTGGGTTTGAATACTGCACTGCAACATGAGGACTTTTACCCTTTATGGTGATTTTGTACTAGTGCACAGATCACTCTGGTGCATTGATGCAAAGGCTCACAGGATCAGATAAAAACCCTGCTTCCCCTCGCCTTAAGACTCAACCCAGCCCTTATTATAGCACAGCAGCAGTCACCCACAGTTAGGTTGCGCGCGCGCGCTCTCTCTCTCTCTATATATAAATAGATATACTGATTGATTGATTGAATGATTGACTGATTGATTGATTGAATTTATATACCGCCCTATACCTGGAGGTCTCCGGGCAGTTCACAGAATAAAATCAAAATATAAAACCTCCTATATTTCAAGATAACAGATCTAATATTCAGAAGTCCTACAGCCCTAAGAACAATTTTATATTAGACCCAACATGTTAAATCTTGCAATGTTGACAATGGCAAGAAATTTTGCCAACGTTTTTCTCTGCCAGTGGTAACTTCTGTTTTTCTCTGCCAGTGGTAACTTCTCTTCTCTGTTTTTCTCTGCCAGTGGTAACTTCTGCTTCATGCTATTCTCTTCCTACCACCTTATCTTTATTTTTATTTATTTCCAGATATCCATGCAGACTTTTCAACAGTAGTGGACATCGAGGTAGAACGACTTCTCAACAACTTACAGGGAGGAAGAGAGCAGGCAGGCAGGTCATTGCAGTGCATACACATCTGGGAAACCAGTCTGGCACTCTTGCCAGTGTGTTTGCACCATCTCCATCCTTTCCCTTCCTGATAAGAGCAGTAGCTCATCTGTCTGGAGGTTAAGTGAGCAATGTCACCCCAGCACATGTCCACTGCTGTTTTTAGAAGGAAAGCACTCTCAGTGCAGCTTCCATTAAACACTTGTCAAATATACAAGAAAATTAAACCAGCAGTTAAAACACTGCAAAAAGCAGCAGAGTACTCTTATGAAATTAAAGGGAGTAATTTACAATCAACATGTTTAAAACCAGCAATATAAGCCTTTAAAATTTTCAAAACAGCACCATCATTAAAAGCAGCTCGGAATAAACGGGTTTTCAAGGCTCATTTAAAAGCCAGCACTGAAGGGGCTGTTCCCCTCTCTCCAGAGGATTCACCTTTCTTTACTAACTGCGTTCTTTTTCTCCACCTTTCTATGCCTTGTTGATTACTTCATTTAATCTTTTTGAGCATCTTTACCAGCATGCTATCAACTGGACAGTCTCCATTCTCAACCTTCCTGTAATGCATTTGCAACTTTATGTTTATACACATTACCTGCATAGAAACAGTAATTTCTTGGAGCGCAGCATCAGCTTCACCTTGCTTCATTTTCAGCAATATACTTTGTTCTTCAGCTTTCCTGTTCAATTCATCAACAAGAGCTTTTGCTTCGTTCAGTTTAGCTACTCCAGCCTAATTGACAAGTGGAGAGTGAAGAAATGTCATTTAGATAGTAAGAAATATACAGAAACAATACCTCCTTATTTGGACAAAAAAATCTAAGACAAACACATTGTTTGGGAAAGATAATGTAAATCCAAAGTCACCTATGTCTTATATACCTGCAAATGGCTTTGCCTTTTTATCAGTTCTGCTCTTTTGCCATTATGGATGGCACGATACATATGAAGAAAAGTTAAATATCTTCTGGGCGTAGCTCCATAGGGTTGACATGAGTCATGGATCATCAAAAATGACTTCAGGAACTCGGAATCACCTATGAAACATGCTTAGAAAATCAGCATTTATATGTAGGCAAAAAAATATACAAACACAACTATAACAAAAAACCAAATTATCTGAAGCATGGCAGAAAAGGAACTGTTGTTCTCATCTAAAAGGTGTTTCTCCTTCGATGATTTGAAGCTCTCAAGCGGGAATGAGTTCCACCTGGTGCTCCAAGGCAGAACACACCGTAGTTTTGAGGAAGTAGGTGGCTCTTCTCTCCCCTCAGGAGCCAGTTCCCTTCAAGTCAAGTTACAGACAAATAACACAACAATGCCTTTTATTTCTTTCAAAATTAATTAATTTCTTTCAGAATGTCTGTGTTTAACCTGAAAAGCCCAAGGGGTATGGGGTGGTAATGCAGTCAACAGCTTGACAAGGCAAGACAGAAAAACATGGGCAATCCTCCTCAAAAGAACCTTGAGGGGACTCAAATAGCCTGGGTTGAGTGAGGTATATTACATCCTCTGTGTCATCAGAGCTGTTCCTCCATGTGCCTCTCATCTGCCAATCAATTGAGGAGAGTAATCCCCCCCCCCAGTAGGCCCAGGCTTCTTTTCAACAAGCTGCTGTATAGGGTACAGCATGAGCAACTATAGCCCTGCCTGAGACCTTATAGGGCAATGGAAACTGATAGCAAACAAATGTTAGTGCAGTCGTACCTTGGTTGACAAACACCTTAGCAGTCAAACGTTTTGGCTCCTGGACCCTGCAATCCCGGGAGTGAGTGTTCCGGTTTGTGAACATTCTTTTGGAAGCCGAACGTCCGGCAGGGCTTCCGACTGGCTGCATGAAGCTCCTCCTGCAGCCAATCAGAAGCCACGCCTTGGAAGTCAAACGGATTTCTGGAACGGATTCCATTCAGCATCCAAGGTACAACTGTATCCGATTGCTGGTGTAATTTGGAACAATGAGTGAAATTGCAGTAAGTGCTTGAGCCAGGTCTTGAGCAGCCTATGCCCCATCTGGATTCTGTTTAGATAAAGACCCAGCTGCAAGTGGGTGGCTAGAAACAGTGCAAAGCCAAAGGGCCTACAACATGACTTGTCTATCGTCCATTTCTCTAACAAAAGTTTGTACATGCAGGGGGAGGGGGTTATAAAGCCAAGGCTGCATCCAGCAGCACTTGGCATGAATGTGAGGTATTTGTTCAGTTGAAGGTATCAGTGGAAAGTTACAGGTTTATTCTTCTTTGATGATCACTCGTAGCAAAGTTTGTCTTCCATGAACACTGTCTTAACAGTAAGTCCGTAAGTGACTGTGGAGGCCATTTCTGGATCCACATGACCTTCCACAGTGGCAGATTAAAGTTGATTAATTTCAGTTGGTCAACTCTGAGTTGGATGTAGCTGAATAGACTCATAGGATCTACGCTGGACAAAGGCAGGAAACAAACTGAAATGTAAGAGAGCTACTTCCTCAAACTATCTGTGTTTCTTGCTTTCAGACACTAGGTTGAACTAGATTCCATTTGAGGATCTTCATCATCCATGGGAGAAGAAAATGTCATCCCAGGCATTTTCTTTTAAAAGTATTAGAGTAAATTTAAAGCTGCTAGTTTTAGTTTCTAGTATTACCCGTTTTGCCTAGAATCATGTTTATTATGTATCTTCTGCATATACTTTATTCTCTGCAGGTCACTTTTCCTACTGAAATTCTACCCAAGGTTGATAAAATCAAATTATACCATTGGTCTACTAATTTTGTATACAATGGGTCATAATTTAATGTCTAAATGTCTTCAATATTTCTTGTTACTTACACAACAGTTTTGAAAGTAACTCTAACTGCCTAATGGAATAAGCAAATATCTCACCAGAATTCTTCTTTCTGCGTTCCTTTGGTGTTTTAGCTTTTTCCTTTTCATCTGATTCAATAAACAACATTTCAGGTATCTAAAACATGAAGATAAAAACAAATAGTATCACTGGATATTTTTATTGCAAGTAGATATTTACCAAGGAAATATAATTGCATGGGTGCCACCCATTCCAAGCTTAAGAAAGAATCCTGGGTGCTCCTAGAGTGGTTAGTTCTGAGAAAATGGAGCTGAGCACAAGGAAAAGGCTTCTTAATGCCCTCCCACCAGATGTCAAAGAGAACAACAACTACCAGACTTTTAGAAGACATCTGAAGGCAGCCCTGTTTAGGGAAGCTTTTAATGTTTGATGTATTACAGTATTTTAATATTTTTTTGGAAGCCGCCCAGAGTGGCTGGGGAAGCCCAGCCAGATGGGTGGGGTATAAATAAATTATTATTATTATTATTATTATTATTATTATTATTATTAGGCTTGGACACTTAGAGTAATCTCGAGGTTACACTGCTTCCACACCTTAGAAGCAGATGCAGAGATGAAAAAGTAGGTGTAAGTACAGTGGTGTAAGTACCTCTGGTTACGTACTTAATTGGTTCCGGAGGGCTGTTCTTAACCTGAAACTGTCCTTAACCTGAAGACCACTTTAGCTAATGGGGCCTCCCACTGCTGCCGCCACACCACTGCAGGATTTTTGTTCTCATCCTGAAGCAAAGTTCTTAACCTGAAGCACTATTTCTGGGTTAGCAGAGTCTGTAATCTGAAGCCTATGTAACCCGAGGTACCACTGTAGGTGTAAGCACCTACTTTTGGGTAAAAGGATGATGAGTGAAACCAGTCTAGAACCATTTAAGATGAAGTAAAGGCTACACCTACATAGAATAGTAGTCCTCTTGCTCATTCCCTGGATAGCCTGTCATTCACAATAACTGCTATCCCTCTATTTCAGTAATTAAATAAAATTGAGTAACTCTGAATATATGAATACAGAAGCAACAGAAATGAATCCTAGAGGGCATTAAATACACTGAATGGAACTTCAGTATTTCTCTCTGTGCTTACCTTTTTCATACTGTTTTCAGACCAACTCTCCATCCAGAGGACCTGACATTTCTTATGAAGGGCAGGATTACTTTCGCAATTTATTGTGAAGTTCAGATTAGTAGAATCCATAATCAACACAACATGAAGGTTCTGTTGAATTCCTAAAATGTAAACAGTGTATTTGTAAATCATAAACGTTGTGTTTAACACTTTACCTAAAATTTTTATATGATATTAGGGGCTGTACACCTGCTTGCTTCTTTTACATCACAACCACAAGCTGGAGACAAACAAGTTTTGGAACCCACCTCCAGGCTACATGGATTGTGTTTTGAAAAAGTATCCAGTAGGACAGCAATTATTATGTGTTTATATAACCTAATGCATATCAAATTTTAGTAATATATTTTTTTTATCATATATACTTGTAAAATTGCCATGTTTCTCCCCAGATTCCTTTGTAATCACTCACATACATACACAAATACATACATACTGTGATTCACTTACTGTAAGTGAAATAGTTAAAAACTGGTCCTGTAAATCCATCTTGTGATGCTTGATCTTTCAGAGGAGACAGGAGTGGCTCTAATTCTTCTATTGTGTACAAGCCAGGAACCTCACCTATTTCAGGAACAGGTTTTTATAAATATCTAAAATTACTAAAATCATTTTCAGCATTCCATTTTGTGAACAATTAAATAAATGTTTTATAACTTCTTTACTTGAAAATATTTTAATTCGAACATAAAACCAGATAAAGGAAAATACAATAATCTTACATTTTTCTCCTTTTTTAGCTGAAATTTTAAAAATTTGTACAGGAAAAGCCAATACTCTTCCATATCACTATAAAATAAACAATTAATTTACTATTTCCTCAAGAAATACTAACTAGCTTTTTGCTTTAGGATGCAGGCTTCTTAATTCTTCTCTTATGTAAGCCACGATGATGCCAGGAAATGTCCAATTGGCCATGGTTTCCCAGTCACAGTTACCAGAAAACTATGGCAACCAGCTTCTGGAACAAGCCAAGATCTTAAATCATACTTCAAAGTTGTTTAAGATTCTGGCTTGTTCTTAACTTAAGAGTAACCACAGTCCATATTGGTTCAGGTAACAATACAAACAACAATTAATCCACAATGGAAGCAAAACCTTCCAAAAAAAATGTGAGGAGGAAGAAGAGAACAAAAGCCGGGGCTAGGGGGAACCCCTAGATCAATTTTTGTAACACTGAACTATTGACAAGTGATATGTCTGAAGGCAATTGTACTTTACAAGACACAACTAGAATTCAGTGCCTATTGAAATTTGCAGCAGCCCTATTGATCACATCAGGCCCTATTGTAGGCCACTGACCTCTTATTGTAATCTCACCTGACGATAGTAAGCTGTTGATCATCTCAAGAAATGTGGATTGGACAAACTGATAGTCCTCAAGCAACAACACAACATGTTGAGCTTCAATTCCCGCAAGCTGCATCACCTGGAATAATGGAATAGATTGTTTACGGGAAGATATATCAAGCTGCCAAATCAGTAGAATTGAAACATCACTAATAAATTATCTGAAATATTGAAACTAAAGTTCTCAAAATAAGATCTGTTTCACACTTCAACCCAGGATTACATAGTCAAAACAAAATAAAAAAATTCCTTCCAGTAGCACCTTAAAGGAATTTTTTTATTTTGTTTTGACTATGGCAGACCAACACGGCTACCTATCTGTAACCAGGATTACATAGTATTTATATTTTCATGGTATAAACAAATGCAGCGAGCCACAGACTATTTCAACACATAAGCTATAAGCATATGATTTGAGGCTAAATGTAGAGAGAGGTGCCGGGCCTCAACTATTTTACTGCAGTTTTGGGTTTATTTAGTGTGTTTAACATCACAAATCACCAAAGGTTTATTTGACAAGTTATAAAGTAATTCAAAATATTTTAAAGAAAAAATAAGTTTATGATGTGAAGTTATTGAGACAGTTGATATATTTCTAATGATACTGTCCTCCTCATAGTCAGATATACACCTCAAAATAGAACAGACAAGATTCAGGAAAGAAAGAAACAAAACACAAAAGTTTGGGAGGGACAGATAACACTTTTAAAAGGTGAATGGTATTACTCCAGAAATCTTGTCCAAACTAAGGCAGCTAATGGATAAACAAAAGAAACTGAAAATCCCTGAATTTCTATTCATTTATAAAGACCACTTTAAAATAATTTAAGAGGGTATATATAGCACCATCCAGTTCAGCTTGGCACATATAAATAGCACACAGCATAATGTTTCAACTCCTATAGACAACAGATTGTCCAATATGGAATCTTTCAATAGTGATCTTCCTTTATTTAAGTTTTTTGAGAAGCAAGCTTGAATAACATACAATATATATATATATATATATAGTAACTTACATGTTTCAAATCATTTTTGAACTGCTTCATTTCATAGCCTCTGGAAATTTTGGGTGTAATGAGAACAGCTCCATGCATGTGACTAACCAATGAAGTAACAGTTCGACGGCCCACTCCACTTTGGCCTGCTAACAGAAGCGACCCTCCAGGAAAACTCAGTACTCTGTCAATTCTAGATACATAATCAAGGACTTCTGGGAACAGCAAAATTTCTATTTCGTGGTTGTCACGCCCATAGTGAATAATGCCCTAAAGAGAAAGAAGTAATAAGTAAACAAATGCAAATGCAACATTAAATATAATGATATGCAACAGCAGAGACATAATACTGGTTTGTTCCTATGTGGCTTACTGATTCTTGAGATATACTAGCCAAAATGTAGAATTATAAAAATCCACTTTTATTCTAGAGGATAAAGGTAAAGGGAGCCCGGACCGTTAAGTCCAGTCAGGGACGACTTTGGGGTTGTGGTCTCATCTCACTTTACTGGCCGAGGGAGCCGGTGTACAGCTTCCGAGTCATGTGGCCAGCATGACTAAGCCGCTTCTGGTGAACCAGAGCAGCGCACGGAAACGCCGTTTACCTTCCTGCTGGAGCGGTGCCTATTTATCTACTTGCCCTTTGATGTGCTTTCGAACTGCTAGGTTGGCAGGAGCAGGGACTGAGCAACAGGAGCTCACCCCGTCGCGGGAATTCAAACCGCCGACCTTCTGATCGGCAAGCCCTAGGCTCTGTGGTTTAACCCACAGCACCACCCGCGTCCCTATTCTAGAAGATAGAAGTTGCTTAATTCATTCTTCATAGGCTTCTCACCTCAATTTGTATTGAGGGAAAAATGTGTGTATAGCTGGAAAGTTTGGGTGAGTTATAAAATCTGGTGGCCTGCTGTGAAATTATCTTGCCAGCTATACAAATGGCATCTATGTTGTTATTATAGTACCAAAGTCGTGTCTAGATCTTCCTGATTAGGAATAGAAGAACAGGTGATTCATTGATTCACACATGTTCAACACACAATAAGCAGCAAGTAGATATGAAACCGCTATCACAGATGAAACATCACCATTAGTAGTACGTTAGATCACCTCAAATGAGACCATTAGTCTTATCTGAAAGGTGCTTTTGAGTGGGCATTTGGACACCACCAAGTAGGTTGTGTTCCTCCAGTTTCTTAAAGGCAGGGAAAGATTCACACTCTTCAGGAAGCTTTTGGTCAACCCTCTCTTGGCTAAGTGTATAAGACACCTAATACTATGGTATATTATTCACATACAGCAGGAGACAGTAATTTACCACACTAAGTTTGGGCCGCGCCAAGGGCATTGTGACAGGCACGGCACGGGGCTTCAGCTGGATTGGTGCGCCTGCTGGGCCCGCACCTGGCGCCCGGCTTGGCGCTGCTGCGGGTGGCACACTCGGTGGCCGCACTGGAGCAGCTGGAGGGTGTGCTGTGCGCTGCCTGCCCGGTGTTCCGCGTGCAGGGCCTGTCCACCAACCTGGCCTCGGACAACGGGCCGCAGTGTGTGGTGAAGGCAGCCTGGGAGCTCCGCGGGGATGGGCCGATGGAGCGGCTGCTGCTTGTCAACAAAGCCAGTGAGCAGGCGGCGCCGAGACGCACTCCTGAGCGCGTGCAGAGTATGTTCCTCCTCCAGGTCCGGAGGCAGCTGTGGGACTGGCTTTCAGGGTATTTATATTTTTCAAAATATAGTCCGGTCCCCCATAAGGTCTGAGGGACAGTGGACCAGCCCCCTGATGAAAAGTTTGCTGACCTCTGGATTAAGAGCTTGGAAACTTGATCCTATGCATATTTACACAGAAGTAAGTCCTACAAGTAAGTTTATGAGGGATAACCTTAGCTGTATAAGATGCTGCATTTAGCAACTGTTTATAGAATAAGCTGCACTGTGTGTTTTTACAGCAGTTGGGGGACTCTTCAGAGCAAATTTTGGGGTAGTGAGAGTGCTACAAAAAGGAAGAGAGAAGGGGAAGTCGCACTGAGTGAGGGAAAGTCTGTCTGTACAAGTTAGTACTCAGTCTCATATGAATTTCTGAAGTACATATGTATAAATATATTGATCTGTTTTGATATACCTTTTTGATGACTTCTTTTAGGTCTGCTGAGTTAAGTTTGCCAAGTGGCCTTCCATGGGATGGCAATGTTTGTCCTGGGGCCATAGAGGTTCCTAGTTCATGACGAGCTCCCCATGTTACATAGAAACTATCTGTGAAAATATAATGAAGGTGGGGTCATATTATATTTTATATAAATTTTATTTCAATGCAATAAATATTGGAAACATGAAAACAAAACCAACCATTTTATTTTATTTTACCTGCCATGCTGTCCAAAATATCTGAACCCCAATCTCCTTGAAAAACTTTCATCAAAATATTATCAAATACATGAAGTTCCTTGGATCCAACAATTTTGTCACGAAAGAGACGGCGGGCTTCATAAGCAACAATTTCCAAAACAGTATCTACCGTGTGTGTTGATGCCCCTATGAAGTATAAATTAATAATATACATTATAGAGTTCAACCCCTGAAATTCTGCATTTCAACAGAAAGTCAAAATTAATGCAGCAATATAGGTTACATACCAGAAGGAGACCATCAAGAAGCAAAGGGGGAAATAAAAATCAAGAATGAAAATGAAGGCTTCAAAACTATTCTAATTTCAAAAGTACATGGTAAAACCAAGCTCTTCATAAGCATTAAATAAAAACAATACAATGGCACTTAGTAGGAATTTTCATTTAGGTCATTGGCAGGATAGCTGTCTAAGTATAGTCACTCCTCATATTAGCAGCAAGTAAGACAGCAAAATGGTGTTACAAATAAAAGATGTATGCTACATCATAATATTACAGCTCATACTGTCTCTTTTTTCATAATGTGAGGTAAGACTTCAGTAGATGTTGCTGCATAGGTCTCTGACTTGCAATTGAAATAAAATAATACCTGTCTATCTGTCTCTCTATCTGTAAAATAAAAGCTTTGCCTTTTGCTTATTTAAACTGATATATCAATTTTTCTGCCAGGGCTAATTGCCACAGCTCGCTGTACCAAGAATTCAATGTCGAAAGTTCTGCAGTTTTTCATATTTTGGTTATCACCCAGCAGTAAATGAACAAAGTAAATACTATTGGTTCCCTAGATATTAATTTCTCATTTTGCTCCTCTCAAATGGTTAAAAGAGTTATGGTGTGGCATATAGTTTGATGTGTAATGTTTGCCATTTCTGCAAATGGCAGGTTTCAAAACTTGGATACAACGGGACATGGCCACCACATATGCATATGTCACCATACTGACCGCAATGTTTACAGCCTTTTATACTGTTTGCATTTATTATCTGTGCCAGACATACTGCCAATAGTATTGAACCTGAAGCAGCATATGCATCAGAACAGTCTGCAGAGATTAAGAAGCAGCTTGGCAACTTCAACTCCAGCAAAAACTTAACTAGGTGCTTAGTCATAGAGTAAGTCAGAGTTACTCACCTCCTGTTAAATCATATCTGAACAATCCTAGAACCCACTGAGTAAGAATGCATGGTGTGAATAGGTAGTGGCTATGGTCATCTACTGTGAATTTTGCTCGAATCTGGAAATATAAATGATGTCAAAACTACTTCTTTTACTACAAGACTACCACTTGTTTTCAACAATATATTGTAGTAAATTCCTACATTTTTTTCTACAAAATATATGTATATACATTTACATGCCTAGAAGCACAATCGTGCACAAGTTTACTTCCTACAAAATTCAACAGGACTTGCTCTCAAGTAAGTGTGCACAGGACTATAGAATTGTTTCATTAGTGAATAGCAAAATACCGGTATTCAGGATATAACTTTTAATCTCAGGGTTGAGGGTTCGAGCCCCACGTTGCAGGGAGTTGGCCTAAATGACCCTCATAGTCCCTTCCAACTCTATGATTCTATGAATCTTGCTTCCAGATGTATTGTACACAGTGCAGCTGCATTGTTCTAAAAGACACTGGGGCATTCAAATATTCACCATTATAAATATGACTACAAAGTTTAAAATCATTAAAACGTGGATACAGGTGAATCTGGTACATATACAGAAACAGTTTGTAAAGCACAGAGGAAACACAGAATGGGAGACACAATTGAATAGATTCATTTGCGCCACTAGGTATTTTGCTATTTCACCAGGATGTAGAAACTCGGAGACATAAATTCTACACTAAAGTTTATACTGTTTCATTAGAATCCAGATTAAATCATTTGTACCTGCTCATATACTTGAACCATAGATCCTGCCAACTGATGGATTTTCGCCAAAGATCCCCAAGCAGGATGATTCTTTAGGTTCTTGTGTAGAACAGGTTCTAAATATGCACTATAAATTGTTTGCAGCTGATCTCTTTCTGGATAACTAGAAATTGGAATTATAAGTATCAAACTTTCACAGTTATTTTAAATTACTTTGTATTGTTTACTTAGAACTATAACTATACTTAGAACTGGTCTCTTCCAACTCTATGATTCTATGATTCTATGATTCTATGATAACCATCAGTATGAGCCGAACAGACCAAAAATGAAATGCAGTTTGGCTTCTTTGAAGATCTTCATCCAAAAGATTGTGCCAGTAACTGGTTAAAAATGTTAATTTATAAGATCATTACATACAGTGACCATTTTGCACAAAGGTTCTGTTCCTGGACCCCGTGTACATCGGTGGAGTGCGTATAAGCCCGCCCAGCCCCCGTTATGCCCTCTTCCGGGACCAAAAGGACCTGTATATCTGAAGTCTCACATCAGTTGGATAGGCACAAAATGGTTGCTGCCTGTACTATTTTTTATCCAGTAACCAAAAGATGAGTCAGAACCAGACTGCATTAGCTATGCTTTCAATTAGATTAATGCAGGACTACCTTAATATGGAAGGGACGCGGGTGGCGCTGTAGGTTAAACCACAGAGCCTAGGACTTGCTGATCAGAAGGTCGGCGGTTTGAATCCCTGCAACGGGGTGAGCTCCCGTTGCTCAGCCCCTGCTCCTGCCAACCTAGCAGTTCGAAAGCATGTCAAAGTGCAAGTAGATAAATAGGTACCGCTCTGGCGGGAAGATAAACGGCATTTCCATGTGCTGCTCTGGTTCGCCAGAAGCGGCTTAATCATGCTGGCCACATGACCCAGAAGCTGCACACTGGCTCCCTCGGCCAGTAAAGCGAAATGAGCGCCTCAACCCCAGAGTCGTCCACGACTGGACCTAATGGTCAGGGGTCCCTTTACCTTAATATGGATGATATCCAAGTTTAAGATCATATGACTTTAAGATAATGGGGAGGGTTCTACATGTTTGCACCCAAACATTCTTAGAATCTCCCTTCAGACTTTCCATGCTGAGAGGGAAGGTCTGAAATTGAGCCAGCAGAGGCTTGCATGTGCAACACCGCCTGCTCCCTTCTTTAAAGAGTGGACATGTTATATGTTCACTAAAGAGAATGTATAAATAAAAATTCTATTCTCCATAAGTGTCAGACTCTAGGGAATTCTCTCCCTCCCCCGGTGGCTGCAAGGAGCAGAGAAAAACAAAGAGTTCTTACTAATGAGTTTATTCAACCATCATGGCAAGAGACAAAGAATGCAGTCTGCCTCCTGTTAATAGCGTTGCTCCTCCCGCTTCCCTTCCTACCAACAGCATTTCCCCTTACGGTGGCCACCAGGGGCTAATTGTCTCCGAGTCCTTTGCTCTTGCACCCTCAATGAATGCTAAGTTCTAGGAGAAGGGGGATCAGAAATACTCTCCAGTGATAACATCAGCTGGCTGCCCCCTCCCTTCTCCCAACACCTCTCAACTCTTCTGTTCGCCTGTCTCTGAGCTGTGGCCTTCCTCAAACTACTGCTGTATTTCCTCTCCTTTGGAAGCTCCAGGAGAAGGGGGGTCGGCCTCTACCATTCCTCCCCAATCTTTCCCCCTTAACGCCAGGCCCTGACAATAAGCATACTACTTTTCTGAGGATAATGTATGTTAAGCTATAATTTAGAGAACATAGATGTGTAGAGGAATAAAAAGAGTTCATCAATTCAAAGTCAGTCTAATACATGGAAATATGAAGAATTATCAAGAAGATACTTACTCAATTGCACACAGACGGACAATAGAAGTAAACCTGGAAGTAAGTTTATGCTTTCCCAGTGTTCCCCCAGCAGACATGGAAGCCACAATCTGGATGTTTTCTAACCCCACCCATTCAAGATTTTCATCGTAAAATCCCTGATACGTCAGCACCTTGGGATAAGATAAAATTTACAGAACAGACATATATAATAAGCAGAAAAAATGTTTAATATTTGTAAGAGGCTTTTTAAAGACTATGCAAATAGCAGTAACTATGACTATGTGGTCTAATAAAGGTTAACTCTATGCGAAATGTATATATGCACATATTTCTTCAAGGAGAAATGCTGAATTATGTAAACAAAATCTACTACGGAAAACACATAAATTTCCTTAATTCATTCATTCTGAATGTATGAAATTTCTACAGTATATGAAGGTAAACATGAGGTGGTTAACACTCAAAATGGAAGGCACTTTGGGGAGAACTAGTCACTGGGAAAAGAGCGAAGACATGATCTTATAAGTTGGGGATGCTACAGCAAGCCCACTGTTAGCTGAAGAGACTGCCCAAATCACTACTGATGTTATGAGCCCCATAGAGATATCTAAACAGGGCTGATCAGAGCAAGAGGAAGAATGGGTTGATTGTGAACTGAATCCTGGGCAGGAGCCCAGCAACCTGGGAGGCTGATCTAGATGCTGAGAAGGGACCAAGTGGGTTGCCAGGAGAGTCCCACCTCAATGTCATCAGATGCCCCAATTGCCATAGTAGAGCTGCCTGACTCACGACACAAGGTGTAGAATTCCTCCTCATGGTGCATCTGCAAGGTTCATTATGTAGCTTTCATTGAATCTTGAAGATGCACCTCTTTACCTGGGCCTTTGGTACCTTATCTGTATCTATAGACAGAATTCAAACCCACCCTATTCTTTACACTGTAGCTTGCTTTAACTGATTTTAATATTAATATTTTAGTTATTGCAACCCTCCCACTGGACCCTTAAGGAGAATGGCTGGTAAGAAATAAAACAACACTGAATGGAAGCAATTTGAAGTAGGTTTTCTTACAGGTGACCTGTTTTCCACAATAACTGAACCAAAATGCTGCACTACAAACACTCCTGAACTTGTTATTTAAACCAAACATTATGCATCATAACTTGTCTTGCTTACTCTTGTCAAGCCGCAAACTTTATTCTGCACCCATGTTTAATGGACTGCGTAATTTCCTATTTGGGGAAAGGACTAATGTCAGAATTACGACCTGAGACAGCAATGAATGAATAGATAGCCATGCAGCGCACCCAGAAGCTCACCCTCCTGAACAATAAGTCTTCTGCTGACAGGCACACAAATGTATTCAGAGAAACATGCTTTTAAAAAAATACACAAGGATTTTCAAGAAACAAATATTATACCAGATATTATAGTGCAATTTCGTGAAAACATCAAATGTGACTCAAAGCAGAACAGGAAGTGTGAAGCTCCTTCCTATACTAGAATTCTGAAAGCAACATTTAAACCAAATTCTATTCACCTGCTGCAGGAAAGCCACAAGTGTGCTCGTCCCCCATTTATCCGGTTTGGGCAAATTGATATCCTTTAAGTATAAAACCAGTCTTTCACAATCCTTTGGCCTGTATACGCGCCCAGTATTGGTGCTGATCACCAAGCATGTCTGGCTTAATTTTTGGAGCAGATGTCGAGATGTAGTCTGTGCGCTGCAGTGAACTGTAGCAATTTGAGTGGACCGAAGCTGGGAAAAGGCATAACGAAGCAGCATTCTGGAGGGGGGAAATGAAAAGATGCAAATACAGCACATTGGGAGAGAAACATCTAAAGTCTGTCTTAGCCATGTGAAATGAACATGCAACAACTGGAAACCAAAACATTAACCTTGGACAAGTACATGGTTTTTACATGAGTATTCATTACAGCACAGCTAGTAAGCTAAACTTTAAAATTCTTCTAATCCTTCAGGCTTCTTTGAATTTTCATTTATTTGTGAGGTTGATCTTGCACAGCACTTCATTTGGAAGCTCCTCTCTCATTTTGCTAGTTCACAATTAATCCAAATCCCACCCACAACTCACCCTCAAGGCAAAGCTCCAACCACTTTGGACTCCCTCTAGCTCAGCTAGAGTTGGTTCCTTAAATGTGAGGATAAGCACTAGGCTTGCAGAAGCAACATATAGCCTAGGACCTGGGAATAGTTGCCTAGGCGCTAGATTAGTGTGCATAGGTATTCAGAGCCATAGAAATGACTGCAGGTGTTCTCTTTGACAATAAAGAGTTAACTATCTGCCATGTGCATTCCTTTGGCTGGGGAGCACCCTTGACACCATGTGACAACCTGACACACATGGGAAACCCACAGCAACCTGCACATTATATATTAGGAATATTCTTAGTTAACCTGCAATTCAGAAGGAATGGAGCACAGGGCAGTGATGTCATGGTATAAAAAAAACAGGTGGAGGAAATCCACATGCCTGGAGTAGCGGAACACATCCATCAGAGAACATGTGATTTTCAAGTAATACTGCCGTCAACATCATTTTAAGTTTTAGTAGGACTGCACTGATATCACAATTAGTATGAAAATGAAAATCCGTACCCTTTTCCACATCCTTCAGGCCCAACAAGAAGAAATGGCTGCTTACTATGAAAGCCTAGCCAAGGTTTAAAGTAATCCAAGCCTCTTTGCATATCAGGCGTTTGAATGACTGGAAGAGTCTGGACATTGCTGAAATCATCAGCAGTCAGGTTTTCGGGCTTTTTCAATTGGTATGACATTAGGCGTTCAGTATCTGGATCATAATAGGTGTCCAATGGTTTGTTGGGATTCGGTGGAGACTCACGTGCCCAAGCAAACACCTTTCAAAAATTATATTAAAACATTGTTAAATGTACTCCTAAAAATACCAAACGTAATTGCTATTAAACACATCCTTCACAAAAACATCTATTTATTTATTTTGCCAGATTTTATTTAACATTTGATTGAAATAAAGCCTCAAAGCAGTTTACAAAGTGAATAAAACAATAAAATAATCAGTTAAAACAGTTAAAACCAAACATTCTATATCTAGACCATAAGTCTGGATATAGAAACTTAGATACAGAAAATAACTGTATCCTCTTTTCATCTAGAAAATTATCTCCCAAGCTTGAATATGTCAGTTCATGCTCAGAACATAAAAAGCATGTTCCCTTCTAATGATTCTAGAGAGTTAGATCTAGACTGTTAGCCACATTTTAGTCCTATTGAAATCAAAGGGACTAAAGCATGACTTAGTCTGGATCCAAAACACTGACTCTTCATTCTCCACCACATGTAACAGAAGTTTCTGCTACTCAGGGTATTATTTCATTATTATTTATTAGATTTATTAGTCTCTTTCTTTTTCTTTTAACAAAACTAAATGTGACTTTCAACAATAAATATTCACAGCGATGTGGCAAAATGGCTTCACTGCTGTTCTTTTGTCCAACCCCTCTATATAACTTCTCCTTCTGCCTGAGAGCCAACAATAAAAAGCTTAGCTTCAAAAAAAAGTGTACTAATCTTTTTGTATTGAGACATGCTAAACTTGTACAATGCTTTATCTTCATATGCTATCTAGAAATCACTATACATTTTCCCTTATCACATTGTTTGTTATGTAAGAAATTTTGTTGCACTTCACATCTGATTTAGACTATTAGGTTTTGTTTTTGGTGGCACAACTGAGTGCCAATATAAGTTCTTGGCTATTTTTCTTCTTCTTGAGAGACATTTTTAATCTTAAACTCTTTCTCTCCCTCTCTTCCCCTCTATGTCTAACCTGAAACTGCTAATGCTTAGAATAATTTTGTCTTCTCAATAATACCTCTTTTGTAAATTCCTGCCGTGATTTCATGTTGAGATTTCCACCTAGTCCTCTTATCAGGCTGATTATAAACTGTCCACGTTCAGTGCACTCATGAAGATGGGACAAACCATTCATCACTGTTCCAACCAAACTTGTTTCTACCACATAGTCATTCTGTAAAATAGAGCATGCAGTAAGCAACCTGTAAACTAGCTTGCAACAGCAGGACCAAGTTTAAGTAGGGAGGCAAATATTAACAGAAACTTGAGAGTGGCCAAGACAGCACTCAAAAGTACATATACAATCTTAAAACATCAATCTTAAAAAAGCAAGGTGTCTGGTAGAACATCTGTCTTAAGAAGCAACACATAGATTCTATCTACTATCTTAAAACATTTGCTCTGGTAACTACACACTCACTATAGTTAATGCTCATAGGCTCCACAATCAGCAAAGCAATGGATGAGCAAGAAGGAAAGATAGGATGGGACTGACTCACTCCCTCCTTCTGCCTCTCCACTCTATCACACATCAAATGTGTTCTGATCTCTTGGCCCAGGAGATCAGCACTGTCCCTCAGAATGGAGAGACCCATTCTGATATCCCCTTGCCTGTTGAGGCTTTGGTCACAGTGTTATCCATGCAGATGAGCAAGATATTTTTTTTTTTTTATAAATATTTATTAAGGTTTTTAAATATAAATGCACACATAATAAACAATCTTATTTCTGTCATAACAATTTCATCACTTCTTTGGACTCCCTCACGTCAGATGAGCTCACGTCAGATGAGCAAGATAGAATACATGTACAGAGAGACACGTGAGCACTGCTCCAAGCAAGGCAGGAAATGAAACTGGAGTTCAGCAGAGGCTTTAGACAAGAAAATGCTAATATCATTTCCTGCCTTTGAAACAGGAGGAGGAATTAGAACCCACTTAAAGACCTCCGACACTCAACTTAGAATTTGTCCATTTAAAATATTGATATACAGTGGTGCCCCGCAAGACGAACGCCTCGCAAGACGGAAAACCCGCTAGACGAAAGGGTTTTCCGTTTTGGAGGCGCTTCGCAAAACGAATTTCCCTATGGGCTTGCTTCGCAAGACGAAAATGTCTTGCGAGTTCCTGCGGGGTTTTTTCCCTTTTTCCCCCCTTTTCCTAAGCCCTAAGCCGCTTATCAGCTGATCCACTGATAAGCCGCTTATCAGTGGATCCGCTAAAAGCCGCTAAACCGCTAATAGCGCTAATCCGCTAAGCTGTCAATGGGCTTGCTTCGCAAGACGAAAAAACCGCTATACGAAGAGCCTCACGGAACGGATTAATTTCGTCTTGCGAGGCACCACTGTACAGTGCTTTTTTCAATTAAAAAAACATTTAGAGGTACTCTCATTATCCTACTCATATTGAAATACTGCCCCTCAATGAGGCCAAACTTAGACACTCTTTATATATATATTGTCACTCACCTGTTTTAGGACCCAATTTAGAGCTTTCTCAAAATAATCCCCAATCCAGTTTTCAAGATTTTGCCTGCATTCTTCGGGTTGGTTCCTTAGCCAGGATTTTATCAATGAATTAAGATCAGTATCTTCATCACTAGAATGGGACATACCTCAGATTAAAGCAAGAATATATGTTGCCATAAACCAATATATAAACAAGTATAGGAAGAGCACACGCAGCCTCCTTGCCCAAGCCTACAAACAGGAGCGAACGAAGGCTAACCGACACCCAGGGCGGGGCAAACCGCCGGCTGCGCACGCTCTGTGCTGCTATGTACGACGCATGTGTGGCGTCGCTACATACAGCGCATGCGTGTGACACTGTGCATGCATTGTATGTAGTGGTTTGCTGCCGGTGCGCCCGAGCGCCATATGGATGGTGGCTAGATCCTCTGCTCACGGCTGCAGTGGCAGTGGAGGGATCTTTCACTTGCAGCTGTAGCGGCGACGGAGGGATCCCACTGTTACGAAAAAGGAGCAATGCAGCAGCGAGCTGCAGCTGGCTGGAAAGCCAAACAGGATGTTGATGTTTGGGGCTGTACCGTGGGAGCAAAGGGACAGTCTATTCACTGTACTGAGCACTGGATGTTAGCTCAGTGTGTCATCTGACCTGTACTGGATGTACAGGGGTGGAGTCTCTCTCTCTGCTGTTGGTGTTTGGAGAGTACAGACGTGTTTCTTTGTACTGCTGCATAGACAGAAATAAAGGCATGTAAATACATTTCTGTCTGTCTCTTTCCCCCTCCTGGGGAAGACAGGGAGGAGGGAAGAGTGGTGTGTTCTTCTCACGTTTGAGGAGGATCGCCGATAGAGACCCCGCCTGTCTCCTGCCGGGAGTCGCAGACAGGGAGGTCAACAAGTAATCTAAGCCGGGTGCCTGGAGAGTGGCAAATTCCTCTGACAAGGCTCGAGATTACAACACCCACCACTGTCCATACGGCGCTCAAGCGGCGCCAGCAGCAAACTGCTATGTACAGCGCATGTGAAGCATTGCTATGTATAGCGCATGCGTGCGACACTGCACATGCATTGTACGTAGCAGTTTGCCACCGGTGCCGCTCGAACGCCATATGGACGGTGGCAGGATCCTCTGCTTGTAGCTGCAGCTGCGAACAGAGGATCCGCCACATGCAGCTGGGGAGGCATGGTGGCTGTTTGCACCGCCGCGTCCGGGGGTGGCGGGGCGAGCACCCCATGGGGTGCCTTGTCACACACACACACACACACGACATGGCACCCGGGGCATACCGCCCCCTGCCTCCCTTGCGACCCCCTACAAACAAGCCCAGAAGTCTTATATTTGCCTTTTGAATTGCAGCTAAATGGTTTATTTAAATAAAATAATCTTCCATGTCATCAGTACTGAAAATTATGTTTGACAGCTTCAGAACAAGCCAAGCTATTAAGCATACTTCAAACTACACCTTCATGTCTTAGCATGTTCCAAAGCTGCTAATTACGATTTCCTGGTTTTGGATGAAATGGAAAACCATAGTTTACTGAAGACTTCCTGGCTTGTTCACTTGCTCATGCAAAGAAAGAAGCAAAAAAACTATGTGGCAGCTATGTCTTCTTCATATCTCAGCTTATTAAACCCAACATGGCCAACTATCTAATTGGTGTTTCTTTGAAGCCCTCTTTGAAGTTGTTAATATGCATAAGAATCCCATTACAGTTGCTGTCAGACCCACAACTCAATTTAAAGGGAACAATATGGAGAGGTCACCAATTCCATGTATGTAGTGAAGCCTGCCAATAACATTTGTGCAAGAGTGTTGTGCTTTTAAGAGACACTACCTACCTTCCAAATGAGCAACAAGCAAATGGAAACAATGAAGGGACAATGGAATGAAACAATGGTTGGTTAAAATAATGTGTGTATTTTAAATTAACTTTACCTCAAATTTTGTTCAACCTTCCTTAGAATATATAATCACTGAAAATCACTCTAATGCACATCTATGTCAAATGTCAAATTACCTTAGGAAGATCATCCCCATTCGAGATATTGTGGCAGGAGAAGCACAACTCAAATCATGGGTTTCAAAAACGAAGTTCACATTTGGGCCAAACTGAATTCTTTCTCCACTAGGCATAGTAAGCAGACGGTTGTCATCAAGGACAGAATTCAAGGACTCAATCCACTCGGGATCTATGTCACCATCACATATTATCCATGAAGTAACATCTATTTACAAACAGTAACCAAACATTGTATCTCAAACAAGTCACTTTTCAGTAGGAGTTCAAATTAGATTTATTTTAACATTTGCAATTGGAGTGGATACAGGGGACGGGAATTATAAATTTTGAGGAACTCCAATGTGAGCAACTGCATGTATGAACAAACAAGTAGATCAAGCCAAATGAATATGCTCTCTCTAACCACATGCTTATAAATGGCTACAATGCAAACAATTCTTACTGTCCCCATAGTCGTTTTCTTATTTACTTAGTGTCTTGTAAGTAAACACACATAGTAACACAGCTCCTTTTATGGTGATATCATAAGATCGACCAAACTTAGAATTATAATTCTATTCACACTTTAATACGTACAGTGGTGTCTTATTTCAGAGTAATCAAGATTAGGATCTAAAAATAAAACTCCTTGTTTATGAAAGCCAAGATTTCTAATTCACAGACGTACCTGCTGGTTCACGTACCACTTGTCGAGCACTGTTTGTAAGCACACCATCAGACCATTCTCTGGTGTCCATGTCTATATGGCCTAGTAACTGGCGGCGAGGCATAGCTTTGGGATTCATGGTATATTGTTTCACTACTTTGCCAACTTTCCCAAGTGCAGCCCTCAACATTCTCCAGAGGGTTGACTTGCCTGCACCGCTTGGGCCTACAATAACTACCCCCATCCTCTGGCGTAGTTGCTCATACAATTCCAAAACTTTCTTGATCTTTACCAAAAAGAAAAAGTAGAAGGATAAAACATACTTAAATGTTTATAGACATCATCCCTCAAACAAATAAGGAGCAGATAATAAGACATTTTCAAGTTTCCGTTTACCTTTTAAAAACAAAAAGGAACATCAAGTCCTGGTTCCTTTCACTTTGGGTGAACAAGGCACTTGATATTCTGGATTAACTCATCTCACGACCCAAGGAAGAAAGGAACATGTAACCAAGTTATGGCATTTAGTCCAGATCAGATGATTGCTCCCTAATTCTGTCCCATGACCAAGCTTAAGAAAAAAGACTGAGGAATATCCACAGCCAATTAGATAATGACATCTGAGAATAGAACCTTGGTCCCTCATCCTGCCTCCCAGGGGACTGGCACAAGTCAAAGCTCTCTGCTAAGCCAAGCCTAGTTGCTATAGCCAAGTGTGCCTTGGATGCCTCATTCATCCCAAACCAGAATGAATCTTCAGAGCCAGGAACCCATGTTCCTTTATCCATTTACAGTGGGAGATGCATCCAATAGTGTGGAATGTGCCCTAGCTAACTTGATCTCTAGGGTGGGAACTGGGTACAGTATGCTTCCTTTTTTCTTTTTCTTTTTTTGCAGGGTTCGTTTTGACAGAGGGAAACCATAAAAGAAGAAAAATAGCAGAGAGAGAACAAAAGACTCCCCCCCCCCAAATCTGAATTAAAAGAGGACACTGTAGGAGGCGGAAAGGAAATGACCGATCAGCAAAACAAAGTGAGTAAAGGTACCTAGTGGTTTGAGACCACGAATATAGTTCTGTCCTGGGCTAAGGCAGGTAACTTTTATGTTGCAAACAATGATCACAGGGTTGTTTGCAACATAAAAACACTAAATACATAACATAACAGCAAAAAGGGGGGGGGGAATTAACACCCCCTCCCATGGAAGGAGTCATCTGACCAAGTCTACACCACAAAATTAGTTCACCTGTTCCATTTTCCTGAGCAATGTGAGGAGGTAACTAAAACAACTGGATGCTTCTTTCACACAATTAGATAATAAAATCATTGCTTCTAGTGTCTTTAAATTGCATGGAGGGATTTTGTGTCAAGCAATTCAGATCAGATCAAGAACTAAATTATTTTGACTCTAATCTTACAGGTTTGCAAGGGTAAGTGCCACAAGAATCAATGAAGCTTATTAAAATGTAACTTAGTAAAATATTTTTACATTTGATTTTACATATATACATTTTGCATATATTCATTTACATAAACCGCAAACGTATTTCCAATAACTACGGAATTAATATTTTTTCCCTTTAGTATTTTTATAACCACAACAGATTCACTATAAGCTTCTTAAGACTTTTAGGCAAAGACCAAACTCAAGGTATTCAGTATTAGTTAGGGTTGTAGCTAATACTTACCTGAGTAGATATAATTTCCAAATTGGCCTCCTCAAAGACTTCTCGTAAAGCATTATTTAGCTCTGCATAATCTACATCCTTGAAGTCAATACCAGGAAAGACATCTCTAACTAATGCATCAAACCGTGCACAATCTGCAAACGTAAGCTTTGACATCGTATTGAGTCGCAGTGCTTGGACTACAATATGGCTTTCATTTACTACATGGGAGAAAAGATAAGAAGATACAATTTAATTTCTTCGTGCTTCAAGATGTAAGAGAAACACACTAGTTTGGTGTCTAGCATCACAAGATAATGCAATCCCTACAGATGGTGGATTTGTAATGCCTTAAATTTCACATGGAAATTCAGTGACAAAAGGATATACTGAATATGAAATATTGCATGATATACTGAATATGAAAATATTCAGCAATGTGGTGAAGACATTAATTCTTAGGTTTATGCCACAACTCATAAGAAAGCTATGGTCTTTTTAACAATAAGCTCAACAACTCAGAAAAAAATAGCTAATTGTTAATGCAAACCCACTGTGCCAAGCATTGTCTACTGTTTGACAGGACACCAGATTCAACAAACTTCCTATTTTTTATATTTCCCTATGACTTCAAAAGACATTAGGATTCCTGTAGCTATGTTAGATAATACACTACCGTGAAGCAGCATCTAACTTTGGCTCTTATTTGAAGCAACTAGGTTCCTGAGAATGGAACTAGGAATCAAGAGCAATGTGGGTATTACCAGCGGTCATGGTAATACGTCAACTCCGTGTGAACCTGGCCACAGCTCTTCCAATGACTGTGGGTCAGTTGCAGGATTCTAATTGCGGGGGGAAAGATTTTACATCTGGCGTCAAAAAGATTCCCACAAAAACAGAATGCTTGAATTTGAGAAGTTCTATAAAGATACAAAGAAAGACAACGTCAAAGTTTTACCTGTCTCTTTCATTCCATTTTTTTTCAACTGTCGAAGAAGGTTCCCACATCCCCTCAGAACAGTCTTCAGTGCTCGCAAGCCCCAATCATAATGCTGCTGAGGTGTCAAGAGTTCCCTGATTTTTTTAAAAAGTCATATTTTAATGCTTTCTCTATGTACAATCATTGGTCTACTTCCCTTTAGTACTTGTGAAGAAATCAAAAGCTTTAATGGAGTAACGAAGAGATGCAAAACCAGGGGCTAAGTTAGAACCCAACATTAAACCATGGTTAGTTCAGCTTAACTCCACTGTCAGAAGTGGTTCTATTATTCCTGCATTGCAGGAGGTTGGACTAGATGAACTCAGGATCCCACTCAACAATTCCGTGGTTCTATGATTCTGAATGCCAGTTGCTAGAAACCACAAAAGGGGAAGAGTGTTGTTGTGCTCAGATGCTGGTAAGGGCTTCCCATAGGTATCTGGCTGGACACTGTGAGAAGCAGACATTGGATTAGATAGGCCACTGGCCAGGCTCACTAACTACACCTCATCTGAAACCATAGTTTGAAACTGGATTATGAATCTCAGCTTGCATTAACTACGGTATATTATTATGTCAAAGCACATAATAATCATAATTTGCTGTGTCACTCTGTGCCTTCTGCCTCAATGGCTACAAAGATTAAAGGGAAGAGCAGTTGGAACACAAAACTAATAGTGTAGATAAGAGACATTCAACAGCACTTTCACACAAATCTATCTTTCATCTACCCAGCAACTGACTCCCTTCTCTGTCCATACCTCTCATTAAAAAGAGTCTCCAATCCAATGCCAGTTGTAATTACTACAATAACTTTATAATAAGGGCAGGGAGCCTTTTGGCTTGTGGGACCAGATTCTTATCTCCCCCCACTGCATGGGTCAACTTTGACAGGGAGTTGAGCCAGACAATCATCTTAATGACAACAGGTGATTGACAGTTGGGTGGACTGCCCCACCTTTCAAAGTTGGTCAGCAAGGGTGGGGGAGCTAGTTACAGAGCAGGATTTAACCTCATTCATCCCCTGATGGGACGTGGGTGGCGCTGTGGGTTAAACCACAGAGCCTAGGACTTGCCGATCAGAAGGTCGGCGGTTCGAATCCCCGCGACGGGGTGAGCTCCCGTTGCTCAGTCCCTGTTCCTGCCAACCTAGCAGTTCGAAAG
Source organism: Podarcis erhardii (assembly GCF_964252035.2). Taxonomy (NCBI): domain Eukaryota; kingdom Metazoa; phylum Chordata; class Lepidosauria; order Squamata; family Lacertidae; genus Podarcis; species Podarcis erhardii. The sequence goes on along the minus strand of NC_138508.1, from coordinate 21,417,779 downwards.
CACGAAGTGCAAGTAGATAAATAGGTACCGCTCTGGCGGGAAGGTAAATGGCGTTTCCGTGCGCTGCAATGGTTTTGCCAAAAGCGGCTTAGTCATGCTGGCCACATGACCTGGAAGTTGTACGCCAGCTCCCTCGGCCAATAAAGCGAGATGAGCATCGCAACCCCAGAGTCGGCCACAACTGGACCTAATGGTCAGGGGTCCCTTTACCTTTACCTATCCCCTGATGGGTGTGGAGTTGAGCTATGTGGAGGAGTTCCCTGAATGAAACTGGTATCAGCAGCAAAACTAGCAGGATTTAACACCACCACATCAGTCAATGAGCAGGGAACTACCACATGCAGCTCAACTGAGCTGATCCCACCTATCAGCTGACATCAAGGTGACATCAATTAATTGACAGGTAGGTGTGATTTCAAAAGGACGGCCTCATGAGCCAAACAGGAGCCTCTGACAGAGGCCCCCCACCTCTGCCCTATAAAGTTAGTCAGTATTACTATGCTTGTATTGGGGAAGGAGATGTAAGTCAGTAACTCCCCTAAAGCCAGTCAGGAAATTGATGCATGGGCTGGCATTTGAACCTGGGTCTTCCAGCTCATAGCACCTACCCTTAATGAATATGCTACACTAGATCAAAAGAAGAAGACAAGATTGCTTCACAGCCATGACTCCCCCCTCTACGATTTTTAGTATTCAGGAATAGCAAAGTACCATGTGAGGTGATATTAAAGAATTAGCATGCATCCCAAAGAGCCAAAGTTTATATTTCCTAAATGGACTGCCTGGAGATAGAATAAAACACCTACCTTGCTAAATTAAAAATATCCACTAATTTTCTTCCCAGAGTTTTTGCATCTTTGAAACCTTCTGAATATAAAATCACTTCTGCAATGAGTTCATTATCAGGCCGAGTCATAGCAACAGGTCTAAAAAGTTGTTTGAGATTGTCGGGCAATTTTTGTCTGCCTCCATAGCCCTTTCCAGCAGGATTCATTGTGATAAAAATTCCAGAGTTGTGATCCATTCCAACCTGACATTTAAAAAATGCATTCATAAGGGACTTATGAAACAATTGTGTATCTAATGACTATTTGGAAAAGTCCCCATGTATTCTCATTCCCCATTTGCCAGAAACGGCAAGAAACAACTCTACCCTGAAGCTATTTCTTCACATCTTCCTTTGAAGCACCAGCACCAGCCGCTGACCCAAACAGGACATTGTACTAAAGAAGCAGTTGTTCTGATCCACTGGTGCCAAACAAATACATTTTAGACATCTATCTAGTTTTTATGTTCTTTCTCTTTATGAGAGCCTTCTAAAGATAATTGTTGACACAAACAAGCTGAAAATTCTAATTACTAAAATCCTTTGAATTATACTAGTGTACAGTTAGGACAATTCTTTGACCTTTACAGTTTTTCTCATGCAAAAAAAAAAAAAAAAAAAAGGTTTCATAAGAAATTTAGAAGAAAGAAAAAAGTAGATGGGGTCCAAGGATGATTCTTTCACTCATTAAGATCCTACAGAGTAGAGTGTCACTGCAAAGGTACAGGAACAGACAAGGTACATAACCCTAAATAAAGAAAATGGCAGAACTGTTGTAAAAGAGGATAAAATACCATACTTTACCTCCTTTCCAAGTAACTCACACACAGGTTGGTGTTTCTTTAAAGCATGTTGAATTGTCTGGATCTGCATAGATACAGCAGACAGAACAGCTTCCTCCAGCCTGTTGAACTCATCAAAACAGCCCCAGGCTCCACATTTCACTAAACCAACAAATATTCGCCCCATCGATTTCACATCAATGCCCTTGAAATAAGAATGTTAGTTAAGATATGGAACCTTCAGTATTCAATTTCCTATTTGAAAAGTTTTAATAAATGTATTGAAGGGGGGAGTAATGTTATTTGAAAAATACATTAGGGCCTATTCAGACATTGCTTCCCTCTCCCACTCCTCATGCATGGGGGGACTAGTTCACACACAGGTCTTAGTTTTGCATACTTCCTACTCCACTCCTGTTACTGCAAGATAGCACACAAACTAGGAGATTCTGCCTTAATTTAAACATAGGCTCTGTGTTTTTCTTTCACATGCTTACAAGGAATCAGAGATGGCACTGGGGGAGCAAAAGGAAACATGAGAGCCCAAGACCCACTCTTGATTTTGTCACATGCAGAGGTCTGCGGCAGGGGCAAATACTGTCTGAACATTGTTGTATTTATTAATAGAGTAACATTATAAATTATTGTTAATTCAGGATAATTTTACTTTGCTTTTCACAACCTGACTTCAAAAGGGACTTGCAAAAATATAGCATCAAAGATAAAGCAGCAGTAGCTTATAAAGGCCAAAACAAGGACTTGGAATTGAATATGCTGTCTCACCTCATCACAATTAAAAACTAAAACTTGTCTTCCAAGCAGTCCTCCCAGAGCCTTTACAGATTCTGTCTTGCCAGTTCCTGCTGGACCATAAGGATTCCCTCCGAGGCCCATCTTCATAGCTTGGGTAAGTGTGAGGTAACACTTATCAGTTAATGGCGTGTAAACAAGCTTTGGCAAATTACCCTAATGACATAAAGAAACATATCTTATCACCCAGCACAATAAGATCAAATTTACAATCCTAGCTCAATCGCACAGATGTAAAATAGACAACAGAACTGCAAACTCCAAATAAGTAATAATCTCAAATGTCAAATATGAGGGAAACCATACAAATGTGCATAAGTCTATATTTCCTGAAGTCGCCCACAAATCTGTTAGCTTGCCATGGAAGGAAGGAAGCACACCATGAAGTGAAAGAGGTACCTTATGTATGTCATATGGCTGAACAGTTGATGATTAAAAAAAGGTAAACAAAAATGGCTATTACAGTTGATGGGGAACATGTTATCAAGAGCAAACACAAATGAAAATAATTATCCATTCATTCTGGGATACAGGAGTCAAGAAATGTTTCAAGCACTTCAGCTAGTGAGCAAGGGTGACTATAGTTTTTGCTCCCCTTAAATAATATGGAATGTGCTATGAAGGAGGGATGGGGAAAGCAGTAGTATTTCTGAATGCAAGAAAAATGCATGATTAGGAGATCCCTGCAATAAATTTTGAAACTGAAATGAGAACAGTACCTGATACTCATAAGTGTACTCGAGTTCAGCATCTACCATTTGAATGTAGCATCTTTGATTCTTTAGATAAAACCTGAGTTGCTTCTTCCAGGCCCAGTCATCATTGCTCTGCACCTGGGCTTCATTTAGCTGCCGCACAGTATCAATGTTATGAATAACATCAAGAATAAGAGCTTTAAGCTTCAGCTCAAGGATCCCAGATTCTGAAGATAAATAATATTATTTCCAGGAGACCATTAAGCAGACCACTAAAAGTTTAAAAGCAATTATATCAGCCTCTTATTTATCTTGCTTTATCCAATCATAAGCTTCTCATTCACACTTACAAATAAAATGTAACAAAAGGAGGGAAAGTGTCACCCATTGTATACAATGTAACCATTTAACAGAAGATGTAATTTTTGTAGGATCTGAATTTAGAAGCAGCTTGCCAAGTGGCTTGTCTTATAGTATTAATTTTTAATAATTTTATTATTTATACCTCGCTCATCTGGCTGGGTTTCCCCAGCTACTCTTATGGTATACAGTGGTACCTCGGGTTACATACGCTTCAGGTTACAGACTCTGCTAACCCAGAAATAGTACCTCGGGTTAAGTACTTTGCTTCAGGATGAGAACAGAAATTGCACGGCGGCAGCAGGAGGCCCCATTAGCTAAAGTGGTGCTTCAGCTTAAGAACAGTTTCAGGTTAAGAACGGACCTCCGGAACGAATTAAGTACTTAACCCGAGGTACCACTGTACATTAAATGGTTTACATTACAGTTAGCATTGGAACGTCTACTTCAAATGGATTAGAGGATCAAACCTCTCACCCAGCAGATGCCCAGATGTCATATCCATTATTTTTAACCTAAAATTATTGGTTGTGATAAACAGATGAGGTAGTAGTACACCTATGAACTGAGAACTACCACCCCATCACCAACTTTCCCTTTTAGGACAAAATGTTTCCCTTGGGGAAGCGTAAGTACCACCTTACATGCACAAGGAATCCTACATCCCCCGACCTGGACTTTGAAGTCAGGAGAGGGGGTCTTTCTGGGTGTTCTAGGCGAATCAAAATGTTAGGATGTGCTGACCTGTGATGGTTCCATAGTTCACTGATGATATTTGGCAATTCATTTATAATGTTAATTGTTCAATTGTAATTTCTCTCTCTAATATATTGTTTTATACTATTTTGGAAGCCACTGTGATACCTTTGCAATATAGAGCAGTCAAAATGAAATACTACACATTAATCACATACAAAACAGTTCTGGATTACAGTCAAAATGGGTACAACCATACAAAATTACAGCCGTCATTCCGATTGTACAATTAGGGGGATAAAATTTTTAATATAATTATTAACAGCAAGTGTGCTTCAGTTATGAGAAAATAATTTCAAGCCTGGGGGAAAAAGCCATTGCAATCCTCTTTCATACCTGTATTGCCTGAATCTTCTGTATTAGTGTCTATGCTGGTGTAATGCTCCAATTTAGCCATCAGTTCTAATTCTAACTGTTGCAAATTACCTTCTTTGATTGCACATTCAACATCTTCTGTGAACTGAATTTGTTCAGCTAAACAAATAATCTATTGGGAAAACAATATTCATAAGCAAGAATGAATTTATATGTATTCAGTGATAGATGCTTCAACAAATCTTAGCACTTCATTCAGTGTTAAGCAAACTTCAAACCCACACTACTCCTCTGCTAAAACATACTAATATGCAAAGAGCTCTTCAAGTAGCTGGTTAACAATCTAATGTATGTTTTTTTTAAGAAGCAAATTGCACTGAGTTCAATGGGGCTTAGTTCCAGCTAATGGGGACTAAGTCATTTTTTAAAAATGTATGGAAATAAAGGGTTATGATTATTTGTTTGAAGACAGTAATAATCTGGAGGTTCAGATTGAGCTTCTATGCAACAGCTACAGGCTACAGGCACCATAAGTGACTGGTAAGAGTCACCCACCATTCAGCCTGGAGTAGAGTGACTCAAACAGGCAGCTCTTGGCTGCAAGCTGTTGTAGCTCACTGCACCATTCACAGAAGCGCTGGGAGTTGTTTGCAAAAACCAGGAGACTTCAATCCTGCCTGGGGTCTGCTGGGGTTCTGGGAACAGAAGGTAGCAATGCAGTAAGTTTATGGTCATGCCCTTAACTTTTAGGTTTCCATTAAATATTATTTAAAGCCAGCCCAGATGAAGCTTCAGTTACTATTGGGCCTCTTAAAAATACAGTGTTTCAACAAACAAACAAAGGTGTTCCCACCTTTACCAGTACCAAAACTGTGCCTAACCTTTAAAGATAAATGAATAAAATCCAATACAACTATCTGTTAACCTCAGCCTGTTAGCTTTAATTCAAAGTGCACAAAAATATTATTTCTTTTCAAGTCAAATATTCCTCCAAATGCAGTCTCTCCTTAAACAATTTTAATAACTACCATATTGCAAAAGAAAGAAGAAAAACTACCTGTGAGGGGAAAAGTGATGGATCAATTGAACCCTGAGTTCTTTTCCCAGCAGTTACGCAGTCACACAGTAATTGTTTCAGTGTTTCTTTCATCACCGAAGAAAGCTTGTTTAGCCAAACCTAGCAAATAACATAAAAGGAAACATCACAAATCACACTTACTTCTCCCAGCTTGTGTTATTATTATGTTTGGAGTCTACTTTCTCACCTCAACATCATTTGATAGGAGGATTTTATTTTTTAAAGGTACAACTTCGCCTTCTAAAGATTTCATTGCAAGAATGTTTTTAAAGTCCTCATCAAAGCTCACACTGTGAATTCCTGTTAATTAACAGCATAATATTCAGTTAATGAAGTATAATCTACTCCATGTTATTAGATTACAATAAAGCTTTTATACTACAGTACTATGTTTCATAAGAGAGGATTCAGTGTCTAAATAAATGTGTTCGTAATTAATGACATAATTTTATTAAAAGGTTCATCATTGTTATATGCATGCATGCATGCATAAATGACAAGACAATTATTATTTTTTTAAAGCAAGACTTCTGAAGAAAGATTTTCATCAGCCTTCTGTGGCTCAAGTGTTATACTTGAAGTATTTCCCAATTTTTCCATATCAAATGCTAAAAAGGAACTCTTTTTTTATTATTTGAAAGTGAAGATGATTGTAACTAAAGGTGCTTTGAAGGCTTCTATTGCCAGGAAACTAAGAACTGACTGCCAGCTGTTCCTAGATATATGCAGGTTTGTAAACCCTTGCACACAACATTGTTTTATGCATGAATTGCTTCTCATGTGGCATCCTGAAGCAATGAAATGACTCAACTTACCAGCAAAAAGCTTCTTCAGGTGAGACTGAATAACTAAAGGATTGGTAGACTGTCCCAAGATTTCTAGAAGATCATCGTCCCCAATAAAATAGAATCTAGGAAATGCAGAGCGCTTTTCCTGTTTCAAAATAGATGAATTCATTCTGCTTTTAATGCTAATATCATATTCCGCACTTTCTTACAAATGAAAATAGGCATAGCTCTGTACTTTTAACTTTGCTATCCGTGTACCAAGGTATACTGGCCAAACAGCCCACCCATCCTTATAGATTGCTGCAAGCACCTCTCTGCTTGTTATATGCTGCATTTATTTGATAAGGCAATTGCCTCTCCTACACTGACAGGAGTTTATGTTAATAAAATACCCCAAACAATTTATTTTTAAATAATATATATTTAATAGAACCAGAAGCCATTCTGTGCTGCCTGCTTTTCTGCATGCCCCCCTGCCCACGACATTCACCAGCCTGTAGCAACTAGGATTGCTCAATCCTCACTGGGCTGTTTGGGTCTTTCGTTTTTGTTTTTTGCCCTTTTAGGTTGCTTCTATTTTTCCCTACTTCTACAATCCTTGGGATGCACCAACACATTCTTTCGTGTTTCTCAGTGACCCTATTCTGACTCCATCTATGTCAGCTCACTATTAGATTAGAAATGTTTACCTCCAAGAATTCATTTAAGGATTTCTGACATCTCTGAAGCTGGTCAAGAATAGTGATCAAGGCATTTCTTATTCCTGCTCGAGCATTCAAGGATGTTATGCGGTTGTCAAGCTTGATATCTAACAATATTGATCTTTTAAAAGAACAGGGGTGGGGGTGTAAAAATATGTCATTATAATGTGAAAAATCATAGATTAATTCCTAAATTATTGCTTCAGTTGTATCCATGTTATAAAACTATTAATTCTGTTCCTGGGTATGAAAACGCATGAGATTAAAATAAGCTTTGCATACTTTTTTGCATTGTTTCATTCTGAAGAATGTTTTAAGATATTTGGATTGAAAGACATTGTGCAGCATAAAACTGACCTGAAGTCTTCATCGACTCTGTTGAATCGGGCTTGCTCACGAGGTAAAGCTCCACGCCCAAAAATGGGTTCCAGATAGACCCACTTCCTCTGAATTTGATTTAAATTTTGAAGATACTCATCCAGCTCAGCAAGTTTCTTCTCCCAAACAAAAACTTTATCTTGAAAACCTTTGTAATATGGAGAGTCCTTGAGTGACTGAAGGAGGCAACGATTGTCACCAACCTGGTTGACAATGTCTTTCCAGTCCTTAATCAACTTAATCATCCGGCTCTGGCTGTCTTCATAATCTGTCAATGAAAAGACAGCTCCAATTCCCCACAGCTCGAGCTCACGCAGGGCTTCTCGGATTGTAACTTCGCCATGAGCCCGACTGTTCAAATCCTGTTTTCAGACACAAATCACATTCAAGCAAATGTTTTGACTCTCATTTCTACTACAGCCAAACTTAAAACAAAAAGAGATTCAGACAAATGACAAGTCATGAAATATACAGTGGTACCTCGGGTTACATATGCTTCAGGTTACATACACTTCAGGTTACAGACTCCGCTAACCCAGAAATATTACCTTGGGTTAAGAACTTTGCTTCAGGATGAGAACAAAAATCATGCTCTGGCGGCGCGGTGGCAGCAGGAGGCCCCATTAGCTAAAGTGGTGCTTCAGGTTAAGAACAGTTTCAGGTTAAGAACGGACCTCCAGAACGAATTAAGTACTTAACCCGAGGTACCACTGTAATTTGTTAATCAATACAAGATTATCTTTTCAAAATCAAACACTATGGAACTAGCTACATATTGGTACACATGTGAATGATGATTTAAGGAACTAAATAAAAGGTTCTATGACAAACGCCACCTTTTCATTCACACAACAGCCACTCCCCATGAATCTTATGGAATCCACAATGTGGCTCTGAATACCAGTTGCTGAGAATCACAGATGAGCAGAATGCTGCTGCGCTGAAGTCCTGCTTGCATGCTTCCCGCAGGCATCTGAACTAGATGGGCCACTTGCCTGATCCAGCAGGATCTGCTTACGTTCACACAGTGAGCCTCCTGTAACAACCTGGGAGAAACACGCTCCTCTACTTCTGTTCTATGCGGCCTAGGACCCACGTACCTATGGGACCGCCTCTCCTGTTATGCCCCACGGAGGACCTTAAGGTCCACAAATGACAACATTTTGGAGGTCCCAAGTCGCAAGGTGGTTAGATTGGTCTCAACTAGGGCCAGGGCCTTTTCAGTACTGGCCCCAACTTGGTGGAATGCTCTGTCACAAGAGACTAGGGCCCTGCGGGACTTGGCATCTTTCCGCAGGGCCTGCAAGGTTTGGACTCAGTCTGGCCTTTGGTTTGGACTCAGTCTGACCCTTATGTTTCCCTCCCCTTATGGTTTTGATCTATGGGCTATTATTTAAATGAGGCTGCATTTTAAATTGTATTTTTAACCTGTATTTTAAATTGTTTCCCCCCCTATTATGTTTTTATTGTAATTTTACTGGTGTTAGCCGCCCTGAGCCCAGCTCTGGCCGGGGAGGGCGGGGTATAAATAGAATAGAATAGAATAGAATAAAAATAATTCTATCACTCCACTCCACTCTCCTTCCACTAACTTAGGTGTCAGGAAATGATCTAAAGGAATCTGAAACCTGCTGCTCATTCTCCAGGCAGCAGTCACTCACACTCACACAACTAGAAAAACAGGGCCACAAAATAGGAGTGTGTGTACACACACACACACACACCCCTGCTTCAGGCAAAAGACAGGAAATTGCTGAGCTAGATGGACCAATGGTCTGCCTTTGGATGGCCATTTGTCATAGGTGCTTTAGTTGAGATTTAGTTGAGATTCCTGCATTGCAAGGGGTGTGAACTAAATGAGGCTCGGGATCTGGGCTGCATCAATAGGAGTATAGCATCTAGATCAAGGGAAGTAATAGTGCCACTGTATTCTGCTCTGGTCAGACCTCACCTGGAGTACTGTGTCCAGTTCTGGGCACCACAGTTCAAGAAGGACACTGACAAACTGGAACGTGTCCAGAGGAGGGCAACCAAAATGGTCAAAGGCCTGGAAACGATGCCTTATGAGGAACGGCTAAGGGAGCTGGGCATGTTTAGCCTGGAGAAGAGGAGGTTAAGGGGTGATATGATAGCCATGTTCAAATATATAAAAGGATGTCACATAGAGGAGGGAGAAAGGTTGTTTTCTGCTGCTCCAGAGAAGCGGACACGGAGCAATGGTTCCAAACTACAAGAAAGAAGATTCCACCTAAACATTAGGAAGAACTTCCTGACAGTAAGAGCTGTTCGACAGTGGAATTTGCTGCCAAGGAGTGTGGTGGAGTCTCCTTCTTTGGAGGTCTTTAAGCAGAGGCTTGACAACCATATGTCAGGAGTGCTCTGATGGTGTTTCCTGCTTGGCAGGGGGTTGGACTCGATGGCCCTTGTGGTCTCTTCCAACTCTATGATTCTATGATCCCTTCCATCTCTACAATTCTATGATTCTATGATCCAGAGAGTATGGTAAGGTAAAGGTTAAGGACCGCTGGATGGTTAAGTCCAATCAAAGGCGACTATGGGGTTGCGGCGCTCACTTCGCATTCAGGCTGAGGGAGCCGGCGTTTGTCCACAGACAGCTTTCTAGGTCATGTGGCTGTTTACTTGCTGCCGCAGCAGTACCAACTTATCTACGTGCACTGGCATGCTTTCGAACTGCTAGGTTGGCAGGACCTGGGACACAGCAATGGGAGCTCACCCTGGTGCAGGGATTCAAACCACCGACCTTCTGACCGGCAAGGCCAAGAGGATCAGTTGTTTAGACCACAGCACATCCCTCTGATCCAGAGAGTGACCCCCTGAGAATGAATTGTGTTTCCCAGCTTTGGACACTAGAGGGCAACCTTGATCCACATGCCCACCATTCAGCACCACAGAAGAATGGAAACTACAAAAATGTTTTAATAGCCAAGTAACTGCTCCGTATAATTTTCTGCTTCTCAGTACAACTTTGAAAAGTAATTCTTGCCTTCAGTTCTGCTGCTTTCTCCACGATGACATCAGCCACTTTTAGAAGGTCTCCAAACACCAAGTTCTCTAGACTAGTACCCTTGGGAAGACCAAGAATACGAAAGAGGTCCAGCCAATGATCTGGCGACAGATGTTCTCCTCTAACGTATTTCAAGACAGGAAGTGTCATCTTTGGCAATAAATAAATAAAGGTATATGTATGAGTCTATCTCGTTTTAATATAACCTTGTTACATTCAGACAACTAGATTATTCTTCTGAATACTTAACAGTTATATGCATGCAAAGCATTATTAAAATCTGGAAGGAAGCTCAAAATTTATCTAACTTTCTGCATGACAGAACAATTCCTTATCTTCCTGGGCTCCTTTTGCAAGAAAGGGTGAGTTAAAAATTAATTAATTACCGTATTTTTTGCTCTATAAGACGCACTTTTCCCCTCCTAAAAAGTAAGGGGAAATGTGTGTGCGTCTTATGGAGCGAATGCAGGCTGCGCAGCTATCCCAGAAGCCAGAACAGCAAGAGGGATGGCTGCTTTCACTGCGCAGCGATCCCTCTTGCTGTTCTGGCTTCTGAGATTCAGAATATTTTTTTTCTTGTTTTCCTCCTCCAAAAACTAGGTGCGTCTTGTGGTCTGGTACGTCTTATAGAGCGAAAAATATGGTAATATGAGATGCCTTCTTCTTGAACAACTATTGAATTTAACCCTCCATAAACATATATACATTTATAGATAAAAACACCTCTCATAAATTTGGTACAAAGTATCCCAATACATCCTTTTTGCTTTCTTCCCCTTTTAAATTCAGCACCTTACTTTGTATGTGTCAACTTCTTTCTGCAACTTCACAGTCATTATAGTGTGTTCCTCAATCTTTCTCAGTTTGTCATGCCAGCTCAGTAAGAATTCTTCAAACAAGTAGGTCTTGCTTCTGCAATGGAACACATGTCAAAGAAAGTTCACAATGGGTCAACTACTGTTATAACCAAGGAATGCCAGCAGTTCAGAAGAAAGACAGACCTGAATGTAATCCAGTCTTCATTAGCTTTTTCTTGAAAACCTTCTTGGAATTGTTCATATAATGCCCAAATTTCTGCACAGCTCTCAATGTCTCTGCGTATTTCATCGGCTAAAGAGAAATCAGGCTCTTCTAATTCAAAGTGACAGCAGTCATTGCTGAAGGAAAAGAACATGGCAATGTTAAAATTGTATCCCAGATAAAATTTTATATCCCCCTCTTCCCTTAAAGAGCTCAGACTGGGCTAAAAGAGGCTTCCATCCACATGGCTTCAACAATGCTGAAATATCAGCTGCTCTCAAACCATTAACTGGGCCATTTTATTCTTATTACATAACTAAAGTTCTCTAGGCAACAACAGTATCCTGGCCAGGTGAACTATATAAGGTTCTACTAATGTGGATGTTTGCATTCACAGGATATCTTTTACGCAAAGCTAAAGAAAATTCAGGATCTTTCCATTCCAAAATTATAATTACTACATATATTGCCTTGCTATTTAAGCATTACAAGACCCAGAATTGACAATTTCAGGAAATGACACTTTATACATGGTTATATTCTGCTCATTATTGTCTAGCTTGCTTTCAAAAATTGTATTTACAAGACTTTATTATTTTATTTATTATTTGTTTATATTTATTAAAATCTTCATCGGTAGATCTCAGGACGGTTCACAACATAAAAATACAAGATAAAAAACACAAAATGCATAATAACAAATATAAATCACAAACCCCACCACCCCCTCACCTGTCCTGGACACCACTTATAGGGTAATACATATATTCATGCATATGGAGAAATAAACATACATTAACTTTTGTTTTGTGTTCTCAAGTTCATCAAACTCAATTTTCTTTTCTTTTATGGTCTCAGCACTCTTCTGCAGCAAATCATGATGACCTGTTTCAATTACATCATCCTTGGGTTTTAACTGGTCCCAGCGAGCTTTAAACTTCTCCAGTTCTTGAAAGTATGTATGAATACGTGACATCACATTACTTTTCATCACTTCAATCTAAAGAACAAAAAGTGAGGTTTAAAATGAAAATCTTACTACTTTCCTTGGAAAGCTTATACTAAAAGCAGACAGATGCTATCAGTCTGCCTAATAGTGCATTACAGACATAGTAGAGTAGCTATTATTCAAACTAGCATTGCCGTATTTTATATTTCATAGAAAAGGAATTATGTAGATACACTTGTCACAGAGCCAACTCATGACAGTAAAATGTGGATTTGGTGGCAAAATCACATTTGGTGCTGTGCAGTGGGTCAAGTGGTCCTCAAAGAACATGTTATTGAAGCATCTGTGTTCACAACTATAGGCTTTTATTAATAATATTTTTAGATTGTCTGATGTAAAGTAAACCTCTGGACATATTTTTTTGCCATGTAAACATTTGCAGGGTGGTCCCAAACAACATTCCCTCCACACTTCCTCTATTCAGCTGTCCTTGCTCCCAAATCCTGTTGCAAAACATGTTGAGCTGTCCAGAAGACTCTACAGTGGTACCTTGGTTGTGGAATGGCTTGGCTCCCGAACAAATTGGCTCCCAAACGCCGCAAACCCAGAAGTACAGTGGTGCCCCGCAAGATGAATGCCTCGCAAGACGAAAAACTCACTAGACGAAAGAGTTTTCCGTTTTTTGAGTCGTTCCGCAAGACGAATTTCCCTATGGGCTTGCTTCGCAAGACGAAACGTCTTGCGAGTTCTTGCGAGTTTGTTTCCTTTTTCTTAAAGCCGCTAAGCCGTTAATAGCCGCTAAGCCGCTAATAGCCGCTAAGCTGCTAATAGCTGTGCTTCGGAAGACGAAAAAAACGCAAGACGAAGAGACTCGCGGAATGGATTAATTTTGTCTTGCGAGGCACCACTGTAAGTGTTCCGGTTTGCGAACGTTTTTTGGAAGCCGAACATCTGACACGGCTTCTGTGGCTTCCAATTGGCTGCAGGAGCTTCCTGCACTCAATCGGAAGCCACGCCTTGGTTTTCGAACAGTTCTGGGAGTCAAACGGACTCCCGGAATGGATTAAGTTTGACAACTAAGGTACCACTGTACTGGCCAAAGCATTATGGCCCTCTAAACCAAAGTTACACTGTCAGAGGGGTCGGGAACTGAAGGCCTGAGGACCAAATACAGACCTCCAGGCCTCTCTATCTGGCCCTTGCAACTCTCTCTACAGCTCTGCTTCACATGCAGAGCACTTTTGCCTGGCTTGAACGTGTCCTTGAATGTTATACCAGTTGCAGGGAAGCACAGGTAGGAAAAACGCTGTTGTGCTCATGCCCAGTTTGCTGGCTTCCCACAGACATCTGGTTGGCTACTGTGAAAACAGGATGCTAGACTAGATCATAGCTGTCAACTTTTCCCTTTTCTTATGAGGAATAAGGGAATTTCCCTTTAAAAAAGGGAAACGTTGACAGCTATGGACTAGATGGACCACTGGCCTGATCCAGCAGGCTATTCTGTTAACAACTCTTGCTTGATGAAGACTAGAGGGGTGTGTGTGCAGGAAATAGTCTAATGTACACAGGTAAAATTTACACGTGTTGCTCTCCCCACTCTTGCCTCCAGGCCCTGCCCACTATTGGCATGTGGCCCCGGAAAGATGCCCCCAAGGAAATACTGCCCTCAAGCTGAAAAACGGTCCCATCCCTACAGAATCACCTGACAGAATCACAAGATGTTCATGCACAACTGAAAAAAGTAAGTCAAAGGGGGGAACGTTTACAATTCACCCTAAATTACCTGCTCTCTTATCATAAGCTGGTGACTTTCCATCATTAATTCAAATTTATCCCACGTAGCTCTCAGGTTGCCAATTGTTTCAATGCCCCCACCAGCCACAGTTCGCAGAAGTTTGTTTTTACCTTCTGCTTCTTGAAAGAGACGGAAGATCTAAACAAAGAAGGTTTTTTAATGAGTAAAATTGTCAATGCCAACGTATTTGTTTATGCCACTAAATGCTACAACATTAACCTTTGTTTTAGATTTATTTAAACTGCAATAACAGTTTTCCAAGTTTCTTAATTTTCTTTATATTGAGCAAGACTTTGGGTACAATTGTCATTCAGACACAGATATGGCAGCTTAAGTCTCTCACTCTAGCTGAACAGGGCATCAGTTAGCTGATCCTGGTGGATCTCAGGTCAGTGTAGGTCCAGAAAAGGCGAAGGCTCCAAGTGAGTGATGGGAAAGGGACAGGAATGGTGGTAGGGGTGTGCCTTACACTAGGTGCTAAACCAATTCACCTCGGTAACATGGTCTGGTGATCTGGCCTAAGTTCCACCAGCAAAAAGGGTGCTGTTAAGTCAAGCCACACAATGAAATCAATGGAGTGGCCCTCATAAAACAGGCCCAGGCTCACCCACTCCCCACACAAATGACACTGCGAAAACACAACTCTTTTTAAACCACAAACAAGCACAGAAAAAACTCTCAGCATGAAGGCAGAAATAAAAACTGGTAGGGTCTGGCCAGGTGACAGCAGAAATCTCTTATTTGACTGAAATCCTGCCTGCAAACACTAGATGGCGCTCACCCCACCTGAGATACTCATTCACTCAAAGGGCAATAGACCTGTAATCACCTCCCATATCCCCTACCTGGCCAGGCACCTCCATTTGGTCAGGGAACAAGAGCCTGATGTTTGCGTCCTTGACCAAGCAGAGCGAGGAGAACTGTACAGGGATATGAAATGTCTCCCATTCACCATGACCACTTGGCATGATGAATGCCCATATGCAATGCCAAGAGATGGTATGTTGTATCCTACAGCGACCCCCTCTGTGCAGGGGAGACTTGGTAGTACAGAAAAAAATTACCTCTTCTTTTTTGTCTTTTAGGTTTTTATATTTTAAATTATCTTCTGTTATTTCATCTACAGTTTGGGGCCTTGCTATCAAGGTTTTCATGGCATCATTGAGAAATGAAGAAATATCATGTAGATGACCTAAACAAAGGAAAATAGAAAACAAAAGTTTTGGTTTAACACAACACAAATGGTACAGCAGAGGAAAGTCTTTTCTTTCTTTCCTCCCACAAGGAAAACAGCATAAGCAACCGGACAAAAGCATCGTACTGGATTTTAACAGTTTTTAAAAATTGGGGTTGTAACTAGACATAATGCACAGCCCTTAATAACAGTACAACCCAAAACAGTTTAATTGGTGAAATATCACTTAAGAATGCTTAGTCCCACTGCAGTTAATATTACTTACTGAGCAGCAAAAGATGAATGTGGGATAAGACCGTTTAATATGCAAAATCATCGCTCTTATTATGAAATGTTATTATGGATGATGCAACCAAGTGCACAAATGTTACTTTTCAAAGGCCATGCCAGCACGCCCACCAGAGTCACTATATGTTACAACATATCTGATAACTAAAATAATGCTATGCAAGGTAACTGTTTTTCACAGAGGGAGCAGGAGTGAACAATTTACTGCTATTTTCTAAGACTTTAGCAAGAACGTTTCTCTCTTTTGAGCATTACCTTGTATGGACTTTCTCAAAGACATCACGAGAACATCATACAACTTCTGGATAAGATCATCAATCATAGACTTCACAGGGTTGCAATTCACTATTATGCAATCAACCTTCACAGTGCTTCAAGAATTAAGAAAACCAATTATAGAATAATATAGAATACAGAGTTTAAAATAAACTTTAAACTGTACATATTTGAAATATGGTCCATTTGTAACAACAAACCATGGGCTGTCATTATAAACATGAGCCTGAACAAACCTTTGACTCTTCTCCCACACCTCCATCATCTCTTTCACATTCAAGTCGAAATCACTGAAAGCTTCTCACATTGCATATGAATAAATAAACCTGTTTGTGGTTTAATAGTTTGGTTCATTAATTAACCACAATGAGAAGAAACTAAAGTCTCTCAAATTTGACTATAAGAAGAAACTAGTTTATTTGAAAGCTCTTCTCATGCATGCAGGGCAAAGGAGCGCAGAGCATGCAAATTCAAATTCAGGGGAATGGGTGCTGATAATATTCATATGCATCCCCAAGTTGTTCAGCTTTTTGGCACACCAGAAGGCTGCCCCACATTGCTCTACATCAGACACTCCAATCATTCAAATTGTGGTTTAACTCTCTTTAGAGAGATTTTGACTAGACTGACCTGGCACTGGCTTCTCTGATTTTCAATTTATCATGAGACTCAGTTCAAGATTCTGGTTTTAATCACTATAGCCCTAAACATCCTGTGACTAAATTATCTCAATAAGTACTTCCCTGCATGAGTATGCCTAATAACTTTGATCTGTTCCATGTCCACTCACACTAAAAATTACCCCAAATGAGATTCCCCCACCTCCCAATTTCCACTGACAGATTATTCAGGCATAAAATGAATTTGCTCATGCAGTCCATGCTATCAAAACTAACACATGCAGGAACTTATTACTCATTTATAGTTCTTCCAGGGTACAATACCTTGGAAGGCGCTCCACTTCTTTTCCTCGCACTTTTAGGGCTTTGAAATTTTTTTCCCAGTCCTGTTCATTGAAAAGATGATTCTCCACCATAGCTTCCATATCGACTCGTCCAATTATAACCCACTCCTTTGCCGTAGCATCCATATTTTTATAACAGAGAAGATGAAAGGTCCTTTGTGTAAAATACTCAACATTTTTTAAAAAACAAAATGCTAATTTTCTAAACAGGCAAACAAAGCATGACTCTAATGACTCTGATGAAGTCGGTTCTTACCTACATGAACCCTTGACATCATAAATCAAAGCACAATCCCATCTTTTCATACCAGAAACTGTAGGTATACACTCCCTGCAGTTTCACTGTCCATGATGGCATCTCATGCTAGATAGAGGAGGTACACCGTTTATTTAAATGGCCATGCTTTCATGAGGCCAAAAAATGAAAAGGAACTGCAGGACTCCAAAGGCCTCTGTGTTTGCGAGTCTCAGATCACTGTCCTACCATCTATTTGGACATTTCAGAAATCTTACAGCCTGTCTACACACACAGTGTATACCTGGCCCTTAAAGCCACCTCTGGTGAATTAATCAATTTAAACACAATAGCTGAGATTGACATGTTCCAGCTGTTTCTTAAGCAGCTGGTCATGCAACGATGTCCATATTCCCACAGCTTCTTTTCAAATTCCTCCTCCAAAACTCTACACTTAAGGTCAGACAGCTAATCCAAAAGAAAATTCTGAAAGAACTCTAGTTCACAAGTGCTGACATTCAAATTAAGTGCCTTGTGGGATTGAAGCTCGTAACAGAAGTTCCTTTATACACCATATTTGCACTGCTTCAGCCAAATCCTACTGGTTAGCATGTCCTAGCCACACTTAAGAACCTCCTACTAAACATTTGTTGAATACTTATGGGCAATCCATCTCTAATAATCATAAAATTTGAGCAGCAATTATATTTCATATTTGATATATAGAACAAAAGGCTGCAGTTCTAAGCAAATTTACAAATAACTCCCATTGATCTTAGTGGAACTTACAGTGGTACCTCGGGTTACATACGCTTCAGGTTATATACACTTCAGGTTACAGACTCCGCTAACCCAGAAATAGTACCTCGGGTTAAGAACTTTGCTTCAGGATGAGAACAAAAATTGTGCTCCGGCAGCATGACAACAGCGGAAGGCCCCATTAGCTAAAGTGCTGCTTCAGGTTAAGAACAGTTTCAGGTTAAGAACTGACCTCCGGAATGAATTAAGTACATAACCCGAGGTACCACTGTATATTTGAGTAAGTAAGTTCAAGCAAATAGCAGATGTACAGCAATTAGCATGCAGCAGCCATGTGCTAGGAAGACACAGCCAATCAGCACACTCTGGTGCATGCCCTTAAGAGACGCATTTCTAATCTATATACCTTACATGTTTATTGCAAGCAATATAAATACATGACCTGCAACAAATGTGATTGCAACATGAAGTGAAGAAGCACTCAGGTGCTTGAGTAAGCAGAATGGAATATAAATGAAGGTTAAGCTGCTTCTAAGCCCATGTTTAAAAGCCCTTGAAGCAAATGCAAGTATTTCTGCACCTTAAATTGGTCCGCAACTTCTGCCAATCTTCGGAACAAGTCTTCCGCTTTACTGAAAGTGGTGAGAAATCCACTTGCGTTTCTTTCAGTCATGACAGAAAAAATGCACTCCTCATCAGTTTCACTCACACCCCTAAATTGGTTTGGAATAGATATGAATCTCTTCATTTCTCTATAATATCTTGCTCGTACTTCTTCAAAAGGAGGTTTAAACTGTATTCTTCCTTGTCTGAAAAAAAATGTTTTTTAAAATACATTAGCGATTAGAATCACATACCATGGACCAGCCAGGTTGCAATTACTATATTAGTAGGTATGGAAATGTACATATTGTTGTTGATTTTGCTAACTGAAAGAAACTTACTTGTAAGTTAGATCAATGTTTATTTCTGGTAAATTTTCATTGAGTGCTTCCAAGCCCATTTGATACTGATGCTCCAGAGCTTTATACAATTGATGGTTCCAGTGCAGCCTCCATGCTTTCATGTCACGTGCAAGGAAACCCTATCATTTGACAATATTAGAACACAGTCAACAGTTAAGAAGTCCTAACCATAGAAGCCATTCACCATGAGAACTAATTGACTCAGAAAACTGCCTAGAAACCACCTTCGTTTTCAAAAAAAGATTATCCCGGCAACTAAGAGGATTTGGTATCTATGGTATATCTTACAGTACAGGAGAGAGTTGAACTAATCCCTCTGGCTTATCTAGTTTTTGAATCTTCCCAGGAACTGTAAGGAAAGTTATGTGTGATAATGCCTTGGTTCAGGCCAGTCAGTGAGTTGCAAAGCAAGCAGGATCCTCAACAATGAACCTAGTCTATTTCCAAATGTATCCATATTCTTGATGAACTGACAGCTTTTAACAAACATTTTGTACAAAAAGTTCCGCACATTCACCTATAAATACATGTGCATTTATTTTTACTTAAATAGTACTGGCAGTTA
This sequence comes from Podarcis erhardii, assembly GCF_964252035.2. Classification (NCBI taxonomy): domain Eukaryota; kingdom Metazoa; phylum Chordata; class Lepidosauria; order Squamata; family Lacertidae; genus Podarcis; species Podarcis erhardii. Next base: position 21,398,254 of record NC_138508.1, on the reverse strand, counting down.
AGTAACAATGCAACCATGCCTGTGACTCAAGGTTGGAAAACACCCCTCGGAGTTCCTGCAAGCCATCTTTCCAGCGCTGTTGTTGCCGAAGCAGATCTATGTTCATGAGGCCAACAACCTATCAAGAAGAATTCAAAACATACTAAATGTGGTCATCAATCAAGTGGAAGGAAATAATAAAGCAAATTAATATATGCCAGTCAAGCCATATACCTTTTCTGTGAAATTAGTATGCCATTTCCTTAATTTTCTGTTTTCAGTAGCAAGCCGTTCTGCTGCAATTTGAAGCTTCTTGATATATGCTTCAAGCTCTTTAGGATTATCCCATGTTATCTGTCCCTCTGCTTTTGAATGCTACCAAAGAAAGGAAGCGCATGCAAATATTTACTTGTTTGTTCATAAAAGGGAGCACTGCCACTGCTCAAGGCAAATAAAATTACTCTCAACTGAGTTCCTGTTAGCTGCTGCTAGAAAAACATTCCCTGTCCTCTCATGTGCCAATGCAATTGCTGCTCCACAGAGAAATAAGAGGAGAAACAGACACAAGGGATTATCATTTTTACCATGAAATTGTAACTGGGCTATCTGCACAGATGATGCTCAAAGCTGTGTAAGTATAATACTGCTGTAGTCTGGCTATACATATGACATACATGAATGAAAACATGAAACTGACAAGTTTTCCCTTTACCACTGCAATTCTGCTACAGTTTCAAAGCTTTATGAATAGCACTGACAACCACCTTATCAATGTCACTGTTCTGCCTTGACACTGTAGTAGGATCCATTTATAGTTTCAACTCCAGAACTCCATAATAGATGGATAGCATATATGAACATGCAGTTATGGAGGGAAAGGGCATATTATCGACATTTAAATATCACCAAGCATGTCATCTCCAAAGGAGTTTTAAAACATAAGGACAACAATGGGTAAATGTGAATAGGATTGCAGTCCCAGTAAATAAAGCAGACATGACTGGAAACTGAGTAAGATCTCCACTAACAGAAGCTTAAATATTTGTAGTGACTGACACAGAGCAAGTAGGGGTAAATCCATTTTGGGATAACTTGCTCCAGTGAAGGAGAATTGATGCTCAAGTCCACTTTCCCTAACAATGGCTTTGAGAGGAAAACAAACTAGTGTAAATACGTATGTTTCAAACAACATGATTACTACAACAAAGGCATTTATTTCCTCCTCTACGTCTTCTGAAATTCCATGCAAAACATCAATATCCATGGACATTAAGAGATGTAATCAGACATACTGAACAATAATGGCCAAAAGACAGACAGCACAGGAAATATACAAAACAGGGAATATACAAGACAGCTTCCGGGAATAATAAAATATTGAAGCAATAAAAATTATATTACTTTAATTATCTGTTCAAATGCTAAAGCAGACTGTAGCATCATTGGCTTCTGACTTGGAATCATCTGCTGATCAATACTGTTGTAAAAATGTGCCACCTATAAAAACAAAGCATATGAAGTCTGTTATGCATAAGCACCACTTCTAAATTTAAATGTATTTTTCTCTGTTTATTCTTTAGAATATTGTTTCCATTTCATTTAAACAGAAAAGCAACTCATAGTGCAAGCATATGCATGTTTAACCACAGGTTAAGTCTTACTGTATTCAAGGAGGCTAGCTCCAAGGTAAGTGTGCACAAGATTGCAACGTCAATCTAACGACTTGAAAGACCATGAGACTCAGGTACAATGACCACATATATATCCCCTTCTTTATTGTTTCTACCATATCTAAATTAGATAAACATTTACAGCTAATACTCTACAATAAGTGCTTGAAATATTAGCCTCAATCACAAGACACCAGCATACGTTCTGCCACTATTTATTACTAAGCCATCTGCCCTTGCTTATAAAAATCAGTCAGACAATCCTCAAAATTGTCTGTGTCCAGGATATGCTCAAACTTTTAAATTTATTTACTTGCACTAGGGAGAGCCAAATCACTTGAGTCCATTATAACATTACACTGAATGGTTTGGGCACAAGAGGGCAGCATAATCCATCACACCATGTGTTCATCACCTTCGGAGAAAAGATATTTTCAAACTTTCTATCTCCATGGTGCTCTCTTTCATCCATCCTCTCTGCGTCTTTCACATTCTTCTTCCTACTATAACAACTTCCTTCTCTTATCCCTCTCTGTCCTCACTTCATTTTTATTTATTTTTAAATATTAACTTCTATCTTTCAAATTTCCTTCAGTGCCTCCTCTGGTCCTTTCTCTGAAGAAGAGAGACCATTCCCCTGCAATCTTCCCTGTCCCCCAACCACATTTACTCAGTTCCATCTTTTCTCCCCCCCCCCCACCTTGCCCCCCCACACACACTCTTGCCCAAAACCAGGCTGTTCTGACAGACAGCAGATAGCTGTTACTGCAGAATTAGTCAACAGAAGACCAGGCGGGTAAAAGGGAGCACTGGTTTGTGTGACAGAAGCAGAAGGCACAGCAGAAATCCCAGGCTCTTGTCCTGTTTCTCAGTCCATCCATCCTTTTTGCACTCTACCTCCACTTTCCATTACTTCTCTCAGACTTCATTTCTCTATCATCTGTTTCCTGTCTTTCTTTTCTTCTCATCCCTCCAAATTTCCATGCTACAGCCTTACTCTCTAAGCACCTCCCGCACATAACTATATACTTGGCATTCGGGGAATCAAAAGGCTGCAGCACTGCCAGTTGGAAGGGCAGACAACAGAGGATGCAGTGAGCACTGAGGACCACCATTTGACAAATATTACTGTAATTTACATCTGGTACAGAGAAATAAACCGCACATCTACGTTTGGGTGCAAAGTTTAGTTCAAATTGCACCATACCCTTTGATTCGGTTTCAGAACTAAATACAATTTTAACACCTTTCGGGGCTGAACTTACTCCCTACTCATACTCTCACAAAATACATTGTAACAGAAGCAGACCCTCAAGGTAAATTTATCATGAGTCCCATCCTAGATAGAACCAATCCATTCAGATTGACAGTGCTCAGTAGAGTCAGAACTTCTAGCTCATGGTGTCATACCTGCTTGAGAATAACTGCTTGTTTGCAGAATTTTTGTGCTGTGCTTGAAGTTTGCTGTATTTTGGCAGGAATTACAAAGCCAAGCGCAGACAGTTGACGCACTTCTCTTAGGAGCACCACCAAGCGATCCGAATAATGTATTTTTAATGCTCCATCAGAGTGATCAAGTTCCATAACAGGACTGCTGGCCTGTAAGCTAAACCAAAACATTTCCATTACTAGACATTATTTTTCAGTAGCAATATAGCCTGCACTATAAACTGGGATGTGGGGGCTGAACTAGCTATCACCTATGCCAGCTGTTTCCATTCTAAGCCACAGCTATAACAAAGGCATAAAATATACTGTACAAGCCAACCATTTTTACCGCTGCTACCTCTTCTGGTTGGAAGGATTAAGAAAGTGCCGTAGTCGTGGTTTCACACAGGCACTTGAGAATGCAGGCAGCTATTCTGCTTCCTCGCTTTTTGGCAGCCCTTTATGGATGTCCAGCTACTCTGCCTACATCACCACCCTAACCTTATTTCTCTCCAACATACAACAAACCAACTAGGATCCCAATCCTCTCACATTGAGCAGGGTTCCCAAGCATGGAAGAAGCTGTGCAGCCTCTGTGGATCTCACCTAGTGTCTCTGTAACTGCCATCTGTTAACCCTCCCCTGCATGAGGAATTGGTGGTAGAGGCAATCAGGTGAGTGAGAATGAATTTGTGTGAGAACTTGCACTTCCTCTCACTGCTCAGAGCACTGTGAAAGCAGCAGCCCGTAATGAGGAAAGCAGTGAAATCAGCTACAGCTTTTTCAGTGGAAGCGATGGAATGCTTCCACTCATCATTTGTGCTTCACACACATTTCTACTGAAGGAGGCTCACCCCTCTCCTCAGTGAAGTAACAGAAGCCACACTGCTTTTTTGCTCCTTTCTTTGCTAGGCACATTCAAGGGAGTGCACGTTCCCCTCAGTTCAATGTCCCCTACAATAAGCTGCCAGAGTGAAGGTCTTCAAACTCTGCCTCATGGCAGAGGAAGGTCTATGAGCAAAACAGATGGAGTCACTGCACTGTTCTCAATGATGAGCAACATTGCCATTCCCCCCGTTAAGCCATTACTTCCTACTCTACAACTTAACAGCTCATTTCAGAAGAAGAACCTCATGCAAGAAGCACAAGAAGTGCGAAACAAGAATCAAAATTAGTTTTCGCATCTGCAATTTGCATGGACACCCACAACAGTTGTAAATCACTCTGTAAAAGTTCTACCATCATGATCTGGGTTCTTTAGTCCTCTAGGGCAGGGTTTTCCAAACTTGGGTCTCCAGCTGTTTTTCATACTACATTTCCCATCATCCCTGACCACTGGTCCTGCTAGCTAAGGATGATGGGAGTTGTAGTCCAAAAACAGCTGGAGGCCCAAGGTTGGGAAACACTGCTCTAGAGAGATGCTTTAGATCTTTTTTAAAAATGCACCTGCTTGACTCAAACCTTATCCTACTAAAATGCTTAACTACAGGTTCTAGAGTTGCTCTTAGAATCACAGCATTGAAGAGTCTGAAGGCAATTTTTTTTACACTTACCAAAGACCAGACTTGGGGTTTGACAACCCTGCCTGAATGTCCCTGGACCAATAATCAAATTGTTCCTGTTCATATACTTTAAAATGTTCTAGAAGATCATCTGCAGTTCGTCGGAAATTGTGAAATCCAGACAGGTCTGAAAGAAGGGCCTCTGCGATCTTAATGGCATCATCTACCTTGAATGTTCAAAGATTGGAAGTTTAGCACGTAGTTTAGCATGTAGACAATAATTTATTATTCAGAATATCAGACTACAGACTGCCTAAACCTGCTCAAACTATCAGGTTCCCTTACACTTGTGGAGAGCTGTACACCTACATTTTCTCTCACAGAGCACAATCTAGATTGTGTTCTATATGAGACTTGAAATAATGTAACCACCATTGGAGTACCTAGCCATTTTCAGTAAGAGGGTCACACCGACCCATGGTCAACCCTCCAAGAGACGAATGTCACAATGTAAAAGTCAGTGTAACCAATTTTAAGAAGTGTGCATATTTTGTGAATCGATGGGTCACAAAAAAGGGGGGCATCACAGAATCACAGCAAGGGGCTCACAAGAGTGGTTAGTACATAAATATATATAGAAAGATCTTTTTTTAATAAAAAAAGTGTATGAATATTGAAAGCCCACAATAAATAATTTTTGGTACTACTGTATCTCAGCAGGGTACCTAGAGAAGCAAGCAGTAAAAATAAATACATAATTTTTAAAAGGGGACTTTGGCATTAGTTTATTGTACTGAGGAACCCACAACAGCAGTTGTTTAAAAAAGAACAAAATAATCTATTTGGACCCTCCTGACCATACAATAACCTGTAGATGCCATCTGATGGGGGTGTGGAGGAGAGCCTATTCCATTATGGAATACTCTCCCTATTACTTGGATTAACAGGGATCAAGATGGCAGCAACTATGGAGTGTTTTGGATGACTATTTAAGATATATATATATATATATATATACACACACACACACACACACACACACATACACATATATACAGGTATTTCACGATCCTTGGTACTGGCTCTTTGATTCTCTGGTTACAGTGGTGATATTTAGTGCCAAATACTGAGTTGAATTGGGTATTTTTGTGTTTTTATGTTATTGTGAATTTCTATGTACAGTGGTGCCCCGCAAGATGAATGCCTCGCAAGACGGAAAACTCGCTAGACGAAACAGTTTTCCGTTTTGGAGGTGCTTCGCAAAACGAATTTCCTATGGGCTTGCTTTGCAAGATGAAAACGTCTTACGAGTTCCTGCAGGTTTTTTTTCCTTTCCCGCCCCCCTTTTTCTAAGCCGCTAAGCCGCTAAAAGCCGCTAAACCGCTAATAGTGCTAAGCCGCTAAGCCGTCAATGGGCTTGCTTCGCAAGACGAAAATACCGCTAGACGAAGAGACTCGTGGAACGGATTCTTTTCATCTTGCAAGGCACCACTGTATTTATTTAATCTGCTTAATTATTTTAATTGGTACCTTTAATTCTAGCTGGCGCACCCAAACAATATTATTCACAACTTCAGAAAGATTTTTGCCAGCAAGTGGTCCTGATGCTTCACCAGGAGTACCATGGCATCGTGCCTCAAAATCTGTTTGATAATCTGTATAACAGTAAAAAGCAAATTGTTAGTGAATATTACTGACAGCTCTAGAATCACTGAACTTCTTCTCCTTGTGCCCAGCTTAAAAAGGCTTGAGTTTGACTAACATTTTGATAAAGTTCTATACTGGTATGTCCTAGCTTCTGCTGAATTTGTTAAACTGCAAGATTTAAGTATGAATATGCATTCTTTTCATAAAATTTCAATCCTGATTTTCTCACCATATGATCTTTCACTCATAACCTTTTTAATCTACTCTTCATCTCCAAGCAGATTTCAGTGTGGGTTACATCATGAAACATGCAATTAGATTTATCCCAATTGAAAAACAAACATGATACATTATGAACAACCAAACCTTACACTATTTCAATGCATATTTTCAAAAGTAACAATTGCATTTCTTACCTTTGACCGAGTCCTGTAGTTTCGCCAGCAAAGTTTCTCTTTCTAAAATCAGTTCTTTGCTTATGCTTGGGCGTCTTACTAACTCCTTGTATTTCTGAAATGCTTGAAGAAGCTAGAAATATACATTAAAAAAAATTGCTACTAAACCAAATGCAATGGATCATCATGGACTGGTGTTCATTAACTATTATATTTTTAATTGGTAGTGGACACCATAACCCATGACTGATCTGGAGGCTTCCCACCCAACACCCAGAGAATGGTGAACACACCCAGCATAGCAGCTTGACTTTTCAATACATACTTCAGCTTTGTAGCTAATTAGTGAGCCCCTAAATAAAACCAGGGAATGGTTTATCTAGAGCAGGGGTGATGCATGTGCAGCCCACATGCAGCCTGTGAATTCACTTCCAATGGCCTGGCAGCCCTCCCAGAACCAGTTCTTGTCCTCACTTACTTGCAAAGGCTTCTCTTCTCCCTCTCAAGTGGCACCAAGCACATGTCTTCCTGTATGCTAAGACCTAGCAAGTGCACTGTGCCAGGGGGCAGAAGAGGTGCCTTTGTAAATAAGGGAGGGGATTTGCTCTTTATCACAGAGTTGGGCTGGGAGGGAAAGTCCCTCTCCTCCTATCCCAGCAGTACAATGAGGAGGAAATATTGCCTCTTCATTGTCAGGTATCTGTGTGTAAAGGCAAAAGTAAAGGGACCCTTGACCGTTAGCTCCAGTCGTGACCGACTCTGGGGTTGCGGCGCTCATCTCGCTTTATTGGCTGAGGAAGCCGGCGTACAACTTCCGGGTCATGTGGCCAGTATGACTAAGCCACTTCTGGCGAACCAGAGCAGCGCACAGAAACACTGTTTACCTTCCCGCCGGAGTGGTACCTATTTATCTACTTGCACTTTGACGTGCTTTCGAACTGCTAGGTTGGCAGGAGCAGGGACCGAGCAACGGGACCTCACCCCATCGCAGGGATTCAAACCACCGACCTTCTGATCGGCAAGTCCTAGGCTCTGTGGTTTAACCCACAGCGCCACCCGCGTCCCCTCTGTTTGTGTGTACAGGCATGCATATATGTTTGCTGTGCTTCCCCACTACTGCCATGCAGCACTCAAGAGAGGTGGCTGACTTTCAATGTGGCCCACAAGGCAAAAAAGGTCAGCCGCCACCCCCTAATCCAGAAGCTTGAAGCATCCATTATTTCTAGCAGGTATTTCTTTAAATGCCTAGTTATGCCATTTTTTTTTTTTAAAAAAAATACCTGTTGTGGACTGTCTTGAATTTCTGAAATAAATGTTTTCAATTTGCTTGCTATTTTTTGTTCTGCAGGAGAAATAATCCTTTCATATTGGCATACTGCTGCTTTCCATAAAGGCTAGGGGAAAAGAACACCCATTTAGTTGGGGACATTTTCATCAAAACTATCAAATACAATCTAAAGGGGGTGTAACAATAAGATGTAAGTGTGAATACCTCTGTATAAGGATTATAGTGCACAGGATTCAAACCAGCAAAAGGCTCAAAGACCTGGGCAAGGTGCAGTGCTTGCTGTTCACCAGTTGGCAAAAAATATGTAAGTTTCTCATGAAGCGTTCTAATAGTTAGCACCTATACGAGAAAAGGAATATTTTAACTATATATATATGAACCCCTCACCTGCAGCAGGTTATCAACTAACAAAACTGCATGCAACAAATCCTAGAGGCAATAAAAGAGCATTTTAAAACCTTCTCTTAAAAATTATCAACAAAGCATTCAATCTAGTGAAAATTACATTAACCCATTATCATATTAACATTTAGATTTGTGATCATATCTATAATTAGAATAATTTTTGTTTCCTGCTTGGCAGGGGGTTGGACTCGATGGCCCTTGTGGTCTCTTCCAACTCTATGATTCTATGATTAATGTTGCATTATCTGAAGTAATAAATACAACAACACATCACTGAGGCCAGGAGTAAACTTTTTAATGGGAATTCCATAAGAGAATAGAACTCTCAATAATACAGTTTTGACCCCAAAAAAATCCTAGGAATTGACCATATGAAGCTCCTTTATACTGAGACAGATCATTGATGTTATTAACCCAATATTGTCTATTCTGACCAACAGCAGCTTGGTCTCATAGCCGCACTAGAGATCCAATCAGCATCCATGATTATCTCCCTTACCTGCTTAAATATTGCAACAGTGCTGGAAAGGATTAACCTTTTCCTCCTCACAGCACCACCTAATTTATTGAAGAAAATCACCCCAAATATGAAGTTTCTACTGCCCCCTTTAGAGAAACTCAAACATGGAAAGGGTTTAAAAAAGTGTTTCTCCCCACCCCCACCCTTCAGCATCAGGGTTCCAGTCTGAATAAGGTCCCCTGCAGCAGCTTTTTGCAAAAATAGAGACGCAACTCACGGATCTCCATCATTCATCAAGTTGCTTGATGCTCAAACATAAGTCTTTATTAGAACCTGCTCCGAGATGCATGGGACTGAACTTTGCTCTATCATTAAGCTATGGGCCCTCCCCAATAGAATGCATTATGTTTAAAAGCTTCAACTCTTCCCCCTCACCCTAAAAGAGAAAATAAAGCAAATTGATACCTCTTCAAGTCGTTTACCAAGCTTCCCTAGCATTTCAGGAACGTATTTCTCATCTTGCCATACATGTGGGGTATAACGCTGCCAAAGCTGCCCAGTAAGGTGATCACAGGCTGCTACCCATTGTTCACAAATCATGATGCCAGCCTTTAGATTTTCTTTCACAATGTGGAAGGAATCTTCCCATAGATTTAACGTTCCTAGTTTCTTCTGAACAAATCTTCCAAGAGAGCCAGCTGGAATCATATACAGATAGTGCAAAATTACTTACAAGCGCTGTACCTTCTCTAGCTGAAAGAAATGTTCCCCATCACTACTTATGGCTTTAGACCTTTCTTCTTAACATACTAGACAGGTGTAATAATTCAGCTCAGAACATGGCACCTTTATGCTGTCAGTATCAAGCAGCTATCACAAAAAATTTAATACCACTGAGTCAAATACTTCATATAATTGGATGTAATATGCAGCCTCCATCAGTCAAGGGACAACACAGATACTTTACTTAATAACTGACTACCAGTACAAGATTATCTAAAAACTACCCCACCCCAAAGTCCAACCCAATCAATGTCGCCCCCACTAAATTGGCAAACCTGCCATAGCTGCATTTCCCTATAATCATGTTTACTACTTTATCTTTTTTAAAACTTTCAAGAGAAATATTTGTTCCAAATCTGCATTCACCAACACAGTGAAGAAGATTGTTCGGGCAGAGCAATACCACAAAAGGTACAGAGATAATAGTCGCCAATCCATGTTGCAGACTAGAATTGTATCTTAGCTGGATTTTGACTTGACATGAGGAGCATCAAGCATCATTACAGATTGTTCAATGACTTGGGCTGAAGGGTCAACTAGAGATGTCTTTATCTGATTCAGGGGCACATCTAGGCAGACCCAAATAAGATTTACCTCGAAAGCTCTGAGTAGCAGCCATGTCAGCACACAGGTTGCATGTAGAGGAGCCAGTTAGATCCTTGTAAGGGTTGAGGAATAATGCTAACCCCCAGATTTTCACGTTATATTTAACATTGGCTCAGCAGACTATGGGTATGTTCACACAGAACTGCCAAATACCCAGTATCCTCATTTAATAAAAGGCACAGAGCAGCTGTGTCCAGTCCATGCAAATCTGCAACACACTGGAGACAACTTGGAATCTCATACTGAGCAGAATACATTAGGAAGAGGAGTGACGTGGGTTCAGATAATTTTATTCCATATTACCTTCCTTTTTCAGGCACTTCTCCACACACTTCTAGAGAAGCACTGAGTACTAAGTACTAAAACAAAATGCTAGAAATTCCTCAAAGAGCAACAACGTATATTTTAAGCATCTGTTCATCACAATTGAGTTTCTCTACAAACAACTTTACCTATGACATCCAAAAGATTTTGCATGCGTGGCTGAGGAAAAGGTTCATGTTCTGGCTGTCTCCATACATCATCTACAGTATCCCGTGTAGTCTCGACTAAATCCACAACTTCAAATAAAGATAAGCTGTCCAAATTGTAATAATCCTAGAGATACAATGTGTATTTTTAAAACATAACTTTCTACCCAAAGAACAGGGCTACAATCTACACGGGACTTTACCTATGAATATTTTAATAAAAATACTGTGTAAGAAACTTGACTGCAAATGCTTTGGGATTTTGCCATTTTGATTGTTATTTACTCACTACTTAACGTCAGCCTTTGCCAACATAGTGCCTTCCTGCTGGACCATAACTCCCATCAGCTCCAGCCAACCTAATGGCTGGGGCTGACCAGAGTTGTAGTTCATCAACATCTGGAGGCCACTAGATTAGTGAAAGCTGACTTGCATCTTTGAAGGCATGACACACAGTAAAATCCTAATACATCAAGAACTGACAACCCTGTTCGTTTTTGTGAAAATATTGTTTTTTATGCAGTTACATGCAAATGTATTTTATTTTCTTGAAATTATTTGTAGCCCATTTTTCAAATGCATTGTCTGAAGCAGCTTATATTAAGAAACAATGGCAACTAGTGACTGGCAGTGAACGAAGAGGTGGCAGAAGAAGAGGGGATTCCCAATGCCCTTACTAGACAGTACTGCAAGACAGCAACAGCTGCATAGTCATTTATGAGCTGTGTGCTGGCAATGCTAACCTAGCATGCCCATGCCTCTGTTTCACAACATTTCAGGTAAGGAATCAGGAGCCCCTCCCACACAGATGCTGCTTATCAATGGTAACCACTTTCCTCCCAGCATGCCACTTCACCAGCCACCACATCTCACAAACAGAGCTCAATCAACCAAACGTTTATGAATGAATGCACATTCTCAACTATCTCAGGGATGTCACTGGGTGCCACAGGGCATGTGCTGGCCCACGTTGTTCCTAAATATTTGAAATGGAGCCAGATAACAACAAGCTCAAACATTTGAGAGTACCTGCTGATTTCTGTAGAGAGCAAAAACATTCAAATGGGCAAATTCCTAATGGGCAGAGTACCCAATCCTTCAAACCCTTCTTTGCGGTTTCAAGAAATCACTGAACTATGCTTCCAAGCAAAGACTACACTCCAGTGAAGCCAAATCCCTGAAGTTGCAAAGAGGGTTTCAATCTCTCAAAGCTGGGAATAGTAATCAAGCATGCATGTGGAGCTGTTGGCTGCGACTATTGTGCTAGACTGGGGCAGGTTTTATATAGAACATCACTGAATAAATAAAAGTTACACACATATGCAATGGCTTCAAATAATTCTTTAAAATGTGAGGCTCTCTCCTTGCTAGATGACTTGCTTCCACGTTGAGCACGCTCTGTCCAGAACTGAAACTCGTCATTTGGACAAAGTATTGCTGTAAAAAAAAAGAAACAAATCTGGCAAATACAACATTCAGAGTTGTGTCTATTAATGTATACGAAACAGACTGAAGATATGCTACAGGATTTAATCAACTTCTGTTAAATCTCAGTAAATTTATACTCTGCAATGCAGTTCAACACTGAATTAAAATATATTCATATGGAAATATACAATGTGAAGAATGACTCAGAATTAACTAGCATTGAAGCCTTACATCATAATTCTCAATTTGCTTATTTCAAAGTCTAGGGAACTTTGATATCAAGGGGATACATTTACAAGTGACACTTGGAATGGCAGGTTGCTGTATCACACAAATTACAGATTCATTTCTAATTTACATTCCACTGTCTGTAAATAAGTGCCTCATGTATTTTTTTATTTAAAAAAAAAAACCTAAAGCCCCACTCTTCATTGGTACTGATACCAGGGCAGGGTATAACATTTAAAAAGTTCTAGACAACCATAAATATTTTTTAAAACCTTGAAAACATTAGCAAACAACAGTAACTAAAAACAACTAACCAGAGTCAAAACACGTACCTTGAACATCATCTTCCCGGTATTTGGCTCCTGCGTAAGCAGGATCTGTTCTCCTCAGAACAGAACCTAAACCAGCCTCTAACTCTCGTAAAAGATTCTGAAGCTTGGGATCAAATTCTCTACTCCATTTCTCATCCTGTAATAAGAATTTCAGGTGACAAAATTTTCACACTAAAACCATCCCTTATCCAACACCTCCCTCAACCCTTTCCGCTTCTACTCCATCCTGATCTCCCTTAATAAGTTGCCTTCTCTGTGGTCCTCATCTGATTCCCCCATGTACTCTCTTTTACCCATCCCATCTCATAGTTGCCGTCTGCCATACCATTATCCCTCCTCTTCACCACACCCTCTCTCCCTTCTGTTGTTTCCCTCCAAACTCTTTTGAGCATTCCCACTGGCTACAGACTATGGGGCCATGGCTCTGTGGTAGAGTCCAGGCTTTGTATTCAAAAGATTTGGGTTCTTTGGACAGGGCTGGGTAAGATTCAAAAACTGAAAAGCCACAGTCAGCGAGTTTAGCTATGGGATGAAAACCTGAGGCTCTCCAGATGTTGTCAAACTCCAATTCCATTGGCCCCAGAAAGTATGGCCAATTGTTAGGGATGATGGGACCTGTGGTCCAACATCTGGAGGGCTGCAGCCCCCCCCCCTTGGTACAGGCCATATTGAGCTACATAGAGCAACAATATGACACAGTATTAGGCAGTCCCCTATATTCCTTTGTTTCTCTAACTTCACTTTCCATTCCCTCCAATACAGCTGCTGTCTCCTGCAATGAAACCATCTTTTGAAAAATAATTGATGACCTCCTCACTGCCCAGTTCTCTCTCTCTCTCTCTCTCTCTCTGCAACTGTCTGCTGTCCTTGATACATGTTTGGTCTCTTACCTTTTCTTGGCTACCTCTATACCCTAAGTCTCAGTGATTCTTTCTTCCAATGAGTCTCTTCCTACCTAATTGTTTATGTTTCCATAGTGTGAAACTCTTCTTCTGCTTTCCCTCCCTCTAGTAAAGTCCCCCAGGATTTTATTCTGCTTTTCTCACTACACACTCTTCAGAGGTGAGCTCATAAAATCATGGCTTTCTGTACCACATATTCATATCATCCAGTTCAACCTGTCTACCCCAGACCTTTCTCTCATCATCTCCATCATCTCTGCCTCTGTGACACTTCCATTTGGATGCTACATTGTCATCTCAAGCTCAAGACTAAACTTCTAATCTTCCCTCGTCCCCTTCTTCTTGAGTATTTTAATTTAATTTAACAATATCACCATGCTGAACAGGTAAAAGCTCTGCCTCTCCCTCCTTTGTCCCCATTATTTGTTGCAAGGTTGCACCATTTTCCTCTTTACAACACTGCAAAAATATGGCCTCGTCCTCTAACTATGCAGGAAAAACTTTGGTTTATGCCCTAGTCGTATCTTGACTTAATGAATGCACCCTTGTCCTCTCTGATCTTCCACCACCTCATCTTGGTCCTATCAGCTCTACCCTGTCGGCTCCCAAACAAAACACAAACTTCTCGTCCTTGCATAAAAACTCTCCATGGTCTTGTGGTGGAGCTGGAGGGGCAAAGGTCCTGGGGCAGAACTTTACTGGCCCTTAGGAGTGGAGAGATGGGAGAGACAAGCTCTCTTGCAAACATCCATCCTGCCAGGGGTTAAGGCATCACCCAGAGTGCTGTTCTGCACATTACTCAAGAGTTTCCAAGCCACTCTTCTGTTCCTCTTGCTATGTCAGGGAAGAAGTAAACTAGATGCTGACTTCACATTATGTGCAAAGCGGAACTCATGGTTTGTTTTCATCAAACCAACCAGTCAGGAGGCCAAGAACAAACCTTGGATTCCCAAAATGTGGTTTGTTTAAGGGAAACATAAAGCCAGCCTCTGATTTGTTTCATCCCCAGTGTGGAAGGAGTAGTGGAGGAGCTATTCAGGAACTTCAACTCATTCACATTAAAGCATTTTAAAAAAACACCCACTATGGTTTAATGTGAAGTGTGAACCAGACCACAGTAAAATAGCAGCAAAACAAACAAACAAACAAACAAACCTGCATGTGTATTGAAATAAGTTGAATATTGCATTACTCACCCTCAACAATACTGGTGCAAATACCTGCCGTACTGCCTGATAAAGCATATTTATAGGAGAATCTAGCATAGATGATACAAGAATATTGCTATGAAGGTTCTCTTCTGTGATTATATCTGGTCGTAGTTTGAAGAATACCAGCATTCTGTCTTCTGAACTGCCAGCTTCAACCTATACAATCAAGAAACATAAATATTCATATAGTCTAATGAAGAAAACTTATTAACCAAAGTGGTAGTATTTATAAACCACTAAAATTAAAGTGCATGTAAATTACAAGTATAGTGATGTGCTTCTTGCTCGTACTCTGCATCAGCGATTCCCAAAGTTTAGTCGCAGAGCACTTTTCTGGATGGAAATTTGTCACAGAGCACTATTGCTGCTCTTATGCCAAAGGCACGTATGTGCATTGTTCTTTCTAATCTCTTCACAGAGCACTGGAGATGCTTCACAGAGCACAGTTTGGGAACCACTGCTCTACATTATATACAAGAATCATGAGTATGTTGCCTGACCATCTTGTACAGCATATGGTTTATCCCAGGGAAGACTCACTTCAGGTTTGTGACTTTTTTGTTTTGCTAAAATCCCAATAGTTTTCCAAAGGTTTGGAATGTATAAACCATGAATGCTTGAGATCACTTATCAATTAAACAGCAGCTAATTTGTGTCAATGCAGCTACTTTATACCAGGGAAGATTACTTGTCTACCTAGCCCAGTCTCCAGAGTTTTAAGCAGAGGTGTTTCCCATGATCTGCAAACCTGCTATTTTTTCCTCCTTTTTATAAAAACAAAGGTGCAAGTCTTTTTGCTTAAGAATTCGGCTTGTTTTGCTGGATCTGACCATCTAGTTCAGCATTCTTTATAAGAATTCCAACAAATAGTATGCAACAGGTGATCCACCTGAAGGTGGCTGTGGCCAACTTCCTTCTGCCCACCTCAGCTTATACATATGCAATAAAAACAGTGGAAACAGATTAAAATAAGTGTACAGTCTAAGCACTGCAGCACTACAGTCTAAGCTCCATTAATTTCAGGGGAATTTGTAGGCCTCCTATAAAATCCTAAAAGAAAATGCACACAGCCTCAGTCTATCTATCCACAAAGGATGAGCACCTGCTCAGGCAGAGTTCTGTACACCCATTTCTCTAGTGTGTTAAGTAACTGGATCATACATCACACACTGTGGTATACTTGGATGTTTTATTGCTGTAATCTAATCTCTCTCTTATATTACTGCAGTGCATTACATGTGGGGCTGCCTTTGATGAAAGTCCAGAAACTACAGCTAGTGCAGAATTCAGCAACCAGATTATTGATCAGAATCAGAAAGCCTGAGTGTATTACATCGATTCTGGCCTGACTCTGCCAGTTTCCAGGTTCAATTCAACTGAAAAAGTAGTGAGGGAAGCAAAATTTCCTCAAATTTCCACTTGTCAGTCATACACCCAGTGGTTAAAAGCACAGGAGCCCTGGCAGGGCAGAGTGGCAGACTTGTAAGAGGCATACCGGATAGTATCTCAGCATTCAAGTGCCTAGAAGCCTGGATTCACAAGGGGATCCTCAAAACATGCAAACATGCTACAAAGCTGCAATCCTCCTCTCACCCTCAGTTCTCAGGATGCCAAAGAATCATAGAATTGCAGAGGGAGAAGGGACCACAAGGTTTCCGCATTGCCCAACAACCCTCAGATTTAATATTCTTGTGCTCTACCAACTGCGCTATCCCTGCTGTATAGCAGGCTGCAGTCGCAACAGTGCAATCCTAAGAAGCCCAAGCTACATTTGGCCGGGGGTCTGCCCCAGATGAAGACTCCAGAGGGACACCACTGGGGCTCCCAGCCTTTGTGTGTGTGTGTGTATACGCAAACGTGCAAGGAAGGGTGCCAAACTGGGTGTCTGGCCCGGCTGAAATAAAGCCTCGTTTTGCTCCTGGCTTGTTTCTTGGGAGCAAACCCAACTTTTTCAAGCCATCCTGCCCCAAGCGCCGGTGCGATCCTAAACTCGGGGGGGGGGGTGATCCCCCTTGGATTCCACGGGGCTCCGCCGTCGTGGCTCGACTTGCGTTGCTGGGAGCCGCAGCTGCTGCTCAGGAAGGCAAGCCCCGTACCCTGTTGGAGACCACGATCTGGCGGTCCTCCGAGTGCTGCACGCACAGCAGGAACTCGTTGCCGTCGTCCAAGAAGTTGGCCAGCTCGGGGCCGCCCGAGAGCGGGGCGAGGCTGGCGGACGACGACAGACCGAAGTAGTTGGCGGCCGTGGCCGAAACGAAGATCTTCCTCTTGTCTCCATCGCCGTCCCCGTCCAGAGGCATGGCGGCCGGCAGAGGCGCGGGAGGCGCGGGGAACCTGGGAGGAGGAGAGCTCTTCAGACGGGCATCGTGCTCGGGACTCGACCCGGGATCTGGAGAAAGAGACGGGGGGGGGGCGGAGCGGGACAATTTTCCAGGGCTTGTTAGGATTGCCTCACGATAAGAAACGAAAGTGGGCGGTGAAGGCTATTTAAGTAATATTCAAAATAAAAGCTGTCCTGAAACCGGTGTCGAAGGGGAAGGGGGCCCGACAACGCATACCAAGCAGGGAGCGGTTCTCTGAGAGGCGGGTGGGTGGCGTGGGGGTGGGGGGGGGCCCGAAAGAGCCGCTACTACACGGCCCAGCCTCAAGAGACAGGAGAGAAGCCGGGCTGCGAGGCCAGGCGGCGATGCGAGGCCCGGTTGCTATGGTAACGCGGGGCAAAAATGGCCGCCAACCCCCCCCCCCCCCAGTGGAAGCCGTCTGCGCGTGCGCGCGCGCCTTCCCAGGCCAGAGCAAGCGACGGCCGCTTTCCAGAACGCGAGATCGGCAGTCGCCAGGCCAGGCCGGTTCTGCGCGCCACGTGAAATACGAAAGCAAGCGGGGCTCGGATCGCCCAGGGCTAGTGTATCAAGCCTCCCGTTTGCTACTCCGGAAACAGCCCGAGGGAACTGCTGGGTTGTCGTTGGTTTTTATTTATTTATTTATTTATTTCTTTATGTTAAACAACAGTTTAACGGAATGGATTGTTTTCTCTTAAAAAGTTTTTTTAAAAAAACAAACAATCGTACTGCGAGTTTGCATCATTGAATGAGTAACCAACATGCTGTTTCCTGAACAACATAAACTCTTTGGGCAACTAAGTTGCAATTGTTCACTCGCAGAGGTTGATGAATGGCAGGCAGCCAGGATGAAGCTCACGACCCTCTCCGCTTATGGAGAGGACCATCACTGATTGTTATGCTGTGGTGAAGCCCCGAGCACTGCCTTAATCATATTGGGAGTCTAGTTGGTGGTAGCCCCGAAAGTGGCCTTTTCAGGTGCAAGGCAGAGCTGGGCTGGCTCAGGAGCCACCGGATTGTGAGGCCGGGGTGGACTTGAGCGATGCGGCGCCCTGAGCGAGGACAAAATTTGCCCCCGCCAAAAAAAAAAAAAAAATTCTTATTTCCACAGTACTGTACTGTAAATCCTTTTGTAATTTGCTTTTTACACGAATATTCTTCCTATTGCTATTTTGTACCGCCTGGGCACGGCACACTGTATGTGGGGGAACTGCCCGCAGCACCCTCAATCCGGCGCTGCTAAGGCTAAGGGGAAAAAAAGAAAACCAGTCACCCCACACCTCACTTTCCACCCTGACCAGCAGGAGCCGCCTGGGCTTCAGATGCTGCTTCCCCCTGGAGACCTTGGGGCAGAGGGAAGCTTGCCTGCAGCAAGATTCTTATGATGACATAAACCAGTCTTTGCCAGCCACTTTGGACTACAACTCCCATCAGCCCCCGTCCCCCAGGCAGGCTTATGGGAGTTGTAGTCCAAAGGACCAGAGAGCGGGCTACAGCTCGCTTCCCCTCAGATGCGATGCCCTGACGCCATTTCCTTGGGGTGTAACACCGTCTCCCCTTGACCTCCACTGGGCTTGCTCCTGAGTAAACATGCCTACGGCTAGCGGTGCTGCTTAATTAAGGGGGAGGGTGGCTCGAGTGCTTAAAATACACACACACACCCTCAAATTTATTTTTATAATATTATAGCGGGAGAGGGGAGCTGGGCGAAGCGCACGCTTATTGTCGGCTCACAACGCCCCGCTGTCCCCTCAGCGGCCCTGAGGCGGGCTGCGTCACGACCTCCCACCCCCCCAGGCGGGGCGGGGCCAGAGTGTTGGCTCCGCCCCCGTCTGTTAGCTCCGCCCGGCGACGGGGGCAGGCTGGACGAGCCTTCGCTGCGAGGCGCGCGCGCGCCGCGTTCGAGACGCGCCTCTGTCACTTCCTGCTCCCGCCTCTCCGGGGCGGCGCGGCGCGTCTCCTCCTTCTCCTCCTCCTCTTCCGCTCTTTACCGGCGTTGCCGCCGCCGCCGCCGCCGCTGCTTCTCCCTCAGGAAAGCTCTTTCTTTCGCTCCCCCCCCTCCATATTCCCCCCTTCCCACACCTGAATCTACCAGGCGCGGCGGCGGCGGCGGCGGCGGTGACGACGACGAGCTGAGGGGAAGGAAGGCAAGAGCCGCGACGGCACCGGCAGCTTCTCCGCCGCCACCTCCGCCTCCTCCTCCTCCTCCTCAGCCGCGAGGGAAGGAAGAGGCGGCGGCTCCCTCCCCCCTGCCCAGGGGCCCCGCGGCCCTCCGCCTCCGCGCCCCCGTCCGGGGCGAACCGAGGGAGATGCCCGTGAAGAAGAAGCGCAAATCCTCGGGGCAGGCGGGGGACGAGACGGGCCTCAAGAAGTGCAAAATCAGCAGGTACCAACAGCCACCGCGGCGGCGGACGGGCCCAGTTCTGCGGCGGCGGCGGCGGGGGGGGGGGTAACCGGGGTGGGGACCGAGCGCCTTCTTTCTCCCCCTCCTCACCGTTGCCTTGGTGACACAAGGCGGGAGAGGGTCTTTTGTGATACCAGAAAGGCAGCCTTTAGCGAGGGGGGTTCCCCTCCCCTCTTGCATTTGCACCCAGGGGTGCCATCTTAAATATTTGGGGGGGGGCAGGTCAGCCCCTTCCCGCATAATCACATGATGAGGCACATGAATGCTATTTGAATGGCAGTGGCCTACAATTTGGGGTGGCGTTCCCCTCAAATATTTTATGGGGGGGGGCTGAAGGGACCTCTGGTCCCTAGTTGGCTCCTATGTTTGCACCTCACCTTTTCGGACACATATGCCAGGCTGTACCCTATCCTTGCGCAAAGTGAAGCTTCAACAATTTATTGCAGGTTATGCATATCCTTTCATTTTTCAGCCTTATGTTTTAACTCTGCCCCACCCTGAACAAAACTTGGTATGTTTCTTGGGGCACAGGCATCCTTCGCGTACACACATGCGCACGCACACACACACACACACACACACACACACCTTCCCGTGTGTACCACTGAAGCAGTGCTGCAAACGTGCAGCTGTAGTTCTTCTATCAAGCAGTGCATAATGCTGCAGTAGGCCTTTGTCAAAAAGTTGTGCCTGCTTGTCTTGCAGTGCTGGTTCTGAACAGAAACACCAACAGCCTTTTTTTGCACCACCAGCCAGGCCCTATCTCATGTATGGACTTGATTCACTTTGTGTCCCCAGCCTGTAGATCTTGAATTGGCATTGCCTCATCAGAAGCCAGCTAATGCAGAGTCAGGCCATTCCTCCATGTAGCTTCGTATTGTCTACCAAGACCGGCAGCAGATCTCCATGGTTTTGAATGGGCATTTCCCAACCTTGTTCGATGACGCCAGTGGTTTAATGTGGGACGTTATGTGTGCAAAATATGTGCTGTAGCTCTTCCTCTCTAAGCTCTTGCCAAGCTGTGTCATAACTGGGTCATGTTGTGCTGGTTTATGATGCCAGACTTTGACAGCATCTCTGAAGAGAGGAGGTTCCCCACCTACTATTTCCAACTTGCTCCATGCAGCGGAATGAATCACTTGATGCTTTTATAGTGGTGTGTTCATGTTTATATAGTATTTTCAGAGTAACAGGATAGGTCTCTGCTCCAAGGTGCATACGTTCACTTCTCCTGTCAGACCATTTCCCTGTGACAGAAATGCCTGTGTGCTTTATCTGTCCAGAGATCAACTCAATCCCTAAAGTTCTATCTACTTATCCTCTGCATGTCACATATGCAAATTCTATACAACAGAAAGATGCAACCACCACTGCAGGAGCGCTGTCTGACTTCCAAAGATCTCCCATTTGGCTTCCACCATAGCATCTATACCAAGGTCTCACCCTTCTCTGTTATATATCTCAACCGCTTTCTCTAATATAAACTTAAGATTCAGGGAAACAGTTCTTCAAATTACCCTCCAGAGTTACTTCTCAGCACCCTTAACAAGCTGCACTTCCCAGGATTCTCCATTACTGCTGAAGTAGTATACAAGTCCTCTGAAATTATGGTGTATATGTGACCTCCAAGGAAGCGCTTAATGCAACCTTTCATTGCTACCTTATTTTGCATGCTACTCTTATTTGAACAGTAGCAGTCAGTTGGGCAACATGGACAGGGCAGAGCAGTGTTGGTCATGTGCCTTCCCAACACCAATGATTGCTGCTGGTCCCTGAGATGAGTGGGAAGCACAGCACAGTGTGGGTATGCTTGCAGGAGCACTGGATTGGCTTCACAGCCAATCCTCTCAGGAACTGGCAATGACACTCAGTTCTGGGAAGGCACATGGACAACCCTCCCCTCCCTGCACCGCCCCATCAACCTGTACTGTATTTTGCACTGCTTTGAGAAACCTTGATTTAGTGGCTTTTATGTCGGACAAAGAACAACTCTTTGTTCCATAAATTAGGGTAATAATTCTGCTTATGCTACCAAACTCTAGATATTCTCATATATCTAGTATAAAGTCTGTCTGGGTGTTAGGCCATGAGTTTCTCAGGGCCATGTCCTACACATTGGAAAAGCATGTTTTGTTTTATGTGTGGTAAGAACCTGTGTTACCTACAAAGAGATACTTGCCATTAGATTTCTTACTACACATATAGCCAAATGCTTGCACAAATCAGTATCTGTTGCTATGTGCAAGTTACACCATTGTTCTACATTCAGACTATTGGATTTTAATTTCCTGGAAGCAGTTGGTTTTTTTTACTAAATATGCACCAATGTAATATAATCAAATATGCTGGTATTGCAGATGGAAGCAGTGGCAGAAATATTCAACCAATCTCCTTCATTGGCATAAAAAGTGCATTATATGCATGGATCAGAACACAACACAGTTAATGAAACATGGTAGGAGATACTTTAGGACAAAACTGTCCGAACATCATGAGGTACGAAGATGGCTCTTAGGATCTATGGTGACGTAATTTCATAGTGTCACTCAAAAATCTTGCCACATTCCAGATAGCAGAAATATTTAGGATGATGCATTGAAATACATTTGGGATAGCCAGGTTGCAACCGTCATCTCTTGCCTGCCCCCCAGCTTAGAATATAGATTCAGCCCATCCCCTTCACGTTCTGTCATCTGTCTTCCCTTCTAGCTTGCAGCAGGACAGATTTCTTAAATAAGAGGAAGGAGAAAATTGGCAATGAGTGGAGTGAGCAGTGGCTGCATCAGAGAAAAATTTATATAGTGCTTTCAGTGTCCACAGCATTTTAGAGTACAATAAAGCAAGCCCTTGTCCAGAGGAGCTTACCATCTGACATTCAACGTGAGGGATACTAACAGAGGAGCAGGAGGAAAGTGGAGGCAGGGGCAAATAGTAAAGCAATTTGGGGCAGCTTTAGCTGCATATGTGTTGGCTGCTAGAGGATGAGTTTCTGACAATCCAGTTACCCAGGTTGCCATTTGTCATACGCAGAAGTCAACATGATTCTAAAGGCATCTCTGCAGATATATGCACAAAATTGGCAACACCATGAATAGTAAATTCTTGCACTTTGCTTTTCTGTACTTGAAGCTATGTTTAATTATGTATTCAGGAACAGAATGGATTAGATGCTTCACTTTAAACATCAAATTGTCAAGTGCTTGTTAGCAGCAACAGTTGAGTGAAGTGCAGCACTGTTATGACTTGCATTAAAATACTCACTTCATGGGGTATGAGCGGCACCTGGGATTCAGACTTTCAGTTAAACCTGAAACTTTGTTTTCAGATGAAACTGCTAGTCACAGATACCATTATTACATGACATGTAAAAACCATTGACTCTTAGCTGCCGTGTACAGTTGAGAAGACATGTGTTTCTAAGCCTGAAAAATAGAAAATAAGTCCCTTTGCATTTAGTAGGGCATACAGTCAAGGTAACATAATTAAGATGAAAACATTACAACAATTTTATTCTGTTCCCTGCCTTTTAGATAAGGTTTCAAGCTGCCTACAAAAGACTTGAAACATTAAAAACAGCACTCAAGGCACCATAACATAATATAAAGACAGAGATATAAAATCATCCTGAACTCATTCAGTTGCCAGTCTACCACCAAATGAAACAAGTAACTTGCTTTCCTGAGTGAATGGATAGCAAAAGCTAGAGTCCCCTTCAGGTTGTAACAGATTTCACACAGTTTGAGGTTCTAGTCAGTCCATTTCCGTGGCCATTATGTCAAATAGGCTAGGTTCAGAACAGCAGAGAGTTTAATTTTAGCGATTTCTGAGAATATAGTCCATCAACATTAATTTACATCTATGATCACTGCTACTGTCAGGTCAGAAAGAAACAGAAAATGCTTGTCCGAGGGCAGAGCTTTTCCCTTGATTTCCCATGGATCATTTTGTTTATCCTTTGTTCTACAACTAACTAGTATTAGTGCCTGTACAGTGGTGCCTCGCAAGACGAAATTAATCCGTTCCGTGAGGCTCTTCGTATAGCAGTTTTTTCGTCTTGCGAAGCAAGCCCATTGACAGCTTAGCGGATTAGCGCTATTAGCGGTTTAGCGGCTTTTAGCGGATCAGCTGATAAGTGGCTTAGGAAAAGGGGGGGAAACCCACAGGAACTCACAAGACATTTCGTCTTGCGAAGCAAGCCCATAGGGAAATTCGTTTTGCGAAGCGCCTCCAAAACGGAAAACCCTTTCGTCTAGTGGGTTTTCCGTCTTGCGAGGCGTTCGTCTTGCGGGGCACCACTGTACTTGCAAGCAATGCGGTTCATAACAGTTAGCGGCCATGATAGGGATGCAGATCCCCATATGCTTCAGAAGGCACATCCAGTAGTTTGCCTAGAGGAGCTGCACATCAAGATCTGCATCAGTTATGGTTACTTCCAAATGCAGAGCTCCTTTGCTCAGCGGTGTATCTGAATGGCAGTGCAGTTTTCCAAGTTTTCTAAGATACTTAGTTATTTTAACTATTAAGTGCACTTTGTGAGGACCTAAATTATTTCTGATTTCAAACATATAGTGGCCCAGTTTGTGTGCTGCCTAAAACCGTAGTTTAAAACAAACTGGTTTAATGTGAATGAGCAGCATGTTGGTGCACACTGTTCAAAAGTTCCCATGTTGCTCCTGCTGCTGCCACACCACATACAAAATAAGCCAGAGGTTGGCTTGTCGTGCCATCCAAACCCCAGCTTGTGATTTCTCTCCAAGCAAGCATTTAACCAAGGTTTGTTCTAGTTCATGATTTAGTTGGAGAGAAACAAACCCTGAGCCTGAGTTTTGATGACAGGACAAGCCAGACTCTGCAGCGGGGTAGGAATGAAGCTGGAATCTTTGAGCAGCCTGCATTGTATTGCTGTTTGTTTCTTTGAAATGTGGAATACTTACGTGTTTACTTGAAGAGGAAGAAGCAAGGAATACTCTCAATCTGACATTCTGAAACTGTAAACACTCTGAAACTTTTAAAAATCAGCAAGTCATGATCAAACAGTACACATTCATTTTAGGTATACTTTGGGGTGGTTGTTGTTGTTTTTTTTTAAAAAGTGTGCCTGTTTTTAATAACTTGCTATTGGGAATTTTCCCAAGACGTGATATTTACTGTAGGTTTTTCTTATGTCTTCATAAGCTACTGCAGGTCTCAAGCTTCTAGTAAAGTGATAAGTGGTGAGGAGCATTTTTCAAGCAAGAAGTGCCTGGCTTGGTTTTATGAATATGCAGGTATGAAGTTGGTACATTTCTAAATTCTAGTTTTTGTTTCAGTTATTTAGTAATAATTGATAGCTGTTTCTTTCCTCCTCAAAATTACTATTTCACTTACACGTTCTTAAGCATAATAGGGTGGGGGGCATTTGTCTACAGTGTCCAATTTTTTAAAAACCGCTTGAAGCTTGCAAGACAGTCTTGCAAACAGTTACTGAAGGAATGATTGCTTACCTTAACATTGTTTGCCTGTCCCTTCTACCCAAAAGTCCATGAGGTTCACTGCTGGCACTTGTCAGTCAACAGTAAAAGGCCATTCTTATCTCAGGCTCTGATTTTGTTTCACTCATAAACATCTACTGACCCTTAAGGAAATACTGAAGCATCAAGAATTTGGAGCCTCTTGAGAAGAACACCAGTTTGGGATGATTATATCTCGCTCCAAACTACAGAATTATGTTTTAATGTGTCTTTGTATGTAAGTGAATGAGAGCCTGTTTTGTGTAATCAGATACGCTGCACTGACCACTTAGCTTGTTTAAACCTCTGTGCTTTCACAGAAAAGGGGTTAATCTGAGGCTAATCTGAAAGCATTGAAGAGAGTCCCTTGAATAATTGCCTCTGTTTGTTCAGAACTGTAAACAGTGGCATGACATTCCCTCAGGCATACTGAGGTGGTTGAAATTTGGCTATCTCACTCCAAACACACAGTGAACTGAGTTGATGAGCTGGAGGACTTGCTTCTCAGTTAGGACTCTTGGTTCAGCATAGTAGTCCTAAACCAAATATATCCAACAATGTATTGTTTAAATTGGTCTTGTGAAATTTGCAGCCATGTGTTCAGTGGCATTGGTCTAGGTCCAGGGACCCCAGGTGTCTGAACAATTGAAAAACAACGTGGGTTAGGGGCAATTTATAGCAGATAACTGGCACAAAGGCAGGGAGTGCTTAACCCTTCTTGTGTCTGTTAATATCTCTGTCCAATCCAAATATGGATGTGCTGCCTAGCATTTTGCTTGATCAGAAGTAAGACTAGTATGATATTAGTATGGCATGTGTTAGCTTGATTTCTTTTGTTTTGAAGGTGATGATGAAGTGGTAGGGCCAGAAGGAATGGAGAAATTCTGTGAGGACATTGGCGTTGAACCTGAAAATGTAAGTCTTGTCCCTAAAGACCAATATGCTATTTCCTGCAAATCGTTAGACTCAGATTTTCAAGTCTTCCTCCTCCTCCCCAACAAACGTCTTCTTCACTTGCATTGTGCATTAATTTTACTGGTGGAAAATGATGTGCTTAACCCCTCCCCATTCACCAGTTCTCCAATACACATGCCTATTCATCAGATTTCTATGCTGCCTTTCCATAAAATGATGTTTAGAGTGACTCACAGTAGCTGTGCAAGCAGCTACAAAATATCGAAGTAGACCAAAAATATTTATAACTCTCTCTCTCTCTCTCTCTGGATATATATATGTACTGAACACACCAAATTCTTAATAGAAATGGTTGTTTAATAAATAACAATATCTAGGGGTCTGTAATTTTGGCTGGCCTTGGTATCCAAACCAGAGATTGTGGTCACCAGATTTCTCTCCCCTCCCATTTGAATAAATCCTCCCCACCACCCTTTCTGTACGAGAGGAAGGTGAGGAGTCTGTTGTTAGTTGAGTGCCTCCATGCATCTACAGCCAAGCCAGCCTTCTACCAGCCTTTCCTATAGGAAAAGCCAGGAAAGGGCAGACCAGCTTGGGTGCTCAGAGGAGTGTTAAACCAGACAGCTCCTCAGTGAAGCAGCCAAACAACCCCAGTTTACCTCGCAATCTTGGATTACCCCGTAACTGCTAGGCTGATATATACTGTATTTGCACACCCTTCCACAGCTTCAAATTTTACAGGAAGTCTGGTCACCTGTCTCCTTGTTCACAAGGCAGCGGCACAGTTGCCGTGATGACCAGAAATATTGAGACCTGACATTGCAATAATGTACACCTTTAGTTAACAGTTACTTTGTATCAGAAAACTCAAGAATAGCAATTGGTTCATTTTCTTACATATGAAACTATATATTGCAATAACTACCTAATAAAATGGTTTTGCATTACCTCTACAAACACAGGTTTGGTTACGTCTTTGCCAAGATAACACCACAAAACTTAAGGGGGAAAGTCTTCTACAGTTGAACTAATTTTAAATCACATCTTCATTTTGAATCCTTGTGGATTTGTATTGCTGTTCAGAGAAAATAAACCAGGTGTTAAATAGATAGTGTTTTTATTGTAAACATATGTTATTAAATTATTATTGGAGCATCTTTCCAGGTGTTGGTCTGAAGCTACTTACATAAAAATTACAAAATATCATCAGTACAACAAACATAAAACTATAAGAATCGCCCCCCAAAAAACAACCAGTCAGTCAGACAATTAAAATCAATAGCAAAAAATAGTCAGGATGCGAAACAACCATCATCAGTATATTTCTGTCCTGATTGGTCTACATTAGTACCTGCAGGACAGAACAGCATGCCTATCAGAAGAGGTATGTCGTTAGGACCTTCCAAAAGGCTTGAAGCATAGGAGGCTGCCATAGATCTGCTGGCAGGAGTTCCAAAACCATGGAACAACCATGGAAAAGGCTCTCTCCCTCATGGCGCCCAACCTTGTTGATGTAGGAAATGAACACATGAGGAGGGCCTCCATTATAGATCTCCATGTGCAGCAGGCAGAAACAGGTGCAGGCAGTCCATCAGATAGCTTGAATTTTAATTTCTCCTTTTTCCCATTCCCATACAGATTATTATGCTAGTTTTAGCCTGGAAACTGGAGGCTGAAAGCATGGGATTTTTTACAAAGGAAGAATGGTTAAAGGGGATGACCTCATTACAGTAAGCTTTTTATATTTGAAATCATCTTCATGCATGGCCGAAAGTGCAAACTTTTTCTACAGAATCTTAGCAAAGAGCATAGCAGATGGAATGTTGGGCACTATTATCAAGAAGGCTTTTGGCTTTGACCTGGAAAGGTCCTGTCACTTTCTGGTGCTCCTAACTTAAAGACCACTGAACTTTGTGTTGAACTCTACTTTAAAAAAAATATCAGAAAAGCAAGTGCTCCTATGAATTATTGATGTGTGATTTATACAGGTGTAAAACAAAAATCAACTTGCAGGCTGTTTGATGCATAATAATATTTCTCCTATTTTATATGGCTGGGACTGATAGGAGTTATAGTCCAAAACAAATGAAGAGCACCACATTGAGGAAAGCTGAACGAGAGTAATAATGTCCTCCCCACTGAAGTCCTAGGTCAATTGGTGGTTAGAGCAGGCATCTTTTTGGCAGCCAAGAGGGAAGCAAGTTCACTGCAGCTATTTCTTCACTGGTCAGTGAGGCCAGACAGGGTGCAACCTTCCAGTGTCCCTTGTTCCGAGAATGTCCTTTGAACCTCTCTTGGTATATTCTCTGTAGAAACAGCCCTAATCCTGGTAGTTTAAATGCTTTTCTACTACAGTGGTGCCGCGCAAGACGAATGCCTCGCAAGACGGAAAACTCGCAAGACGAAAGGGTTTTCCGTTTTTTGAGCTGCTTCGCAAGACAATTTCCCCTATGGGCTTGCAAGTTTGTTTCCTTTTTCTTAAAACCGTTAATACAGTTGCGCCTTGACTTCAAGGAGCAACTCATAGCACGCGGTGTGCATCTCCGTAGGGGCAAGAACGCGTGAAGGCGGGTTCTGAGGGAGAGGGAGCTTTGTTTCGGCGAAAAATAGCAAGGCGCGCACACTTCCCTCCCCACAACTCCCAGTTAGGGAGGCCAGGCTCCGGGGCTCTTCGGACGGGGCTCCTTCCTTCTCCCCCCCCCCAGCGCCCCGGCGGTGACAAGAGCGCCTGCCCGGGCCCTCCAGCGCTCGCCCTGCGAGGGGCGCCCC
Organism: Podarcis erhardii; assembly: GCF_964252035.2. Lineage (NCBI taxonomy): Eukaryota > Metazoa > Chordata > Lepidosauria > Squamata > Lacertidae > Podarcis > Podarcis erhardii. The sequence continues at coordinate 21,369,604 of NC_138508.1, read as the reverse complement.
CTACCTGCATCTCCGCGCTTTCCAACCCCGCGACGGCTGCGGCAAGTTTGCCTCTCAGTGTGTGTGCGCGCGAGTGTGTTTTCTCCTCGCCCCGCTCGAGTTAGTCCCCACGCAGCGCAGGCAGCAGGTGAGTCATCCTTTGGCAGCGCCAGGCAAGGTCAGCTCAGGAGCCACCGGGGACGCGCCCCCGCACTCCTCTCCAACGGGCTGGATGCACCCCTCTCCGCTCGTGCGCTTCTGGCTGGCTGGCCGGCTGCAGCAGCAACAGGGGCAATAGGCATCCACCGTCGCCAACGCTCCCTCCCTTCCTCCTGCCCGCGGCGGGCGGCTGGCTGGCTGGCTGGCTGGCTGGCGCTCTCGCTTTCTTTTGGGCTGCTGCTGCAGAAGGGATTTTGCACCAGACAACTTTTAGGCCGGTAGGAGTTTTGACTACTGCGGCAACAGCAGCAGCAGCAGCAGCAAGACGGCGCCGACTGTAGTGCTAAGGGTCGGAGCAAGGCGAGCGGAACCGATCCCGGGGGCTCAGGCAGCAACCTCCGCCCCGCCTCCCCCCACGCCCGCTTCTCCCTCCCTTCCAAGCACCCCCCTTTTTTGAGGTTTTTGAAGACCAAAACTTTCCCGACACCGTGCTTCGCAAGACGGAAAAAATCGCAAGACGGAAAAACTCACGGAACAAATTAATTTCGTCTTGCGAGGCACCACTGTATTTTGTTTAAAGCGTGCATTGAAAAAGTGTATTTTATATATTTCTGTCTCTTCCCCCCCCCCCAAAAAAAAAAGAATGTATGGCATGTAATTTTTTAATCTTTTACTTTAAGATGTGACTGCTCGGAAAAGCTGCAGAGTAAATTTGATTTTTTGCGCTCACAACTGAATGATATTTCAACATTTAAGAATATCTACAGATATGCCTTCGATTTTGCAAGGGTAAGTGCATCTTCTCCTTATAAAAACATTCAAGGAACTTGCCATTTATATCTGAGTGCTGCCTTTTTTTAATCTCTTTAGGATAAAGACCAGAGAAGTCTGGATATTGACACTGCAAAATCTATGTTAGCTCTTCTACTTGGAAGAACGTGGCCTCTGTTTTCAGTATTTTACCAATACTTGGAGGTAAGCACACATTTTAAAAAATAAAAGGTGTTGCATATTTTGATTTGCCTTGTGAATAGGTCTACAAAAACACCATAAATAACAACAAAAACAAAATCTCAGCTGATCTCCAGTTTATGAACGTGTACCTTCTTGGTCTCACTATAGGCAATCCAGTGAGGCAGTTTAAGCCTTTTTTCATTTCCTCCTTGCTTTTGGAATGGGAGAGAGTGCCTCTATTTCTATACGCACTCAGTTCCTTAGTTCCATTTCTATACTGACCATCAACCAAATTTCATCTGCTGAGTGGTTATGTCCACCCTACCTTCATATTTCACAAGAAATGTTTGGGTTCCTACATATGTTTCAACCCACTAGAAATAAAATATTTTATAATTGTTGGCACTACATTAGAATGGAGAAGCAGAATTAGATTTGCATGGCATCACCACTAGGTGGGTCTTGTGGATAAGATGTTGGAACTTCCTGTGCTTTCTATATCAACTTCAGCTCCTGGTGCTTATGCATATCAATCCCATTGCCTTTCTGTGCCACATGATGTCATTTGCTACCAGCTGCCCTTTTCCATGTTTGCATGCCTTCCTTTGAGCCTTGCACAACATTGCTCCCCATTCCCAGGCAATAAATCTTCAAGGCGGCTCCTCCACCCCACACCTGCTTCTTCCTCAAACATTTCCTCAGTACTGTAATAACTTGGCTTGTGCAAAGAAAACTGAACACATTATTGTTCCTAAATGCAACACATTGCGGGCTGAGACCTGATGTCTTATTTTTCTGCAGCAGTCAAAATACAGAGTAATTAACAAAGATCAGTGGTACAATGTGTTAGAATTCAGCAGAACTGTCCATGCAGATCTTAGCAACTATGATGAAGATGGGGCATGTGAGTATTCCCATTTCAATTAAAATACTCTAAGTGATACTTTAATCCCTGCAGATTTATCTCTCAATCTCAGGCACTGAAATCAGGAAATAAAAATCCGTCTGCATTTCTTTGGAGATCCTCTCTCAATAGGCAGAGTTATCCTCTCTGAAGAGCAGGCAGAGGAATCTTTTACCCCCAGTGTAAGCGCTAAGCAGTGCTAAGATTGAAGGGAATGTCCCCTTCCTCCTCTTTAAAGGGCAGGCTCCTCCCCCCAACCTACCACTGGAGAGCAGGTGAGTGGGAATGCTGCCTTTTACTTTGATCCTTCTGTGCAAATGAAAGGCAGGATTTTCTCCCACTCCCGCCTCAATACTGGAATGGGTAAGGCTGGAAGTGCTGCATGTGTAAGATGCATTTCTGCATATTTGTGTGAGAGTGTATGTATGAGTATATGTGAGGCGGTATATGCCTAGCGAATGTGGGTGCTGCATACGTGAGAGTCGTGTAGTATGTGCACACATACATTAACCTCCCCACTGCTGAGATGTGGCCCTCAGGGATGATTGAAACAGGTTAGCCACTCCTGAGCTAGAGCTACATGTTAAGATGATTTAAGACTTAATACTTTCTGTCTTTGTTGTGATTCAACTAAAACGCAACATGTTATAAGTGGCATTATTTCTTCTGCAGGGCCTGTTCTTCTTGATGAATTTGTGGAGTGGCAAAAGGTTCGCCAAGCATCATAGCAAGAGCAGCTTTGAAGAAGGTCTGGATCTTGTGATGTTGCAAAAACTGAGTCAAAACCAAGGGTTGCGTTCACATCCTTATGAACTTTAGTCATTTTTTTCCTTTTATTTTTAAAGGAAGCCTTGTTACATGTGAAATGGGCATTGAACCACACCTCTTCTGAGACTGAAAATTGGAGGGTTTCGTCTTAAGTTTCTAGCATTTCAGAACAATAAAGATTCAGATTTGTAACAGTCTTAAAAGTGAAGGATATCCCTTGAATATGACTGTGGTTTCCATGTTCAAAACCAAAACATTGTAGAGTGCATCAGAAGTATCTTGTATGAGTGTTTGAATCCTGGAGATGTGTTTAAAATTGTAGTTGTAAAGGAATCTGATATGGTAGGTCACTGATGAAATGATTGTTTTTAGGAAGAAATGTTAACGTCAAAGCTTTGGCTGGTGTTTTGCCAACACCCACCATCGCTTGTGCCATAGTTTACAACTTCATATGGAGACATGGCCTTAAAATATTTTTTTCTGCAGTTCCCAACATTTTGTCTTCTAATGAAACATTCATAATTGTCTTAATTATGAATTAAGTTAAAAGGTACTAAAAGGATGGTGATGTCGGTAGCATCTGTAGGACCTTGAAAACATTAAACTGTGTTTGATTAGAAATTGGCCTAAATATTTTTTTTAAAAAAAAAAAACCCTAGGAAGGCAGAGCTAGAACTTTAATGAAAACACTGCAGATGATTCTCCTTCCTCTTCATCTCCTAATGTGGGCCCTTTGGTTTTATTACCTGATTTCATGTGTCTACTCAGCCTGAACTAAGAAAAGTTGCCGTATCGTCATGTGTTTCATAGCCATTTAGCAAGAACGTGAAAAGGCACAGTTGTGTCTGCAGAGTTGCATTGAAAATCAAGGCATGTGCAGAAAGCTGAACTCAGCTATCTCTCTTGTTTATTATTTGAGCACCATCATAACTTCCATAACATTCAAATTCTACTTCCATATATCTTGAGACAGAGAGATTGGCTGTTTAGTCTGTCAAACATAGGAATTCCCAAGGCCTATTTTGTAATAAATAAATATATGAGGTGAAATGGCAACAAGTTGGCATGGTGAATGTTAAAGAAATCATTTGCATCCCTTCTTCCACTCAGGATGCTATTTCTGTTTACATCATCATCCTTTTAGCAAATCTAGGTCAACTTTATTAATTACCCCCATAGCTTACCATGCTAGGTGAGACATGGTAGTATTTGGCTCAGGATAATGAGAAATGTGTTGTGTGCACTGTAAGCAAGTTCAGGTAGTACAAGATATCCACAATGTTTTGTCCAGACAAGATGTTGCTTTGGTGCATTTCCCCCCTTCCAATCATAGAGTCCTTAAGAATCTGTTTTGGGTATTCAATAGAAAAGGGCTATTTCTTTTGCAGCTCTGCCAGCTGTTCAGGTGTATGTGATCCAAGTTAGTCATTGGAATTGTTTTGCGTCATCTTATAGGGATGACCTTACACTGTGTTATTTTGCTTTTCTGTAATTCTGCACAGGAAAAAGGAGATTGGAGTGAGGGGAAGCATCTAACATTTCAAACTTGCTGCTCTTACTTCATTGCTTGTGTTAATGTGTATGCCATTACATTTTAGATAACCTTGGGAGAGTTCTTAGCCTCATATGAACATGGTCTATACCAGTTTTTGTTTTTGTATTGACATAGCCACTTATTAATATTTGATGCCATACCATCCTAAGTCTGCAGTCTTGAGCATATTTCACCTGGGAGCAAGTCCCATTGAACTTGGTGGTTCTGGGCTGCAAGTTTGTGCATCAAAGGAACACTGTTGGACAGTACAAGATGGCTATTTGATTACCTCCAGAGTGCGAGTGGGCAGAAGAAAATGCATTATCAGATTAATATCGTGGATATGAAAAATGCTGCAGAGTGTCTAAATGAGACATGAGATGTTTTCTTTAAGAGATTGCTTTTGCAAAGTGCTATTTACTGTTCCAAACCCAAATCCTTCGTAAAATCTTTTTTGGTGTTTCCCAGGACAGGCTATGATTTAGGATGATATCTTTCCCAAAAGAGGGCAATGCAGCCTTTAAAAGAAGTACAGCCCCGAGGGAGGCCTGTCACAGTTGGCGCTGGACTGGCCTCTGGTATGGGCACTTTCTCGTGCTCTGATACCGATGGGATGGAGCAGCTTGAAATTGCATTTAGTGATAAGGCACGGGTCGCCACAAGGTCATTCTCCTCCCCTGGTTTTTTGCCATGGTGCTTCCCCTCCAACATGTCCCCATCCTAATTACGTCTACCAGTGATATGCACAATCTCTTGGGGATTAAACCCCGAAGAAAATGGGGCAGACCTCAGAGCAAGCATGCATAGGATTGAACCATCAAGTCATCCTAATTGGCATCCAGTCCTTTGTGTTGTGCTTTAGAAAACCTTTCTCTCAGGTTTTTAAAGTCTCAAGATACGAATCAGGAAAGCGCAACTATGTTTATAATGTAAACAAAACCATCTTTTAATTCAAGTGATTTTTTTAAAAAGTAGCCCAAAGGAGCTGGTATTAACATGGTAAATCGACAGACTGTTGTTTCCACCATTGCCAGTGTCTTTACTTAATGTGAAGGTATCAACTCGCTGTGTATGACTTGTATCTCTGAGGTTTTATCACTATTCTTATAATAAAACCATGTTTCAGGGATTTAGACCTTGTTTTTTGTGAGTGGTTTTTAAAATACCAATATACTATTAAAATGATAATGGGTGTATGTTACATGTTAAGAGCCACTTCTGCAAGAAGATAGAATTACGTTGAGAGAAGCTTTTCCATATTGCTTTTTTTTTTTTTAAGTAAAGACAGAGAGAAAGAAAAGTATTCAGTGTTCAGTTATCAGACACTAATTAAAACTGGAATACTTCCAAATACTGTGGTAGCATAAGAAGGTTTGATTTGTAACACAAGAAATTTTTTAACCAAAACTAATTTTAAAGGGGGGCTCAACATATGCAAACTTCAGGCCTTTTTTGGGAGGGGAGGGATACAGGTTCTACAGTCAATCATGCATGTTAACTATTGACAGTGGAAAATTATGGGTAAGGTATGGATACCCACTCACGCTGAAGAAAATCTCTCAACCATCAAGGTGATAAATTCTCCATAAATCTCCATAGGTCCCATTTGACTAGATTGGTGAAATCTAGCTTCTATTGGTTTCCTACCAACTTATTTTAGTCAGGTGTTTCTTTTTGTCCATCAAATTTGTAGAGCACCCAAGTCCATGAAATGGACAAGAATGGGGAGGAGTGGGGAGCTTAAGTATTTAAATCCCTGTGAAACAAGCAACTTACAGATACCAGATACCGAGTCTCCAATTGATTTCATCACAGAATAATGGAGTTATTCTCCGTTTCTTTGGTGTGATGGGTTAATTTAGCAAAAGCACTTGTTGCCAACTGTGGAAATGATGGTACCAAACAGAATAGTATTCCCATGAAGATGTTAATAATTACTGACACACAGTGAATGAGTTTGTTGTGGCAAGAACCTGAAGCCATGGTTCAGCTGCCTGAAAGAACTGCATTCATTAGGCTCAATTGTCTTCAATGTTTTATCTTTGAGAGGTCAGTGTTGGGACCGCTTACAAAACGTACTGCTCAAATTCAACAAATTCAGGGACACGGCTGATTGACTTTTTGTAAAACCTTTCTTTTTAAAAAAAATGTATGCTGAAATGCAATTTGTATGTGTCTTTAGCTTTCTGGAATGTAGAAGGTAGGAGCTCTAGTGATCTTAAGTCTTGAGACAACTAGAAAGTTTCTGCTAGTAGTAAAAACTGAAACGTGCGTCCAGCATTTTATGAACAACTATAAACAAATTCCAAGTGCGGTCTTTCCATCCCACAAGAAGAAAATCAGTTGCCAATCATAGGTATATATTTATGGGGAGGAGGGTGAAAAGTTTTGTCAAGTTATAAAGCCGCAATTTTGAGCTTTGATACTGCCGTGTCATTTCTGCCTTTGTTTTTACCACATGTTATGACATAGGATAGATAACTTGATTAGGTGGTTATGATGCATGACCTAGGAAAACTTATTGTGGTTTGTTGAGAAGTTGCTCTGAATTTATGTCAAGATTTTCAAGTTTTCCACAGGATTGTAGACTGAGATTGAAACCAGTGGGATAAAAGTTTCCATTGACTATAAAAATTCCTCATTAAAAACGGTTGTGCATTTTAAATCTAGACTTGCATGCAGATGGTCCCAGTTTCAAACCGCAGCATCTCCACGTGGGGCAGGGAGAGCATCTTGTCTGAAATCCTGAATATCAGCTGCCTGGCAGTGTAGATAGTACTGAAATGAGAGAAACAATTGTCTGACTCAATATAAGGCACCTATGTACAGTGGTGCCCCGCAAGACGAACGCCTCGCAAGACGGAAAACCCGCTAGACGAAAGGGTTTTCCGTTTTGGAGGCGCTTCGCAAAACGAATTTCCCTATGGGCTTGCTTCGCAAGACGAAATGTCTTGCGAGTTCCTGCGGGTTTTTTCCCCTTTTCCTAAGCCGCTAAGCCGCTTATCAGCTGATCCGCTGATAAGCCGCTTATCAGCTGATCCACTAAAAACCGCTAATAGCGCTAATCTGCTAAGCTGTCAATGGGCTTGCTTCGCAAGACGAAAAAACCGCTATACGAAGAGCCTCACGGAACGGATTAATTTCGTCTTGTGAGGTACCACTGTATTCCGCTTTTCCACTACTCTTAATACTTCCTCATGTGAACAAAAGGGTCTTTGTGACCTCTTTCCCTATTTGCATTGTTCCCTCAACAGAGTGAACATTGCTCACCTGAACTCACCGCTCACCTGATCCTTCAGCAGTTGCTCTTTAATAATTTTTGTCATGAGCATCCTTTACCAGTAAATTCTTCCCCCTAGTGCAGGGGTAGGCAACCTAAGGCCCATGGGCCACAAGCGGCCCACAGGGGTCGTTTAACCGGCCCATGAGCCACCCGCTTGGTGAATCCCTGCACGCTGCAATAAACCGGCACAGCATGGCACAGGGACTCGCTTCCGTGGCGCCGGAAATTGCGTCTGCTCAGACACCGGAAATCATACACACAATCTGGCCCACGGAGGGATCTCTGCTGGAGTGAAGCAGCCCAGGTGAGGTAAACCTTGCCAACTCCTGCCCTAGTGGATGCTGATCTTATTTCTCCTGTAAAGTTGCCAACCATTTGATATCTTATCTGTCCTGTTGGTATTTTTGCCTCAGAGCTGGTACTAAGTATTTTGAGTTGTTAAAAAGCACAGTTGTACCTGTTCGCCTTAATAATTTTTGAATTATGGTGCTGGAGGAGACTCTTGAGAGTCCCATGGACTGCAAGAAGATCAAACCTCTCCATTCTTAAGGAAATCAGCCCTGAGTGCTCACTGGAAGAACAGATCCTGAAGCTGAGGCTCCAATACTTTGGCCACCTCATGAGAAGAGAAGACTCCCTGGAAAAGACCCTGATGTTGGGAAAGATGGAGGGCATAAGGAGAAGGGGACGGCAGAGGACGAGATGGTTGGACAGTGTTCACGAAGCTACCAGCATGAGTTTGACCAAACTGCAGGAGGCAGTGGAAGACAGAAGTGCCTGGTGTGCTCTGGTCCATGGGGTCACAAAGAGTCGGACACGACAAAACGACAAAACAACACCAACCTGTTCGCCTTATGGAGCCTGGCCCACCAAGATTGTCCCTTGCTCGTTCATCTTACATTTATATTCTGCCTTTCTTTTATCACTGTACCCAAGGCAGCTTATGTGTGGTTCCCAGCCAGACATGGAGCAGCCCTAGATGAGCTTAGCTTCAGGAAGATGGCAGCCTTGCACACCTTCAGACCATGCCCCAGGATTTATTTAACTATTTCTACCCTCACCTTTCCTCCAAGGTGTTCAAGGTGACATAAACAGGCCCTCCCCACCCTTCACATCTTATCCTCACAACCCTGTGAGGTGGGTTAGGCTGAGAGATTGTGACTTGCCCATCATGGCTAAGTGGGGATTTGTACCCTAGTCTGCCAGTTCTAGTCCAGCACTCCAACCACTGCTTGCAATACAGATTCTGCTTGTCTATTATTGGAAAAGCAAAAATCACCTTATGTCATATGACAAGCTGCTACCACTAGAGGTCTTCTAGTACTTTGGCAGACTATTGTATGGGAACATACGCAAAACAAAAAACAATAACAAAGAAGAATCCAAGGAATCTCAAAGAATTGAGGTTATTAGGTTAGGCTGAGAGAGAGAGTGATTGGCTCAAAGTTACCTAGTGGACTTAGTTGTCTATCCCGGCAGCTGGTGTCCATTGAGGTTGGTTGGGTGGAAGACAGGGAGTCCAACAGTAGATAGTGCTAGAGCCCCATGATAGGCAGAGCCAATGAATTCTCATTTGGTCCCCACCCAGGGGGAGGAAATTGGCAGGCTGCACCATCCCTGCACTGGACGCAAGTCACAAAGCATATAGGTGGGGTCTAGTTGAGGGCAGAGTGAAGTTGTTGGGGCAGCACATCATTTTCCCTAATGGACCAGCCTCCACTAGGCTTGCTCTTACCTGCCTATAATTACGCTGGTTAGGGATTCGTCTGTCGGAAATAGCGTAGCGTCCAGGCGGAATTTGCGATAATCACGAAAATGTCATGGAAAACCCGGACAAACTATGTTGGAAGCTCAATAACTTTAGTGTCTGGATTTTCACTTTTTGAAATATGGCAGCCGTACTTTAAGTAGGTTTGCCTATGAATGTGAACTGAACTGAATTTCTCCCCCCATCCCTGTAATCCTGAATATTGTGACTGCATTGGACAGGTGGGATATACACATCCTGTTTATAATCCTGTCCTGGTTCTCTTTTTTTCTCAACTGCTTTTATTTGCTTTAGTACTAGAACTTCTATTATGTTGTTGTTTAGTCGTTTAGTCGTGTCCGACTCTTCGTGACCCCATGGACCAGAACACACCAGGCACTCCTGTCTTCCACTGCCTTCCGCTGTTTGGTCAAACTCATGTTTGTATCTTCGAGAACACTGTCCAACCATCTCGTCTTCTGTAGTCCCTTTCTCCTTGTGCCCTCCATCTTTCCCAGCATCAGGGTCTTTTCTAGGGAGTCTTCTCTTCTCATGAGGTGGCCAAAGTATTGGAGCCTCAGCTTCAGGATCTGTCCTTCCAGTGAGCACTCAGGGCTGATTTCCTTCAGAATGGAGATGTTTGATCTTCTTGCAGTCCATGGGACTCTCAAGAGTCTCCTCCAGCACCATAATTCAAAAGCATCAATTCTTTGGCAACCAGCCTTCTTTATGGTCCAGCTCTCACTTCCATATATCACTACAGGGAAAACCATAGCTTTAACTATATGGACCTTTGTTGGCAAGGTCTTTTATAGTGGAACTTCTTTTATAGTGGAAGTCATAAGCCACCATGTGGGCCCTAAAGAGCCACGCTGCAAGGATTAAAACCGCAGCAACCCCCCCAGTTCCCATTCTTTAAAATACCAACACGGTCCATAGAAAGTAGCTCTCATCTGAGCAGGGTCTTGATTTACAAACACCCTCTCACTTTCCTGCTGCCTGTATTTACTAATGTCTCCCTTGGTGAGCTCAGGTTTTTGTTTTGCTTTTTGCTACGCTAGTCGTTTAGTTTGCATCAAGGCACAGCATGGGCTAAGGAGCTGAACAGCCAAAAAACTCTGCTGAATCCTAGGATGGGACTAGATCAGATCACTTTTCATGCCCCATTGCAGCAGAAGTACCAGGCTGCTGTGAGCTTTCCGCATTAAAACAGTCGCCGCTTTGTGCTTGCCAGATGAGCACAAAGCCACTTGATGTTCCGCCAGCTTCGATGCCGACTCGCAGCTGTCTGCTGCAGATCTCCCAATGGCTGGCCAGCCTCTCCAAATTTAATTGGAGAAATGTTGCACTGTGCCCAGTGCTTGCCCTGCCCTGTAGGCTTGAGCCAAGAAACACTTGGCACCCCAATTCCACGGAACTGCAAAAGGATGCTGCCCTATTTTTTCCCCCCTGAATGGGCCTTTCTTTTTAGGTGAAAACACATGCTGTTTTTATTATGTATTGTATTACTGGCACTGATTAAGCCCAAATTTTAAAATTGTACTACTGAGGCATTTTTCCTGTTGTGTCAGGGCTGCATCTAAGGCCTCTGCAACCCCTGGTGCTTTTTTATTACTGTTGTTGTTAATTTATGATGTTTGTATCCCACCTTCCCCCAAGGAGCTCAAGGTGGCTTACAATAGTTCTCCACACACACACACCTATTTTGTCACCACAACAACCCTTTGAGGTAGGTGAGGCTGAGAGTAAGAGCCTGGCCCAAGGTCACCCAGTGGTTGAGTAGGGATTTGAACTCTGGTCTCCCAGATCCTAGTCTGGCATTCTAACTGTTAGTTTCTGTGTGTTGCCACTGTGCAGTGCTTTTGGAGTCACAGGACTCTGTTTACATTCCAGGGATTCCAGACTGTTGGAAGTCTCACGGAAGACGGGAGACGGATGTGATGTTACTGGTTTTCTGTTCCTTTGTTGTTCAGTTGCTCTCTGCTTTCACAGAAAGAGGATGTGTTTTCTGTCTGCATAGTAACAAATAAAGCATAGCAATGTAGCCATAAATCACATCACTTCTGTGTGCTGCTTTAATTCTCTGCTGAATGGGAATGTGCCTGAATCTTATCAGAGGCTCAGGTCATCAATCACAGCAGAGGTGATTCTGGAGGACTCGGCCGGAGGAGGATGAGCTTTATCAGCTCAGTCGAGCGGAGATTCCGACACTAACCACTACGCCAACTGGCTTCCCACTCCAGGGGTGCTGCCTATGCGTGAAAGGTGAATGCTGAAACAGCCGTCTCATCATTTGGGTTCATTGCAAGACATGCTCAGCCAGCACAGGACAGAATGCAGCCCAAGGGGTCTGTTCGTCTATTTAGAAAAGGTTTAATTCCACGAAAATATTTTATAGGAATGTTGCATATTTCAATAATTACAAGAGACCACTTTTATTTTGGCAAAATATACACCAGCTTATTACTGAGGATCAGTGCCTAATTATAATAGTGTGAAATATGAAAAGCTATCATTAAATATTTCTTAAATTACAAAATAACAAGCGCTTGCAACTGAAGTCCACTCACTCATGATTCATCATACATTTCCAGCCTCTCCTTTGCAGTTTTCACAAAATTACAGCAACGTGGACTTTTCCTTATTTTTCTTGGGGTGTTTGTACACTTTCAAGGCCAGCTTGCACCACAACATGTGCAGTTAAACAAAGGTATGATCTGGTTCAAAAATTCAGATTGGGGGCAGGGAATAAGAAGGGAAGGTTGAGTTTCATCCTTGTTGCCCTTTCAGTTAGGTGATAGTAATTGTCAGTGCTGAAAGTGATGACCTTCTGGTATTGGTAGATGTTCCAGGGTCAATGGTCAAGACCCAAAGAACAGAAACTAGTTCCATGAGCCCAATTTTGTTTAGAGCAGAGTAGGAAGGTTTGACTTAATTTCCTCAGACAGTAGTTCTCCTTCACCACTATGTGAAAAGCTACTTTTGAAAGAGATGGTTTCAAAAGCATTGTTTGATGCAGGATCAACTGTTATAAGAGGGGCAAAACATTCAATTTGCTTAGAAAGGGGTGAGGAACTTCCAGCCACTAAGCCACTCCAATTTGTCCACAAGGCCATTTCCCCAAAAACCATGTTGACCTGCCAACAGCTGGTGTCTCTGGGTGACGTTAGCTGGAGGGGCAGGGTTCATTCAGCCCAGTATACCTGAAGGAGCGTCTCTGCCCCCATCATTCAGCCTGGACACTGAGGTCCAGCTCCAAGGGCCTTCTGGCAGATCCCTCACTGTGAGAAGTGAGGTTGCAAGGAACCAGGCATAGGGCCTTCTCGGTAGTGGGGCCCGCCCTATGGAACACCCTCCCATCAGATGTCAAGGAAATAAACAACTGCTTGACTTTTCAAAGACATCTGAAGACAACCCTGTTTAGGGAAGCTTTTAATGTTTGGTGTTTTATTGTGTTTTTAATATTCTGTTGGGAGTCGCCCAGAGTGGCTGGGGAGACCCAGCCAGATGGGCAGGGTATAATTAATTAATTAATTAATTCCTGCCATGTGCTTCCCTGCAGGAAATGCACTGGCAAAGCAGAGCCCTGCACAGAGCAAGCTTGAACTCTCTGCTCATCAACTTGTGAGTGGAGAGTTCAATCCTGCAGGATGCCGCTTCAGTAGCATGCTTACTGCCAGGGGGTAGGGGTCTGTATCAGGGCATTCCTGGCAGAAAACATGCTGGCGAAGCAGCATCTTGATATTTTACGAGAGAGTGGTATATAACTACTTTTATGCATAAATCTTCAGGAATGCACAATGCAAGGCTCATCGGCTGATTGTAGCCCCTTCCCTGATTATTTGTGGCTCCTGGAAGAATTCCAAATGCCCATTTTTGGCAGGCTGATTTCACCAGGCACATCCACAGGAAGAAAGAGGTGACAAAATATCTGTATCAGCCTTGCATAGGATGTCCACTTCGAGGTAATGGGACCCCTGACCATTAGGTCCAGTCGTAGCCGACTCTGGGGTTGCGGCACTCATCTCGCTTTATTGGCTGAGGGAGCCAGCGTACAGCTTCCGGGTCATGTGGCCAGCATGACTAAGCCGCTTCTGGCGAACCAGAGCAGCGCACGGAAACGCTGTTTACCTTCCTGTCAGAGCAATACCCATTTATCTACTTGCACTTGATGTGCTTTTGAACTGCTAGGTTGGCAGGAGCAGGGACCGAGCAACAGGAGCTCACCCTGTCGCGGGGATTCGAACCGCTGACCTTCTGATCGGCAAGTCCCAGGCTCTGTGGTTTAACCCACAGCACCACCCGCGTCCCGGGAGACCAGAGTTCAAATCCCTGCTCAGCCACAATGAAGCTCTCTAGGTGAACCATGGGCGAGGCACAGTATCTCAGCCCAATCTACCTCACAGGGTTGTTGTAAAGATAAAATGAGGCGGAAGAGAACCATGTGCAGCTTGAGCTTCTTGGAGGAAAGATGGGGCATAAATGCAGCAAGATAAACAAACAAAATCAGAGTCATCTTGGAGACCGTTGCAATAAAAGAGAAGTGCTTAATCCGAAAGGTGCAGATATGAATATTGCACTTGGACTGAAATACAGACACTGCTCGCTGTAATGAGATTTAAGAAAGTGCTTGTGGGGCATGCAACAAAAGGTTGGAGTGTGCAGTGCTCCTGGTCAGAATTCCATCAAACCCATTTCATTCTCCCTCTCTCCCCAGCCTGGTTTTCCATTCCTTATCCCAGGCCAGCCTGAGGCCAAGAACAAGATGGCGTCACCACCATTCCTTGTACAGAAGCCAACTAGACTAGGAGCTGAGTCTTACTTTAATACTGGTGAGTGAATTGTCAATACCCTCCAACATTCCTCTGATGGAAAATAGGGACTTTTCTCCCTTCCCCCCAAAAGTGACCCTCATTGGCTACCCATTTTTCTTCCTTTCCCCCTGCAGAGCACTTCCTGTCAGAAGAAGGATGAGAAGTACCACCGCTACCCCAAGAAGACACAGCACACACACCCTCCACCATCTTGAGAAAACCCCTTAATCCCAATTTTATTTTATTTTTTATCTGGTAGATTTGCAAAAAGAAAAACCCATACCAAATTTTTTTTTAGAAAGGGGCAAGATTAGACATGGATGCACAAAGCACCTCAATGACCCCCCCCCTCCGTGCAAAATAGCTCACTGAGCCATAGGTGGCTTCAAGGTCTTTCTCAATTATTTGCTGTTTATCATTCCAGGACATGTTGAAACCCTTTGCATTTATTTGACTACACTCTCAGAGTTCTTGCTTAGGCTGGCTCTGCTCCCCCTCCCTCCCCCCTTTTTTGCTGGGGTTGTAAGATAATCTTACTGCTGCCAGCTCACCCTTACCCTCAAAACATGGGGTTGACATTCCTAGAAACTCGACTTTGCCAGGAATGGCAACCACAAAAATTGTCACTGTCAGTACTTTGCAGTCAGGAAAGGCAAACCACACATTTCTGTCCTTCCCCAAGTGGGAAGCGGAAAGGGTAGGCCTAGGCCATCTCGACCAAGAGGTGACTTGGTTTCTGTGTCATGCTGCAGGTGGGGAGAAAGACATCGCCCACAGGAAATAACTGATTTCCCAGTTGCCAGGAAAGAGTGAATAGAGCATAGCTTCTTATCTGGATCACGGAACTAAGAGTTTTTCAAGCAAGGTACAGAAACCATTGGGGCATTTTGTGTACAAGTCCCCCGAAATCAAACAACGGGACCTGTGAGAGGCTTGGGCGGAAAATTGAGAACCTGTCAAATGATGTTCCTCTATTTGAAGGGTTGTCCAGTCCATAAGAACACAAGAAGATCCCTTTTGGATTAGGCCAAAGGCCAATCTTGTCCAACACCCTGTTCTCACAGCAGCCAGCTAGATGCCTGTGGGAAGCCCCCAAGCAGGAGCCCAGGCATTTTCAAGATGAAGAACCAAAAAATGGGAGAGCAGAGGCCAGGATGTTGCCCGTCAGCACCTAGGCAGCAGGCAGAGGCAGCACACGGGTTAGGTCACATGGTCACAGCCTTCTTCACAAGGGCAAGATTTCTCTTTATTAAATCAGAGCCTATGACTTGCCAATCAGAAGGTTGGCGGTTCGAATCCCGGTGACGGGGTGAGCTTTACCTTTACTCCCGGGTCCTATTCTGCCTCTCTAACCACTACACCACCCTGGCTTTCTCAACATTTTACGGGATGATGATATCACTCCCCCTTCTATGGCCAATGCTGTAAACACATTTTATTTTACTTGTGTAAAAATGTATGTTCTGAGTGGTGTTCCGCTTCCTCTATGCGGCATTGCAATAATATTATTTGTGTTTGTGGTTTTTGCTCCGGTTCTTATTTTCGTTTGGTGGCATTTCATGGCGGCTTGCCAATGTTGTCTCCGAAACATGAATGTGACTATTAGCCTAAGGTCACCATGAATTGAAGATGAGCCAGCCGTGCAGAAAGAAGATATCTGGGGGAGATTTTGTGCATGTTTATGTTATTATTTCCAACGTCTGGCAAAAATGCAGAGTCAGAAAATATTCCCTGCTGGGAATTTCCAATGCACGGAAAAAGACTCCAGTCTTTCTACATCCATAGGAGAGATGCCAGCCAACTCCTATGCAGCAGAGCTGACTGGGTTTGACTGGGTGTCAGCTGACTCCCAGATGGCATTGTGGTTTTTGTATACAGAGAGAGGCAAGTTCCCACACATTTGCTCCTGGTCAGATTAGGCAGAAATTTAAGAGCTGCTGGAACATGTCAGTTGGTATTAACAAGCATGGCAGGCACCACTTTCTAACTAGGGATGCAGGTAGATCAATACGATTCATATCTGAAGGAAAACTTACCTACCGTATTTTTCGCTCTATAGGACGCACCGGACCACAAGACGCACCTAGTTTTTAGAGGGGGAAATCAAGAAAAAAATATATTATTTCCCCCCCAGCCCCAAAGAGCAGTGGAGAGGCTGCACGCAGCCTGTCCACTTCTCCCAGAGCTTCTTGGGGCTGTGGGGGAAGCCCGGGTTCCCCCCCCCACCCGCAGCCCCAAAGAGCAAAGAAGCCAAGACAGCGAGCGGGATCCATCCCGCTGGCTGTCGTGGCTTCTGCCATAGCCGCACAACCTCTCCAGCCGGGAGCTAAACCTCTCCAGCGCAGCTAAAGAAGCGTGGCTAAAGAAGCCAAGGCAGCAAGCGCGATCCATCCCACTCGATGCCTTGGCTTCCTCTTTAGCCTTGCGCAGCCTCCCCCGGCTGGAGAGGCTGCGCAAGGCTAAAGAGGAAGCCAAGGCAGCGTGTGGGATGGATCGCGCTCGCTGCCTTGACTTCTTTAGCCTTGCGCAGCCTCTCCCAGCTGGAGAGGCTGTGCGCGGCTATGGCAATTCCCCCACCTCCCACAAAAGCCCATAGGAGCCGCGCACCCTTTAAAGAGCGTGCAGCTCCTGCGGGCTTTTCTACGAGGAGGGAGAAGGGACTGACTGGCCGCATCAGTCCCTTCTCCCTCCTGGGGAAAAGCCTGCAAGAGCCGTGCGAAACTTGTGTTGGGGGCTTTTCCTGCCTGCCTCCCCCCTGCATTCGCTCCATAGGACGCACAGACTTCCCCCCCCCCCTAGTTTTTAAGAGGGAAAAAGTGCGTCCTATGGAGCGAAAAATACAGTAATTAGTAAAATGAGAAATATGTTGCAGCCCTGGCAGCATACCTCTATTTTCTCGCATCAAGAAAAACAAGAAGGGCCTTTACTCTAGCCAGTTTTGAAAGGAATATTTGGAAAAGTCCCGTATGCTGAGAGACTTTGTACCTGCCCATTAGTGGAAATAGGAAGCCCCGAGAATTTATTCTTTAGATGTACCTTTTATGACAAGATATGCAGAGATACCATTGACCCTCAGCTGGAGAGGCTTGCTAACCTTTGGATAAGTCTAAACTCATTTTTCTCCTCTTATGTAAAGACCACAAGACAACCTGGATGGTCGCCAGATTCTGCACGCAGATTTGCAGGCGCAGACCACCCCCTGAAACAAATTAGTTCACTAGGAAAACAGTCAAAGTCGGCCTCCATGGTGGCAGGGCCAATTTGTATGGTAGCCCAAATTTTAGGTCTTTATGTGTATATGCGTTTATCTCAAATTTTAATCTTTAAGCTGTTGTTGTACAATGTTTTAAATGTATATTTTATTTTTGTGAAAGCTGTCCTAGTTGTGCTTTTCGAGCTGGTCTTTGACTGTAATAAAATTATGAAATTACCTAATAAGTACTTTCCGAAACAATAGGTGAAGCAAAACACAACCATCCTTTGACATTCATCTGAATGGTGCCATGCAGTTCTGCAGCAAAGTAATGTCTACAAAAAGGCATACACTAAATAAGGTGTGCATAAAAGAGCACATATTCGTGAACATATAACAACTGCTTATATTGGAGAAAATTGCTTTGGAAAATAGGTGTATTGGGCTATATTTGGATACAAGATATTGTACCTTAAGAGAAATTTGCTTTGAAATGAATTTTCACAAACCAGTGTGAAAATGTGGAGAGCTGAACTAAAAACTGGAAGAAAGGGAAACTGGAAGAAGCTGAAATTGGCACATGTGCCCACCCTTGTCTGAAGCGTAGGTGAAAAGTATTCTTTCCCCTTTCCTTCTCCTTCTGAAATATACCTGCAACACATCAAAGGACAGGAGTTTTTTAACCTCACACCAGGGCAGTATTAAAAACTGAGATAGAAAAACTAGGAGCCAAATAACTTCTGGTTGTGGGTGCCAAAACAGAATGTCTAGGTGCCACTGGGGGGGTGGGTCAGTGACACATTTTATTTATTATTTTGATAAGCATGAATTAATATGCATTTCACATAAGTCACACATAGTTAATATCACATTTTTTTAGCAGAAATTGTTAATACAAGTTTAATTTGGTGTTGACAATAAAAATATTGGTACCATACTTCAGTTTTCAAAACACTCTTTATTGTTAAACTCCTTAACATGTTGTCTGTCCTTAAGATATTCTCTTTGGCTTCAAAGCACATACATTTCAATAATCCTTCAGTGTCAGCCAGGCACAAAAAAATGGCACCCAGACTTTTGGAGGTGCTTGCAAATGGAGAATCTTTAGGTGCAAAATGTGTCTGACTCCCTGCCAATTTTGAACCCTGCACTGGGGATACTTGAGGAATTTGTAAATTGAGATGGGAACTGACCTGACTCATCCCTCCCAGACTAATGAGTGGATTGGAATGTATTTATCCTTCAGATTTTGCACATCTCCACATTTTGCAATTTTATTTATTCATTGGAATTTAAACAGTCCAGAGTCCTACCAGTATGAGTGGTAAGAAAAGCCCAGCATAAATAGCAGCAGAGGCAATAAGGAGACAGGTACGCATTCTATTTAAAGGCTGTGGTGTAACAGTAGACAAGCCACTGCCCCACAAAGCAGCCTTTCAGGAAAAAACGAAAACAGCTGAGGCTTGGCATTCAGCTCTTGCTCAGAGCATGACCTTGTTCCTTGACCATCCTAGCCTTCTCGACATAGGTGATGGTGTGTGACCTACATAGGCCATCTCTGCTGGGAAGCAATGATTTTTATCAGCTACGCTTGCCACAGACCAGAGATGGCCAGCTGGTGATCCCTGAAGCCAGACTTGACCTCTGAAGCAATGATTCTTATCGATGGGATAGAGAGGTTTGTGAGCATCTTATGCGGCTTATTAAAACCAGATTATGGGACACGGGTGGCGCTGTGGGTTAAACCAAAGAGCCTAGGGCTTGCCAATCAGAAGGCTGCGGTTCGAATCCCTGCAACGGGGTGAGCTCCCGTTGCTCGGTCCCTGCTCCTGCCAACCTAGCAGTTTGAAAGCCTGTCAAAGTGCAAGTAGATAAATAGGTACCACTCCGGCGGGAAGGTAAACGGCAAAATGTTTGCATCTATTTTGGGATGGGACAGGTTGGTGCAATGGGGCAGCATTAAATGGCTACTCTCCCAACACACCAGGTTGGGGCGGGGGTGGTGCAGGGTGGTTTTGGCTCAGTTCAAAAGTTTTGGTTTTGGTGCCATCAGTGAGTTATTTTTAGCTGTGGAAAGCCCAGTGGTGAATCACAGATAAATGACCACGTAGGAGAGGTATCTCGCACACTTCTTTTTCCCCTCAGGGGAATATTAGAAGAGGGAGTTTCAGGTTCCATTGGACTTCCTGTTGTTTGACAAGATTAGCCGAGCATGGTCTGACTTGATTCAAGATCTTACATGACTCAGGTTTCCTTGTAGTACGGCCTTATCAGTTCGCAAGAGATTAGATGTAATGAATGCTAGGTCAGCGTAAGTGAAAACAAAATAATGGCTGTGGTGCTGAACTGGGTACCTCACAAAGGTTTGGTTTTAGGTCTCAGTTAGACAGCATCTTAAAAAGCAGAGACATCACCTTGCCAACAAAGGTCCATATAGTAAAAGCTATGGTTTTCCCAGTAGTGATGTATGGAAGTGAGAGCTGGACCATAAAGAAGGCTGATTGCTGAAGAATTGATGCTTTTGAATTATGGTGCTGGAGGAGACTCCTGAGAGTCCCATGGACTGCAAGAAGATCAAACCTATCCATTCTGAAGGAAATCAGCCCTGAGTGCTCACTGGAAGGACAGATCCTGAAGCTGAGGCTCCAATACTTTGGGCACCTCATGAGAAGAGTGGACTCTCTGGAAAATACCCTGATGTTGGGAAAGATTGAGGGCACAAGGAGAAGGGGACGACAGAGGATGAGATGGTTGGACAGTGTTCTTGAAGCTACCAGCATGAGTTTGACCAAACTGTGGGAGGTAGTGGAAAACAGGAGTGCCTGGCGTGCTCTGGTTTAGGGGGTCACAAAGAGTCGGACACGACTAAACAACTAAAAAACAAGCAGTTTCTTTGGGAAGGAAATCGTATTTTAATTTGTTTAAAATATTTTTACAACATGATTTATAAAAAAACACCTATTAGGGTGGCATATAGGGTTGAAACAAAACAAAACAATGATTTAAAACAGAAAGCAGTGCAAAAGCAACAGCATAAAAACACAATGTTAAATTGAAAGCAGCGTTAAAACCAATTGGCATAACATGCTGGATGTCGGGTGAGATACAAGCACTTCTTTACCTTGCACTAGAGTGACATCAGAATTGGTGCCAGGTGAGCCTCTCTGGGATGGGCAATCCATTAATGAGATGCCGTGGCTGAAAGGGACCTCTCTCCAGTCACCTGATTTCTTTTTTTTTGGGGGGGGGGGAGAATCCAGAGTAGAGCCTCTGGATGAACAGAGTGTTTGGCAGGATCAGTCCAGACAAGAGGCAAGGTGAGGTGGCTGCCTCAGGCGGCAGAATCCACCGGGGCAGCAGATCCTGATGTCCATATTTCTTTCCCCCCTTGCCAGTCTTCCTTTGCCCCTTCTTCCCTGGTAGGAAGAGTGATGCCATTTTGATGTCCACTTTAGGTGCCAAACATATTGGGCCATCCCTGGTGTTTGGGTTAAGCTTATGCAGTAGATCATGGGTAGGCAAACTAAGGCCCAGGGGCTGGATCCGGCCCAATTGCCTTCTAAATCCGGCCTGCAGACGGTCTGGGAATCAGAGTGTTTTTACATGAGTAGAATGTGTCCTTTTATTTAAAATGCATCTCTGGGTTATTTGTGGGGCATAGGAATTTGTTCATTTTTTCCTCCTTCAAAATATACTCCGGCCCCCTGCTGAAAAAGTTTGCTGACTCCTGCAACAGATCATGGAGATCTAATGCTGCATGTTTGGGAAATGCTTGTGGTTGATCAAATCGTATGGGCAATTTTATATAGGACATGTAGCTTGATTCATCTCTTATCTGCAAGAAAACAGCACAATCTTTTTCCAGGCCTAGGCATTGTATCACATTGTTTAACAAAAAAACCCCATGCCTGTGGTTAAGAGATTATCGTTCAAAGCCAATTGCTGACATTACAGCAAGATACTTTTGCAAGATCGAGCTTCAAGGAAAATATCTTTACTTAGGTGCATGTAGTTTTTGTGGCATTTTTAAATGTCGTGTCTATTTTGACAGGGAGATTTAACTACTCAATTTCAGGCCTTTTCTCTCACCAGGCTATGAGTTGCCCACACAAATGGGAATCATTTATTGTAAAAAATAGTTTCACAAAGCACTCTAAGAAGTTCATCATCTGTCCTAAACCCAGATTCAAACCTTCCTCTTTGCTATCTCATCACTCACCCATACACCTGGATGGGACAAGGCAAATCCGTTTGCCTCCTAAACAGTAAAGGATTTGTTGTACCATACCACATAGCAATAAATCACATAAAGATAGTCGTAATCCTAATATGTCTTTCTTGGCATATATGTTCTGTCAAGAATAGCAACAAATGAGTCAAAAAGCTAAGACGTACAGAGATTTCTTCTAACCTGAAATCTGTCTCGAATTCAGCTTTGTTCTAGTATTATAAGAGGGCATCAAAACATTTCCCTTGTGCTTTGTGAATGGCAGTCATGCCAAGTTTCTCTCAGTTTTTCATTTTTCCAACCTACATTTCCGCATCAACTTGCACTATTTTTTAAAAGTCCTTATTAAAATTCACCAGCATTTTAGTGGATATTTATCCTTATACTCTTTTAAAAATGCAATTTCCCCTAAAATGCACATTTTTGCAAGCAGTTTCCCCTAACATAATGCCTTAATGTGTGTGTTTTGTGCACACCTAATGTATACATTATGTGCCTCTTATTTGCTTGGAGAACTGCACCCCAAAATTCAAAGAGTGAATTTCAAAGGATAGCTGTGTTTCGGTTTACACCTTGTTTCAGGAACTGTGCATAAGGCCGTTTCACGTTAAAATGTGAACTGAACCGGATTTCTCCCCTATCCCAAATAACTGGAAGATTAAAGGATGTGGTTTCTTTAATCTGCAGTCATGTGTGAACTGCAGTAAAACGAAATGACCATTTTGCCATAAGCGCTTTCAAAACCAGAGTATAACAAACCACCAAAATGTGGTTTCTCTGCCATGACAGTGCATCATATTTACACCATTGCAGCACAGCACCATGTTACTCATGATTGTGTGGCTAATGTGGAGCTCAGATCTCTGCCTGGATCTTTGGCAATACATATCTGTCCCAGACTTCTTTAACCTAAGGCTGACCAGTCTTCTTCCTTTCTTCCAACTTTGCATCATGACCATCTGCTTTGAAGTATCAACTCTACTTTTTCTCTCTCTCAGCAAGACAGAGTCCCTTTCAGAAGTTATTAGAGCAGCTGCAGGGACACTACCCCAGGGCCTAGACTAGGGGTAGGCAACCTAAGGCCCGGGGGCCAGATGCGTCCCAATCGCCTTCTCAAGCCGGCCTGCGGACAGTCCGGGAATCAGCATGTTTTTACATGAGTAGAATGTGTCCTTTTATTTAAAATGCATCTCTGGGGCACAGGACATTGGACATGATATTATGTTTGCTGATTGGGAGCAGTTATGGACCACAGGCATTAAGTTTACGGCATGTACTGCCCTAAAAGAGAATATAATGAAAATGATCTATAGGTGGTACATGACCCCAGTCAAGCTTGCAAAGATATATCATTTGCCCAATAACAAGTGTTGGAAATGTAATGAATGTGAAGGAACTTTTTATCATCTTTGGTGGACCTGCCCTAAGATTAAGGCTTACTGGGAAATGATCTATAATGAAATTAAGAAAATCCTTAAATGGACTTTTGTAAAGAAACCGGAGGCCTTTCTCTTGGGCATGGTTGGCCAAACAATCCCAAAGAAAGATAGAACCTTTTTTATGTATGCAACTACAGCAGCAAGAATCCTCCTGGCAAAGTATTGGAAGACGCAAGAACTACCTACTCTGGAAGAATGGCAGACGAAGGTGACTGAATTTATGGGGTTGGCGGAGATGACCGGCAGAATTCGAGACCAGAGGAGAAAGTCGGTGGAAGAGGACTGGGAAAAATTTAAAATTTATCTTAAGGACGTTTGTAATATTATGGAATGCTAAGATGTCAAGGGATTAGACATAAGGTATTACAGTTGTAAAATTTGAATTTGATAAACTTTAATAAGAAATATATTTAAGAATTGGATGAAAGAATGCTAAAAAAAAAATTGATAAAATAAGGATGCAGCGAAGGGGAGGTTTGGGGAAGTCAGGCTATATTTTTTTTTGTTTGTATTTTTGTTTGTTGAAAATTAATAAAAATTATTTTAAAAAAATAAAAATAAAATGCATCTCTGGGTTATTTGTGGGGCATAGGAATTTGTTCACCCCCCCCCATATAGTCTGGCCCACCACATGGTCTGAGGGACGGTGGACCGGCCCACAGCTGAAAAAGGTTGCTGACCCCTGGCCTAGACATATACATATACAAAGAAGGTGGCTTCCATTGTATTTTCTCCAACCAGATACCAGCAATGGTTCCCCTCTTATAACCTGCATAGACTCATGGAATTGTAGACTTGGAAGGGACCTCGGGGCTCATCCGGTCCAATTCCCTGCAATGCAGGAATCTCAGCTAAAGCATCCTTGACAGATGGCCACCCAACCTTTGCTTGAAAACCTCCAAGGAAGGAGAGTCCACCACCTCCCAAGCAAGACTGTTTTACTGTTGCACAGCACTTCACATCAGAATGTTCTTCGTATTATTTAGCCAGAATCTCTTTTCTTGTAATTTGGACCCATGGATTCAGGTTCTACAACCTACTGAGGAAGTCCATTCCACTGTTGGAAAGCTCTTACTGTCAAAACATTCTTCCTGATGTTTAGCTAGCATCACCCTTCTTGTAACTTGGAGCTATTGGTTTGAGTCCTACCCCTCTAGAGGAGCAGAAAACAAGCTTGCTTTCTCTTTCATGGGATAGCTCTTGAGATATCTGAAGATGGCTCTCATATCTCCTCCCAGTCTCCTCTTTTCCAGGCTAATCATAGCCAACTCCTCCAACTGTTCATCAATACATCATTTCTAAATGCCAGTTTCAATCAACTCAAATGTGGTACAGGTGATAGTTCTTTGTGGGAATTTTGTAATTACTTTTTGGATCTGACTTTTTTCTTTTAATAACTAGCACTAATACAGCAGCTTAGGATTTCCCTCCTTTCCACCATCCTCTCATGGACCTCTTTTGGGGACAAAACATTGAGTAGTGCCCAGTGATTTGTTTTCCCTCTGGAAAAATGCTCTCTTCCCCCTTCTCTCAGATATTTCCCATCAATCCAGCTGACCGCATACATGTTCCAAATACTACAGCTGCATCAATATTTGGCTTACCCAGATTTTGGGAACTTCCAGTTTTTCGTAATGTAAGATGTGTGGCTTTCTTTTTCACCCTGGGTAATGTTAAGAGGTTTAGAAAGACCCAGTGTGTAGTATACGGACAAGAATTATGCTTAATGCGTACTGAAGCTCCATCTCTGAGTTCCAACAGACATGATCCAAAAAACGCATTGATATGTGGGTTGACCCCAAAACAGCCTTAGGTTAGGCTAGGCTGTTCACTAAAAAGAAGAAGACAGAACTGCATTAAAATTTCATATGATAACTTATATGTATAAATGCAAGTTTAGAAATAATGATTACAAATTAAATGGAAATGCAATAGATCTCACCATAGTAGGAAATGCAAGAAGTGGTCAACCAGTTGCCTGTGGGAAACCAAGGAGCAGAACATGAGCACAAGGGCACCCTCTCTTCCCATAGTTTTCAAAAGTGGTATTCAGAAGCGGGATGCGGGTGGCGCTGTGGGCTAAACCACTGAGACTCTTGGGCTAGCCAATCGGTGGTTCAAATCCAAGCTCCCGTTGTTCGGTCCCTGCTCCTGCCAACCTAGCAGTTTGAAAGCATGCCAGTGCAAGTAGATAAATAGGTACCTCTGTGGCGGGAAGGTAAACAGTGTTTCTGTGCACTCTGGTTTTTGTCATGGTGTCCCGTTGCACCAGAAGTGGTTTAGTCATGCTGGCCACATGACCCAGAAAGCTGTCTGTGGACAAACGCCAGCTCCCTTGGCCTGAAAACAAGATGAGCGCCACAACCCCATCCAGGCATCCTTTACATTTACCCATTCAGAAGCATTGCTGCTTCCCCCTGTGGAGGTAGAGTCATCATGGCTAGTAGCCATTGATTGCCTTCCCCATGAATTTGTCTAATTCCTCTTGGAGAACTTTAACTTTATACTGGACTTAAATTGGTGGGAAGACTGTCCTCTGTAAAGCGGGACACACAGCCGCCCTAGCTTAGGTAAACGAGCGATATGAGCCATCTTGGTATGCAATTGCTGCAGGACTACTTGCACCAAAAGTACATGAAAATGGATGAAGAATTGCTTTGCAGATATACAGCACAGTGGTCCAAATGGTCAGGAGCAGTGCTTCCTATTTTGCCACCTGAGGCAAAGCAGAAAGGTTCTACCCTGCTACCACTGAAGCCTCCCTTACCTGGGTCATATGGTGGCACCCACAAAGCAGCAATGGTGGCAGCAAGTTCCAGTGAGATCTTGCAAGACCTCATGAAGCTCTTAGGAGGCCTCACGGAGCACACAAGCTTTCATGAGATTTTGGTGAGATCTCACAGGAGAGCCAGTGTGGTGTAGTGGTTAAGAGCGGTAGACTTGTAATCTGGTGAACCGGGTTCGCTTCCCCGCTCCTCCACATGCAGCTGCTGGGTGACTTTGGGCTAGTCACACTTCTCTGAAGTCTCTCAGCCTCACTCACCTCACAGAGTGTTTTTTGTGGGGGAGGAAGGGAAAGGAGAATGTTAGCTGCTTTGAGACTCGTTCAGGTAGTGATAAAGCGGGATATCAAATCCAAGCTCCTCCTCCTCCTCCTCCTCCTCCTCCTCTTCTTCTTCTTCTTCTTCTTCTTCTTCTTCTTCTTCTCTGGCAGTGGCAGGCCGGGACACCCACTTGGACACCGCCTCTTGGTGTTCTGCACCTGAGGCGGTTGCTGCCTCATGGGCTGGCCAGCCCTGAAAATGATGCCGTGTCCCAGTTGTTTATTTGCATGCAGACTTGCTCTTTGGCAATGTCTAAACAAACTGAGGGTCTTAATCTCAGGGTTGGGGGTTCAAGTCCCATGTTGGGCAAAAGATTCCTGCATTGCAGAGGGCTAGATGCCCCTCATTGTCCCTTCCAACGCTACAATTCTATGATTCATGGGGACTGCCTTGAGCAGGTTGCCTGACTGCACTTACAGAAATAATTCCACAGCAATACCCCAAAAATGCAGTACAAAACCCACACAGAGATTGCGATCGGAGACAGGAAAATGACACTCCTTCTGAAACCTGCAGCCTGATACAACTGCTTCCCATTAGCTTACGCTAAGGCGGACCCTACCAAAGGTTAATGTGGCGTAATGAATAAATATAAACACCTATGACTCAAGCAAACGTGGAGTGATAAAAGAGGGAGTGAGCACACAACCAATCTGTAAATCTCCTATATTGTCCAAATTCCTTCCCTCTGCAAACACATGGAGGGGAAATTCATGATATGATTGGTGATTTCCCTGTATAACTGCTATACGTAATGCTGAACAAAACTAGAAAATTAGCCTGTTGATTAATTCTATTCCCCTTCCATTGTTTTTGCTTTTTTGGCACGACTTGATATAAGGCTGTTATTATCCCAAAAGTTGGTT
This sequence comes from Podarcis erhardii, assembly GCF_964252035.2. Lineage (NCBI taxonomy): Eukaryota > Metazoa > Chordata > Lepidosauria > Squamata > Lacertidae > Podarcis > Podarcis erhardii. Next base: position 21,342,632 of record NC_138508.1, on the reverse strand, counting down.
GAAGTTTAACCACTACTGTTTCCTGTCTGACTATGGTTTTGTCAACAGTCTGGATGTATAGCGGGCAGCAAAATACTCAGTGACTAAATGGGGAATAATGGACAAAGTCTGGAAGTAATAAAAACAATCTTGATGTAATATACGCAGACCAACAGGTTCAGCCTTTGATAGGAAATCTTAATTCTCAAAAGAACATCATTGAACAGAAGTGACTATTTTCACTGTATTGGAAGTTTTGTATGCAAAAAAGGGCCACACACAAAAACATTCAAAGTATTATGGGAAGAAGCATTAAATTTGCTTCATCTTCTGACTTATATTCAAAACAACATTTTTATTCATTTTGTTTATTTATTAATTTCATATTTGCATTGCTCATCCTCAAAAGGAGCACAGTTTTGTAAAAGAAAATAGCCAACACAAGGGAACTCAAACAAAATAACTTGAAGCACACACACAAGCACATGATATCTTGGAAACTTTCCCATAGCGCAGTCACAAAATCAGCCCATGCTGTTATGCATTAGCAGGCCTTAAATTTGTAATAGCCCAGGAAAGGGTCTCACGGTCCAACCCAGTCACACTGACATCTACCACCCTCTCTCCTGCCACCTCCTGAAGGCGCTTAACCAGCGCCACTTTTGTATGGGAGCCAAAAGTGCAATTAATAAAACAGCGAAACAAACAAATAAATTTGTAAATATGTTATTCTGACTGTAAGGCAGAAGGTAAAGGTACGTGAAGAAGTCCTTTATTTTATCTCTCTTGAATCTTCAAATATTCAGCTTCATTGAAGGTCCACGAGTTCTAATGTTACAAGAGAAAAGGAACATTTTCTCTACCATTTCTCTACTTCTATCCAGTGCTAAAAGGGATGCAGGTGGCGCTGTGGTCTAAACCACTGAGCCTCTTGGGCTTGCCAATTGGAAGGTTGGCGGTTCAAATCCCGTGATGGGTAAGCTCCTGTTGCTCTGTCCCAGCTCCTGCCAACCTAGCAGTTCGAAAGCACGCCAGTGCAAGTAGATAAATAGGTACCGCTCTGGGGGGAAGGTAAACAGCGTTTCTGTGCACTCTGGTTTCTGTCATGGTGTCCTGTTGTGCCAGAAGTGGTTTAGTCATGCTGATCACATGACCTGGAAAGGTGTCTGTGGACAAACACCATTTCCCTTGGCCTGAAAGCGAGATGAGCGCCACAACCCCATAGTCGCATTTGACTGGACTTAATCATCCATGGGTTATTTACCTTTTACCTTTTATCCAGTGCTATTTTTCTAGAAAAAGAGGTGCCGGAACTCACCATGAACACCTCCCTTGTTCTCTTATAATGGCAATGGCACCTGCCTGAGAGGTGCTGGAACCGAGTTCCTGTGAATTCTGATTGAAAAAAGCCCTGCTTCTGTCAAGCCACTTTTCTCTAAACTTAAATGTCCCAAACGCTGCAACTTTTCCTGCTAGTGGGGAGCTGCTCCATCCCCTGGATTATATAGGTTGTCCTTTTCTGAAAGGTTTTCCAGCTCTACAATATACGTTTTGAGGCAAGGCCACCAGTGTTGACTGAGAGGCTAGGGGCATTTGGAGTTTATGATCACACGAGAAAATCCCCGCACACAGATGTGGAAGTCAGAAATGTGGTGAAAAATCCTTTAAGCCAAGCTTCTGGCTCCCATATTGCTTGCAATGCAGTTGTCTATTGAAAACAAAAGGGAAGAAGGATGGTTTCGAGAGAGAGAGAGAGAGAGAGAGAGGTCAAATAAAGTTATTGCAACATAATCAAAAAATGCCTTTTGCCCCACTCAACTCTTCCCACAGCACCTGGGAATATGCTGAGACTGTGTATATGTGAAGTCATGGTTTCTGCACCACCAGTAGGTCAACAGATTCCTCAAACCAAGACTTCTTGGGAGGGAAGTGGTGGTGGTGGAGGAGGAGGAGAAGAGCAGGGAAAGAGTCTTGCAAGCATGTTTATTTTACAGTCACTCGGAAGTTGTAACCTGTCTCTGAGAGATGATGAATCACCAGTACAGCTCTATAAAAGCCAAAGCACGTTATAAGCTGAACTATCAGAGCTCCAAAACCTTGGCATTCATCATGAAGCATCCAAGCGCCGCAGCGGCCTTCTTTCTCTTGCTGGGCATATCATGGTGTTTGGCCCTGCCGATATCCATATCAGACGAAGACGACAGCGATGAATTCACAAGGGAGAAATTCGAGTTAGCAGAGGTATGACGTATGACCTAGAATAGGCTCTGTTCTCTCTGTTGTCTTCTCTTCTATTAAAACTGAGATTCTGAGCTCTTCAGAGCAGAGGCTTGTCCTTTTTCCTTATGCGAGTCTGTAAAATTAATAAATAGCAGTGAATTAGAAGTCTAATTGGTTCTCTCTCCCCCTCTTTCTTCCCAGCGCTATCTAAAGAGGCATTACAACCTCCAGTCCAACCCAGCTGGGATACAGAGGAAGGCAGGTGATACAGTCACATCCAAACTTCGAGAAATGCAGGCGTTTTTTGGACTGGAAGTAACAGGCAAGCTCAACGAAGAGACGTACGAACTAATGCAACAGCCACGGTGCGGCGTTCCTGATATTGGGGAATACAACTTCTTCCCTCGAAAGCTGAAGTGGTCTCACACTAATATAACATACAGGTAATGACCCTGGCTCTGGGTCCAGATCCATTTGTGCTAATGCTTGACAGTATCTTCAAGCACAACACCTTTGTCATGGTATTTTTTAGAGACTTTGGTCTCTAAAAAATTATCTTCAAAGCATATGTTACCTTTGGAATCTGTTATCTGTTTGGTATTTTTTAGAGTACTCTGCAGGATCTCCTAGTTCTGATCTCATATGTGAGACATAGCAGGAATGGGGAACATGTGACCTTCAAGGTGCCAGTAAACTCTGGCTCCCATCAGCACCAGCCAGCCTGGCCAATAATCAGGGATGATGGGAATTGTAGTCCAATGCTACCTGCAGAGCCTCGGGTTTTCCAATTCCTGGATTTTAGCCTACCATGGGGCTACAGCTAATCTCCTAACCAGGATATAAACTAATGTGGAAGTAAGCCCCATTGAAATCAGCTGAGTACGTAAAGGATTTATTTTTGTAATATGTTTAATAGTATGACACTTTGCAACATGGAATCACAGAAACATAGAGGGTCATCTGTTCTACCCTTTGCAGTCTGGGAATCCTGCCCACAGCCAACGCTGCGTGGACTTGAACCACCAACCTTCTGGTTATAGCCAGATGCACTACATTTATTTATTTATTTATTTACAGCAGGGTTAGGCATTTGGCATGTATTTTGTGACATGAAGTCAACCTGGTGTGCTGCTTTTTGCAGACTAACAAGATGTCGAATAAGGTTATGTGCAATGTTTGGAAATCTCATGCCCTGTTTTACTGTCTCTAGATCATCAAAGCCTATAAGCTTCGAGTTCATTTAATTTGCCCCACACAATTTCCTTTCAATTTCCTTTTCCAAACAGCGGGTGAGGAATCAGACAAGAGAAACACAGTACCTTTTGTGAATGAGGTGCTCAGATGTATCTAATAAAAGCAGGAATGGAAGTAAAGTTTTAAATATCTAGCTGAACCAGCAATATGTCAGGCTTTATTTTTATTTTTTAATACCCTACCTTCTTAACATAGAATGAAAGTTTAAATGCTTGCATTCTAAAGCAAGTCGAAATAAACCTATTTTGAATTGGGCCCCTGTTTAAGTGGAATCAAAAGGCTTGAGACACTTTCATTGTGTCTCGGTCATTGTCCTTTATTAGTACTTCCAAAAAAGAAGGTGAATTTATTATAACTCAGCAATAAAAACCACACATTCTCTAACAGGAAAGGGGCATATATCTGTATGCTTGCTATATTTGCTAAATTGGCAGTGGAGAGAGATGTGTAGCATTTAAAATATTGTGATAGGGGATGTTTTGCAACATGTTTTGAGTTTGCAGAGAACCATCTGAAGGTATTTGGATTTTTTGTTGTTGTTGCGTTCCTCATAGGATTCTAAATTACACCCCTGATCTGAAAAAGTCTGAAGTCGACAGAGCATTCAGGAAAGCGTTCAAGGTCTGGTCTGATGTGACACCACTCAACTTTACTAGAATTCGCAGCGGTACTGCTGATATCATGATTTCTTTTGGAAGGAAAGGTAACTAGAGTGAAATTGCTGTCTTAATGGCTGTGTTACTTGTTTGCTTGATTTGCAATTAAGCATGCTGATAATGTTCATTTCTGTTTCAAATATTTACAGAGCACGGTGATTTCTATCCCTTTGATGGACCTTCTGGGTTATTAGCTCATGCTTTCCCGCCTGGGCCAAATTTTGGAGGAGATGCTCATTTTGATGAAGACGAGCTGTGGTCAACAGATTCCAAAGGTAACGTATGCTTTGAAGATAATTTTTATTACCACTGTGTGGGTTGTTGGTTCTAAATAGCATCCGCTGTTTATGTTTGACCAGTGAATTACTTAGCAAGCAGATTCTCCTGTCTTGTTTTGCTGCGTGATTCATAATGATTGAAATTAACAATTTCACAAATAGTAAATAATGACTGAACAGGTTGTTTTGAATATTGCTTCTTTTGCCATTCCTTACCCATATTGCCTGTGCCATACCTTCTTAAGCAACACAGGCACTCCGAGGCTTCCATATTAACTTGGAAGTGTGCTTCACTGAATTCATTGGAACTTACTCCCAAGCAAAGGTACATAGGATTGTAGCCCAAGGCTAAAGGGGGCTAAAGCAGAGCTGGGAAACATGTGACTCTCCAAATATTGCAGTTGAACTACAGCTCACATCAGCCTCAGCCAGTTTGGCCAATGCCCAGTGATTCTGGGAGTTGTAGTCCTATAACATCTGAAAGGATGCAGATTCCACAACCCTGGACTAAACCAGGGATGTGCCACCTTGCTGTTCATTTAATTAACAGATGACAGATACTATTTATGTTCTCTCTGTAATGCAAAGAAAAGAGTAGTGAATGATATCTGGTGTAATATTTTAATACGTTGCAAAACAAGGTATTAAACAAAAGAATCAGGTTATAGCAGCCTAGTGATATAAGCTTTGTAGCTTTCATAACAAGATGCACATGCTGTTTTCTAGGATATAATTTGTTTCTTGTGGCTGCTCACGAGTTTGGTCATTCGCTGGGACTTGAGCATTCCAGAGACCCAGGAGCTTTGATGTTTCCAATTTACACATACACAGGAAATAAAGGCTTATTGCTTCCAGATGATGACGTACAAGGGATCCAGATTCTATATGGTATGCCTGCATTTCCCCCCCTGTTTTCTCCTTATGTGTACATATAATTCTGCAATGGAAGTTATGAGTACTAAATTTCCCTGTTGTTTCTGTTTGCCAGCCTGATGCGGCGAGATCTGTCACTGTATGACTTTACATTGCACATATAAAATCACAATTTTCTACGAGCATTCCATATATTAGATCCCATGAAATGCTGCACACAAGTTCAGATGTTAAAATAAGGGAAGGACCATTGCTCAATGATAGAGGTTCTACTTTGCATACAGAAAGCCTCAGGTTCAATCCTCATTCCATGCAGGGAGAGACTGAATCCTGGGAAGCTGCTGCCAATCGGTGTGGAAAATGCTAAGCTATATGAACCCATGATCAGCTCTGTGTTACTAAATACAGTCAACAGGCTTATAGTTTCCTGCATAACACATGTACTTTACTGGACAGGTGCAGGAGACCACGACCCCCATCCCGATCACCCCAAAACGCCTGAGAAATGTGATGCAAACTTGACCCTAGATGCTATCACGGAGCTTCGAGGAGAAATGGTGATCTTCAAGGACAGGTGCGGCACAACCGAAATACGTGCATCCATAAACTTTTTGTCTAGGGACAGAGCAGGCCTGTGCAACTTGAAGCGCACCCAGTCAGATGCACTCTGCCAGCCACACACATCCTCCAGCATTGCAAAGGTTGAATAGGGCCACCTTTGTAAAAACAGCAAAAACAACCCAATTCTCATCTTAAGGGTCATTTATTGATTCTATTATATCCATGACTGCAGACAGTTCTGTAGGCATTGTACGAATAAAAAGAGAATAACAGCACTGCAAGGCAACCACAGTGAGGTTAAGAAACAACATACAAGCACTACTCTGTTTTCTCTTGTTTTGATTTCTCTTCACTTTAATCCCTACTGAAAATTTTCAGTAATATATATATATATATAGAGAGAGAGAGAGAGAGAGAGAGAGAGAGAGAACATACATAGCCACATTCGAAAACCAGTATAATATGTTGCAGTGAATAGCATACGACTGAATAGCCAATCCCCAACATAAGTCCTGGGAAAAGAGGAAAGTCTGGTGGTGTTGGTGCAAGGCTAGGGAGAGCATTAATATCCAAGTACTCCCATTACCCAGTGCTGAAGCCATGATGGCTGTGCTCTACCTCCACTGCCAGAGAGTGTATGCCAGTTGCTGGGGAAAACAAGTGAGGAGAGCACTGTTGCACTTAAGTCCTACTTGGAGGCATCTCAGAGACATCTGTGGTTGACCACTGTGAAAGCAAAATGCTGAACTAGATGGGTCATTGGCCTGTTCCAGCAGGCTCTTCTTATAGGATGAATCTGGTTCTCCTGTGTATCTGAAGAAGTGTGCATGCACACGAAAGCTCATACCTAGAACTAACTCAGTTGGTCTTTAAGGTGCTACTGGAAGGAATTTTTTTATTCTGGTTCTCCTGTGGTACTGAGATTTATTAGGAGGCCCTATTCCCCTTACAGAGCTACAGTTTCCAGAATGGTTTAACAAACAAGGGAACAGTAGCTCCATGAGTTGAGTAGGGTCTCCTAACAACCACCCTTAATAGCGCCCATGATTCTTTGGGGGTAGCCACGACTGTTTAACATTTTATGATACTACTTTAAATGTATAGTGCAGAGGGAGCCCTTATTAGTGGGCTGCATTTGGCTTGGTGCCTCACAAATTACTTTGCAAAAAGGAATGTTGTGAAGACCTGCTCCAAAACACTGAAGATGAGCCTGATTAGTGAATCTGTTAACACAAGCTCTTGGGAATAGCTTCCAGGCAAGAAACATGCTTTGTACCTTGAATGATTGACTTTAGAATTATTCATCAGCTATTATATTTGTATATTATTTGTGTTGTCTGAGAAATGGCTCCAGCAAATTAATCTCTGGAGCACTTTAAGGACTATTCAATATATTTAACTTCAGTAAAAATGCTAGCCTACCATGCTAGAACATCCCTCTTCCTATCATAGGTTCTTCTGGCGCCTACATCCTCAGATGGTTGAGGCGGATTTGGTACAAATTAAGTCGTTTTGGCCAGAAATCCCAAGCAAGATTGATGCGGCTTATGAGCATCCTACCAACGACCATGTGCTGCTTTTCAGGGGTAGGTCTTCTGCAGAAATCTCTCTGCTTGATCCTCAAGACTCTTCTCACACCACACACCCTCCCCCCCCCACCGGCCATGCCCCTTACTTCCCCTGCTTTGCACCCTCTGTGAGAGGGGCATGGGAGTCTGTGCAGAAGCAAGTCTATTTGTTGTTCTTTCCTCTGGCCCCACCCACCTCTGGCTTGGGCCTCTAGAAAGTTTTCTCAGAAAGGAATGCCACCAACAAGGCTGTATAACTGTGTGGTTGTACCAATCCTTCTCATCCTAACTTCATTCCAGTTAATTAAATCCACCTCAGTCTAATTTTTACAGAAGGGGAACTGAGGGTGAGACATATATGACTATATGACAATCACATGGTTGAATCCTAATACATTACTTCATACTTATCCACAGGGAAGAAAGTCTGGGCTTTGAATGCCTACGACATAGTAGAGGGCTACCCTAAAAAGATTTATGAACTGGGCTTTCCAAGATCTGTGAAGGGAGTCGATGCTGCTGTCCACATCAAAGACACTGGCAAGACTCTCTTTTTCGCTGGAGAAAAATATTGGAGGTTGGTTGAAAATTCTTATCTTCCCCATAGTTCCTCTCTCATTCTTTCCCACTATTCCAATGATGTAAGAACGATGTTTTGCTTATAGTACCAAACAACTTTCAATGTACAATGTACAATGAACATTTCAATGTACTCATGTATTAGACCAGGTGCCCTCCATATGTTGCTGGACTCCAGCTCCCATGAGCCCAAGCCAGCATGGTTCATAGTAAGGGATGATGGGAGTTGAAGTCCAATAGTAATTGGAGGCACCACATTGACTAGCGCTGTGGTAGACCAATGGGCAAACAAGGGAGGACCCACACTGAGGCAACTTTTTTCCACTTTCACAGCATTTCCTTACCCAACGTTTCCAAGTTTTATGTGATTTTTCACATTAGGTAAAAGCCACTTTTGGAAAACTAGCAGAGCCTAGTGGACATTTAGCACACATTTCCAGGTTATTTGCTTCTGGGGGGAAATTCGTTTGCATCCCCGTTAACCCAGAAAACTGTAGTTTTTCATTTTAATTTCACATGACAAAATTGGGGCAGTATTCCAGCATACAGTCATTTCCCAGTATTTAAAATTTAGCACGACATGGAGGTATATTGATCGCGATCCATAATGTAACAAGTAGTGCTGTGTGAAAGCAATGTCAGAACCCAGGATTGAAGCCCTAGCATTATGGTCAGGAAAACTAACACAATTATCCCCACGTAGGATTGTGCCATTAATAGTTGCATCCTTGATATTGCACATGCTAGCTAGCTTGAGTTTCTGGCATCCGCACTACGTAACATTTCTGAATAGGGCAGAACAATGTCCTTCAACCTTGGGTCCCCAGATGTTGTTTGACCACAACTCCTATCATCCCCAGCCAACTTAGCACAGGTCATGGATGGTGGGAGTTGGTCCAGCAACAACTGGGAACCCAAGGATGAAGACCCCTGGGGTTGGCCATGTGTCTCCTACCTGTTCTGGAGTGCGAGATGTTGTGGGGAAGAAATCTCTTGCAAAGCAGCACCTGCTTCAAGGAACTTCCCTCCATTTCATGTTCAATATTGTATAGAGATAGATGATGCGCCCTCAGCCATTTTCAGTATGTTTTCGTTCTAGCAAGAATTTACAGGTTTCTGCTAGAAATGCTGGCCCTTTTTTGTATCCTGTCTTTTTAGTTCTATGGTATCATTTATTGGTCTAGATTTTAGACTTGTTATGTTTGTGTTTTGTCATCAGCTGCATTGAATTGGAACAGAATTGCAATGCATAATGCTATACATAAATAAAACACTTGCTTATTTACTTTATTTCCCCCTTAAATGAAGTTATGACGAACAGAACCAAGTTATGGAGAAAGGCTACCCTAGATATATTGAGGAGGATTTCCCTGGGATCGGTCACCGAGTGGATGCAGCTTATGAGAAGAATGGTATGCATTTTATTTGTGTTGACACCTGGCATTTTGGGGTGAAAAACCAGGGTCCCAGATTGGCCCGTTCCAGATGCCTGCTTTGGGAGATCCTTCAGGGTTTTTCTGGCCCAGTGCTCCAAACCGTGCCAGACAGCTTTGTCTAGCCACCATTTTAATTTCTCTCAATATAGTGGTACCTTGGAAGTTGAAAGGAATCTATTCCAGAAGTCCATTCAACTTCCAAAATGTTCGAAAACCAAAGCACGGCTTCTGATTGGCTGCAGCCAATCAGAAGCCACAGAAGCCCCATCGGACATTCGGCTTCCAAAAATAGTTCGCAAATTGGAACAGTCACTTCTGGGTTTGCGATGTTTGGGAGCCAAAATGTTTGAGAACTAAGTTGTTCGAAAACCAAGGCATGACTGTACTGATGTAGGGTTGCTCTGGGAGGTTGTGGAAATTAAAGTAATAGCTAGTCAAAGAAACACAGGAAGCTGCCTCATGCAGAATCAGGCCATCGGTCTATCCAGCTCAGTATTGGTCAAGTTCACCCTGTATACCCAGGGCCGGATTTAGGTTTGATGAGGCCCTAAGCTACTGAAGGTAATGGGGCCCTTTATATGTCCAGCTGTCCTTTGTCAACAACCAATTGTCACTGTTTTTGGTGTTGAATATATGCTATATGGTAATTTATGGACCTAATAGGCACCCTATATATAGAAATGAGCAAACCAGTGATATTTTAGGGAGCAGGCTAGCAGGAGGGGCCCATTACTTACATCATAGGAGCCTACACAGCACAAAACACTGTTGCTGTATTTAGGTTTTATTTTATTTGTTTTTTATCTTATATTTTGGAAATCCAGGTGTTTTTTTCCTTTAATTCTTTGGGGGCCCCCCAAGAGAGTAGGGCCCTAAGCTATAGCTTGTTTAACTTACACGTAAATCCAATGTTCCATATACCTCTAAAGTACTACAATACCACTTTAAGGACAAATGCTTTCCCTAAAATTATTCCAGGAGCTGATCTTTGTTAAAGGTGCTGAGAGTTGTGAGCAGACCCCTATTTCCCCTCACAGAGCTACAGTTCTCAGAGTTCCCAGTGAAGAGAGATTTAATGCTAAACCTCTCTCAGAACTGTAATCCTGTGAGGGGAACAGGGTTCTCCCAACAACTCTCAGCACCCTTAACAAACTATAGCTCCCAGATTCATTTGGGTGGTGGCGGGGGAGCCATTACACTTGGCACCCGGTTTGGGGTCTCTGAAGTTTCATCACAAAGTGTTATTGTGGACACTTAGATTGCAAACAGGCAAGAGTGGGCATAGAGCTGAATGAAACGTACATATGTTAATTTATATGTATATATTAAAATTTAGAAATAGTTATGATGACGATATCTTGCCACAGTGGGAAACACTGTCAGCAGGTGCCTTGTGAGCCTGCTCAGTCTGTAAGCCAGGTGTGCCCAAGTCTTCCTCTCCTCATCCCACATTTTACTGCCTAATAATACTACTACTAATAATAATAATAATTTATTATTTATACCCCACCCATCTGGCTGGGTTTCCCTAGCCACTCTGGGCGGCTTTCAACAGAATATTAAAATACAATAGTCTATTAAACATTAAATGTTTCCCTAAACAGGGCTGCCTTCAGATGTCTTCTAAAAGTCTGGTAGTTGTTTTTCTCTTTGACATCTGGTGGGAGGGCGTTCCACAGGGCGGGTGCCACTACCGAGAAGGCCCTCTATTTGTGCATCTATTTGTGAGGCATGCATTGTACTAATTGGAGTAGAGTGATTTAATCTTGGACATAACAGTGGGTCTTCGTTTGTGGCTCCTGGAGTGCAGGGGAGCATTAAATAAACTTCCTATAGATGATTGATAGTAAAGGGAAACCCTCCAAGCCCTTGCTTTCCAATGTGGGGCACATGCCCCACAGGGGGGCAATTAGATTGGGGGGGGGGATTAAAAAATGAGTTATTAACAGTGAATGGCCTTTTAGGCTTCCTCCATGTGAATAGGAGTTCACTTTCTGAATAATAAGAACTCTATGTCACTATATGACATGCTTAGGTGGGGCATGGCCAAAAAAAAGTATTGATGGGCAACATCAAGGTACCTGCCTCTCTCTGTCCTAAGGGTTCCTTATCATTAAAACCAACTTGAACACAATAGCCCTTCAAACAGAGGATATCTTCGAAGAGAATTTTGTCTTCCAAACAGAACTGCTCCCTGTAAAGTGGGACAGGTGATCACCTTACAGTTGTACATGCCTGCCTCACAATGTAATCCTCAACTTGTCTGCTCATAAGTAGTAATAATAATAATAATAATAATAATAATAATTTATTTATATCCTGCCCTCCCCAGCCGAAGCTGGGCTCAGAGTGGCTAACAACAATAAAAGTAACACAGCATTCTAAAATCAGTTCATTTTAAAATCAATTTAAAATCAAATTAATGGCAACTATCGGACTAGAATTCTGTGAGCAGGGAATTAGACTGTGCCTTAGCCAAAGGCCTGGCGGAACAGCTCCATCTTGCAGGCCCTGCAGAAAGATGTCAAGTCCCGCAGGACCCTAGTCTCTTGTGACAGAGCGTTCCACCAAGTCGGGGCCACAGCCGAAAAAGCCCTGGCTCTGGCCCAGGACCTCCAAGATGTTTTTGTTTGAAGACCTTAAGGTCCTCCGTGGGACATACCAGGACAATCCAAATCCAAAAAAAATCATATTTGATTCAGTGGGGCTTGTTGGCATCCATCTCAAGAGATAATGGAGTTTGCCTCCCAAGGTGAAGTCAATCCGAGGCTCGGAGTGCAGCCTTAATCAACAAATTGCTTTGTGAGCAGGGGGTGGGGAATGCATTTGATTTACTGTTTTTAAAAAGAAATAACATAAACCAAAAGAAATAGCAGCAACATGAAGCAGGAATCTTATCTGAATGGTTTCCTTCTTCTGCAGGTTACATATATTTTTTCAATGGACCGCTGCAGTTTGAATTCAACATCTGGAGTGAAAGAATTATGCGGGTCTTGACCACCACCTCCATTTTCTGGTGCTGATTGCTCTGGATCAGGTTCTGAACTGTGGGGAAAATGCATTCCATGAAAAATTATTCCGCAGATGTTTGGTTTTGTGTGTGTGTGTGTGTGTGTGTGTGAGAGAGAGAGAGAGAGAGAGAGAGAGTAAGGTAAGGTAAAGGTAAAGGACCCCTGGAGTGTTAAGTCCAGTCAAAGGCGACTATGGGGTGCGGCACTCATATTGCTTTTCAGGCCGAGGTGAGTGGGCTCAGCTACATTAGTCAAAAAACAATGATTTGAATGCATTATAAACATGCAACACAAGATGGCGCCAGAGAGCAGACTTTTTTTCTACACAATTTTCCATAGGTTTTTTTTCTTTTGTTATAACAATCTAATTTCTGACTTATTTATAGTGGGTTTCCCTCCTGTGTGTAGATCCACCTAGTGAGTGTGAGAGTCTTTGAGTGTGTGTGTTTTAACCAGTCAGCTTGATTCTGTGAACAAGCTCTTTGCCATTCTTCCTTTGACTTTGTTTTGTGTATATGAGGCTGTATAATAGCACTACGTCCATCAGTCTGGAACTGAAATAAAAAAATGTTTTTAAACGAGAGCATTCATATCTTGTGGGACATTACAGTTCATAAATGATGACAGAAGAAGCAGGCAACATTCCAGTTACGTGCTGATTGAAAAACTGGCACTGTAGAATTATACTACTCGAAAACTCAACGTGAAGAAGCAATTTTCTGTTTGTTTATTTGTGGCATTTGCATCCTGCCCTTAAGTCAAACAGGCTCTCAAAGCGGCTTGCCAAAAATCAGTACTTAGATGGTCCCTGGACTCAAGCTTACGAAATATAAAAAGACACAGCACACAAGGAAAAGGGAATGGGCAGGAGAAGGGAAGGGCAAGCTCAGGTACACATAACAGTTCTTACAGTGCAGCTGAGGGCATCAACACTTGACTGATGCCAGTGGTGGTTCTGGGTGTCTTGCCCCGATAAAGAGTGGATCTCCACAGAAGCACCATTTCCTCCCAGTACAGATCTTGAAGCAGGCCAGGAATTGTGGGCTGCTCCTGTCATGTTGCTATTCTCTCAGGCAGCTTGTGAAAGAGACTTGGCAGCTTTCAGGATGACGTCCTGAAATGCTATAGACGAAGGCAGAGCTTCCAACTCCTGGATGGTTTTAACCCATGGTTTTAAACATGCAGTGCACAGGGATGCTACCCTGCGGAAGTGGTCCATTTTGTCAGCCTCCTGTCCATTTGGGGAGATACTCTTCAGTCATGGCTTCCAGGGCAGTGTACAGATAAAACACTCACAATTCCCCTACAATTCTCAGAGTGGTTTAACAACCAATATCTCTTCAGAGGGAACTCTGGGAACTGGAGCTGTGCGAGAAGAACAGGGGGTCTCCTAGCAATTCTCAGCACCCTTAACAAACTACAACTCAAAGTACTTTACATTTGTGGCAGTACATTTCTTTTTGCCTTGAACCTCGTGCTGTTCACGGTCAAGTTCTCTTGCCCCATTCTCAGTTAGAATCTTAACCACCGATGACATTGTGAGGACAGTTGTGGTTAGAAAGGGATATTATTTTGCTAGGAGGTTTATTCCAAGGATGTGGTGTCAGAGTTTTGATGACAACATTATTTTCTCAGAGTTTAGAGAGAGAAGGTTGGGTCATAACATTTCTCCCTCCCTCCTGCTGTCCCCATATGATCTTGAAAGGAAGAGGAGATATGTGCTTTGCAAAGAAATTTGTTGGGGCAGACAATTTCACAATATAGCTTTTCATAAGCAAATCCCTTCCTCAATGTCTCAGCAACTAATGATACCCATTTCACTGTTCCCATGCGCAGTCTTCGTTTCTCCATTTTCTTTTTCTTTTCTTTTTTAAAAAAATCAATTTTTATAAATCCATAACATCACAGCATCATACAATTCTAAGAAGAACTTTAGCATAAGCACAACAATAACTATACAGTGCCCATCAATTCACAACATATTAAAAGAGGAAAATTGCAAACACACAAAATCTATCCCCTTAGCAACGGCCATAAGGGGCTGCTTATCCAGGGAGGTGTCTCAGTAATAAATCTAATCCAAAAGATTTCTGGAAAAGTGGAGGTTGCATTGCACCTCTCAGACTGGCCACATAATACAAAAAGGGGCCCACATTTCTGCAAACTTTTCTCAGCTTTCAGCTCCTGGTTTGAAGTACACTTGCAAACATTCCATTCATGCCACCCAAAGGGCCTAGACTGTGTGAAGGAGTCATGTTTTAATTCCATTCATTCATTTCTACATTTACCGTATTTTTCGCCCTATAGGACACACTTTTTCTCCTCCAAAAATGAAGGGGAAATGTGTGTGCGTCCTATGGGGCGAATGCAGGCTTTCGCTGAAGCCTGGAGAGCGAGAGGCGTCGGTGCGCACCGACCCCTCTCGCTCTCCAGGCTTCAGGAAGCTATCCGCAAGCCTTGGGAGCCCGCGGGAGTGCCCACCAGGCTCGCAAGGCTTGCGGGCGGCAGCCTGCAGCGCGAAGCATGGGGCGCGCTCCGGAGCGCACCCCGGGTTTCGAGCAGATATCGGGCAGCCCCACAAGCTCGGGGGACAGCGGGGAGGCGGAGCGCCGCCATCCCGCTATTCCCCGACCTGGTTTGGAGGCTGGCGGTGGGGAGAAGCAAGCAAGCTTCTCCCCACAGCCAGCCCCACAAGCTCGGGGGACAGCGGGGAGGCGGAGCGCCGCCATCCCGCTATTCCCCGACCTGGTTTGGAGGCTGGCGGTGGGGAGAAGCAAACAAGCTTCTCCCCACAGCCAGCCCCACAAGCTCGGGGGACAGCGGGGAGGCGGAGCGCCGCCATCCCGCTATTCCCTGGCCTGGTTTGGAGGCTGGCAGTGGGGAGAAGCAAGCAAGCTTCTCCCCACCGCCAGCCCCACAAGCTCGGGGGACAGCGGGGAGGCGGAGCGCCGCCATCCCGCTATTCCCCGACCTGGTTTGGAGGCTGGCGTGGGGAGAAGCTTGCTTGCTTCTCCCCACCACCAGCCCCACAAGCTCAGGGGACAGCGGGGCAAGCTGCTGCCCCACGGAGGCTAGGGAGGCTGTCCCTGAAGGCAGAAGAGGGAGACGGAGCGCTCCATCTCCCTCTTCTAGCTTGGGGATGGCTGTGCAAAGCCTCTGCAGGCTGGGGGGGGGGGAATCAAAAAATTTTCCTTGATTTCCCCCCCAAAAAACCTAGGTGCGTCTTATGGGCCGGTGCGTCCTATGGGGCGAAAAATACGGTATATCCTACACAACCTTCAAGGAGCTCAAGAAGGTGTCCACGATTCTCCCCCTCCCTATTTTAGCCTCACAATAACTCTATGAGGTAAAAACAAAATAAAAAAATTCCTTCCAGTAGCACCTTAAAGACCAACTGAGTTAGTTCTAGGTATGAGCTTTCGTGTGCATGCACACTTCTTCTTCTTTCGTGTGCATGCACACGAAAGCTCATACCTAGAACTAACTCAGTTGGTCTTTAAGGTGCTACTGGAAGGAATTTTTTTATTTTGTTTTGACCATGGCAGACCAACACGGCTACCTATCTGTAACTGGATCTATGAGGTAAGTAAGACAGGCATTGCCAAACTTGGCCCTCCAGCTGTTTTGGGACTACAACTCCCATCCTCCCTAGCTAACAGGACCAGTGGTCAGGGATGATGGGAACTGTAGTCCCAAAACAGCTGGAGGGCCAAGTTTGGCCATGCGGCCTCTAAGAGGATGTGTCTGGCCCAAGGTTACTCTGTGAGCTTTGTGACTGAACCCTGGTCTCCCAGCTCATAGTCTGACACTTTAACCTCTATACCACACAGTTAGCACTCATGCCCTCCCCATAGCCATGACTGTCCAGACCTTTTTGCTTGGGATGGGGGGAGATACCAGAAAAGCAAGGGGCAAGGTTGGATCTCACCTCCCAGCTATTAATTTTGCACTGGGCTCCATCACACACACTCAAAATGTTTGGTTTTTCTTGTAGGCACCTGAAAACAGGACCAAAAGCCTTTGGTTCTGGCTTGTTCTGGGCTCCACCCTCTGGTCTCCTTGCTCAATAGGTTCCCAGGCTGTAGGGTTTCAAGAGCTGCCTGTTCTACTCCTAACACACAAGTACGGAAAGCTCAGTCACTCCTACTTCCTTTGCACCTGACTTAAACTACCAAAGCCACTGAGTCCGCCATTGCTCTCTGCACCTTAAATTGTGTGTATGATTGTGCATTGGGTGGGTGGGGGAGGGACCTTGCCAGACAATTCAGGGTGGGGTTGGCAAAAGTGTCAGAGCTGGGTGAGGGCTCCCCATCTCTGTGTCAGGAGCATAGAAAGCTGCCTCATACTCAGTCCATCCGGGTCAGTATTACCTAACCTGCCAGGGGCTCTCCAGGGTTCAGACAGGAGCATACCTAATCGTACGTCGAGATTTGGGGTACGGAACCTGTGACCTTCTGCATGCAAAGCAGATGCTCTACCACTGAGCTAATGCCAGTACAGTGGTACCTCGGGTTAAGAACTTAATTCGTTCTTAACCTGAAACTGTTCTTAACCTGAAGCACCACTTTAGCTAATGGGGCCTCGATTTCTGTTCTCATCCTGAAGCAAATTCTTAACCTGAGGTACTATTTCTGGGTTAGCGGCGTCTGTAACCTGAAGCATCTGTAACCTGAATCGACTGTAACCTGAGGTACCACTGTATTCCCTCCTCTCACATTTACCAGCAATGAGAGGGCAGCACACATGCACACACACCCCACAATCCAACACCAAACATGTTTTGCAGGTATTGCAGGAGATGAGGATTTTAAAAAGCAGGGTTTTCCTGCATATTTCAGTGCCTCCTCCCTTCCTTAGGGGTCCCCCACCCCTTCCTCTCCTCACCCCCAGTTTTACTGCCTAGTGCATCTATTTGTGAGGTGTGCATTATACTAATTAGAGTTGAGCGATTTAATCTTGGACATAACAGTGGGTCTTCGTTTGTGGCTCCTGGAGTGCAGGGGAGCATTAAATAAACCTCCTATAGATGGTTGATAGTAAAGGGAAACCCTCCAAGCCAACACTAGGTGTCACTTTCCACTTCTTAGTTAACTTGCAACCAGAAGATGTGCTGTAACAACAGCCACACTGTGAACAACCACAACAAGGGCAGGCAGGCATCTTTAGATGCCTTCTAAAACCTTTCTTTACTTCAGAAGGTCTCTCCAGACATACCATTTCTCCTTTACTGGCCTCTCTTGGTACAGGATAGAATTCACAGCTCACAGCTCCACCTGCCAAACATGCAGGTGGGTGGGATCCTTCTTAGTGGCAGCCCATGAAAAGTCCCCAAACCGGCCATGCCAGGACAGAGGAGGGGAATCAGCCAGCCCTAGGCAGGCACAATAATTTGCCAGCTCCTGCCTTCTGCCTCAGCCGGAATGAGCGGCAAGGCTGCGGATACAGTCATGGCTCGGTCACTTGGTTAAACTTCACCAGTCCTTGGCTGGGGACTGGATCGCAGACTTAGTCATGCATCCTGGTTTTCAAAACCTGCTGATTTTATCTGTATGCTATTAAAAATTACCTTATAGTTTTTATGTACAGAGTTTGATTGTCGACGGACAGCATAATGGTTCAGGTTTGTACATTTGGAGTTAAGTTGCTGCAATCGCAGCAAGGCAGACTGAGCTTAATTCATCTGCATGGTAGAAACTTGGTTTGCCAAGTTTTAAAATTGGTAATATCCAAAGGCAACACGATGGCCAAGTGCAACAATGTGATGTCAATATAAACTCTTTATATAATCTATGCAGAACATTGAACAATATGAAATATATGAAATATATGAAATATGCACTCTCTGCAAAACCAAATAGGTAAAGGTAAAGGGACCCCTGACCATTAGGTCCAGTCGTGACCGACTCTGCGGTTGCGGCGCTCATCTCACTTTATTGGCCAAGGGAGCTGGCATACACCTTCCAGCAGCAGCGATACCTATTTATCTACTTGCACTTTGACATGCTTTCGAACTGCTAGGTTGGCAGGAGCTGGGACTGAACAACAGGAGCTCACCCCGTCGCGGGGAGTCGAACCACCGACCTTCTGATCGGTAAGTCCTAGGCTCTGTGGTTTAACCCACAGCGCCACCCATGTCCCTCTGCAAAACCAAATAATTTTTTTCTAAATCTTTGAAAGTCACAGAATATGCACTCTTGAAAACACAGAACCAAATAAACATAAATCTTATAGGTCTCTGAAAGTCTTTGTGGGCTATGTAAGTCTCTGAAAGAACCAATGGGTCAGATTCTTATCTGAAGGAAACAAGCCGTAAGGCTTTGTTTTATGACATCCAACACTGCCGAAGTGGTCCACAAACAGACATAGTGAACAGTGATTCTGGATATACTCACTGTTTTGTGGAATTCTTCAACACAGCAGAAGGATACAGAAATGCTTCATCTATATGGTGAATGAAATTGCCTAACAACAATTGCTATGGAGCAGTGGCCATAAAGTTACGCAGCAAGGCAGACTGAGCTTAATCCATCTGCAAGGTAAACATTGGTTTGCCAAATTTTAAAATTGAGCATAAGAAGAAACTGCTGGATCACGTCCGTGGCCCATCTGGTCCAGCATCCTGTTCACACAGTGGCTGAACAGTTGCCCTATGGAAACCAGCAAACAGGATTTGGGCACAAGAGCACTTTGCCCTTCTGTGTTTCCCAGCAACTGGTATTCAGAAGCATTGCTGCCTCCAAGAGAATAGCCATAGTGGACAATAACCATCAATAACTTTTTCCTCCATAAAACCTCTCCTCCATTCTTGTACCTGAGCAACTCCTGAATCTGGAGCGTAAAGGGCAATCCTATGGCAAGATCTGCTGAGATGAGTAGCTTAGGATGCAGCAGATTTCTCTCGTAGAATTATGTCTCTGTCCCTGGCTCAGCCGAATAAAAGGTAAAGGTAAAGGGACCCTTGAACATTAGGTCCAGTCATGACTGACTCTGGGGTTGTGATGCTCATCTCGCTTTATTTACCAAGGGAGCCAGCATACAGCTTCCGGGTCATGTGGCCAGCATGACTAAGCCGCTTCTGGAGAGCCGGAGCAGTGCACGGAAATGCCGTTTACCTTCCCGCTGGAGCGGTACCTATTTATCTACTTGCACTTTGAGGTGCTTTCGAACTGCTAGGTTGGCAGGAGCAGGGACCGAGCAACAGGAGCTCACCCCGTCGCGGGAATTCGAACCGCCAACCTTCTGATCAGCAAGCCCTAGGCTCTGTGGTTTAACCCACAGCGCCACCCGCGTCCCTCAGCCAAAGATAACACACCATAATTTGCTAATCCTGGTTCACCTGGGGCTCAGCCAAAACTGGCTGAGCCAAGGCTACTGTAAATCCCAAACCAGGGACATGGCAGTGGTGCAGTGTGGTGAAACAAGAGTAGAGGAACTTAGGCTGGAGCCTATGCCCATTCAGCTTGGCCATGTGCCCTGGCAACCCAGCACAGAACACTGTTTTAAAGGCTTGACTTCCCTCTACCAGCTCCACTGCCGAATGGGACTTGGATCTTATGCAACTTTACCCTGTCTCAACTGACAATGGCTTGCTTTACTTTACCTTAGAGTAGTTCTGGAGACAGAAGCAGAGTCCTATGTTGTATGCTGATGATTCAGTGGGTGGAGTCCTGCACAAAATCTGCCTGTTCGCCTAAGGTGAACATTCCTTTGGAGTGGCGAGTGTCCTGGGCCCTTGCTATTCTGACAATGATCACCAAAGCAAACAAATAGAAGCCAGGCCTGTCAGTTGGCATGATGTCTAGCTAGCTAGGTGAAGAGGGTAGTTGTCGGAAGAACATAGGCTATGCTTTAAAAATAAACAAATGCATTTTATTTTATTAATAAACCAAAGATAAAGAACATAAATAAATACTATTACAGCAGGTTGAAAGCAGCTTAAACTTGGACGCTATCTTTGAACTTGTTGTTCCAAAATATTACAAAAAATGCCTATTTTCCTATAAACCTATTAGGCTGATTTGTATGAATTATTTTGCAATAAATTAGCTGAATCATAATTACTATGGACCAAATTTTCTCAATCCATTCAGCTATAGCAGGAGATATGCTCACCCGCGCAACCATTTTTAGCTATTACAATCTTTGCAGCGGTTATAAGGTTAAACACGATTGCTTGGCCATTTCCCAGAGTAAGGTATTTTAAATAACCAAGCAGAAATATTCTAGGTCCCTTAAGTATATTACATCCTAACATATTGGAGATATTAGCCTAAACAGATTTCCAGAATCTTTCTACTTGAGAACAATTCTCAAAGTTAATCTGCTTTATTTAATCCACATCTCCAGCATTTATCCAATCCTAACATATATTAAATTTGATTTATAAGGTGTTAAATTTCATTGATAGAGGCCTTTTTGTGTGACAGTACTCACTGGTATAGAGAACTACCACTTCTTTTTTGGTCTCTGGGAGCCATTTTGTTCTGCCACTTTTGCCAATGTATGAGTACCAGCATCTCGTGGTTTTTTTACCTCCAAACTCACTGAACATATGTTGTTGTTGTTTAGTCGTTTAGTCGTGTCCGACTCTTCATGACCCCATCACTGAACATATGGTTGTATCCAAAGCTGGCCCATTGTGACTTCTATTTCCTCTTCTCCCCCTGAACCCTCACCCTCTGAAGCTGGAGGGCACAGGAGAGGAGAGGAACTCCCTTTGTGTGCATGAAAGTCCTTTGCACCAGCAGAGCTGCAGCACTGGATATTTCTCAAAACTAGTAGCCTAGGGCAGGAACATCCAACTCCCAAGTGGATGGGAACTCTACTCACAGTGATCTACCCATTGCCACTGGATGCACCAAAATGGTTGAGCTTTTTTTTAGGAAGCCAAAGTTCTTGAGCTTTTTAAATGAAGCCACAGTTGTTATTTTTCCCCTTTTTTGGGAGGGGGGAGGAGATCAAAGATCTAACAGGATCTACCAGGAACACCCTCCGATCTACTAGTAAATCAGTATCTACCTGTATTACAAATACAGGTACCCAAGCATCTTCTGGAATGCTAGTAGTGTCCTTACAGTACCCATAGCAGGAGCTATGGGTGAGAAAAATAAACACATTGTCCTTGTCATATCAAGAGTTATGGCCATATTAAGACTGTTGCACATGGCAACAGATTGATAATATTACGCAGCTACTTGCTCGGTTTATGAGGAAGGGATTTTGTCATGAAATCTCCTTTCATAAATCATCAAAACACACACTTAGTAAAAATTTCCTTTTTGTAACCACAGTTTCCCTCTTTCTCAGTATACAAGATAGGTTATTGGGAACATGATACCTTGTAAGCCATTTTTGAGCCTTTGAGGAAATCAGTTATTCTTCCTCTCATGGGCATATGAGGACAAGGCATTGTGATATGCTGCAATCTGTTCCTGAGAGACTTTGAGGAAAGAATGTTGTCATTGACTGCTAGTTTCCTTCTAGGGTCATTCTCACAACAAAACAAAAATTTCCTTTCTTGACCACAGTTTCATCTTTCTCTCAAGAGCTTATGAGGATATGTATAGAGCGGTAATGACATAGGGACAAATTTACCACAAACAGGGATCATCTGAAGGCAGACAAATCTCCCGTTGTGTTTCGCCATATTGAAACATGTTGTTGGCATCCATCTGTCTTGAGAGACAATGGAGTGTGCCTCCAGGGTTGAAGTCAAACCGCTGGAGAATCACAGTGCCTGCCGTGGCTGCAGAGGGTCCTTTTCCTGAAACATACATGTGGTTGCCTGTGGAGAAATTCCAGTGCGCAGCCTCCGGACCACCATCACTCAACGGAGTGCTTCCCAGGAAGTGCTGCTCCAGGGGTAGGGAACCTATTTTGGCCCAAATCACCCTGGTGGAATAGGAAACCATCTTTAATCAATATACACTGTCTTGAGAACAAAAAGCCACAGAGGGGTTAATATATCTGGAGGCTGGGTAGCTTTCTCAAGTTGTGAGCCACATTTTTTCTTTCCCCTATTTCTTTTTTAAAAAAATATTATTTATACTTTTCAGAGATATACATATTTCACTGATTTTACAATCATTTTGTAAACTTGACTTCCTTCCCCCTCTTTCTGCGGTTCCTTAAATTTATTTTTAAGATCTCCTGCATATCCAAATTCACTTAACTTATATAACTGCAAGTTATTACAATAATCCTGCCAGTGTGTCTGTTTACAATTTATCTGCAAATATTCAACAAACCATTTCCATTCTTTTATAAAAAGTTTGTTATCTTAATTTCTTATTCTTCCAGTAAGTTCCACCATTTCTGCTTATTCCATAAGTTTTTGTATTCATTCTTCCTTTGCTGGGACTTTTTCTTCTTTCCGTTTTGGGTGAGTAACATTCTTGCCACTGTAGTTGCATACATGAATAAGTTTCTATGCAATTTAGATAGTTCTGTCCCTATAATTCCCAAAAGAAGGCTTCTGGGTGTTTTTCTTTACAAACTTTATTTTAAACATCTTTTTAATTTCATTGTATATCATTTCCCACTAAGCCTTAACCTTACTACAAGACCACAACATATGATAAAAATAACCTTTCTCTTTTCATTTCCAACACTTATTGTTTCCCCTTCCTTGCTCGCTTCTGTTTGGAACCTGTCATGGCTGCCCATCTTAAGTAAAAGAAGCTGTTAAAACCTTGTTGCTGTGTCTGCCTTTCCTAGCAATAAGACAAAAGTTCTGCTCTGCGACGTACATAATACCATAGCTGTCAAGCGTCCCTTATTTGGTGGGACAGTCCCTTATCCCAGCGCCATGTCCCACTGCTGTCCCTTATTGATGATGTCCCTTAAATAAGCTACTGAAGGTAATGGGGCCCTTTCTATGTCCAGCTGTCCTTTGTCAACAACCAATTGTTGCTTTTTTGTGTGTTGAATATATGCTACATGGTAATTTATGGACCTAATAGGTATCTAAAGCCATTTGCATGCAACAAAATATGTATTTTATCAAAGTAATTGTTGATCCCTTATTTTGGCTGCTGGTCCCTTATTTTCAAATCTGTAAATTGACAGCTATGCATAATACCCCAGTCTATATGTACCTAAGTAATAACACACCAGGTTATTAAATAACAGGAAGCCATACTTGCTGTTACATGCAATCTGATTAGGACAGTGTGCCAGCTGAAGTGAGCATGGCCTGGAGATAAGCAAATGATGATAAGCCATTTTAATCTCACATTCCTAGCATTTGGACCATACTGCATTCTGTCAATCTTCCTTTTCCCCTCTCAAGGCCTTGGGCAGTTCAAATGAAGCTCCAAAGCAAGACAGGAGCTCAAAGTGCCATACCTGGTTCTCGCACACCCAGTTTTAACCCCACAACAACCCTGTGAGACGGGTTCAGCTACGAGACTGTGACTGGCCCTAACATTACCCAGTCAGCTTCATGGCTAAGTGTGGCATTTAAGAAACTTGCAGGTATGTGAAGAAGCTCATTCCATCACAAACTCCTTCTTTCAGTACAATATTTCTACTTACTAGAATTCTGTCTTCAACCTTCCTAAGATGACTTGTTGAATAGGAAGATAATAAAAAATTAGGAAAAAACTTATTTTTGGTAATTGGCTTTCTAAAAACGCTAAAGTCTGCTTATTTCCTCTTTTCAAGTACAGCTAGCAAAGGAATAATTATTAAGCTGGCATTTGAAAATGGGTATCTTGGAATGTGCCATTTCTTACAATACTGGTGGTTGTGAGGTTTTGTGCTTTGTTTGTTTTTAAACAACTTAATGCAGATCAGCAACAGAAGCGCTTGTCAGTTTCGGTTCTCTCACTTCCTCATGTTTCCATCATAAAGTGGTTCTCCACATCTCTGTAGCGATCTGAAAATTCTCTTTTTAAAAATCCTCATGGAAACTATTCAGTGTTTTGGTCAAGTTTCTCCTCATAAACACATTTTTGTGTGCAGTTTTGACTGACGTGCACATGCTTGCAAGCAATTTATCCTAATGTCATTCATTTTCACACATTATTTTCACTAGTATATTCATTGTTATGAACACAGACCCCCAATATATCCATTTTGGTAAACGTTGATTTGTCAGAGAACTGCGATACAAAATTCGGATAAGTGCAAATTTAGAAGAATAGCTGTCCTCATAATGTTTCAGAAAGTGCAATATTGATGGATTTGACTTTAAATGTGAATTAATCCCCAATTCCTAATACTGACCAAGGTCTTCCGTGGTTTGACATCTACTGTGATTGCAAGCATAATGTGGATTGTGCTTCAAGGGAGGCCAAGCCCACATACTGGGTAGGCCACAGCCTGAGGGATTGACTGATATGGGAGCAGATGGCCCAACAGGTATCTGGGTTCTAAGTTGTGTAGAGCTTTAAGAAGAATTGATGCTTTTGAATTCTGGTGCTGGAGGAGACTCTTGAGAGTTCCATGGACTGCAAGAAGATCAAACCTATCCATTCTTAAGGAAATCAGCCCTGAGTGCTCACTGGAAGGACAGATCCTGAAGCTGAGACTCCAATACTTTGGCCACCTCATGAGAAGAGAAGACTCCCTGGAAAAGACCCTGATGTTGGGAAAGATGGAGGGCACAAGGAGAAGGAGACAACAGAGGACGAGATGGTTGGACAGTGTTCTCGAAGCTCCCAACATGAGTTTGACCAAGCTGCGGGAGGCAGTGGAAGACAGGAGTGCCTGGCATGCTCTGGTCCATGGGGTCACGAAGAGTCGGACACAACTAAACGACTAAACAACAACAACAAGAGCTTTAAAGATTTCAAGTCAATTCAGAAATATACTGGGAGCAAATACAATTGCTTAAGGGTAGGTGAGGTGTTAAGCAGCCCACCATCTTGAAACTGAACAGCCAGAAATTTCTCCATTCTTTCACCACCATGTCAGGAAAATCTGACCACCCAAACAACTGAATCTGTTTGGTCTGAACACCTCGCAAACGCTGATTTTGTTGTTCAGAAACCAGAGTATGAAGCATCCCCTCTGAAAGCAACAGGCAGAGCCTATAAAAAATATCTAGCTTCCTTTCAATAAATAACCATGGGCTGCCTTCTCAGGCAGGACAAACCATTAGGAGTGCACCAAGCATTCATTTGTTTCAGTGGCACCAGTATTGAGAAAGGGAGCATTTGGTCAAAAAGCTTTCCCATCCCACCTCACTTGCTGGGAATACAGCTTCTCTGAAGCTTTGTGTCTCTTTTTTGCTCAGCGGTGCTGTTCAGACAAGACTTTAGGGCAGAATCCCAGAGCCCCACTCGGAAGAATGAGCAGGAAGCTCCCACCCCCAGGCCTGGTATAAACAGTGTGATGCTTTGCTTGAACCAAAGATGCAAATATTTCCCCAGCACATGATGTTTGATACCATCAAAGTACAAATGAGTCACTTCAGCAATCTATTCCTCCAGATTTCTGCAGGGCATTGAAACCGTCTGTAGGACAAGATATGCCAAGGAAAAGAAAGAATTTATTTATGTATGCTATACAGCGGCAAGAGTCTTGATAGCACAAAGATGGAAGAATGAGGAAACCCTGACAAAAGAACAGTGGCGAGAGAAATTGATGAACTATGCAGAACTGGCTAAATTGACATACAAATTGCGAGACAAGGACAACTGTGACTTCAGAGAAGAATGGGAACTTTTTTACAAATTACTTAAAAAGACAACAAAATGTACTGGACTCCTTGGCAGGTTTTGAATAAACATACACAAATTTATTGAGGGTTAATGTAGTAGAGGGTTATTGAGGGTTAATGTAGCCTGGCGTGCTCTGGTCCATGGGGTCACGAAGAGTCGGACATGACTAAATGACTAAACAACAACAACAATGTAGCAGATAGATAATAAAAGGATATATACAATTTTACAGTATACAGAGAACAACATGAGAAATCGGAGAGATGAGCTGAGGGACGTCTTGGGGGGGACTTTAAAATTATTATTTTTAAATTTTTAATATTTTTTAAAAAAGAAACTGTCTGCGGATCAAAAATGTAACAAAGCACGTGCCACGTAAGGCTTGTCAGTGAAGTATGGTGGAGAAGGAGAAGGAGGAGAACGCAGAAGGAGAGCCTGTGGGGAACTTGGAATGACCATTTCTTGACCGCTAAGGGAGGGCTGCTCTCCACTAGTGAGTTGCTAGAAGAACCTTATGTATGGTTCACCAGAGTTATAGCAAGGGGCACTGGAAACATCATAGAACCAGAGAGTTGGAAGGGACCTCAAATATCATGAAGTCCATCCTCTGCTGATGTAGCAAACCCATGGCTGCAGCATCCCTGATAATTGGCCACCCAGTGGTCATGAGCTGAGATGGCTGAAGAGCTGTAATGAGCTTAGGAGAGATGTGACTTCCAAGTCAGCTGGTCCCCTTAGTAAAAACACACATTTACCATTTATTTCTCTTCATAAAAACCTTTATATCTCAGTTTTCTCAATGTGCCCAGAGAATCTCCCTCTCTTTAGACCAGAACTTAAAATAGCAATGAGCTGCCATGGTGTTTGACTGGCTCTGCCGCTGCACCTGCACTGCGCCAACCTCCCTGTCCTGTCTCCATGTTCCTCTTGGTTACTGGCAGCAGCCTCTGTGTTGGGAAGCAATTCCACCCCACTCTGCTCCACTAGCTGCTGCTGGAGAGCAGAAGACTAACTCTGTCCGCTTGCACTAGTTTTCCATTTCGAATGGTTCTCGCCCGTTGTGTTTATTTTGGAGCTCTGTATGTGTCCTGATGAATGTGTCTGGTCACGATGACTGGTGAGAAGCCGTCTGATGACTGAGTCTTCCTTTTCATCGGGTGGTGATTGGAAGGTTTAAGATTTCCATGGGTGGTGCAAAGGGACTAGTGAATCCATTTAAGAGAAAGAGGATTAGAAAAGAACACGTTCCTGAATAGCATATGCACAAACATAAAACAACACAAAGTTTTGAAGTGTACTGCTTTTCCAACTGCATTTTATGAAATGTCTATGTTTTTATACAATCCAATACACAATTTCATTTTTTCCTTTATTTTGTGTTGACCCCACCCCACCCCATTTTCCATGGAGTTGTTGTTTCTCCTCTTCTGTTGCACCCTGTAAAATACTGTTTGTTAAATCATAACCACAGTTCTATCATCTAGTTACAGTGGTACGTCAGGTTACATACGCTTCAGGTTACATACGCTTCAGGTTACAGACTCTGCTAACCCAGAAATAGTACCACAGGTTAAGAACTTTGCTTCAGGATGAGAACAGAAATCGAGGCCCCATTAGCTAAAGAGGTGCTTCAGGTTAAGAACAGTTTCAGGTTAAGAACGGACCTCCGGAATGAATTAAGTACTTAACCTGAGGTACCACTGTACTTCTGTTGCTCATAGTTCAAATCCTGATCGCAAATTCATCCTAACTATAGTATTTCTTTAGTTAGCAGTTTTGAAGTGTATGGCTGGTTGGGCATTGATGACTATCTGACAAAAAGTCTGTCATTTAGCTACAAGGTGATGTTTAAGGTGCTGGTATCAGCGTACAAAGCCCTAGAAAGCTTGGAACCAGGCTACCTCAAAGATCGCCTCATCCACATCATCTTCTTTTTATATGCAAATGTTTAAACTATTTTTTAATATATGGAAGTGTTTTATATATCTGTTTATGTGACTTAATTCACAAAATGTATACACCACTTGACTGTTAAATCCTCAAAGCAGTTTCCAAAAGATAAAACGGTAAAATAAGCAAAAAATCACAACCATCCTTTAAAATGTACATAAGTTAAAATATTAAAACAAATTAAAATTCATCTTTTGAAGCATCTGGGGAGACTTGTCGAAGCAAGAATGTTTTTAGCAGGCACCAAAGATATATGTCATTATATTGTAAATCACTTCCAGGTGGCTTCATGAAATGAAATGAAATGAAATTGTTGTTGTTGCTGTTAGCCAAGTGTAGGTACTTAGTAATGCATGCTTTGTGTGCACAATGGGGCTGAGAATACCATGTATTCCCAACAGCAAATATTTTAGCATGGGAGATGTCCATATGAAGCCTTAGAATCACATTCAGAAACGAAAAATCTTCTTTTTCCTGGTGATCCCATCTTGCTGATTCAGCTTGGGCACTTGAGTTAAGTCCTTGGTTATGCTGTGCAATTCTCCAGGAAAACAAGCAACTGATATTTAACAGAACGTAACAGAAGTTGTGGGTAGCTATAGAAAAAGTGCCCTGCAAAATAACCATAATTTGGTTTTGTTTATTTGGAACAAACTTTCGACTAAGTGCTAAAGTTCACAGTAACAACAGAGGTCATGAGGTGAAGGCCTACCTTCTGTGAACGTTGCTTACACGAAACTGGCAGGAACAGAGAGACTGAAAACATTTCTGGTTGTCTCTCAAATATGGTACCCTTCAGTCAGCTCTTCAAAAGCCATGTGAATCCAAACGAAATCTATGTGACCGTCAGCTCACTATTACACAAATATGTGTTCTCAGTTGCCTGCATTTGCTTGGCAACATAGATTGCAGCAGTGGAAAAAGAAAAAACCAGCAACACCCCACCCCTAAGCATTGGTGCAAAATGTCTCAGTGAGGGCTGCGCATGCTCACAGGACCCAAAATGCCGTTTCCCTATTGGCAGGGGGACATAAATGGAGGCAGCACTCCACTCTGCACCAGTGTGGATAATTCAAAGAATACAGAGCAACAACAAAAACAACAATAACAATTTATTATTTATACCATGCCCATCTGGCTGGGTTTCCCCAGCCACTCTGGGCAACTTCCAACAGAATATTAAAACATGATAAAATATCAAACATTAAAAACATTAAAAACTTCCCTAAACAGGGCTGCCTTCAGATATCTTCTAAAAGTCAGGTAGTTGTTTATTTCTTTGACATCTGATGGGAGGGCATTCCACAGGGCGGGCACGACTACCGAGAAGGCCCTCTGCCTGGTTCCCTGCAACCTCACTTCTCACACTGAGGGAACCACCAGAAGGCCTTCAGAGCTGGACCTCAGGGTCCAGGCTGAACGATGGGGGTGGAGACACTCCTTCAGGTATACTGGGCCGAAGCCGTTTAGGGTTTTCAGGGTCAGCACCAACACTTTGAATTGTGCTCGGAAACGTACTGGGAGCCAATGTAGGTCTTTGAGGACTGGTGTTATATAGTTTTGGTGGCCACTCCCAGTCACCAGTCTAGCTGATGCATTCTTAATCAACTGTAGTTTTATGGGTCACCTTCAAAGATAGCACCACGTAGAGTGCATTGCAGTAGTCCAGGCATCCCCAACCTACGGTCCTCCAGATGTTTTGGCCTACAACTTCCATGATCCCTAGCTAACAGGACCAGTGGTCAGGGATGATGGGAACTGTAGTTCTAAACATCTGGAGGGCCAAAGGTTGGGGATGCCTGCAGTAGTCCAAGCGGGAGATAACCAGAGCATGCATCACTCTAGCGAGACAGTCTGCAGGCAGGTAGGGTCTCAGCCTGTGCACCAAATGGAGCTGGTAGACAGCTGCCCTGGACACAGAATTATAAGGATCGAACTACAGCAGGGGCTGGCAACAGCTGCTATTGGACTCCAAGTCCCACCAGCCCCAGAGAGGATGGCCAGTGGGCAGAGAGGATGGAAGTCCAACAGCGTCAGGCTAGCACCACGTTGGTTACCCCTGAACTACACATGCTTTTTTGCATATGCATATACACAAACAGTGCTTGTCAAGGAGCATGAGTATCAGGAAGAATTGGTGGGAGGGCTGATCTGTTTCCTCCATGCCCATAGCTGTCAACGTTTCCTTTTTTTAAAAAGGGAAATCCCTTATTTCGAATAGGATTCCTCGCAAGAAAAGGGAAAAGTTGACAGCTATGTCCATGCCTCCCAGCTGTATCCAGAGGTGTACCTAGGTACCTTTGCATGCTTGGCAAGGAGATGTATTGGTGTCTCCAAATCCAGAAGAGACCATGGGCCAGAAACTCAAAATAGTGCCGGCAGTAACTGGGGAGGGGCCCCCATCAGGGTTGTTGTAACAGCCCATGCCAGTGGCCAGATTCCTTCTCCGAGGAGCCTGTTCGCCTCAGCCACCCAGGGCAGCAGAGGAGCAGCCCATGGAGCATGCAGATAGGCTGCTAGACCCCCTGAGTCTGAGTGGAGAGGCATGGTTTTTGTGCATCCCTGAGCCTGCACCCTTGGCAGGGGGCAAACTAGCCAACCCCTAGGTATGTCCCTGATTGTCTCCTGCCTATTTCCCCTTCCTTACCCGCCCTCCAAAGGAACGCGGGTGGCGCTGTGGGTTAATCCACAGAGCCTAGGACTTGCTGATCAGAAGGTTGGCGGTTTGAATCCCCGCGACGGGGTGAGCTCCTGTTGCTCGGTCCCTGCTCCTGCCAACCTAGCGGTTCAAAAGCACGTCAAAGTGCAAGTAGATAAATAGGTACTGCTCCGGCAGGAAAGTAAACGGCGTTTCCGTGCACTGCTCTGGTTCGCCAGAAGTGGCTTAGTCATGCTGGCCACATGACCTGGAAGCTGTACGCCGGCTCCCTCGTCCAATAAAGCGAGATGAGCGCCGCAACCCCAGAGTCGGCCACGACTGGACCTAATGGTCAGGGATCCCTTTACCTTTACCTTACCCGCCCTCCAGCTCAGTCATGTTTTCCTTGCATCCAATTTCAGAGATTGCCCACAGGAAAATGGCAGGTCTTACAGGGGGTGGTCAGCAGAGAGGGGAAGATTTAAGCACATCCCACCCAGTCAAGTAAAGGTGAGCTCCTTTACTTCAGCCTTCCGCATCCTGGTGCATTCCAAATGTTTGGACTACAACTCCCATCAGCCCCAGCCATCATGACCAACAGCCAGGGATGGTGGGATCTACATCTCAAAACATGTGGAGGACACCAAGCTGATGAAAGGTGCCTTACAGGGGAAATACAGGATTGAGAAACTCTTGTTTGCATCATAATATACTGTATATATAGTGCCACCCTAAATTAACTGGGGGATTTATTTTTTAGTAAATGACTGGTGATCGCCTCTGCCAAATCTAAACACAGAGACAGGGTGTTGTGCTTTTAGTGAACTTCTGACACATGAAGGAAGGCTGGAAATTCCATGACTAGACTCCAGGACTTCCACTGTCAGGATTCTACCCTTCCCTTTAAAGCCCTCTAGTGCCTGGCCTCTTGTGCCTTCCAGTCCCTTATGCTATTTCTTTCTAGGGTTGGGAGAGATACTTGATTCAGTTCATATTTAAATGTGAATCTGCTGAATCCTTACCTTCTGAGGCAGTACGTGAATTGAAACAGCCACCCTTTGAAATTTGCGCTTCTCCGAATAAGTTGCACTTTTCCGTGTGTGTGTGTGTAAAAATAACATACAAAAATGCATTCTACTGGGGAAATCACTTTGCAAAAATGTGTGTATTAGGAAACCCACATTAAAATGCTGACAAATTTTCACGAGATTTCAAAATAATAAATATAGTAAATCCCATACAGTGGTACCTCAGGTTAAGTACTTAATTCGTTCCGGAGGTCTGTTCTTAACCTGAAACTGTTCTTAACCTGAAGCACCACTTTAGCTAATGGGGCTTCCTGCTGCTGCTGCGCTGCCCCTGCACGATTTCTGTTCTCATCCTGAAGCAACGTTCTTAACCCAAGGTAATATTTCTGGGTTAGCAGAGTCTGTAACCTGAAGCGTATGTAACCTGAAGTGTTTCCCTCCCTTCTGCGGTTCCATGTAATATATCTTATTCCTACCACACCTCCAAGTTTACCCTATTTATCATTTATTCTTTTAATTTTCTAAAACAAATAATTACTGTGAATGTTTGCGTCAGTCCTGCTAATGTTTTTAGTTGTGTACAACAGATTTTCAATTGTTCAATAAAGCATTTCCATTCCAAATCAAGATGTCTCTTTTCTTGATTTCTTAACCTTCTCATAAGTTTTGCCATTTCTGCATATTCCAATAGTTTCTGTTGCCAGTCTTCTTTTGTTGGGTTTGTTTCTTCTTTCCATATCTGGGCAAACACCATTCGAGCAGCTGTGGTCGCATACATAAATAAAACCTTTTTTTCTTTTGGTGTCCCTATTCCTATTATTCCTAAAAGGAAAGCTTCTGGCTTCTGTACAAAAGTTATTTTAAGCATTTTTTTCAACTCATAAACCATTTCCCAGAATGCTTTCTTCCTCTTACATAGGAAAAAATGCATCTTCTTTCTCCTTACATTTCCAACAAGTATCTGATTGCAATTTATAATTTTTTGCTAGCTTACTAGATGTCAGGTACCATCTATACATCATCTTCATATAATTTTCCTTTATTCCATAGCACGCTGTAAATTTTAAGTCTACATTCCACAATCGCTCCTATGCTGACAATTCTATATAGTGTCCTAGATCCATTGCCCAATGTATCATTGTTGACTTTTGTTTGTCACACCATTTTATACATTTTTGACATTACCTTCTTATTGTTATCTAGTAGATCTCTTTCTCTGTGTGTGTCTTATAAAGCCTCTCCCCCTTTTTTCTTTTTTTTAAACTGGTGGCACTGGTGCTATGGAATTCACTCCCAACTGGAATATGAGATAAGCCGTCTGTGCTGGTATTCTGCCAGCTTTTAAGGCCACACCTTAAATGCACATGTATTCCCTTAATCACTCAAGTTGAGTCTCCTCTTTTAATTGCTTTGTTGTTTTAATGGGATTGTTTTATTGCATCTTTTACTTCTAGAGCTTTATATTTTAAGATTTTAATGGGAAAGTTTTATTGTGCTTTCTAATTATGGATGTTTATAATTTAATGCTTGTCTGATTGATTTTTTTCACATTTAAGCACGCTCTCTCTCTCTCTCTCTCTCTCTCTCTCTCTATATGTCAGGATGCTGTCCCGGCTGGTTGCCCAGAAAAGTATAAAGACAAGAAAAAGTTTCTTACCACCCTTTTTTATCCAATAATTACAGAGAGAAGCTATAGAACCCAGCCTCTTGGACAATGGCGTTGTTCCGAGTGACTCTCCAGCCGCCCGTCTCTCCCACTTCCTCATTCGCCAATCTCAGCGTCTCTCCTATGGTTGCTGCTATATGCCCTCTGCCTTTGAGTTCTTTGCTCTCCTACTTTTCAGGCTTGCCAGGTTCTGGGAGATGAAGGGTCTGGAATGCTTTCTAAAGACACTATGTCAGTCAGCTGCTGTTCTAGTCCTGCCTCCTCTTCTCCAATTATTTCCCAACTTTCCCCCTCATCTGCCTCTGATCTGTGACCTCCCTCAAAACCCTGATGTAACTCTGCACTGTCTTCCTCTTCCTCCTCCCTGGTAGGGTCAGGATGGGGAGGCCGTCTCCACCATTCCTCCTCTGCCTGGTCCCTGACAATATATATAATTTATTATATGGGGTTCTGGTTTGAATGGAGTGCACCTCTTAAGCCAGCTTAGCCAGGTATAAGCCCCACTTAGTTCCTTCTAGGCATAGTTGGAATTTCATTGTAAATCTCCCCACTCTGCTCTAATCAACCTTCTCTTCTTTCTCTTGACTGGCCTTCTTATCATCTTCACTGTGCCAATACATTTCTCGTCACTAAACCTATCATAGTTACTTATTCAACTGTCCTGGAAAAACCAGCACATCCTGTTTTTTCTCGTGAGAGCACAGTGGCCATTTTGGGTGCCTCAATCTCTTGTGATTTCGCACCATGACACCCCCCTCCCCCGGGAAAAGTGATTTTTCAGGGCTGCAATCTTGCACAACATCCCAAAATGTGCATTTTAAGGCACCGTGCCACAAAACTCTCACTTTTTGAGGGTGAGGGGAATTAGGGTGTGAAATTACATGAGACTATGGCACCCCAAATGGCTGCTGTTACCTCGTGAAGAAAAAATGGAAAAATGTTGTCCCAAAAGATGGCGTCCTGATTTTTCCCTTCGGCATGTTGGAGGATATATTCTAAGTTTCACACCTGCCCAAACCCCATCTTTTCAATTTTGCTGCCCTTTCTCTCTGGGGCTTACTGCTTCCCAGCATCCATACCTGTGATGGCCTGGGATTCCGAGTCTGAGAGTGATCCGGAGGAATCCCAGCCGGCGCAGGAGTCCCCGCCTCCAGGGCCGGCTGAACTGGGGCAAGGCCTAGTTGCTGAGGAAACTCAAGAGCAGGCACCAGGTGAAATCATTCAGGCCCCAGAGGTGCTGGAAGACTCAGTGGCTACAGGTGAGCCTCCCCCGGGGCCCAGTAACCCTTCGGCCTCTCCTGATCTGCAGAGGCTTAGGGCAGAGAGGCGAAGGGAACTGGTGTCTCCCAGGAGGAGTGCTCGCCTTAAGGCCAAGAGAGGCGGGACTTCTGGGGGCCGGGACCGCCCCCGGCCTTAGAAGAAGATAAAGGTCAGGCAGCCCGGTCCCAGGTCGCGGGAGCAACGTCGTTGTGAAGTATCTGCTTTACCCAGTCCTTGTTCGGCACTCCCAGTGTGCCTGTTCCTCGCCCGGCTTCCTGCTTCTGCCTTACCAGTGTTCCTGTTCCCCGCCTGGACTCCTGCTTCTGCCTTACCAGTGTTCCTGTTCCCCGCCTGGACTCCTGCTTCTGCCTTACCAGTGTTCCTGTTCCCCGCCTGGACTCCTGCTTCTACCCTACCAGTGTTCCGGTTCCTCGCCTGGCTTCCTGCTTCTGCCCTACCATCGTTCCTGCTACCCCGTCCGGCTCCCTGTTGATCTTGGCCTACGGTAATAGTACCTCATCCCCCCTGGGACCAGCACAGTTTGCTCCCGCCATACCCGCACTCCCCCTTCGTAGGGGTGCGTTCGGGAAGAGCCAGAGGCCATGGCTGACCAGGCGGCTGCACTGGTGGATTTAGCCCAGAGGAACCAGACCTTGACTCACACCGTGCAGCAGCTCAGTGACGCGGTTGTGGCACTTCAGCAACGCTTGGAGGCCCTACCGGCTCCTGGGGCCGACGCCCCGGCTCCTGGCAAGTACCCAGTAGCTTTGCCTGAGAAATTTGATGGAGCCCCGGCCAGCTTTCCCATGTTCCTGGCCCAGGCCAAGCTGTATATTCAGGGGCGATCCCGGAACTTTCCTGACGACCGCACCAAGGTGCACTTTTTGATTAGTTTGTTAAAGGACCAGGCGGCCAAGTGGGCGTTGCCGCTACTCAGGCAAGACTCCCCCTTGCTGGCAGACTATACGGGGTTTTGCGATCATTTGGAGGCCGCGTTCGGCAATCCCCAGAAAGGGAGTCAAGCCAACCGGGCGATTCGGCGTTTGAAACAGGGCAAGTCCACGGTGGCCGCATATACCACGGAGTTTCGGCTGCTGGCACAGGACTTGACCTGGAATGATTCGGCACTGCGGGACCAGTATCTCGAGGGGCTTTCAGACGAGGTACTGGACCAGTTGGCCACAATGGAACGCCCCACCACGCTAGACACTCTCATTCAACGGTGTCTACAAATAGACGATCGGTTGGAGGATCGTCGTCAGGCCCGGGGTCGCCGACACTTCCAGTTCACGGCACCAGCTTTTTCCAGCAGCCCCACGGTCACAACTGATTTAACGGAGGAGCCTATGCAGCTCGGGGCAGTGCGGCCACGCCTTTCCCCTGCAGAGAAGGCGCGGCGTCGGGAGGGAAATCTCTGTCTTTACTGTGGCGGAAGTGGACACTTCGCTCGGTCTTGTCCAGAGAAATGCCAGCCGCAGGGAAACCGCCAACCCCAGTAGCTGATGGCCCTAGCTACCGGGGGTCCCAAACAGCACAGAATGGGGCCGCACCAATTGAATTACAACACCTTATGGTTCCGGTACATCTATACCCTCCAGGAGGGCCATGGATTCTTACCCATGCTCTGGTGGATTCAGGGGCAACCCGCTCTTATATGGACGCTGCTTTTGCTGCCCAGCATCGGGTGCCACTTCGGAACAAGCCAGAACCGGTACAGGTGGAGGCAATCGACGGACGGCCACTACGTTCGGGCGCCGTCACTCAAGAGACCCAGCCCCTGGTCCTGTGCCTCCAGCAGCACCGTGAGATACGAACTCTGGATATTGCTTCCATGCCCCGGTTCCCCCTGGTGCTTGGGATGGACTGGCTAGAGGCTCACAATGTGCAGATTGACTGGGTCAAACGGACTGTACACTTCCCAGACCCCAATTCTCCTGCTGAGACTGAGATGCTAGCAGCTGCGCCCACTGAGGAGGCGGCTGCGACGCTCCCCGCTGAGTACCGGGACTATCACGACGTGTTCGAGGAACGGGGGGCAGACCAGCTGCCGCCGCATCGGTCCTTTGACTGCGGCATAGACCTCCAGCCCGGAGCGCCTCTACCGGTGAGTCGCTTATACTCGTTAACAGAGCCAGAGCGCGAGGCTTTGCAGGACTTCTTGCGCAAGAACCTGGAGCGTGGGTTCATTAGACCCTCTACCTCGCCCACTGCTGCACCAGTGCTCTTTGTTAAAAAGAAATGTGGGGAGCTCCGCCTTTGCCATGATTACCGGGCCCTGAACAAAATTACCATCCCGGACTGGTACCCCTTGCCCCTTATTTCGGAGTTACTGGAGCGGGTGCAAGGGGCGCAGGTGTTCACCAAGCTAGACCTCCGGGGAGCCTACAATTTGATTCGGATCCGCGCCGGGGATGAGTGGAAGACAGCATTCGGGACCCGGTACGGACAGTTTGAATACCTGGTTATGCCCTTTGGTTTGTGCAACGCGCCTGCTGTGTTCCAACGGTACATCAACCACGTGTTCCAGGACTTGCTAGACAAGTACGTGGTGGTGTACTTGGATGACATTCTGGTTTACTCCCGTGACCCGGCGTGCCACGAGGGCCATGTCCGGACCGTGCTGCAGCGCTTGCGCGAGCATCGTCTGTATGCAAAGCTCAGCAAGTGCGAGTTCCATCAGCAGTCAGTGGACTTCCTGGGTCATCGACTCTCACCAGGTGGGGTGCAAATGGATCCTGGGAAGGTGGCAGCGGTTCGAGAATGGGCGGCACCTCGGAACCGCAAGGACCTACAGCGTTTCCTGGGGTTCGCCAACTATTACCGGACCTTCATTGCGGATTATGCTCACCGCACCACCCCGTTGACCCGGCTTCTGCGCCCCAAGACGCCGTTTTCCTGGGACAAGGAGGCGGAGGAGGCATTTCAAGGGTTGAAGGCCTGTTTCCAGAGAGCGCCAATCTTGCAACATCCGGATCCTTCTCGACCCTTTGTGGTAGAGACTGACGCCTCCAGTACGGCTCTCGGTGCCGTCTTGTCTCAGCAGCACGGACCGGAAGCGCCACTCTTACCCTGCGCCTTCTATTCCCGCCAGCTCCTTCCAGCGGAGCGTAACTATACCGTGTGGGAGCGGGAACTGCTGGCCATCAAGGTGGCCTTTGAGGTTTGGCGCCACCATCTTGAAGGAGCAAGACACCCGGTGGAGGTGAGAACCGACCACCGGAACCTGGAATACCTCCAGACCACCCGCAAGCTGAACCAAAGGCAGATCCGGTGGGCGTTGTTCTTTTCCCGGTTCCAGTTCCGGATCCGCTACATCCCTAGCTCCCAAAACCAGAAGGCGGATGCCCTGTCCCGGAAACCTGAAGACAACGCAGACACGGTTCAGCAAGCAGCACCCACCACGATCCTACCACCAGCTGCGTTCCTGGCCACCCAGGAGGTCGAGCCACTGCAGGCTCGGGTGCGGGAACAGCAGCGGGTCGACGCTTGGGCCCAGGAACGACTCCGGGAACTGGCCGAAGGATCATGCCCTCAGTATCCAGGGCTGGTCTCGCATCAGGGTCTTCTGCTGCACTACGGGCGCCTGTACATCCCACCAGGGCCGCTGCGGGCTGAGGTTCTCCGGATGACCCATGACGCTCCAGCGGCGGGGCACTTTGGGCGGTATCGGACCACCCATCTGGTAAGCCGTGAGTTTTGGTGGCCCCGTTTAAAGGCTGACGTGGCTCGCTACGTCGCTGGTTGTGACGTCTGCAGGCGGGCCAAGGGGCCTACCGGGCGACCCCCCGGCCTCCTTCAGCCGTTGCCGGTTCCACCACGTCCTTGGCACACAGTTTCTCTAGACTTTGTAGTGGAGTTACCCCCGTCTCGTGGCTGCACCTGCCTTCTAGTTTTCTCCGACCACTTCACGAAGATGGTGCACTGTGCCCCCTGCCCATCCATACCCTCAGCTAAGGAAACCGCGCAGCTGTACCTTCAGCATGTCTTCCGCCTGCATGGCCTACCTGAGCGTGTAGTATCCGACCACGGCGTTCAGTTCACGTCCCGGTTTTGGCGTGCTTTGCACCAGGCCCTCGGAACAGAGGTCTGTCTCTCATCTGCTTACCACCCACAGACTGATGGCCAGACGGAACGGGCGAACGCGGTACTGGAACAGTACCTCCGGTGTTACTGCAGCTACCAGCAGGACGACTGGGTCGACCACCTAGCATTGGCGGAGTTCGCTTATAACAACGCGGTGAATGCGTCCACCCAGCAGACCCCGTTCCAAGCCAGTTATGGCCTTCATCCACGGTTGTTTCCGGATGTGCTGCCGGCATCTACGGTCCCTGCGGTGACAGAGTGGCTTCAGGAGCTCCAGTCCCAGCAACAGCTGTTGATGGAGCAGCTGCACCAGGCCAAGGAGGCGTACAAGGTCCAGGCCGACCGCCACCGCCAGGTGGGGCCGGAACTTCACGTCGGTGACTTGGTATGGCTTTCCACTCGCCACCTCCACCCTTCTCGACCTTCGCGGAAGCTGGACGCCCGGTTCACCGGCCCGTTCCCTATCGTGGACCAGGTCTCGCCTGTGGCATTCCGTCTCCGGTTGCCAGCAAACCTGAAGGTTCACCCGGTATTCCACAGGTCCCTTCTGAGTCCGGTGGCCCCACCCGACGAGTTCCACCCGGACCGTCCCCGACCGCAGCCAGTCTTGGTGCAGGGAGAGCCTGAGTACGAGGTGGAACGCATTCTGGACTCCCGATACCGCAGGGGAAGGCTGCAGTATCTCATTGACTGGAAGGGGTATGGGCCAGAGGACCGTTCCTGGGAACCAGCGGTCAACGTCCACGCACCTGCCTGCATCCGGGAGTTTCATGCAGCGTATCCCAGCAAGCCGGGTCCGGGCCCTCAAGTGAGGGGGGGGGGCCTGGGAGGGGGGATGGTGTGATGGCCTGGGATTCCGAGTCTGAGAGTGATCCGGAGGAATCCCAGCCGGCGCAGGAGTCCCCGCCTCCAGGGCCGGCTGAACTGGGGCAAGGCCTAGTTGCTGAGGAAACTCAAGAGCAGGCACCAGGTGAAATCATTCAGGCCCCAGAGGTGCTGGAAGACTCAGTGGCTACAGGTGAGCCTCCCCCGGGGCCCAGTAACCCTTCGGCCTCTCCTGATCTGCAGAGGCTTAGGGCAGAGAGGCGAAGGGAACTGGTGTCTCCCAGGAGGAGTGCTCGCCTTAAGGCCAAGAGAGGCGGGGCTTCTGGGGGCCGGGACCGCCCCCGGCCTTAGAAGAAGATAAAGGTCAGGCAGCCCGGTCCCAGGTCGCGGGAGCAACGTCGTTGTGAAGTATCTGCTTTACCCAGTCCTTGTTCGGCACTCCCAGTGTGCCTGTTCCTCGCCCGGCTTCCTGCTTCTGCCTTACCAGTGTTCCTGTTCCCCGCCTGGACTCCTGCTTCTGCCTTACCAGTGTTCCTGTTCCCCGCCTGGACTCCTGCTTCTGCCTTACCAGTGTTCCTGTTCCCCGCCTGGACTCCTGCTTCTACCCTACCAGTGTTCCGGTTCCTCGCCTGGCTTCCTGCTTCTGCCCTACCATCGTTCCTGCTACCCCGTCCGGCTCCCTGTTGATCTTGGCCTACGGTAATAGTACCTCATCCCCCCTGGGACCAGCACAATACCTCTCTCTCCTGGCACTTGCCTAAACTGGCCAATATTTCTTCAATTTAATCTAATACTTACGCAGATGTTACCTGTTGATGCATGTAAATATGATGATGATGGAGATGTTTCAAAGCTTTGGATATTTGGTTTAAATCAGCTATTGTTATCTGCTAATCCACCTTGGGCACTGTGACCAAAATTTGAGCATGAGTTGAATTGAATTAACGAATTAATGGAACCAAACAAAACACACCACGATACCTGAGGCACATGGGTATTTCCAAGCATGGAATTATTTTAATGAATGAATGTTTCCGAGCCTTTTCTGGCATTTCCCAAACCCAGCATCATAGATCAGATGTCTTCTTTGGAAAAGATTTTGGCAGAAAATACCCTGTCTGGCAACCCTTCTCTTGACATGTTACTCAGATGCTGATGACAAAGATCGGTTCTCATTAATAACGGCTCACTGGATCTCTAAAATTCTGTCGATTACTAAATTGTCTGGATTTTTTATCCTGCAGCAATCATGTCTCCTTCACCTGGGTCCTACAGAAAATATTTTCCCTTTTCTCAGCTGGTAGAGCATGAGACTTCATCTTAGGGTCGTGGGTTCAACCCCAAATTGGATGAAAAGATTCCTGCATCCATTGAAGGGAGAGCTGAACTACATGACTCTTGTGGTCTCTTCCAACTCTATGAAATAGAGTTGCCATCCAGCTCAGAGCTGGTGAAGCTGAATGTTGAAAGACCTAGGGCTGGCAAGAGAAAGTACTTTTTTGAACAGTGCATAAACAAGGGGTAGTGCTGACGGCCAACAGTTTGGAGGGCTTTAAAAGAAGATTAGAAAATCCGTGGATGTGAAAGCTATCAATAGCCATGAGCCACAGTGGCCTATATTCTATCTCCAATGCTAGAAGCAATATGATTCTAAATACCAGTTGCTGGAAACTGCAGGAGGCTGGTGTTGCATTTAGATCCTGTTGTGTGTCAAGATCCCCAAGCCACCCCAATAAAACACAATTCACTCAGAATTTTTGTTTAAGGCTTTTGGCATAATTTTGGCCACAACTTGATTAAAATACAAAAAATGTGAGTGGTTGCTTAGGCATTGGTTGTGACTATCTGACCCCGCCCAGGGACAGACTGACATTCGCATGTCCACGAAAGTCAAAAAGGGAAAACA
This sequence comes from Podarcis erhardii, assembly GCF_964252035.2. Lineage (NCBI taxonomy): Eukaryota > Metazoa > Chordata > Lepidosauria > Squamata > Lacertidae > Podarcis > Podarcis erhardii. The sequence goes on along the minus strand of NC_138508.1, from coordinate 21,301,194 downwards.
TTTTGGGGAGAAAGATGGAGCTGGGTACCATGCCCTCACCTCTCCCCAAATGCTCCCAGGGGCTCTTGCGTGGCCCTAGCCCCTTGACAGGGGTTCCGACAAAAGCATGGTGAGCCCCTGGATTCCTTTAATGGAAAACCCTTGCAGCAGCAGCATTGGAGGGGCAGGCACAGCCAATCCATGCCCCTCCACCAACCAATTCATAAAACCAATGCCTAACCGCAGCCTTACAAGTTGTGACAATTTGCTACGCAGTAGGCAAAAACCAAATGGCACCAGCCAATCAGCCAAATGGACAAAATTCCTACTGGGCTCCTGCCCCAAAAGCAGATGACCCCATGACAGGCATAGCAAGGTCAAAGCGAACAACCCTAAATATAGGGAGGGTGGGCGGGTGATCTGATGCGCCCAGCGAAAAGAAGAAGCTCAACGCTGCGCACAGGAAATAAAAGCCTTCTTGGCTGTCAGTCAGAAAATGGCAACATCGACAACCATATGTCAGAAGTGCTCTGATGGTGTTTCCTGCTTGGCAGGGGGTTGGACTCGATGGCCCTTGTGGTCTCTTCCAACTCTATGATTCTATGAAATTCTCCGCAACGACAAGAGGAGTTCAATTGCAAAGGTGGCCAACTACTTTTTTTCCTGCCCAGCAACAGTGAGGTGTCTTGTTAGACCCCACCGCAACACGTGCTCTCCATGAAGGAGAACAGGCTTTGTGAGAAAGGTCCCCATTTCCCACAAACCTGGCAGGGCTGGACACCAACAGCTGTGAAAAGGGCAGAGGCACCAACTCTCTGCTGGGTAGAGGGCAGAGTTTAGCCTAAACGCAAGGGCTTGGTGCCTGCTTCTTTGGAGCCCAGACCCTGAAAGGGGGCCAGAGTTGGTCTGAAAAAAGTGTTCCCACACAGTTAAAAGTTATAGAATTATAGAACCATATAATTGTAGAATTGTAGAGTTACAGAATTATAGAACCATATAATTGTAGAATTCTAGAGTAGCTAGAGCATCCATGACAGATGGCCATCCAACCTCTGCTTAAAAAGCTTCAAGGAAGGAGAGCCCACAACCTCCTGAGGGAGACCCTTCCAGTGACGAATGGCTCTTACTGTCAGAACATTCTTCTTGATGTTTAGTCGGCATCTCCTTTCTTGTAACTTGAAGCTGCTGGTTCGAGTCCTACCCTCCAGAGCAGGAGAAAACAAGCTTGCTTTCTCTTCCACATGACAGCCCTTGAGATATTTGAAGATGGCTATCAGGGTGCCAACTTGAATAAAATATTGGCAGGGGGATGGACAGGTAAGTCCCACCCCAAATAATCAATCACATGATTCAGTACATGTGCACCATTTGAATGGCAATGCCCCAGCCCCCTCAATTTTTTATTGGTGGGGCAAAGACCCCTTCGCCCCTAGGAGTTGGCTCCTATGATGGCTATCGTATCTCCTCTCATCCTCTTTTACAGACTAAACACACCCAGCTCCTTCAACTGTTCCTCAAGTCTTTAGGGGAGAGAAATAGACTTGAATTTCTTTAGTTACTTTAAGGAATTTCAGGGAGAAGCACCCATCTTCCAAGGCGCTGTTGAACGTGGTGAGATACTGTGCTTCAGTACTTATTTCCGTTGTCTTGTAAGGTACCTCTCTCTGTCCCTTTCTTTACATGACTACCGGCAGATTAAGATTGCCAGCTTCTGAAGGGGTGTGTGTGAGGAAGAGTCAAGGCTGCATTTTCCAGTCCTCCACACCTTGCAAACTGCCTCACCTGCTCCCTCGCCGACTCCCTCCTTGGCACCACAGGTGTGCCAGGAAGAGGCGTGAGGGGATTTTTGGCCCTATCCGAGCCTCCTGAGCAGTCAGAAAGGGGTTCCTCTGAGTCAGTTCCTGCATGAAGAGGCCTGTGTTTACGTGCTGCCATCTGTGAAATGCTGCAGGCGGCCACAACTATGCTGACTGTAAACTGTGAGGCTCTATGTGTGTATTTGTGTGTGCCTCTTCATGAGTATGTTGTCATCTTTAGGTGACCTTTTCATGTACGAAATGGATGTGTAGAGTGTGGGCACGCACTTCTGGTGTCCTCTTGGACTGCTGCTTGAAAGGCTTGCCAATTGTACATTATCTATTGGGGGGGTAAATTACATTTGATAGGCTTCAGCTTGTACCCTTCCAGACAAAAACAAAGGGCGAGATCCAGAGCTTTGTCTCAGCTGGAACTCAGTTCTGGCACCTCTCAGGTGGGAGCCATTGCCATTATAAGAGAACAAGGGAGGTGTTCGTGGTGAGTTCCGGCAACTCTTTTTCTAGAAAAATAGCACCGGCGAGGTCCAATGTCAAGCAAGTGCCTAAAGCAAGAGAGTTGGCCTTGTTGTGCAAACTACTTTCATTGTGCTAGCAGTGGCACAAGAGGAAGTAGTGGAAGAGTACAAAACGGTACAGATGTTTACACTGGTCCAAGCTGTCCAATGGATTTGGCTGTTTTGCTACACTAGGAGAAAAACTCTGGCTAGTATAATGGCTGTTGCATTAGTGGACTGTCCCAATTGGTTCTCCATTATTTCACAAGGTAAACACACACAGAGGCACACAGACACACCTCATAAGGGGGCCTAATTTGACCCAAGGCTCAGCTCTAGAATGCAGGAAGTATTTTGTTTTTAAGTCTTCATCTGAGCATGTGCAGAGCACATGCCCTTCCCCATTTTCTCATCTTCATAAATTTGGCATTAAGGGGGTTCTAGCTGGATCCGAGTCCTTATACTTTTCTTTTTACCGATTCATCTTTGCTACACAATCATTCTACAGTGGTGTTTAGAAGGACATGTGTAGGGAGACTAGCTGGGAATCACAGACAGCTGCTATGGTCAGGTCCTGCTTGTCGGTTTCCCATAGGCATCTGGTTGGCCACTGTGAGAACAGGATGCTGTTCTAGAGAGATGTTTGACCTGGTTTAGCTCAGCTCTTTCTTGGGTTCTTATCTCCCAGTCGGAAGTTTCTATACTGCCTGTGTCTGGAATTAGTCAGATCCTCTCCTGACACTCTTTACAAAGTGCAACCATGGGTGTTGCCAAAGCCTTTTCAGCCTTGGGATGGGCGCATTCAGGTGACTGGATTGCTGGACATGAGGCTCTCGCTCTCCATGAAAGTTCTCCAGAAACAGTCTGAGGGCAAAGTACACCATAACATATTCCACAGAATGAGTTCATGGAAAGCAGCCAAAATGATAAATGGGTTGGAGCAGCATTCTTATCAGGAAATATTTGTGGCTTTTTAGTTTAGAGAAAAAGTAAGTTACAGGGGACATGGTATGGGTGAATAAAATTATGCCAAAGATTAAAGTGTGTGTGTGTGAAGTGATAGAGTCCCAAAACAAAGAAAATATTTGCCCCAAAACTATGTCATGACTGTCTATAATACCTTTCAAGACAACTGAGTATTCTTTTCATGAAAGCATAGTGGGTTGCCTCCAGACTAAGAGAGACAGTGTTGTGCCACAGTCAGGTTGTTGGACTAGTCCCTGTTAGACCAGCAGTCAAATCACCACGTGAAGCTTACTTGGGACTCAGCTAGATTGGTAAAGAAAAAGCGTTTATATGTGTTGTATATGCATTCTAACGCTAGTCACAGTTCCTCAGTCTAACCTAGGTTGTTGTGAGGATAATATGCAGAAGGGCAGAATCATGTATGCCACCTTGAGCTCTTTTGGAGAAAAGCTGGAATATAATTGTAACATCAACAAGTCAGTTGGAATTCAGTCCCATTGAAACCCATGTGAAAAGTGAGTTGTGATGTATGCTGAGGTCCATTAATTTCAATGGGAAACGAATATTTGCAACTTCCACATAATGCAACTGATTTAGCCTGACCTCTCCCCACCAACCTACTCTGTTACTTACTGGTAAAAGGGGGGAATGAAGGAGGAATTGGCTCATTTACAAAGCATACCTAAAGTTTCTTGCCTTCTTCAGCTGAACCAGGTGTCTTATTGTGGTAAATGGCAAATGCTGTTCTGTACTGGGAAATGGTAAACAAAGCCACATATTTGGCCTTCAGATCCATGGGTCAGTGTCAAAATTACTCTAACCATCTCTTCTTGTTTCGTAAGAAGATTGTCTAAAAATTCCAGAACCTGCTGCAATGGAAAGGCCTGTGTTATTTATTTCAGCATATCTTATATTTACAAATTAATGTTTTGTTCAGTTCTGCATACAATTGCTCTAATGATTTCTAATTTATATAGATCATAAGAATTCAGTCTGTCGGTCAAATGTGAGCCTGTCAAATACTAAATAGCAAATGGATGGGTGGTATTCAATCCTAGTTATACTCAGAGTGGATCTATTGATGGATCTATTGATCTGACTAATTCCTTAATTTCAGTGGGTCTATTCTGAGTAGGACTTAGTTGAATGCAACCGAATGTCTAGGGAGGATTGATAATACAAATAAGCATAGTATTTGAGTCGTGGAAGGGCTTGTCCTTATACTTTGTTTATCTTTATAAAAAGAACCATCCCCCCTCCCTTTGGTGAAAAAGTCCCACTTGACGAATCTCAGCCACCTTCATAGTAATTGCCAAATCAGGGTTTTCACACTTGGCAGCTCCTGCTGTGTGTCACACTGCTAAAAGGAGCATTTTCTGTGTTTGGCTAGTCAACGGATGTTATAATGTTGTGAGTCATGCTTCTGTTGATTTTATAGAACAAACACGGAGTATATATAGAGGTCAATTGGGAGCACACAGGCAGATCCATTGGCAGAGGGACCGAAGTGTTCTAAGGCTCCGAGGCTGGGACGCAAAAGCGAGAGAGACAATGAAGAGCTTCCTACTGGCAATTGCGCTCTATGGAGCACTTTCTTGTGCTTTGCCCTTAACCCAGGAAGCTGATCAAGTTGCAGAAGCGGACCTGAATTTTGCCAAGGTAATGGTTGATGGTAGCACAGAGGGGAAACAGAATTCTGCTGGTAGATTGACTAGCAAAAGAAAGTAGACAGTTGCTAAATGCCTTGTGCAAAGTGGAATGTGATGCATATAGCCTGGGGAAATGTACTGGTAAATTCAGTCCTCTCCTCCTCAGAGCTGCTGGATGGGTTAATTCTTCATGCAGTCCTACATAAATACACCTTGGAGCAACTTACATTCAGCTGAGGAGGCATGCCTAGGATTGCATTGTTAATGTCTGTGAGCTTCAGTTCCTTTGTCAGTAACATGGGTGCAATGGTGAATGACCTTCTTCGTTGCGAACAAAGGCAGAAAGTATGAATGGCTAATTCTAAAATGCAAATGAATATATGTGAAAATAATTCTATAAGCAATCAAATATATCTTTTCTTCCAATCAGAAATACATAGAAAACTACTATCCTGATTCGGCATCAACGCCTGTCATAAGAAGCAAAGGAAGTGACGATATTCCTGCTGACAAAATACGGCTGATGCAGGAACGCTTTGGGCTGAAAGTGACAGGCAGATTGGATTCAAACACTTTGGCTTTAATGAGGAAGCCCAGGTGTGGGGTTCCTGATGTAGCAGAATACAGCACCTTTCCTGGGGATCCAGCATGGAAGAAAACAAAACTGACATATAGGTAAGGTTTCAGTACACTTAATTGATTGGAAGAAGCCATTGGAAGAAGCCATTGGAAGATGCTAGAAATGTTGGCATTCCTCAGTAAGAACAGTAATGGTCTTTCCTCAAAGTTGTCTAGTCCATCATGATTGATCTTCCTGCATAATGAAGAGTTGGGGCACAATTAATTACAGTGCTCCCTTGGTTCTCAAATGACTTGGAACTCAAACACCTTGGTTCTCAAATGCAGAAAACCCGGAAGTAAGTGTTCCGGTTTTCAAACGTTTTTCAGAAGTCGAACATGGCTGTAGCTATTGTTTCCAGGGCACCTGCACCAATCAGAAGCTGTGCCTTGGTTTTCGGACATTTTGGAAGTCAAATGGACTTCCAGAATGGATAAAGTTTGGCGGTTTTGTTTTTGCTACTTAATTTGCTTTTTTATTTTTGAAGCTTTTTTGGTTAATTTGTTTTTGTGACTGTGTGGAACCCAGTTCAGCTATTGATTGATTGATTGATTGATTGATTGATGGTGTGACTGTGGAAATAGATAAAAGCCCCCCCATCCAAACAATGACTATCATCAGTGCAGGTATGAAAAAATAATAATTTTAATTTTAATCATCTACTATACTATCTTATTTATTTTATAGTACAGGACATTGTTGATTGCTTTCATTTTATGGTCTCGTTAGATAGTAAAATTCATGTTAAATTGCTGTTTTAGGTGTTGTTTTTAAAAGTCTGGAATGGATTAATCCATTTTGCATTACTTTCTATGAGGAAAGCGCTCCTTGGTTTTGGAACGCTTTGGTTTGGGAACAGACTTTCGGAAGGGATTAAGTTTGAGAACCAATGTACCACTGTAGTTCATAGTTTGCAAGAAGCATAAAAGCCTGCTCATCATTTTATCGCTTTGATGCACCTAGAAATACAAGGAGCATGGATTTTGTGTCAGATGTGCTGATATGTAGAAAGCTGTCTCTCTTTCACCAGAGACTTCGAAAGCTGTGTGGTGCCATTTCTTTCATACGTCCATTTTCTTTACAACTCTGTGTTTCACAGTGTTCTGAATTACACGCCAGACATGGACCGCGCTGACGTAGATGTTGCGATCGAGAGAGCTTGGAAAGTTTGGAGTGATGTGACTCCCCTGACCTTCACCAGGGTTTATGGGAAAACTGCAGATATTGAGATCTCTTTTGCTGCTAGATGTAAGTAAACCACACGCAAATAGATATAGGTAGTTTTACTCAGGTTCCTGGCCGGGCGACTTATCCACATGTTCTTTGATTTATTTATTTTTAAAGCTCATGGTGACTATATCCCGTTCGATGGACCAGGTGGGCAATTGGCTCATGCATTTTCACCTGCTTACGGTGGAAATGCCCATTTCGATGAGGATGAATCCTGGGTGCGGGATTTAACAGGTAATTTGTTTACTTTTGTCTCAACATATTCAGCTGTACACTTGCTTGTAATGGCTTTCGGTGTGACTCTGCATTACATATGCTGCAAAGTAGTGAGACACGGATACCATTCTAATCCTAGGGTATAAAAATGCTTACCGTATTTTTCTGTGTATAAGATGCCCCCATGTATAAGACGACCCCTATTTTTCTAAACCCAAAATTAAGAAATTAAGTTGTTTAGCTTTTTCTTCAGAAGAAAAGGAGCTTTTTCTTCAGAAGCCTAATCTGTAAGGATGGAGAAATGTATTCTGGTCCATGTCACTTACACATTTGTTCACTCATGGGGCTGTTCCAACCAATATTTCTATTCTTCTCAAAAAAAAAATTAAAGCTACAAAAAAAATTCAAAATATATATACAGTTAAATGCATCTTTGTGAATGCGCCAGTAGCGGTTTAGTCCTGCTGGCCACATGATCCGGAAAACTGTCTGTGGACAAACACCGGCTCCCTCGGCCTGAAAGTGAGATGAGCGCTGTAACCCCATAGTCGCCTTTGACTGGACCATCCAGGGGTCCTTTACCTTTACCTTACCCCTTAATATACGTTGCATAACATGTTACCTCTCAATAAAACACAATTTAAAATGCAGAAAGGCATCACATTAGAAAACAAAATCTGCTGGCTAGATACATTATGCCACACATTAAGCTGGAAAAGGTTGAACTGGGTCATTCCCTAGTGGAATTTGCCAATACCGAATCCCTAAAGTCCCCCAAGTGATATATATTTCCCTATCTTATACCCAGGTGAGCTTCACAAGTACTCACAATCTTCCTGTTTCCTTTTAGGAGTCAACCTTTTCCTTGTTGCTGCTCATGAGTTTGGTCACTCACTGGGTCTCAGGCATTCTGGCATTTGGGGGGCTCTGATGTTTCCAACTTATCAAGCTACGGACCCGCAAAACTTCAGGCTTCACCAAGATGACATTGAAGGCATCCAGTCCCTTTACGGTAAGTACAGACTCCCAGATGATTGTGTGGATTTATTCCATGCAACAAGAGCACTGGCCTGGACCCTTAGCCTAAGGACATTCCCAGAAGGGAAATTGCCCATCACTTTCTCCTGCCTGCTGTTCCAGCAAAAGAAACTCTGGAGAGTGGCCTTCTGAACAATATGGTATGGAGAGACTGTGGAAGACAGTGGCAGGAAACTTGACTTCCATGAAATTCCTTAAAGTAACTTAGAGTCTGAGGACAATTCCTCCTCTTCCTCCCAGCACCCCCCACATGCTCTTTCTCATTTATTTATTTTTAGGAAGGCCCTTTAAACCTCAAGAGAGGCTTTTCAGGGGCACTGGTGGCTGGGCAAGAGAAGGGATTGGGAACTCTCCTTCTGTGAATTTCCTTAGTTTAGGATTCTAGTTCAGCTCACCACCTGATGTGAATTGGCGGAGCCAACCTGTTATTTCATCCATTATCGGGTTTGGCCATCATCCAGTGAAGCCTCTTGCTCTGAGCTGCATCTTGCAAATCTTGCTTGTTCTTCAGTTCTTCTCTTTAACCCCTTTTCAAGGACCCCCTGAAGGTGGTGAGGATGGTGATGGTGATGGTGATGACAGTTCGTCAGGAAACCCAGAGCCAGCAACAGAGGCACCATCCACAGACTTGTGTGACCCTCACCTGGCTTTTGATGCTGTTTGCTCTCTCCGAGGGGAAACCATGTTCTTTAAAAACAAGTAAGAGCCTAGTACTTGCCGATCAGAAGGTCGGCGGTTCAAATCTCCGCAACGGGGTGAGCTCCTATTGCTTGGTCCCTGCTCCTGCCAACCTAGCGGTTCAAAAGCACATCAAAGTGCAAGTAGATAAATAGGTACAAATCTGGCGGGAAGGTAAACAGCGTTTCCATGCACTGCTCTGGTTCGCCAGAAGCGGCTTAGTCATGCTGGCCACATGACCCGGAAGCTGTACGCCGGCTCCCTCGGCTAATAAAGCGAGATGAGCTCCGCAACCCCAGAGTCGGCCACGACTGGAACTAATGGTCAGGGTTAAGTTACCTACAAAGCACTGACATCTTTCATTTCTAATTCAAAGTCATGCCCAAACTCTCCAGCTGCATTTCAACCCAAAGCACTGGAATCTGATATCTGGATGTTCCCTTTCAGTTTGTTGGACTTTACTGTTACTTCAGATAGGTTTAATTGTTGACCTGTCATCTTGGTTTGCCATTCCTTGTCTTCTTTCCATCTCCAGGCTAGTAGCATCCAGGCGGCTGTTGTTCCGTACATAAAAAGTCTATGCCGAAATGGCGTAACTGACCGGAAAGCTCAGAAACCAAGAGGATAAAAACTTTATGAAAGAATGGGGGGAAATGATAAGTTATCTAGGAGACCACTGCAAGCAGATGGAAACATTGGCAGGATTTTTATTTCACTTGTAGTGTAACAATTACCATGGATAGTATGGATTGATATATCACTTAGAGTTTGGAAGAATATGCAGTTTTAAATGTTTAATATGGGACCCCATGGGGGAGGGGTCCCAAAATTCGGAGTAATCTCTGTTTATGGATATATATTTGGATTTTTAAAAAATATATATAATTTTGTATTTGTAAAATCAAATAAAAATGATTTCTAAATAACCACTGAGGTTCCTGCATTGGAAGGGGTCAGACTAGATGACCCCCGGGATCCCTTCCAACTCTACAATTCTATGATTCTGTGTTTCTAAACATTCACTTTGTCTCCCCCAGCTTTTTTTGGAGAAAGAATCCCCAGAGAAGAGATGTTGAAAAGGTTCCTATTTCTGCTTTCTGGCCAACTTTGAGCAAAGGCATAGACGCTGCGTATGAAGTTAAGGCTGATGACACAGTGTTTCTCTTCAAAGGTAAATGTTCCGGGTCCCTTGTGAGTGTTGGTGAATGGCAAGTAAAGAAGCTAAGAAGGAGTTGAGTGGAGGGTGTCATGTTATTAAGCAGAAATAGCTGTGTAAGAGGCTACAGAATGTTACTTACCAAATTCTAAGCTACAAAGTGTGGCTGTTAGAAGGCTGTATTAAGACCTTGGGAGGCTAGAGTTGAAGTCCTAACCTATTTTACAGGATTACTGTCAGGGTTTTAAATCTCTTTGAAGGAAAAGGTGGGATAGAAACACAATAATACTGTATATAGATAAAATAAATTCTGGGCTGCTGTTAGTGAAACTACTTCATGTTTCTTAGGAAATCAGTCCCAGATGTTGTTGTTGTTGTTGTTGTTTCTACCACACCTATCTGACTGGTTCGCCCCAGCCATTTATTTATTTATTTACTAAAACCACATCAATGCTGTTTTTGACATACCCATCATGAGGTTTTAAAGAAACATTATGACAATATGACCTCAATATGTAACTTGCAAAATAAATAGATGAGCAGCCAGCATTAGGCCAAAAGAGACATATTATTATAGTCAAGTGGTATCAATATCCTGGAAAGGCCTAAGGAAATCAATAAGTTTCTACCAAGGTAGACAAATACCACCTGTATTGGTGCCTGCCTTGATTCAGAGGAAGGATGATTCCAAACAGGATCTTTCTTGTGTAAGCCAATAAAGGCTAGTAGATTATAACAAAGGAAATTATTATTATTATTATTATTAAAAATTGTATACTGCCCTATACCCATAGATCGCAGGGCGCTTCACAACATTCAGGAATCCTTGGCTTCCTCATTCAGATTTGTTCCATCTTCATGCAAAGCTCTCTCAATCATTTTTCTTTCTGTCTGTCTTTTGCTTAACAGGACACAAGTATTGGGCCACCAAGGGAAATATTATACAGAGAGGCTTCCCCAAGAATATTCACAGCCTGGGCCTCCCCAAAAGTGTTAAGAGCATTGATGCAGCTGCTCATGACAGCAACTCAAAGAAGACATATTTCTTCTCTGGAAACAGTTACTGGAGGTAAGGGGAACTTACCTAGCTCACGTGGAGCAATCCGGAAAGTTCATTGAGAAGCTCTGAAATGAGGAACTGGTGGTCCTCAAGATGCCATTGGACTCCAAAACTCATCAGCCACAGCAAAAATTGCCAGTGGGCAGGGATGTTGAGAGCTGTAGACTCAGTGACATCTGGAGGACTAACCCTCCTTTAAATCCTTTGCAACTGAAATGCAAATAATGTACAGTGGTACCTCGGCTTACATACGCTTCAGGTTACATACACTTCAGGTTACAAACTTCGCTAATCCAGAAATAGTTCCTCGGGTTAAGAACTTTGCTTCAGGATGAGAACAGAAATCGTGCTCTGGAGGTGTGGCAGCAGCAGGAGGCCCCATTAGCTAAAGTGGTGCTTCAGGTTAAAAACAGTTTCAGGTTAAGAACGGACCTCAGATCGAATTATGTACTTAACCTGAGGTACCACTGCTTTGGTTCTTGCTGCTTTGCCACACATCCCAGAACCATGCAAGACACCTTTGTTTAAAAACCCCCAATGAAGGAAAGTCCTTTTACTTTACATATGTAGGTTCACATATAAGGAGTTTTCAATGTAGCTGTTTCTGCTGGTGCAAAGAGCAATGAATTCTCAACCCATTCATTTCTTTAGATATGATGAAGCCCAGAAGTCCATGGAAAAAGGTTACCCAAGAAAGATATCAGCAGACTTCCATCAGGTTGGCTCCAAGGTGGATGCTGCTTTTCTGAACCATGGTGAGCAAATGACCATCTTCATGGTGCTAGCCTATTAAACAGTATTTTCTTCCATGTGATGGTGAGATCATAGGAGGACTTGACCACATCTGCGAATGTGGCAAGTTGCTCAATGACCTGAGCATCTCAGGACCGCTCCCTTGGCCGTGGTCCATGTCAGGATCTAAAAAGCAGGTCTTAGCTCAGAGCCAGGTTGGTAGCTGAGTACCAATGTTCCTAGGGTCAATCCCTAGAGTTTCCCGTTCGGCCTGGGAAAACCTCCTGTCTGAGACTGTTTTCTTGCCCACAAAGATAATTTTCAAAGTAACAGGAAAGGAATGGAAGGGGGGGGCATTCTTTTTTAAGACCAGTTCACAGACCCCCTGAAGCCCATCCATGGACCCCCTTGGGGTCCACTAAGCACAGGTTAAGAACCGCTGTCATAGAGGACTCTGTGAAGACTACAGTACTTGCTTGGCATGTGTGCTAGTGCAACTGAGTTTGAAAGTTCCCCAGAGGCAGTACGTTTCCAAGCACAATTCAAAGGATCGGTGCTGACTTTTAAAGCTCTAAATGGCCTCGGCCCAGTATACCTGAAGGAGCGTCTCCACCCCCATCATTCAGCCCAGACACTGAGGTCCAGCTTCAAGGGCCTTCTGGCAGTTCCCTCACTACGGGAAGCCAAGTTACAGGGAATCAGGCAGAGGGCCTTCTCAGTAGTGGCGCCCGCCCTGTGGAACGCCCTCCCGTCAGATGTCAAGGAAATAAACAACTATCTGAGTTTTAGAAGACATCTGAAGGCTACCCTGTTTAGGGAAGTTTTTAATATATTTTTAATCTTTTGTTGGAAGCCACCCAGAGTGGCTGGGGAAACCCAGCCAGATGGGCGGGGTAGAAATAATAAATTATTATAAAATTATTATTATTATTTTGAAAAATGACTGATCAGGCACTGACTCCACTCAGTGGATCTGGATCCTCTTGGTCCTACAATTGGAAGCTACTTTCCTGTTTATGTGGGTATCCATTGACGAAGAAATAATCAATAGCAGAAAGCCACTGAGAATATTGCTGCTGGGTATGGTCCCAAAGGGAGGTATTTTCAAGCTCAGGGGAAACTCAAGATTTGTAGAAGTACGAAGGAATTGTTGGAGAAGGATGCAGAACAGCTGAAGGCTGACGTAGGAAAGAAGGAGAAAAGGAAATTGGCAGGGGGATGTTGGGTCGGAATGGAGGATTGTGGTGGAGGAGAGCGATCGGGAAGCAAGTCTTACTGGGAAAGTGAGTACAGTGGTACCTCAGGTTACAGACGCTTCAGGTTAAAGACTCCGCTAACCCAGAAATAGTACCTCGGGTTAAGAACTTTGCTTCAGGATGAGAACAGAAATCGTGCTCCAGTGGTGCTTCAGGTTAAGAACAGTTTCAGGTTAAGAACAGATCTCCGGAACGAATTAAGTACCGTATTTTTTGCACCATAACACTCACTTTTTTCCTCCTAGAAAGTAAGGGGAAATGTCTGTGCGTGTTATGCAGCGAATGCCTGCGGGTGGCGGGGGGGGGGGGGATCTGCTGCAGTCGTGAGCAGAGGATCCATGGTTCCCCTTCCTTTCCTTCTCCGTGGTTACAAAGCATGGATCCACATGGATCCTCAGGATTTTTGCATTGGGCTACTCCAAACTCACTGTCAGATCACATGTCTGTGGCCACAGCATGAACCACAAAAATTATTTCGTTTAGAATATTTTTTTTCTTGTTTTCCTCCTCTAAAAACTACGTGCGTGTTATGGTCTGGTGCGTGTTATAGAGCGAAAAATACGGTACTTAACCCGAGGTACCACTGTAGGCTCATTCTACACTGAGGTGTTTTGTAGGGTTTTGAGAGCTTCCGTCATCCATTAGGTCCACGGTTTTCACTCTCCCTCATTTTTCTTTTCAGGACATTTCTATTTATTCATTGGCTCAGAGCAATATGAGTTTGACAGCGGAACCAAAAGATTTATTGGCATCAAGAAGAGCAACAGCTGGTTCGGGTGCCAATGACACGGGACAAAGAGTGATACAACCCAGAAGAAGGGAATCTCCTGGGCATTGTGTTTGTTGGCCTGTCCTGTGGTTGCATGAGCCACGGAACAAGCTGCGTTTTGAATAAGGAGCTTCTAAAATGGAAATTCCCCACTGTTTTAAGCTTACGATAGATCTTAATTATTATTTTTTTAAAAAAATAATCCTGTTTCTATCTCTGTCTTTTATTTCAGCGTTCATTTTACTTCTTGTAAACTGTTTATAGGTTTTTTGAAAAAATCAAGCAGTATATAACTTTTGTTACATAAATTAATAGATATTTAATATAAATTATTGCAGCAAAGAATATGTATGTTGTATGCTACTTTGTAATAAAGTGAATTTTTATTATTACTGTTGTTGTTGGTATATGATTATTATTGTTATCGTTAATCGTGGTTCATCATGAGGTCTTAGGGCAAATTACAAGTATTTAAAAATACAATTTGAAAATCAGTTAAAATTATTTCATTTGTGAGAATAGGGTGGATTCTAAAATACGTATCCCATGTGTAAAGGGTCAGGGTAAGGTGGGTTTTCAGCAAAAGACAAACTACATAATGAAGGTGTCAGAAAGAGTTCTGCCCAAATGGCCAGCGCTGGCTCTCCTCAATCTCTTCATGGGATCCAAAACTAACTCAGATTTCTAATCTCAAATTTAGTCCTCCACATTCCTCATATTAACTTGAATGTGTGACTTCTCCTGTAGGGTCGTGGATCAGCTTTTCCTGAATAATCACTTTATCTTTTTGCCAAAAGAGGAAACCTTCTTTTCAAGAAAAAAGGGAAATGTCTTTAAGTTAAAGAAGTAACCCATGAGACCATACCATTTATGGATGTATGAAATATATCACACAGAACAGCCCATAGGCTGTACCAACAGTTACCAGTTACACATATTTTTTACATTGGAGAAAAAGGTGTTTTTCATAATAAAATATCATTAATTTCATTTCAAGCAGATAATAATAATAATAATAATAATAATAATAATAATAATAATAATAATAATTTATTATTTATACCCCGCCCATTTGGCTGGGTTTCCCCAGCCACTCTGGGTGGCTTCCAACAGAATATTAAAATACAATAGTCTATTACACATTAAAAGCTTCCCTAAACAGGGCTGCCTTCAGATGTCTTCTGAAAGTCTGGTAGTTGTTTTTCTTTTGGTCATCTGGTGGGAGGGCGTTCCACAGGGCGGGTGTCGCTACCGAAAAGGCTCTCTGCCTGGTTCCCTGTAACTTGGCTTCTCACAGCGAGGGAATCACCAAGATGCCCTCAGCACTGGACCTCAGTGTCCGGGCAGAACGATGGGGGTGGAGATGCTCCTTCAGGTACACTGGACCGAGGCCATTTAGGGCTTTAAAGGTCAGCACCAACACTTTGAATTGTGCTCGGAAACATACTGGGAGCCAGTGTAGGTCTTTCAAGATCGGTGTTATGTGGTCTTGGCAGCCGCCCCCAGTCACCAGTCTAGCTGCCGCATTCTGGATTAGTTGCAGTTTCCGGGTCAATTTCAAAGGTAGCCCCACGCAGAGCACATTGCAGTAGTCCAAGCAGGAGATAACTAGAACATGCACCACTCTGGCGAGACAGTCCGCGGGCAGGTAGGGTCTCAGCCTGCGTACCAGATGGAGCTGGTAGACAGCTGTCCTGGACACAGAATTAACCTGTGCCTCCATGGACAGCTGTAAGTCCAGAATGACTCCCAGGCTGCGCACCTGGTCCTCCAGGGGCACAGTTACCCCATTCAAGACCAAGACCAGGGAGTCCTCCGCACCTGCACCACCCCAAAACAGTACTTCTGTCGTGTCATGATTCAACCTCAACCTGTTAGCCGCCATCCATCCTCCAACCACCTCCAGACACTCACACAGGACCTTCACTGCCTTCACTGGTTCTGATTTGAAAGAGAGGTAGAGCTGGGTATCATCCACATACTGATGAACACCCAGCCCAAACCCCCTGGTGATCTCTCCAGCAGCTGCATGTAGATGTTGAAAAGCATGGGGGAGATGACATAACCCTGAGGCACCCCACAATGAGAGCCCAGGGGTCTGAACACTCATCCCCCACATCACTTTCTGAACACGGCCCAGGAGGAAGGAGCGGAACCACTGTATAACAGTGCCTCCAGCTCCCAGACCCTCTAGACAGTCCAGAAGGATGTTATGGTGGATGGTGTCAAAAGCCACTGAGAGATCCAGCAGAACTAGGAAACAGCTCTCACCTTTGTCCCTAGCCCACCAGAGATCATTGACCAGTGTGACCAAGGCAGTTTCAGTCCCATGATGAGGCCTGAATCCTGACTGGAAGGGATCCAAATGGTCCGCTTCTTCCAGGCGTGCCTGGAGTTGTTCAGCAACCACTCGCTCAATCACCTTGCCCAAGAATGGAAGATTTGAGACTGGGCGATAGTTGGCCATATTGGCAGCATCTAAAGGTGGTTTTTTAAGAAGCGGTTTGATAACCATCGCCCAGCCCTTCCCGGCTAGCTTTTATAAGCCAGGATGGGCAAGGATCAATTATTACAATTGGGCAAGGTTACAATTATTTAAAATACAATTTGGAAATCAGTTAAAATTATTTCATTTGTGAGAATATGGTGGATTCTAAAATATGTATCCCATGTGTAAAGGGTCAGGGTAAGGTGGGCAAAAGACAAACTACATAATGAAGGTGTCAGAAAGAGTTCTGCCCAAATGGCCAGCACTGGCTCTCCTCAATCTCTTCATGGGATACAAAACTAACTCAGATTTCTAATCTTAAATTTAGTCCTACACATTCCTCCTATTAACTTGAATGTGTGACTTCTCCTTCCCTGTAGGATCGTAGATGAGCTTTTCCTGAATCATCACTTTATCTTTTTGCCAAAGAGGAAACTTTCTTTTCAAGAAAAAAAGGGAAATGTCTTTAAGTTAAAGAAGTAACCCATCAGACCATACCATTTATGGATGTATGAAATATATTACACAGAACAGCCATTAGGCTGTACCAACAGCTACCAGTTACACATATTTTTTACACTGGAGAAAAAGGTGTTTTTCATAATAAAGAGGTGCCTGCTTGGTCTCAATAGGCAGGGAGTTCTAAAGTCTGGGCACTGCAACACTAAGCGATCAAGCTCTTACAATGCAGAACGGGTATTATTTGGCACCAACTCTGCCAATCGAGGGACACGGGTGGCGCTGTGGGTTAAACCACAGAGCCTAGGACTTGCCGATCAGAAGGTCGGCAGTTCGAATCCCCGCGACGGGGTGAGCTCCCGTTGCTCAGTCCCTGCTCCTGCCAACCTAGCAGTTCGAAAGCACGTCAAAGTGCAAGTAGATAAATAGGTACCGCTCTGGCGGGAAGGTAAACGGCGTTTCCGTGCGCTGCTCTGGTTCGCCAGAAGCGGCTTAGTCATGCTGGCCACATGACCCGGAAGCTGTATGCCAGCTCCCTCGGCCTAAGGAGCGAGATGAGCGCCGCAACCCCAGAGTCGGTCACGACTGGACCTAAAGGTCAGGGGTCCCTTTACCTTTTACTGCTGATCGAAGTGATCAAGAGTGGCACATGTCCCCTTGCTTTCCGGACCAGTGACAACACATGGCTACCCGACTTACCAACCTAGCAGCCCCACAATACAGTCATTCAGATGGGAGGTCGCCATAACATGAACAGCTGAGGCTGGGTATCAGCATTTGTGCATATATGTTTCTATTCTTTATGTTTTCATTGTTCAGTCACATTCGGCTATCTTCTAGGAAGTGATTCATTAACAAATTAAAGTAACATTCTGCATCCTTTCATTACATCATTTTCTTCTAGTTTACTATGACTCTGAATTTGTCCCTGTTCCTGTTGAGTTTTTCTTCAATTAAAATTACTACAGAAATCTTTTTTTTTTTCTTTTTTTTTTCTTGGTCATCCCACCCCCATCTTATGTTTTTAGGAGGGATCATTCCAAATCGTCCATTCTTGGCAACTGCAAAGTTTCCTGCTGGACATGGTGTTTTACCCACTGACAGACTCATTTTCTGTATTCAAATAACAGATGAATGAACTAGGAATCTAAGTTAGGTTGCTTCCCTACAGTAAAGCATTTATGCTTATCTTTTGTGTGTATAGAGGGAAAGCCATAATTTGTAAGTGTTTGAAACTTGAGAGCATTGTTTACTCCTGTGCTGTTGACAAAATCCCAGAAGAGCAGCATTATAGGTCTACTTCTGTGTAAATTCTGCAAAGGAAAAAACCCCAGGCAAAGGTGGACTTTGGGCTTTAAAATTTCAGCTGCGCCCTGTGAGACCTAAAATTTCTTTTCTTATGTTGTAGTGGGAGAAGGCAAATACTGTTCTGTACCCAAAAATGATAAACAAGGTCACTTCTCAGACTTAGATGTGCTGATCAATGTCAGAATTAATTTCTGCTGATTTCCTAGTAAAATTGTCTAGAATTTCCAGAAACTGCTGCATTGGAAAGATCTGTGTTATTTATTTCATCATATCTTATGGTTAATGTTTCATTCAGATAATGCCAAAATTGCTATAATTATTTCTATTTATATAGATAATAAGATTTCAGTCTATTAGTTGACATGATCCCAATATAATTCCTTCAGCTAAAAAAAAAAAAAAGTTCGGTGGCATTCACCGCTAGTCCTACACAGAGTAAACACTTGGAGGTTAAAGAATATAGCTCATCACTGTATTTTTCACTCTATAAGATGCACCAGACCACAAGACACACCTAGTTTTTGGAGGAGGAAAACAAGAAAAAAAATATTCTGAATCCCAGAAGCCAGAACAGCAAGAAGGAACAGCAAGAGGGATCGCTGCGCAGTGAAAACAGCAATCCCTCTTGCTGTTCTGGCTTCTGTGATAGCTGCGCAGCCTGCATTCGCTCCATAAGACGCACACACATTTCCCCTTACTTTTTAGGAGGGAAAAAGTGAGTTTTATAGAGCAAAAAATTCGGTAATTTTAGGGAGTCATTCTAATTAATTAATTACTTGGAGGCAAAACCCTGTGTGATGAACCCCATTCACCTTCTTAGTAATTGCCAAATTAGGGCTTTTGAACTTAACAGACTCTGCAGTGAGTGTCACTCTGCTAAAAAGGACACCAGGCTCCATCTCTATTTGCTCCACCTCTATTGAACAAATTGAGAATGATGCCATTCTAATTATTTAATAATTTGGAGGAAATGTCCCAGTCACTTTCTTTGTAATGGCCAAATCATGGCTTTTGAACTTAACAAACTTTGTCTGTGTCACTCTGCTAAAAGGGACATTTTCTGTGTTTGGCAAGTCAACGGATGTTATAATGTTGTGAGTCATGCTTCTGTTAATTTTATAGAAAACCATGAAGTACCGGTATATATAGAGGTCCATTGGGAGCACATAGATACATCCATTGACAGAGAGACTGAACAGTTCTGGGACTCTAAGACTGGGACACAAAAGCGAAAGAGACAATGAAAAGTTTCCTACTGACGATTGCGCTCTATGGAGCATTTTCTTGTGCTTTGCCCTTAATCCACGAAGCTGATCAAGTTGGAGAAGCGGACCTGAATTTTGCAAAGGTAATGTTCGATGGTAGCACAGAGGGGAAGCAGAATTCAACTAGCAGAGAAGGTAGTCAGTCACTAATTGCCTTGTGGCGCTCAGTGTAATGTTGTGCATGCTTATAGACTGGGAAAATGCAGATTCCAACCTCTGCTCCTCCATAGGTGTGCTGAATGGGTTTGGGTAAAATAGACTGCAATTCTACATACAACCCTACATCCATACATCTTGGAGTAAGTCCCACTAAACTGAGAAGACGTGCATAGGATTCACTGCTAATGTCTGTTAGCTTCAGTTCTTATGTCTGTAAAATGGGTTCAATTAGACAAATGAGCTTCCTGATTGGGGGAAAAGGTAGAAAGATCAAAATCCTACAATGTGAAAGATTATATGTGAAAATAATTCTGCAACAATCAAATACACCTGTTCTTTCCATCAGACGTACATAGAAAACTACTATCCTGATTCCACATCAACCCCAGTTGTAAGAAGCAAAAGGAGTGATGAGATTCCTGTTGACAAGTTACAACAAATGCAGAAACACTTTGGGCTGAGAGTGACGGGCAGATTGGATTCACACACTTTGGCTGCAATGAAGAATCCCAGGTGTGGGGTTCCTGATGTAGCAGAATACAGCACCTTTCCTTTGTCACCAAAATGGGGACGAAAAAACCTGACATATAGGTAAAGTTTCAAAACACTTGCCTGAATCAAAGATGTAACTTGATAATGCTTATTATTGGCTCCTGGCTGAGGAAGAAAACTTCTGTCTGGGGAGATAATGGAATGGATTATCTTAAAGAGGGTATGTCTGTCTGGCCGGCTGTCTGGAAGCCTGATCAGGAACACACCAGACTGCGGATTTTTGGGTAGTACAGATCCCACTTGCAAGCTACTGTTTTCAACTTGTATTCATAGGAATGCCGGGATTCCTTTGTCAGATCAGTAATGGTCTTTCCTAAAAGTTGGCTGTTGTTGTTGTTGTTTAGTCGTTTAGTCGTGTCCGACTCTTCGTGACCCCATGGACCAGAGCACGCCAGGCACTTCTGTCTCCCACAGTTTGGTCAGACTCATGTTTGTAGCTTCGAGAACACTGTCCAACCATCTCGTCCTCTGTCGTCCCCTTCTCCTTGTGCCTTCAATCTTTCCCAACATCAGGGTCTTTTCCAGGGAGTCTTCTCTTCTCATGAGGTGGCCAAAGTATTGGAGCCTCAACTTCACGATTTGTCCTTCCAGTGAGCACTCAGGGCTAATTTCCTTAAGAATGGATGCGTTTGATCTTCTTGCAGTCCATGGGACTCTCAATAGTCTCCTCCAGCACCATAATTCAAAAGCATCAGTTCTTCGGCGATCAGCCTTCTTTATGCTCCAGCTCTCACTTCCATACATCACTACTGGGAAAACCATGGCTTTAACTATATGGACCTTTGTTGGCAAGGTGATGTCTCTGCTTTTTAAGATGCTGTCTAGGTTTGCCATCGCCTTTCTCCCAAGGAGCAGGCGTCTTTTAATTTCGTGACTGCTGTCACCATCTGCAGTGATCATGGAGCCCAAGAAAGTAAAATCTCTCACTGCCTCCATTTCTTCCCCTTCTATTTGCCAGGAGGTGATGGGCCCAGTGGCCATGATCTTCGGTTTTTTGATGTTGAGCTTCAAACCAGTCTACCATTATTGATTTTCCTGTGCAACACAGAGCTTAATTCTAGTCATCGTTGCATAATTTTAACACACTTAGAAATACAAGGGGCAGGGATGTGGAGATACTCTGAGACGTAAAATGATGTCTTCTCTTGCACACACACTTTGAAAGCTCTGTGAACATTCTTTCAAATGTGCATTTCATCTTCTACCGTGTGTTTCCCAGTGTTCTGAATTACACGCCAGACATGGACCACGCTGATGTAGATGTTGCAATCAAGAGAGCTTGGAAAGTTTGGAGTGATGTGACTCCCCTGACCTTCACCAGGGTTTATGGGAAACCTGCAGATATCAAGATCTCCTTCGCTGCTAGGTGTAAGTAAACCACACGCAAGGAATTATAGTAGGTTTACCCAAGTTCCTGGCTGGGTGATTTATATATATGTTCTTTGATTTTTTTAAAGCTCATGGTGACAATATACCCTTTGATGGACCAGGTGGGCAGTTGGCTCATGCATTTTCACCTGCCTTCGGTGGAAGCGTCCATTTTGATGAGAATGAACCCTGGGCACGGGATTTAAAAGGTATTTTCATTGTTTTGTCTCAATATATTCTATTCACTTGCTTGTAACAGCTGTCAAGGAAGCTTAATTACTCTTGCTGGCAAACATTGAGACCCCAGCACCATTTATGTCCCAGGGGACTTACTCTGGAGTTTTAAAATAGTGTTATTGTTATTAAGAATGACATGAAAAAATACAAACAACAAATAACAAGTGTTGGTCACCAGGTACAAAGCAAAATATCGTCATGATGTGTATAAGGCAGAAAATAATAGCAGCATGTTTAGTAAAACAACCAAGCCAAAAATATGCATGAGGTATAGGGGGTCTAGGTTCCTCCCACTGACAGTTAATAAAAGAAATAAATAGAAACTAATCCACCATATATATATATATATATATATATATATATATATATATATATATGCAGGTTTTGGTGTCCTCGGGTGTCTTCCCGTGTAAAAGTTGGGGTGTCTAGGCGACGTTTCGACGAGGTCTCACTCGTCATCTTCAGGCTGGTGCTTTCGGCTTCTTGTTACTGGAACAGAGCAGGATCTCAGTGTTTGAGTTCCTATAAATACTGTAGAGGGGGTGTGGTGTATAGCCTCCAATGTTCTGGGCAGAGAGGAAGTTCCCAGGCTAGTGTGCCTTTTCTTCTTTTGTTCCTTAATTACTTGAGAGATATCTTGAGTGATTTCTTGAGTGATATCCTGAGTACCACTTAGGTGGGTCATTAGGTGTGGATTAGTTGTTAAAGTCTTTGTGTCTTGACCTCTTGAACTTTGTGAAGAGTTTTCCTGAGAAGATGGCTGTACTGTACTTAGTTGTGCTCTGGCTTGGCTTCGTGTATAGGGGCAAGCTGTGGTTTTGTGGCTTGTGTCAGCCAGATCTGTGTAGGGATTGCAGGGGGGTGCAGCATCCGGAGGTGCCACCATGGATTGGCTACTGGATGGTGTCTGTAATTCATCTGTGGAGAGGGTCTGGGTTTGGGTCTGGTGTGGTTGATTGGTGTTGGCGTTCTGTGTGCCTCTGGATCTGGTGTCAGTTTTTGTGGGGAGGGCTAATTTCCAGATGTCTGGCAAGCGGGATGTGTCGTCACGCTTGTTCATGTTGTGAGGGTGTTTCTCTATCTCGATGGCTTCCATGATTATTCTCTTGTGGTGATGTTCTGTGTTAAAGAGCAATTTGGAATCTGCAAAATTAATTTCGTGTCCTGTTTCTTTCATGTGTTGGAAAAGAGAGGAAGTTTTTTCTTCTTTTTTGACGGCATTCTTGTGTTCTGCGATACGTGCATTTATTCGTCTGTTTGTTTGTCCAATGTACGTGGCTGGGCAGACTTTGCAGGGTATTTCATAGATCCCTTGGTTTTCCAACTGGATTTTATCCTTGGGGTTTCTGAGGATATTGGCTATTTTTTGGTTGGTGCAAAAGGCTGTTTTGATATTGTGTTTATGGAGGATTTTGCTAATTTTATCTGTAGTGCCCTTGATATAAGGAAGGAGGGCCATGCCATTGTTTTCTTCTGTGTCTTGGTTTTTGGGGGGTGTTTCCTTTTGGATTAGCTTCGTAATCCTGTTTTGCTGGTATCCATTGGCAATTAACACGTTTGAGAGATTCTGTAACTCAGTTGTCAAGTGGTCTTTGTCAGCCAGGCGTTTGGTTCTGGAGATGAGAGTCTTGGCTACGGAGTTTATTTGTGCAGGGTGGTGGTGTGATTGTGCATGTAAGTAGCGGTTGGTGTGTGTTTTTTTCCGGTAGATAGTGTGTCCTAGGGAGCCATCAGGTTTTTTGTAGATTAGGACGTCAAGGAAGGGAAGTTGGTTGTTGGCTTCTATTTCCATAGTGAATTGTATTTTGGGGTGTAAGTTGTTGAGATGTGTGAGGAAGCTATCCAGTTTTTCTTTCCCGTGTGGCCAAATTACAAAGGTGTCGTCAACATATCTGAGCCAAAGTTTGGGTTTGTGTTCTGACTTGTCTAAAGCATTGGTTTCAAAGTGTTCCATGTACAGGTTTGCGATGACCGGTGAGAGGGGTGATCCCATAGGTGCTCCTTCTATCTGTTTGTATCTTTGTCCATTGTGGATGAAGTACGTGTTGGTTAGGCAGTGGTTGGTCAGGTCCAAGATGTATTCGGGGGGATTGTATTTGTTTTGAATAGCTGTCAAGGCTTCATTAATGGGCACTTGTGTGAAGAGAGATACAACATCGAAGCTCACAAGTAGGTCATTAGGATGTAGGTTTTGCTTCTTTATTGTTTCTATGAACTGGAAGGAGTTTGGTACGTGTGAAGAGATGGATTCTGCATAGGGCTGAAGTTGCTTGGCGAGAAATTTAGCGAGATTTTGTAGAGGTGAGCCTATGGAGCTGACTATTGGTCTGAGTGGTGTTCCTTCTTTGTGTATCTTGGGGAGGCCGTAGAGTTTGGGGCATCTGGATGATTTTTCTCTGGGGATGATTCTTAGCTGGATTTCTTCACTGATAGGAGAGTCGAAGTTAGCCTAACGGAGTCGAAGCTAGCCTAACCAAAATCAACCCAGATGAAGCCAATAAAATCAGACTTGAAGTCACCAACATCCTCTGCTCCAGCAAACCACCCAGAAGCAATTTACACAAAGAAGAACAGAAAGCACTCACCAACCTGAGGAAAGACAACAACATAATCATTCTCCCAGCAGACAAAGGTAATGCCACAGTGGTGATGAACACATCGGACTACCAAGCAAAACTATCAAATCTACTCCAAGATCCTGCCTACAAACCTATAAAAACAGATCCCACCACCTACCTGGAAAAAACCACCAAATCCAAAATAAAAGCCTCTCCTATCAGTGAAGAAATCCAGCTAAGAATCATCCCCAGAGAAAAATCATCCAGATGCCCCAAACTCTACGGCCTCCCCAAGATACACAAAGAAGGAACACCACTCAGACCAATAGTCAGCTCCATAGGCTCACCTCTACAAAATCTCGCTAAATTTCTCGCCAAGCAACTTCAGCCCTATGCAGAATCCATCTCTTCACACGTACCAAACTCCTTCCAGTTCATAGAAACAATAAAGAAGCAAAACCTACATCCTAATGACCTACTTGTGAGCTTCGATGTTGTATCTCTCTTCACACAAGTGCCCATTAATGAAGCCTTGACAGCTATTCAAAACAAATACAATCCCCCCGAATACATCTTGGACCTGACCAACCACTGCCTAACCAACACGTACTTCATCCACAATGGACAAAGATACAAACAGATAGAAGGAGCACCTATGGGATCACCCCTCTCACCGGTCATCGCAAACCTGTACATGGAACACTTTGAAACCAATGCTTTAGACAAGTCAGAACACAAACCCAAACTTTGGCTCAGATATGTTGACGACACCTTTGTAATTTGGCCACACGGGAAAGAAAAACTGGATAGCTTCCTCACACATCTCAACAACTTACACCCCAAAATACAATTCACTATGGAAATAGAAGCCAACAACCAACTTCCCTTCCTTGACGTCCTAATCTACAAAAAACCTGATGGCTCCCTAGGACACACTATCTACCGGAAAAAAACACACACCAACCGCTACTTACATGCACAATCACACCACCACCCTGCACAAATAAACTCCGTAGCCAAGACTCTCATCTCCAGAACCAAACGCCTGGCTGACAAAGACCACTTGACAACTGAGTTACAGAATCTCTCAAACGTGTTAATTGCCAATGGATACCAGCAAAACAGGATTACGAAGCTAATCCAAAAGGAAACACCCCCCAAAAACCAAGACACAGAAGAAAACAATGGCATGGCCCTCCTTCCTTATATCAAGGGCACTACAGATAAAATTAGCAAAATCCTCCATAAACACAATATCAAAACAGCCTTTTGCACCAACCAAAAAATAGCCAATATCCTCAGAAACCCCAAGGATAAAATCCAGTTGGAAAACCAAGGGATCTATGAAATACCCTGCAAAGTCTGCCCAGCCACGTACATTGGACAAACAAACAGACGAATAAATGCACGTATCGCAGAACACAAGAATGCCGTCAAAAAAGAAGAAAAAACTTCCTCTCTTTTCCAACACATGAAAGAAACAGGACACGAAATTAATTTTGCAGATTCCAAATTGCTCTTTAACACAGAACATCACCACAAGAGAATAATCATGGAAGCCATCGAGATAGAGAAACACCCTCACAACATGAACAAGCGTGACGACACATCCCGCTTGCCAGACATCTGGAAATTAGCCCTCCCCACAAAAACTGACACCAGATCCAGAGGCACACAGAACGCCAACACCAATCAACCACACCAGACCCAAACCCAGACCCTCTCCACAGATGAATTACAGACACCATCCAGTAGCCAATCCATGGTGGCACCTCCGGATGCTGCACCCCCCTGCAATCCCTACACAGATCTGGCTGACACAAGCCACAAAACCACAGCTCGCCCCTATACACGAAGCCAAGCCAGAGCACAACTAAGTACAGTACAGCCATCTTCTCAGGAAAACTCTTCACAAAGTTCAAGAGGTCAAGACACAAAGACTTTAACAACTAATCCACACCTAATGACCCACCTAAGTGGTACTCAGGATATCACTCAAGAAATCACTCAAGATATCTCTCAAGTAATTAAGGAACAAAAGAAGAAAAGGCACACTAGCCTGGGAACTTCCTCTCTGCCCAGAACATTGGAGGCTATACACCACACCCCCTCTACAGTATTTATAGGAACTCAAACACTGAGATCCTGCTCTGTTCCAGTAACAAGAAGCCGAAAGCACCAGCCTGAAGATGACGAGTGAGACCTCGTCGAAACGTCGCCTAGACACCCCAACTTTTACACGGGAAGACACCCGAGGACACCAAAACCTGCATTCCTGTACCCGTGAAAATCTACGAAAGCAAATATATATAGAAAAGGCACACTAACCTGGGAACTTCCTCTCTGCCCAGAACATTGGAGGCTATACACCACACCCCCTCTACAGTATTTATAGGAACTCAAACACTGAGATCCTGCTCTGTTCCAGTAACAAGAAGCCAAAAGCACCAGCCTGAAGATGACGAGTGAGACCTCGTCGAAACGTCGCCTAGACACCCCAACTTTTACACGGGAAGACACCCGAGGACACCAAAACCTGCATATATATATATATATATATATAATTTCTCCATGCATTGCTCTACAGCGTTGCTAAAGTTTATCTGGCACACAAAGCAAGTCTTTTTCACACAGCTCAGCTACAGAATTTGCTGCCGCAAGATGCCACAATGGCCATCAGCGTGTCTGGCAAATTCATGGGCGTTAGTTGATTGGTGGCTACTAGTCTTCATGACTATGTTGCATCCCAACTTCATGGCTCTAATAGCAGTTGCTGGGAATCACAAGTGCCAAAGGCACCGTTGCTCTTGAGTCATTCTCGGGGCTTCTGAGAGACATCTGGAGGCTGATCTATTAGGGCAACTGGAGGGCTGCCTCTTCCAGGGCCAACATGACTTCCCTTTGACTTACAACCAGGCCAGTGGGCGCCCCTGCTTTTCAGCTTCCTGTTCCTTAATCTCATTGTCCTTGCAGAACTCAGCAGGGAGGTGGATGGGGACAACCCTAGAATTAGTTGGCTCTGCCTGCCATTGGCCCTAGATCCTTCTACTCTTGGCCTTTCTGCCTTTCAACCCACCACTGGGAGCATAGGATGTGGGTCTTCGCTCCTTATCCAATAGGACACTTCTTGTGTTCATGACATTCATTTATTACACTCCACTTGCATGTCATATTGCTCTCTGTCACATTACTGGTCTATTTGATTGTGGTTCTTGCATTTGCATTCTTTCTATGAGCTACTTGGAGCACTGTTTCTTGGGATACAAACCTAACAAACAAATAATCAGGACTTGCATTGAAAGCAGTCATTGCTATAATGAAATCAGTGATAATGATCATGTGTGCCAGGACCACTTATGACCAGGTGATCTTTTAGTTCCTTCTGCAAAGAATAGGAATGTGGCTGATGAAATTTTATTATGAAAAGCACCATTTTTGTCAACGTAAAAAAACCAAGAAAAAAACACCCCACAATGTTCATTGGTACATGCTATGGACTGTTCTGTACATCCATAAACGGTATTAGTAAACTCACTCGGGTTAGTCATAAGATTAGACTACATTTCCTTGTTTCTGGCGAAAGGGCAAGTGTTCTCTTTTTTTAGCATGTAGTTGAAATGGTTTGACACAGAAGGTTCCATGTGGAATCCACAGCATCTCCAGGAAGGGATTGCAAAGACCCATCTGAAATCCCAAAGAGTTGCTGTCCATTTTCTTCTTCTTATTTGGCGATCACTCATAGCTGAGTAAGATTGTCTTCCATAAACACAGTTTTAACAATGAGTCCTTAAGTGACTGTGGAGGCCAATTCTGGATCCACACGTCCTTCCACAGTGGGGACATTGGTTTCTGGGTGGGAGTTGATCACGGTGTGGATTTGTCAAGCATGCCTTCCTCCTAGCACGTTTCTCCCTTGCGTCCTGAGTTCGGGTGTCTTCAAAGCCCATGGCACCTTTGGTAAAGGCTGTTCTCCAGTTGCAGCGCTCATAGCCCAGTGTTTCCCAGTTGTCAGTGTTTATGCTACATTTTTAAAGATTTGCTAAACCCATTCCTGTTTCCTTTATAGGCACCAACCTTTTTCTTGTAGCTGCTCACGAGTTTGGCCATGTACTGGGCCTCAGGCATTCCAGCAATCCAGAGGCTCTGATGTTTCCAACCTACAGAAATAGAGACCTTAAAAATTTTGGTCTTCACACAGATGACATTGAGGGCATCCAGCACCTCTATGGTAAGTACAGACTCCCAGATTATTATATGGAATGAGGCCATGTAAGAGCACTGGCTTGGATCCTAAGGTCGGTTAGCTTAAGAATGTTCACAGAGAAGACTCAAATAGATTCTCTGGAGGGTTTGGGTCGACCTTCAGAACAAGGTAGGAGGGAGTAACAGGAAACTTTATTTCCATGAACTCCCTAAAGTAGTCTTAGATTCTCCCTGCAGGGACACCCCCCATGCCCCATCTATTTTGGATGCCCCCTCAACCCTCCAGAGAGATTTTTCAGGGGGTACCATGGCTGTGGAATGGGTGGGTGAGAAAAACAACTGAAAATCTTTCTGTGAACTTTCTTATTTGGGGAGCAAATGTTCGTCCAGACCACCTGATGTGAATTCGCAGAGCCAATCTATTATTCCATCTGTTGTTGTATTTCACTGTCTTCCAATAAATTATTACTCATTATTATTATTACCATTTATTACCCGGCCTTCACCCTAAAGTCCCAGGATGGGTTTCAACAATTAATACACAACATCAATATTAAAACACAATATTACATGATATATTTTTTAAAAAAGTTTAAAGCAACTTAAAATGAAGTCTCTTGCAATGCCTCTGAACTGCCTATTCCAAATCCTGCTTGTTCTTCAGTTCTTCTCTTTACTTCTTTTTCAAGGACCCCCTGAAGGTGGTGACAATGAATCAATTAACCTCACATCCACAACAGAGGCACCATCCACAAAATGGTGTGACCCTCACCTGGCTTTTGATGCTGTTACTTCTCTCCGAGGGGAAATCCTGTTCTTTAAAGACAGGTAAATAATATCTAAACACTGAACTTTTTACGTTCTAATTCAAAGTCATGCCCTACCTCCAAGAACATTTCTACTCAAAGAGTACTCTGCAAACACAATGAATCAGCAATGACTTTTCCCTTATGATGCAAATAACCATCCATACTAAGCTCAACATACCGCTCATTAAATTCATTCAACATGCCCTCCTTGGTACGTAAGGTAAGAACAATTGCAAATAGTACTAGTCAGTATTGACAAGGCATCCTGTAGTTTTTTGTGGTGGTTCTGGAGATGGCTTTGTCTAGGGTGGCTCCCGGGTTATTGAATGCTCTCCTTTCCATGGTGCATTTGACTCCATTTTTGGCTCTCTTTCTACATTGGGCCAAGATGCATCCTTTTTTACCCAGGTCCTTGAGGCTGGAAGATCATCTCTAGATGCTCCTTCTTCCTTTGCTGGTCTCTTTTTTTCTATTTAAAATAGTTTTAATGGCTGTCTTAGTCATAATAAGCATTGTATGACTTCTTGTGGGTAAGCTTCCCTGGGACTGCTAAAATATGCACAATAAATAAATAGGCTGACAGGTAGGACTTAAACCTTATACACAAAACACTACCCAGAAAGAATATTGATACAGTGAAAATAAGGAAACAGAGGAAATTGTCTTATACTGATTCCAGCCACTGGTCCACATAGCTCAGTACAGTGGTACCTTGGGTTACATACGCTTCAGGTTACATACACTTTAGGTTACAGACTCCGCTAACCCAGAAATATTACCTCGGGTTAAGAACTTTGCTTCAGGATGAGAACAGAAATCGTGCAGGGACGGTGCAGCGGCAGCAGGAGGCCCCATTAGCTAAAGTGGTGCTTCAGGTTAAGAACAGTTTCAGGTTAAGAACGGACCTCCAGAACAAATTAAGTACTTAACCCGAGGTACCAATGTATTGTCTACATTGACCAGCAACTGCTCTCCTGGGTTTTATACTGGGGGAGGGACTTTTCCAGCCCTACCTGCATGCAAAGCTGATGATCTACCATGGAGCCACAGCCCTTCTTCTGTAAACATTCATATTGTCTTCCCCAGCTTTTTCTGGAGAAAGAATCCCCAGAGAAGAGATGTTGAAAAGGTTCCTATTCCTTCTTTCTGGCCAGCTTTGAGCAAAGGCATAGATGCTGCTTATGATGTTAAGGCTGATGACACAGTATTTCTCTTCAAAGGTAAATATTCCAAATGTGAATGAACAGCAAGTAAAGGAGCTAAGAATGATGGAAGGAGCATCTTGTTATTAAGCAGAACGACCTGTGCAAGAGGCTGGAGTTACAGAATGTTAATGACCAAATCCTAGCTGTTCAATAAGTTACACAGTATAGCTACAAAGACATCATCATCATCATCATCATCATTATTATTATTATTATTATTATTATTATTGGTGGTGGTGGTGGTGTAATATTGAGAACTGAAGCTACAAGGGGGGGTGGGATGTGAAACTGGACAGATTCTCTCATCTCTACCCAAGCAGATTTTTTATTTCCTTTATATCTTTTTTCTTCCATCATAGAACTCAAGGTTCTTTAAATAAGGTTGCCAGGTAGTTTCCCATCAAGGCACTGACCAGACCTCAACTTGCTTAGCAGGAGCAAAGGGATCACATCATTTGCCCTCAGTGTGCAGGTTATTGCTTCCAAATCCCCATTGCCCTAAGCAGAAGGAATAAAATGGATTAGGAATGGCCCTGCCCAACAATTGTCTCTGCAGGTTTGTTCCATCTTGATGGAAGGCTCTCTCAATCTCTTTTTTCCTTTTTACTGTCTTTTGGTTGACAGGAAGCAAGTATTGGGCCGCCAAAGGAAATACAATACAGATTGGTTTCCCCAAGAAAATTCACAGCCTGGGCCTCCCGAAAAGTGTTAAGACCATTGATGCCGCTGCTCATGACAGCAACTCAAAGAAGACATATTTCTTCTCGGGAAACCGCTACTGGAAGTAAGGGAAACTTACCTATCTCATGTGGGACAATTCTGAAAGTTCATTGAAAAGCTCTTTAAATCAATGAATTCTCAACCCATTCATTTCTCTAGATATGATGAAGCCAAGAAGTCCATGGAAAAAGGCTACCCAAGAAAGATAGCAGCCGACTTCCAAATAATTAGCTCCAAGGTGAACGCTGCTTTTCTGCAGCATGGTAGGTGGATAACCATCTTCATTAAACAAACCCCCTAATCCAGTATGAGGGGACGCGGGTGGCGCTGTAGGTAAAAGCCTCAGCGCCTAGGGCTTGCCGATCGAAAGGTCGGCGGTTCGAATCCCCGCGGCGGGGTGAGCTCCCGCTGCTCGGTCCCAGCGCCTGCCAACCTAGCAGTTCGAAAGCACCCCCGGGTGCAAGTAGATAAATAAAGACCGCTTACTGGCGGGAAGGTAAACAGCGTTTCCGTGTGCTGTGCTGGCTCACCAGATGCAGCTTGTCACGCTGGCCACGTGACCCGGAAGTGTCCCCAGACAGCGCTGGCCCCCAGCCTCTTGAGTGAGATGGGTGCACCAACCCCAGAGTCTGTCAAGACTGGCCCATACGGGCAAGGGTACCTTTACCTTTACCTTTAATCCAGTATGACCATACAGTGGTACCTTGGGTTAAGTACTTAATTCGTTCTGGAGGTCCGTTCTTAACCTGAAACTGTTCTTAACCAGAAGCACCACTTTAGCTAATGGGGCCTCCTGCTGCTGCCGTGCCACAGTAGCACAATTTCTGTTCTCATCCTGAAGCAAAGTTCTTAACCCGAGGTACTATTTCTGGGTTAGCGGAATCTGTAACCTGAAGCGCATGTAACCTGTAGCGTCTGTAACCCGAGGTACCACTATATATAGTTGTAATGGTGAGATAGAAGGACTTGACCACAGATGTGAATGTGGCAGGTTGCTCAACCACCTGAGCATCTCAGGACTGCTACCATAGCCATGGTCCAGAAGATGGAACAAACCTTAACCCCTGCCACAGCTCTGTTCAGAGAACATATAGGTTTGCAGAAGCAGAAAGGAAAATGTGTGGGAGGGGGTGCAGAACAGACCAATGAGGACTGAGCATGCTCAGTGGCTTACTTCAGTAGTTGAGGAATAGGATATCTGGTGTGGGTGGGTGTGGAATGAACCATTGTGGGGGAGCAGGGGTGCTTGACCTAATGGAACGGTGACTAAGAGCATTCCACACTGAGGTATTTTGTAGGTTTTTGAGTTTCCTTCATGCATTCGATTCACTATTTTTACTCTTACTCTCTGTTCTTTTTAGGGCATTTCTATCTATTCAGTGGATCCAATCAATATGAGTTTGACAGCAAAACCAAAAAATTCCTTAGCGTCAAGAAGAGTCACAGCTGGTTTGGGTGCCAGTGACACAAGACAAAGGAAAAAGTGATGAGGCCCAGAGGAAGGATATCTCTCTTGGTCTGGGCATCAGGCAATGCTCACTGGACACCATCTTAGTTGGCATGACTTGGTCTCTCCTGTGGTTTCATGAGTCATGGAACAAGCTGCATTTTGAATAAGGAAGTTCTAGTATATATTTGTTTTTAACCTATGGTAGATTGCAACTATTTAATGATTCTATCATTCTATTTTTATATTTTAAATTATTTTAAATATAATTTTTAACTCTGCCTTTATTTACAGTCTTAACGTTTGCTTTACTTTTTTGTAAACTACTTGAGTATTTTATTTAAAACTGAGCAGGACACCATTTTTTAAAACAAGAAAATAAATAGATATATTTAATATAAATTATTAAAGAAAACCATATATTTTTGTACAATACTGTGCAATAAAGTGATTTATTACTATTATGGTCAAAGTTGCTGTTGCTATTATTGTTGTTGCTATCATTATCCACACTTCACCATGAGGCCCCAGGACAGGTTGCAACCGTTTAAAAATACAATATTTAAATCAGTAAAAACAAACGACAATCAAGGAAATAGGGTGGTTCCTGAAATATATCATGTGTAAAATATATATCTCATGGGCAAAAGACCTGGGTAAAGTGTGCTTTGAGCATATGAGAAAACTACATAACGAAGGTGTCAGATGCACCTCCATGGGGGAACACAATCTGTGGGAGGAAACTCCACAATTTAGGGGCCACCACAGAGAATGCCCTTTCCCTGGCTGCCATCCTGTGAACTTCTGAGGGCTGTGGAACTGCCAAGAGGGCACCTGATGCTGATCTTAACACCTGAGAGGATCCAAAGGGAAGGAGGCAGTTTTTCAGATCCAGGGGGCTGGTTGCTTTTTGGGGGCCCCTCCATAATTTTGGGGGGAGGATTCCCCAGTGTTCCTTACCATCAGTGAGTGGAGGAGGCTGAGCGTGGAGCTGCCAAGCACAAGAGAGGAGGGCCCCCTACCCACAGCATTCGACTTCATCCCTGACTCCTCCCGAAATGTCATGTGACATCGCATGCTGCACACATGACATCACCCGGTCACCTCACTCTTCGGCGCAAGTTGGCGCTTTCAGATATGTGGGGCCGAAGTCATTTAGGCCTTCAAACAATAACATGAACACCTTGAGTTGTGCCCAGAAATGACAATCAAACACTGTAACTGTTTTAGAGCAGGTATTATATGAGTTCTAGATGGAACTCAAGGTAGCAATGTGGCCGCTGCATTTTGGGCAAGTCATCTCAAGGGTAGTCCCATCTAAAGTGTTTGTAGCAATAATCCAGTATGGAAGTTACTAGAGTACAATGGCAGCTATACAGTTTACAACCATAACCCGTTCTGAAGGTCCGGTTGTAAACCAAAACAGGTTGTAACCCAAGGGACACACACTTCAGGGTTTGACGTGGTTGTAAATTTGCAAACGGTTGCAAACCAAGGTACCACTGTAATTGGAACTAGGCACTCCAAGACACCAAGACCACCTGAGTCTGGATCCAGGAGTTTTCCCATGCTGCGAATCTGATCTTCCCAAGGGAGTGCAACTCATAATCCTCCCAGGGAAGTAGTATACCTCTATTGTACATGGGGGGGGGGTTAGCAAGCATGGTTGGCGCTGTGGGTTAAACCACAGAGCCTAGGGCTTGCTGATCAGAAGGTCAGTGGTTCAAATCCCCGTGACGGGGTGAGCTCCCTTTGCTCAGTCCCTGCTCCTGCGAACCTAGCAGTTCAAAAGCACATCAAAGTGCAAGTAGATAAATGGCAGGAAGGTAAACAGTGTTTCTGTGCGCTGCTCTGGTTTCGCCAGAAGCGGCTTAGTCATGCTGGCCACATGACCCAGAAGCTGTACGCCAGCTCCCTTGGCCAATAAAGCAAGATGAGCGCCGCAACCCCAGAGTCGTCCGCGACTGGACCTAATGGTCAGGGGCCCCTTTACCTTTACACATTATCACACTGAGTAGTACTGAATTCGGCAATTGCTCATTTCATGTTCACAACCTACTATCAACATCTTCCACTGCGTCTGAAGGAACCCAACCATGGGGACATAAATGAAGAGTGTAAGCAAAAACAACTCTGGATTTTTTATTTTATTGTCAGCAAGGATTCTGAGATCAAGTTCTTCCATGCCTGCTTTCTCTTATTTTGCAGTTACCTTCTGGTTGCATTTCGGTCTCTGTTTACTGATCTTAGGTTAAAGTCTAACAGATCATGCTTCAATGCATAGAATAATCAGTTGCTCCTGTAAGATAGGAGTATCATCCCGCATGAATGAGTTTCACCACTGGAAAGAAAGAACTACATCTGGTTTGGTTATGAGCAAAGGGAAAGGGAAAGAGTAGTCAAGAACAACAGGTTCTGTATTTTACTTTGCATCAAACATTGGTCCTTTGGCTGTCCACAAAAAGCTAAAACTTTCGGTGGAAAATATTCTTTTGAACTATATACCTATTGTATAGAAGTTAAAAACAGGACAACAAAAATGGATTCTACGGATTCTAATGGTAGACAAGAGACTGATATTGATGAATAGGAAGAATAAAGATATGATCCCCTTTAATAAATGGATTGACCATATGATAACACACACAACTTATGAATGGAGAGCTTACAGATGTAGATTTGACTGGATAAATATGACAATATTTCAAATGAGCTTATACAAAATGTAGCAGGCTATCAATATTTACAAGTGTATTAGGATAATAATATGAAATTTATATGAGAATGTATGGGTTAGGGTATTTTTCGTATTTTGTACATCGTTTCTTTCCGCACATTTTGTGCCTTTTAATTCTTCATTTCTTTCTCTCTTTTTTTCTTTGCATGACTTCATTTCTTTAGAATTGAAACCTTTTGAATAAAATATACATAGCAAAACAAGAACATGGGTCATTTTGTTGCCTCAAGGCATAACTGAGTTCCCTGAGTACTCCTGAACTACAGGAGAGCTGCATTGTACATTAGAGTGCATTGACGTGCTAGCTTAATGGATAGGTTAAAAACAAGATATGTAAATATATATAATGATTTATTTATTTTTGCTGTGTTTACTGTATAAATATTTAGAAGTGCACTTAGTCCTTCACAGGACTGGGAAACTGAAGAGACATCTTTCTAGAGCTGTTTGGTACTTGGCAGCTAAGGGATTGGCTATTGGTGGAAGGGCGGGGGCTTTGTCCTTCAAATTTGGTTCCCTGATACTGTAAGCTGTTTGGCTCTGTGCAGTGCCTTCCACACTAAACATGCTTTTTATTGGTCTTAATTTTATTGGTCCTGTTCAGGCATTTGGAGTACGATGATACCCACACCTGCATTAGGGTTACGGGTTAGACCCTTTTATGTCATTACACTACAGGGTCAACACTTTTAGTCAATTAATGCTCTTTTATCTTTTCACTATATAAGCAAACATGATGCAGAATTTAAAATATAAGTCACTTTGAGATATTTTGTAGTAAGTGCCAAATAAATACTACTACAGTGGTACCTCAGGTTAAGTACTTAATTCGTTCCAGAGATCCATTCTTAACCTGAAACTGTTCTTAACCTGGGGTCTCCTGCTGCCACCACTCCGCCGGAGCATGATTTGTGTTCTCATCCTGAAGCAAAGTTCTTAACCTGAAGCACTATTTCTGGGTTAGCGGAGTCTGTAACCTGAAGCGTATGTAACCCAAGGTACCACTGTACTACTACTACTACTACTACTACTACTAATAATAATAATAATAATAATAATTTTTTACATTAGTAGCAGGGCAGGGATATCAAATCACTGGAAGACCCAGATGTATGAACTATGGCTCCTTTGCTATTACATTGACCTATAATTGTTATTGTGACATCACCAATTAGAGACGGCCATGTGGATGGAAAATGCACCCCTTTGTGATTGGGCTACATGGAGCATGAGGCCTCACACTATTCCTTGAGGATTGCAAGTCATTTTCATAGAGAGGGTCACATGCCCCTTCTTCAGAGAGGCCACAATATCCACCCACATGATTGCCTCTGATTGGAGAAGGGACTCACAGAGCTGATCCCAGGTCAGCAGAGGAATTCTGATTCTGGCACATGGGTTCAGGGATGGACTTTCTGGTGTCAAAGGGGCCATGAATCATCCTTTAAGGCTGATGTTCAAGCAGTTGGCCGTAAATTATCCCATCTCTGCTATTCAGATTCTGTCCCTTCTTCATGCTCTTCTGTGTATAAACAAATATTCTTCCCCTCACCCTTTTTTGTTGTTGTTGGCAATATTAAATTACAAATAAATTCCAGTGGTGCAAGTCGTTAACACCTTGTTACACCACAAACCTGGATGATATTCCTGTTTTAAATGAGGAAAATGGCTGTTCCATGTCTGGAAGCATAAACCTTTATCCCAAGATCAGTTACTTAGTCATAGAAGATAAAGATATACAACCTAAGGGCAATTGCATTGCAAAATACAAGGAAGCAGGTATAAAGCCAATGGTCTCCAGCCCTGCAGCTTATCTTCGCGTTAATTAAATCTGAGGTCCCTGACACACTTTTTAAAAACAAACCGCTGAGCCATGTGCTAACATTTCAGTCTGTTGTGGCGGTGTGTTTGATGTTCAGCTCACCATTTTGCTTTGCCAGAAATTGGCACATAGCTCCTGGTTCCTACTATGAAAAGTGAGTCTGTTGTTTTATCTGACCGTTGACTTTCATGTGCATCCACTCAGCTGCTAATTTGGCCTGGTCTGCTGGGTGACTGCTTTCAAGCCAGCTGTGGGATATGGGGGCCACAAAAGTCAGCCTGATGTGTAAAGGTAAAGGGACCCTGACCATTAGGCCCAGTCGTGGACGACTCTGGCGTTGTGGCGCTCATCTCGCTTTATTGGCTGAGGGAGCTTCTGAGTCATGTGACCAGCATGACTAAGCCGCTTCTGGCAAACCAGAGCAGCGCACGGAAATGCTGTTTACCTTCCCGCCGGAGTGGTACCTATTTATCTACTTGCACTTTGACGTGCTTTTGAACTGCTAGGTTGACAGGAGCTGGGACCGAGCAACGGGAGCTCACCCCGTCACGGGGATTCGAACCACTGACCTTCTGATCGGCAAGCCCTAGGCTCTGTAGTTTAACCCACAGTGCCACCCACGCCATATTTGTAGTGTATGTGTAAATCTACCGCATCCTGGATCCATGTAGCTCATTATTGGGCTGACCATCTACACTGGTGTGGAGTTAAGGGGCACTGAGCGGTGGTTCAAAGTCTCCCTTTGATCAGGAACACTGATTGTACAGAAGAGCCAGTGTGGTGTAGTGGTTAAGAGCGGTAGACTCGTAATCTGGTGAACCGGGTTCGCTTCCCCGCTCCTCCACATGCAGCTGCTGGGTGACCTTGGGCTAGTCACACTTCTTTGAAGTCTCTCAGCCCCACTCACCTCACAGAGTGTTTGTTGTGGGGGAGGAAGGGAAAGGAGAATGTTAGCTGCTTTGAGACTCCTTAGGGTAGTGATAAAACGGGATATCTAATCCAAACTCCTCCTCCTCCTCCTCATCTTCTTCTACTTCTTCTTCTTATTATTATTATTCTTCTCGACTATGGGGAACCCCTGCTCCTAAAAAGTTTGACCTCTCACCCTTGTAATGCCTGTGCAGGGAACACTCTGTGTTTTTTAAGACCTTTCTTCTCTTACACATCAAATGGCAATGCTAGAGTCCCCTCCCAGCCTTCACACACACGTGCACACACAAAAACCTTACATTGGCCAGTGCTAGTTTTCACCAGCTATATTGTGCAAATGCTTTCTGAAGAAACAAATATGGAGGGCAGGTGAGGGAAATGCACAAATCTGCTTAGTCATAGCCCAATGCACAACCAGCGGTTGGGCCTGAGGCTGACCGTCTCTTTAGGGAACAGATATTCTTTTCAATGGGGGCCGAGGCAGAGATGAAAGAGGGTTTGGTTTGGTTTGGTTTGGTTTGGTTTGGTTTGTTTGTTATGTCCTACCTCATCATTTATAACCCTGGGATTTCTAACCGTACTGCAAAAAAATGGTATTTAAAAATACTTTTGACTTTTTTATCCCAATATACATCTAAGTTCAAGATAGCAAACCTGGTCCCTCCAGGCATCCACAAATTCACTCATTTGATTACAAGGGATGAGTGGCCCCAGGCCTCTGGAAAACAGGGCAGCCACACAAGTCCCTACCCCCAGAAGGCTCATTTTCACTACTGTTTCATGTCGGCAGAAAACAGCAGAGTCCCTTCTGAGAAACTCCTGTTGTTTCTTACCTTCTCCAAATCCTCCCATCAGATGTCAAGGAGATAAAGAACTACACGACTTGCAGAAGGTATCTGAAGGCAGGAAGTTTTTAATGTTTGACATTTTATTATGTTTTTATATGTACTGGAAGCTGCCCAGAATACATATGGGCGGGGAATAAATTATCATCATCATCATCATTATCCAAAGTGAGAGGACTGCTATCTTACCAGCAGGACCTCAAGTGCTTGCCAAGGATTTGGAGCACAAACTCAGTGGTGATGACCACAAATAATTGTTGGCTAGGAAGCCAACCCCTAGACCTGTGGACCCCTGATTATTCCCCCTTTTCTCCACTCAACAACAACCCTTTGAGCTTCCGAGGATTCACACCTAAAGCACAGTCAACACACATTTAAAGAGCATAGCTTCCGCAAAGAATCCTGGGAACTGTAGTTCGTTAAGAGTGATAGGAATTGTAGCCCTGAGAGGGGGGATTGCAGTTCCCAGGATTGTTGAAGCAGGGGGAGGGGCAATTGTATGCCTTAAATTTATGGATCTGCCCTTAGGTTAGTGCTGAGGAAGTGTGACTGACCTGAAGTCACTCAGTAAGCTTTGTGTACCCAGATCTAAATCTGAACCTAGAATCAATACACAACAGTGTGTCTCAGTTTTAAAATAAATGCTTAACAATGCAGTATTAAAAACAAGGGAAAAAACTGTCCAGTAGTACCCTCAAGACCAACTAAGTAGTTGGTCTCTAAGGTGCTACTGGATAGATAGATAGATAGATAGATAGATAGATAGATAGATAGATTGATTGTGTCAGACCAACATGGCTACCTACCTGAATCTAAAAACAAGGAGACGGCTAGTTCCAGCTACATACAAGCTATATCCTGCCTCGTGTGGATGTTGTTAAATATAAGCATCATAAAATGGGGTGCATAATACTTTCTCTACCACTCCCATCCTGCGTATGATTGCAGATGTGTACTTACATAGACTGGCCTCAGGGTCTGGCAGAAGCAGTACAAATTATCAGGTGATGCCAACCACTCTAAGGCAGAAATCATCCCTGGCAGTAATGTGTCCACATTCAGAAGTAACATATATATTATTCATTTTCCTCCTGAAAATTCTTCTGCATTTTACTGCAAATTTATCCTAATAAACCCTTTTTCGCAGTTTCGACTGGAAAAATTTGCACATTTTTGCAAGCAATTTCATCTAATAAAATGCATTCCTGTTTGTTGTTTGTTGACTAACAGCATCATTCCATATCATTTGATAAAGGCACCCTTGTAAGCTTTTAAATGAGCTCTTTTTGAGCAAGAAGCCATCTGAACAGGATCCCATCCTACCAAAGTAACAGAAATGCCTGCTCCATCTTTCCATCCCCCCAAAACAGGAGATGTTCAGAGGAGGTAAAAGCACAGACACTCCCTGTGACCAGGACCTTGCAGGGTCAGGGGTTGTGAGTGTATGGACTGTCTCTGCTCTTTGACTTTCCCATAAGAATGTAAGAATTGCCCTGCTGACTAAGCCCCAAGGCCCAAGAAAAGTGGCAGCTATGTGAATCAGAGAAATGACAGGATGCAATCAGTACTTGAGATTTCGAAGGAATGATTTTGTAATCAAAAGCTCCCTCCCGGAAAGGTCTCTTGAAAACCATAGTGAAATAGCCTTTTGTAAACCACAAATTTCCTCTTTCTCTCATGAGAAATGATGGGACATAGCAACGGGGAGGTAATACGATTCAATTTGTTTCCTACACTTGGAAGAAACAATTTTGTCACCAAGAGCAAGACACTTTCTAAATAAGATCTCCCACTTTATTTAAACAGTTAAAGGTAAAGGGACCCCTGACCATTAGGTCCAGTCGAGGCCGACTCTGGGGTTGCGGCACTCATCTCGCTTTATTGGCCGAGGGAGCCGGTGTACAGCTTCCGAGTCATGTGGCCAGCATGACTAAGCCACTTCTGGTGAACCAGAGCAGTGCATGGAAACACTGTTTACCTTCCCGCCGGAGTGGTACCTATTTATCTACTTGCACTTTGAGGTGCTTTCGAACTGCTAGGTTGGCAGGAGCAGGGACTGAGCAACGGGAGCTCACGCCGTCGCGGGGATTCAAATCGCTGACCTTCTGATCGGCAAGTCCTAGGCTCTGTGGTTAACCCACAGCGCCACCCGCGTCCCATTTAAACAGTTATATGACACCTTTTTCCAACAAGGTCAAGACGCGCCTAACAGCATACAGTGGAAATGAAACAGTAATATAAGAAATGCAACAACCATTTTTTAAAAGCAACCTCAGCAGTTAAAGCATATTCAAAAAGAGAGCAAACATTTAGGGCTTGAAAGGGTTCCTAACATGGAAGGTTTTTGCCATCTTCTGGAAGGCCCTTGGAGAAATCCAGTGAATATATCCTCTTCCTAGTACTAACTAGCCATATTTCTTAGGACGTTGGGACATAGAGGAGGACCTCAGTAGGACAGGTGCATTCAGGAGGTGATATTCTTGTGATAACCTATTAAAATGGGCTTTGAGGGTCATTACTAGCCCCTTGAATTGAGCGTGGAAACAAAAACGAGTTTAATGATGTAGAATCATGAAGCAAGTTCTTCCTAGGTATGTTGTGTGTGTGTGTGTGTGTGTGTGTGTGTGTGTGTGTGTTTCTTTGCGTGTGTTGGGCAGTGCAGTCCTGTGCATGTTTACTTGCCGGATGAACCCAAAGGTCCATCTCATGTAACCTTGTTTTCCACAGTGGTCAACCAGTTGCTTCCCAACCCACATACAGGACATAAAGGAAATAGCCTTCTTCTCTTGCCATTCCATAGAAAATGGTGATGAGAAAGAAAACCTTCTTGGTGGTGTCCCCCCCAAAAAACCTTTGGAATACTTTGGAAGCTTCTCTGGCTGTAGCAACGGGCAGATCTTGTCAATATCCATTTCTCTGTCTCATTTTTCCCGCGTCTTCAGTTCGACACAGCAAATGGTGCTTTTTAAAAAGTTTTAAGTTTGAATTTCAGTGCAACATAAGAAGAGTCTGCTGGATCAGGCCAATGGACTTTTTAGTCCAGTATCCTGTTCTCACAGTGACCAACCAGATGCCTATAGGAAGCGCACAAGCAGAACCTGGGTACAATAGCAGTCTACCTACCTGCAGCTCCCACCAATTGTGGAGTGGAGGAAGTGACTAGGAGCTGCTGGTAGTCATGTCCTCCATGAATTTATCCAATCCTCTTCTACAAGCCATGCATTTTTTAATTTTTATTTTTAAATTCAATTTATTTCTTACACACCCTTTAGCACGACAGGTTTTATACAAGTACAGAACAAATGAAACCGTTGCAACCATAAAACAAAAAAGTGAAAACAATTAGAAGCAGTTTATTTATAAAAATATTTCTATACTGCTGTATCATAGAAATGTGTTCCAGTGGTTTGCAGCAACATAAAAACACAAAGTTCCATATATAAAACAGCTAAAGGCAATGTCATCCTTTAAAGACGCAACACAAATGCTTCCATATATATTTTTTTAAAAAAGAAACTGTTTAAAAATATTTCCAGTACAGGTGCAGACTGGGATAAAGATCTCCACTTAAAAGTCTTGGTGACTCCAGCGGGCGCCAACGAGGAACAGAGACGCTACCTGTAAATATTGATCCTGCAAATATGTGGATTTATTCTTTTACTGTAGTGGTTGCAAGCTGCTCTGTAAAGGGATTTTCAATAAAATAAAATCAACAAAGGCAAGGACGAGGGAAAACAATTTACGTCAAGTTCACTGTAAATACACCAGGTATTATTAATGGTGCAAAGCAGAGTATGGAGGGGAGAAGTGGGGAGCAGAGATCAGAGAATTTCCCCAACAGATTGAAGAAAAAAATTAAACAGGGTTGCCATGCAAGTAATAAAGAAATCATATAGAAACTTGGCACAGTGTTGTGTTGTGTTGTGGTTACAGTGTCAGACTTGGAGCTGGAAGACCAGGGTTCAAATCCCCACACAGGCATGAAGCTCACTGGGTGAAACTGGGCCAGCCGCTGCCTCTCAGCCTAACCTACCTCACAGGATTGTGGGGATTAAATGGGGAGGAGGAGAACCCCGTACACCACCTTGAGTTCCTTGGAGAAAAGGATAGGATATAAATGGAATAAGTAATAAATAAACAATTGTTGTTGTTTAGTCGTTTAGTCGTGTCCGACTCTTCGTGACCCCATGGACCAGAGCACGCCAGGCACTTCTGTCTTCAAATAAACAATTAACTTGGAGGAAAAACAAACTCATGGCGCATTTTGCACGGTACATTTATATCCCACTGGTCTTCCATCAGAAGAACTCACTGAGTCCCAGTTGGGCACTTATACAGCCACTGACAAACCCAAACCAGCCTGGCTTGTGCAAGCATCATGAGCACTTCTGCCATGTTCCAGAGGGTATGATTCAAGTTACCAGAAAGGAGATTCTGACTAAACATCAGGACATAAGAGCTGTTTGACATTGGAGGTTTTTAAGCAGAGGTGGGGTGGCCTTCTGTCATGCATGCTTTAGTTGAGATTCCTGCATTGCAGGGGGTTGGACAAGAGGACCCTCAGGGTCCCTAGCTTCTGCCAACCTAGTAGTTTGAAAGCATGCCAGCGCTGCGGCGGGAAGGTAAACGGTGTTCCCGTGCACTCTGGCACTCATCACGGTCTTCCTTGCGCCAGTAGCAGTTAAGTCATTCTGGCCACATGACCCAGAAAGCTGTCTGTGGACAAACTCTGGCTCCCTCGGCGTGAAAAGCGAGATGAGCAATGTGTTAGAATTCCTGCTCCATGATTGCAGTCATGGGATTTTTGTCTATCACATGGCGTGGTATGTTTTGACTCCACAAAGTGGGAAGTGACAGAGACAGGATGTTTGTGTTACTGTGTTCTGTGAAGTGGGACTATTGTCCTTTGTTCTTTCTCTTTGCTGTCTGATGCTAGAGAGAGAGGGAGCCATGTTGCAGTGTTCTGTGTGTGTTTATATGTAAATAAAGTAGATTAGCCAAAATGCTGAGTTGCTGAGGTCTGTCACACAAGCTGCAAAGACTCTGCGGATCCCTAAGGGTGCCGATGTCTGTTGGCATCGGTCGCTGTGATGTTCAGGCAGAAGAAAGCTTTTGAAGCTCCCAAACGATCGACCAGGAGGGAGAGAACATGCCAGTTGGGCATGTGTCTCTGCCAGGGTCC
This sequence comes from Podarcis erhardii, assembly GCF_964252035.2. Lineage (NCBI taxonomy): Eukaryota > Metazoa > Chordata > Lepidosauria > Squamata > Lacertidae > Podarcis > Podarcis erhardii. The sequence continues at coordinate 21,257,241 of NC_138508.1, read as the reverse complement.
TACTTGAGTGTAGGATGAGCTCCTGACGCACTCCACCCCATAGTCACCTTTGAGTGGACTTAACCATCCAGGGGTCTTTCACCTTTACCTTTTTATCAGGGTCCCTTCCAAGTCTACAGTTCTATGATTCCACGCCATTGACAAAGCATGCAGTATGCCTTTACTGTGGAGGCTGGTTCGTTGGAGAGAACAGGACACAGCCACCACCAACCTCAATCTGCCCACAGTTAAGTCCCCAACTACCTGTCTTCTTATTTGCATCCAGTAAGTGGTGACTCGTCTGTCATTGGCTCTGGCTCCACCTGCTGTCCCCTTCTCTGCTTCACAGCCTATCAGTCCCAATGGGTACCAGCCATAGCCGCATGCTAAAAATAATAATAATAAACATTTTTTTAAAATCCAACCCATGCCATCAAAGTGCTGAACACATAATTAATTTTTACTTCAGCAATTTTATAGATGTTGCTTGATGTTGCTCATCCAAACTCATTATCTGGAAGAACAGCTTGTGCCAGACAAATCAATGTTTAAATTATTGTTGGGTAGGTGGGTTGAATCAGAGAACATCAAAAGGTGTTACAAGAAGCTCTTGGCATGGAGCAGGTCCCTGCTTGCTAGTAATTATTCGGCATGCCCTGTTGTATAACTAAGCCACAAGTTCTTCACTCTGTTGCAATTTTTGTAAGCAGGCATGAAAAAAAATTTTGGCACAAATTTTCCCATGTGAATGAATAACAGATTTACTTGGAATGTTCACAACGCAAAATGTTTGTTTTGGGGACATAGATAGGAACATCATCAAACTATGACATGTCGGTTACTTCCAGCCTCTGTCATGGAGGGGGTCCACATTGCTTGGAATTTCAGAAATGATCAAGTTGCTAATTTTCATGATTGAAAGGACAAATTCTATAATGAGTCACCCGAAGCCCCTCTTAGCTATGATTGTGCTATGAATCATGGCCATTGATGATGCTTCTCATGGATCACTGAGTCTCAGCAACAGCTTCCTAGTTCTTTTAAGTGGTAAGGAGAAATCGAAAGGAGCACGCAAGCAAAAACAACAAAAACATCTGAAGATGGCAAATCCATTTATAAGGAAACATTTCCTGAAGATTCATATTCTATCACATTAATTCTGCATCTATTCATCACATGATGATCCATGGTAGGGAAGTGTCCTTTTTTTCTGGGGGGAAAGTGGGGGAGCTCACCATGAAGTAAGTTAGTTTTTTGCGGGCCCAGTTGCAGTGCCACACCCACACAACCATGGGCAGTGCCTAAATGTAATATGTGATTAATAAACTCAGGCAGACAATGATTTGGATTAGAAATGGCCACAACTTTATTGATTACAGATATAGGTGGATTTTTGGCACAGGCATTGAGTATATATTCATTTTATCTGGCCGCCCACTGGCAGACAAATAGTAATAATAATTTCATTTTAAAAAGGTTTAAAAACCCTGTAGGTTGTCAGATCAGATGTTTACTGTTATGTACTGAAGTTCTCACCCTGGGCCAGCAGGGGGATACTGTAGATACTTCAGGTCCACATATGCAAATAAGGGATCGAAAATGACGTTCAGTGATTGGATAGTTACAGAAAGTTGTTACAGTTACGTTGTACTGGAGCTCTATATAAGCAGGCTGGCTGAACCCTTCAGTTCAGTTCTGTTCTGGCCTGTGAATAAACAAGACCTGTTTGAAGAATTGCTGTGTCGTCTGATATGTTCACCCACAACTTATCATTTACCCACCTCATATTTCGCCATTCAACAGAGAATTGAAGTCTCCAAAGAAGACCAGAGGACTTAACGTAATATAGCTATTAAGTTATATAAGCAGAGCATGGTGCAGTGTCTAGGGTGTCAGACTTAAGACCCAGGAGACCAGGGTTCAAATCCCCACTCACATACCCTCCAACATTTCTCCGATAAAAATAGGGACATCCCATTCTATAATGATAATTTTACTATTTATGCCCCACACATCTTATTGGGTTACCCCAGCGATCCTGGGCAGCTCCCAACCTATAGAAAAACATTAAACATTTTTAAAAAACCAAAAACTTCCCTATACAGGATTGCCTTCAGAAGGCTCAGGGGTTGGATAACTCCAAACCCTCCAACATTTCTCCAATGAAAATAGGGACATCCTAAGGAAAAGTGAGGCATTCTGGGATCAAATCAGAAACTGGGACGGCTTCTCTAAATCAGGGACATCCCCGGAAAATAGGCACACCAGGGCCGGACGGGTCCTGCACTCATCCAGAAAACCCAGTCACTGTAATAATAATGATGATGATGATGATGATGATGATGATGATGATGATGATTTATTCTTTATACCTCACCTATCTGGTTGGGTTTCCCCGGCCACTCTGGGTGGCTCCCAACAGAATATTAAAAACATGATAAAACATCAAACATTAGAAACGTCCCTAAAAACTTCTCTCAGCCTAACCTGCCTCACAGGACAAAACGTGGGGGGGGGGGGGAGTGTGTGCTTGATAAGCTGGATATAAATGTCTGTATACATACATACATACATACATACATACATACATAAATATAAACAGACATTCCCACTAAGGTCAGAAGATTCCTCAGACAGTAAGAAACAATCTTCCTGCCTCTCAATTCATCTCTCTCACACACACTTTCTCTCACATACACAAAGACGCACACACTGCCGATTCCAGCAGTCTCTGTCTGCTCTCACTCAAGTGCTTTGCCTCTGCATCATTGATTGTTATTATTATTATTATTTTTTAAATGTCAGTTGGAGGAGGGTAGTAAAGTTGGACTGTTGTGTGACTGAGAGAGGTTTTATCCTCTTGCCCCCACTGAGGTCCATTTGGAATTAACTGTCTTTGCCCCCTGTCTGCAATTTATCATGGGAGGAAAGCTCTCCCCACCTCCACATCTGACACACAAATCTGCAGAGCATCTGCCCAGATTCAACTCTGGAGGTTGAAGGGGTCTTAGAGCATGGGTAGGCAAACTAAGGTCCGGGGGCCGGATCCGGCCCAATCGTTTTCTCAATCCGGCCCACAGACGGTCTGGAAATCAGCGTGTTTTTACATGAGTAGAATGTGTCCTTTTATTTAAAATGCATCTCTGGGTTATTTGTGGGACATAGGAATTCGTTCTCCCCCCCCAAAAAAAAAAAATAGTCCGGCCCCTCACAAGGTCTGAGGGACAGTGGACCAGCCCCCTGCTGAAAAAGTTTGCTGACCCCTGGTTTACAGAATGGGTAAGGAAACTTTTTTTTTCATTCTGAGGGTCACCTTCCAAAAGCACTCAAGGCAAAGCAAGGCCCATGAGGGGTGTGGCCTGGAGAGAGTTCCAAGGGCCATATACCAAAGCTTGGAGGGCCACATGCAACCCCGCTGAGATTCTCCACTTCTTGTTTAGGTGAACTAAATCAGTAATCAGAGTACTAATCCTATTCATATTTATTTGGGAATAAACACAAACTGAACCCAGTGAGACTTGCCTCTGTGTAAACAGGTACAGGACTGGCCTGTAGAAAATATCACCATTCTTTTTTCAAAACACTTTCAGGCAGAAGCACTATGCCCCATTCACAGGCACAGTAATCATGCAGCAAACATATAACACTATTCTCTGTCTCATTTCTGAATTCACTCGATATTTTGGTGTTATTTTGACAGTCCTTTTGAGCTGGAAATGCATTTGTTCCAGCAGTCTGGATTCATCTGATCATTTTAAAATAGCCAGTCGTTTCAAACTAGGAATTGGTCCGAAATGAATAGAATCAAATAAATTTGTGGGCCTGTTTCTGGATTATAAACAAGAGCCACCTTGTCTGTGCCCCATGAAATAAAATTATTCGAGTCTCGGATAAAAAACGAAGACAGATTCGTCACCCTGAAGCATGCTGTCAGCATCCTTGCGGCTAATTGACGGATAAACGTAGGCAACCATTTCCTAAAACAAAATTATTTAAGATTGCAACATCTGCCAAGGTGAAGAGTGAAGCAACTATCTCCAGGCCAAAATATAACTCTCTCTTTTTCCATGCCCTCTCCTCCTGCTGATTGGGTAATATTCTTAACTGAGTCAGAACGCAGCTTATTTTATGAAGCCCCAAAAGTGCTATATAAGCAGGGACGGATAGTAAACAGGAGCAAAGACTGAGCTTTGGAAACGGAAGTGTGCGTAAAGGAGCAACTGGCTTCAGAATGAAAACCATCTGCTTTATGCTGCTGGGCCTGGCCGTGGCATATGCAGCGCCAGTCAGTTCACAAAGAAGAGAAGAAGAAAACTTGCGGTTCGTTCAGGTAATGGTGGTTACGTGATGGGTAGAAACAGTGCTTTTTTCTGGGGGGGACGCAGGGGTACGCATACCCCTAAACATTTTGTGAATCTTTGTACTTTTGTCCATTTACTGTATTTATTTTTCCTGATCTGAACTATAAAATGGTGGTTTTCTTGAGTCAAAATGAGAGTACCCCTAAACATTTATTTTTTGAGGGAAAGCACTGGATAGAAGTCATTTGTCCATGAATAACAAGGAGGCTCAAATTAAAAGTTATTGCTGGTTCTGCAGCTTATTGGTTTGGTCTGCATTATTTGGAGACAAGTGAGTCTCCCCAGAATCCTATGCATTTTGCTCTCTGTTGGACTTAGGGTGGTTTTTAACAAAATTTTATTCAGAGCAAACCCACTGAAGTTAATGAACATGGCCCCATTAATTTTAATGTGTACTCTAAGTAAAACTTCATTGTTTATTGTTTAGCATTGTTTAGCATTGTGGATTTACTTTACAATCAACAAACTTTATTATGGTCGCAGACCAGCATAAGATACTTTAGAATCTATACTGACTCCAGAATTATAAGGGATTTTCTGCATTCGTGATTTCTTTTTAGGTAAAGCGGAACTGAGAATTTTACCTGATCTCACTGCATAGAATTGCTATGTTGCAAAAATGAAATTGACCATGCTTGCAGTAAAGACAGGCAATGGCAGGTGGCTTAAGTGGGGGTGAGCTTGGAACAAATATATGCATGTAGATAATTCAAAGGCTATTTTAACAATCTATGTGATTGAGCCGGGAAGAAAATAGCATGTAAAACCTAGCAATGGAGAAATATGTCAGTTTCAGATTTCTCTCAGTGCATTTCTTTCTTTCATTTTTTTCCAGTCTTAAATTGCTCTTCTCCACATTTTTGCAACAATTGATGACACTTTTTAAAAAAATCATCAAAATTTAACATTTCAGTGTGAATTTCACATACTACGGTACAGTCAAGCCTTGGTTGTCGAACGTAATTCATTCCGAAAGACCATTCAACTTCCGAAACTTTCGATAACCGAGGATCAAAGGGCTGTTGGCAATGGAGAAAAAAGAAGAAAACTCCCTGGACGCCGTTCAGCTTCCAAAAATCATTCGAAAACCAGAGCAGTTACTTCTGAGTTTTCGGCATTTGGGAGCCAAAGCGTTCCAAAACAGAAGTGTTCGGGAGCTGAGGTTTGACTGTATACACATATTAGTATGCAGTTTTGAGCAATATGCATATCAATCAATTAGCAGCCAAAATTAGAAAGTCGCCCGGCATCATGTGTGGAACATCAATTTTATATCTGCAGAAGCTGTTTGTTCCTAGCATTTCTTGAAATGGTTTTTATTGTTTCTGTGTTTCATTCTGTGTATCTTGTACACCACACCAGTGGCTTTAGGCTATGAAGTAGACTATACATTTGTTAATTAAAAATAAATGAATGTGTGTGTTTCTGTTTCTTTATCAGAAGTACTTGGAAAAATATTACAACTTCACATCAGATGGGCAACCAGTTTTTAGACAGAAAGCCAACAGCCCTTTTGTTAAAAAAATCAAAGAAATGCAAAAATTCATGGGGCTCCAGGTGACAGGCAACCTGGATTCAAATACGCTGGAGGCGATTCAGAAACCCAGGTGTGGAAACCCAGATGTTGGGGATTTTGGCTTCTTTCCGGGACAACCCAAATGGGAAAAGAAAGACCTGACCTACAGGTAATTTTTCAGCATCAGGTCTTAAGGGTGAAATCCACACATTTTATAGTGATTAACCACAGCCTGAAATGATAGCCCGCTTCTGTTTTGATTTGTGCTGCCTTCTTTTTCGAAGGATCGTGAACCATACGCCAGATATGGATTCAAGCGATGTGTACGAAGAGATTGCAAAAGCGTTTAAAGTGTGGAGCCGGGTTACACCCTTGACATTCAAACGTGTTTCAGCCGGCGATGCAGATATTATGATCAGTTTTGCTGAAAGAGGTAAAAAAAAGGGGGGGGAACAGGTTGAACCATTAAATATATTAAGGGCAACCTAGAAACGCTGGACGCATATGACATCAATTATAACAACAACAACAAATTATTTATACCCTGCCAATCTGGGTGGCGGACACGGGTGGCGCTGTGAGTTAAACCACAGAGCCTAGGACTTCCCGATCCGAAGGTCGACGGTTCAAATCCCCACAACAGGGTGAGCTCCTGTTGCTCAGTCCCTGCTCCTGCCAACCTAGCAGTTTGAAAGCACATCAAAGTGCAAGTAGAAAAATAGTTACCGCTCCGGCGGGAAGGTAAACAGCGTTTCCGTGCGCTGCTCTGGCTCGCCAGAAGCGGCTTAGTCATGCTGGCCACATGACCCGGAAGCTGTACGCCGGCTCCCTTGGCCAATAAATTGAGATGAGCGCTGCAACCCCAAAGTTGGTCTCGACTGGACCTAATGGTCAGGGGTCCCTTTGCCTTTATCTTTAATCTGGGTGGCTCCCAAGAGAATATTAAAAACACGATCAAACATCAAACATTAAAAGCTTCCCTAAACAGGGCTGCCTTCAGATGTCTTCTAAAAGTCAGGTAGTTCTTTATCTCCTTGATATCTGGTGGGAGGGTGTTCCACAGGGCGGGTGCCACTACCAAGAAGGCCCTGTGCCTGGTTCCCTGTAGCTTCATTTCTCGCAGCGAGGGAACCGCCAGAAGGCCCTTGGCGCTGGACCTCAGTGTCTGGGTAGAACAATGGGGATGGAGACGCTCCTTCAGGTATACTGGGCTGAGGCTGTTTAGAAAGGAAGCTGCCGTATACTGAGTCTGACCATTGGTCCATGTAGCTCAGTGCTGTCTACACTAACTGGCAGCCCCTCTCCAGGGTTTCAGGAAAGAGTTTTTCCCAGCCCTACCGGGAGCTGTCACAGATCGATTCTGGGAGCTTCTGCATGCAAACCAGCTGCTCTATTGCTGAGCTACGGTCCTTCCTCCTAAACCAATTGCTAACAGTACTTCTGAACAACTTGTGATGCCCAAACTGAATAATCTTCCAGTGTAGCTTTTCTAACAATTGGACATCAAGTGCAACACCTTGTTTTTGCAGTGCCGGGGGGCAGGGAGAAGGCAGGAAAAACTGGATATGCCTGGTGCTCCATGATGCATTAGTGTTATGCGATATCTGGTTTCATGGGTTACATGTCGGGTTTTTTATGTATAATTCTTACAATTTAGAGTATTCATTTAAACAACCTAAAAATATCAATGACTTCCCTTCTTCTCTTTCCGTGGTTCATTTTAAATAGCATAAATCCCTGCATATTTTATATAAACTAAATCATTCAGTATTCCATTATTACATCCATTAAAACCTATTTACACTATTGAATTAACCTTAATGCTGCCACAATTCCCCCACCCACAATATATTCAATAAACATTTTCCAATCTTCTTTAAATGTATGTTCTTCTTGTTCTCTTATTCTATAAGTTAGGTCCACAAGCTTCACATATTCCATCAGTTTAAGTTGCCATTCGTCTTTAGCGGGGACCTCGCTCATTTTCCATTTTTGGGCTAACGAAACACGGGCCGCAGTAGTGACATACATAAATAACCTTCTTCGACATGTTCACTAGCATGCTAGAAATAGTTACAGCATGTTTCACACATTCTTGTTTTGTAAAAACTTGCTTCATGTTTTGCGAAGCTTCAGCAGCATTTTATGAAGGAAGGGGAGAAAGCAGGGCTAGGTGTTATCAGTGTGTTGATGGTGTTGCAATTGGAAACTCTGGGATGAAGGCACAACTGCTGAGTAATATCTGTAAGTACAGCTCAGCAACTATGGCCAGCAAATGGGCAACCAACTGTTTCTTCTTGTGTACTTAGAGCATGGTGATTTCAATCCCTTTGATGGTCCTGGCGGGACTGTTGCCCACGCCTATGCTCCCAGCAGAGGTATTGGAGGAGATGCTCATTTTGACGAGGACGAAAAGTGGACCAACGGCTTGGAAGGTAATTTTAAAGAATGGAAAACAAACAAAACCACACAGATTTGCCATGTTGTATTGGAGATCTAGTGTGATATCCCTATCTCCAGTTGCAAACACAAAAGTATGCATATACTAATACAGGGGGAATTACGTGGTGTCAGCTGACTCAGACATGTTCATTTGCTCCTAAGTAAGCGGGTGGCGCTGTGGGTTAAACCACAGAGCCTAGGACTTGCTGATCAGAAGGTCGGCGGTTTGAATCCCTGCAACGGGGTGAGCTCCCGTTGCTCGGTCCCTGCTCCTGCCAACCTAGCAGTTCAAAAGCACGTCAAAGTGCAAGTAGATAAATAGGTACCGCTCTGGCGGGAAGGTAAACGGCGTTTCCATGCGCTGCTCTTGTTCGCCAGAAGCGGCTTAGTCATGCTGGGCACATGACCCAGAAGCTGTACGCCGGCTCGACAGGCAATCAGTCAGCCTCTATGCTGTATACAGTGTGCTTATAGATAACTCTGTGCTTTGCATGGAGATGGGGGATTTTCATCACATCTTACTTTTGCCATCTGCTTGCAGAAATGTGAAGTTACTATAGTGGACAATATTCAAATCTGTATTTCCCTGAGAGCTCTCAGTTGTTATAAGATACCTTCTGAGCAACACTGGGAGACAGAGTTTGCTTAGACAGATTATAACTGTTAGAGGGTTGTTATTGTTTTTTTAAATGCAACCATGTTTATTATTTTAACATTTTAATCTCCAAAGGAGTGTTGATTGATGCAGTAGATGCTGTTGCTACCCGATCCTGCTTGCATGCTTCCCACAGAAATCTGATTGGCTCCTGTGAGATCAGGATGCTGGGCTTTGATAGGCCTTTGGCCTGATGCAGCAGGACTTTCCTTATGTTAAACCTTGGAGATGCAAATCCATGACGTGATGCATTTCTCTTCTGCCTTTCAGGTTCCAACCTGTTTTTTGTTGCGGCTCATGAATTTGGCCACTCGCTTGGGCTCTACCATTCCCAGGACCCCCAAGCCGTGATGTTTCCAGTGTATAGCTACTCCCAGCTCACACAAGAAGTTCTCTCCCAGGACGATATCAAAGGCATTCAGTTCCTCTATGGTAATTTATGTTCAGTTTATTAACTAATTAAGGAATTTGTAATACCTCCTTCGAAAGGCCACAGGATGATTGACAACGTAATAACCTTAAAACACACACACAAACTTCAAGCGATTATTTCAGTACAACTAGTAAAAGCATCATCATCGAACTATTCATAAATTACGAATCACAGTTCCCTTCACTCAGCTTGCTGGAAAAGGTGCATCTTTGCCTGTTTCCTAACAGAAAACAATTATTTGACTATATGCAAGCATCACACACACAACACAGGGCTGTGCACTGCTCACTTCATGTGTGAACCCCATATATCCCTTTTCCCACCCTTAACACCTCACCAATTCCACCACCATAACCTTGTGGTTTGTATGGAAGACCCACCTGCTTGTGTCTCCATCCTCTGGTCCCCTCCTTCTCACCTTGCCTGAGCCTGCTGGTCCATCTTCTAGAACTCTCCTCCCCTTCTCTCTTTGGCTGGGCTGCCTGCCCATCTACTGTCCCAGCTGCTTGACATGCTGTAGTTCTCGGTGCCACCTGTCTGTGGTTAAGTGAACTGCAATGTGACAGCATCCTTACAATTTCATATACGAGAGAGAGAGAGAGAGAGAGAGAGAGAGAGAGAGAGAGAATCTAAATAGTGTAATCTCTAATAACTTTTGGGAAATGAAAGTTGACAGATGTTTATGTTAGTCTTTGTAAAAGCCACTCTTTAATGATATGTTACAAAGAAATACATTCTTCTTGGTCCTGCTAGTTAAAAACTTTGTTTACACATGCTCTGTGTAAATTAATGTCAACATATAATTAAGGAAGTGTTCTTTGTGCAATTGTTTGAGTATTCTTATATTCAGAAAAAGAAGGCTGTGCTCTACTAATTTCAGACTATTCAATATTTTTAAGGATCAACAACTAACCCACCTGAGGAGGACCCAGTGGAAGATGACATACCAAGAGTACCTGCCAGGCCAACCCAACCTGCAATACCAACTGCCTGCGATCCTCATTTGACGTTTGATGCTGTCACTAACTTTCGGGGAGAAATGTTGTTTTTTAAAGACAAGTAAGACAGTAATCTTTAAGCCCCCCTACCATCCAAAAAAGTAAGCTGTGCCCAAGTCCCATAGAAATGAATGGGGCTTAGGGCAGCCATAATGAACTTGGCACATTAATTACAAATAAGATCTAAACATAGATTTGTTGAGTTGGAAGGGTCATCTCGTCCAACCCCTGCAATGCAGGAACATGACTCATAGTTCAATCCTAGCCATGTCTCTCAGAAGTAAGTCAATGTGGCTCACTCCCAGATTAGTGTTGTTAGGAGTGCAGCCTAACAGTACAATCTTATACATGTCTACTCAGAAGTAATTTCAATGGGACTTACTCCCTGGCAACTGGGTTCTTCTGCCACACACACAAACCCCTTTCCTTTTCCTTTCCTCTCTTTAAGCCCCTCTCCTCATTTACTGGAGAAAAGTTGCCAGCATCATCATGCTGTCTAGATGGTACAAGTACAAAAATAGAGTGTCCCCAGGCACATTATATAAAATAAATGTATATGTTTCTTACAGGTATTTCTGGCGAAAGCACCCCCGTTATGCACAGCTTGACTTTAGTTTAATTTCCACATTCTGGCCATTTTTAACATCTGGAGTTGATGCAGTTTTTGAAAACAGTGATAAAGATGTGGCGTTTCTTTTTAAAGGTAAGGATGCAGAAAATAATGATGATGCTGTTACACTTTTACTGTTTAGAGCTTTCAGCCCAGACCACTGTAAGCAGATGAAAACATTGGCAGGATTTTAATTGCACTTGTAATGTAAAAAAAAAACCAACAACAATGGATAATATAATATTAAAACATAGACTATGATATAATACACAGTTGAAAACATTGACATTAGGACCCACTGAGGGGATGGGGGGGGGGAGTCACGAGATTCAGAGAAATCTCTATATATGTAAATGTATTTGGTTTTGTTATAAAGCTATATTTGAAAAATCAGGGCCGGATTTAGGTTTGATGAGGCCCTAAGCTACTGAAGGTAATGGGGCCCTTTATATGTCCAGCTGTCCTTTGTCAACATCAAATTGTCACTTTTTTGTGTTGAATATATGCTATATGGTAATTTATGGACCTAGTAGGCACCCTATATATAGAAACGAGCAAACCAGTGATATTTTAGGCAGCAGGCTAGCAGGCGGGGTCCATTATTTACATCATAGGAGCCTACACAACACAAAACACTGTTGTTGTATGCAGGTTTTACTTCATTTGTTTTTATCTTATATTTTGGAAATGTACGTCCAGGTTTTTTTCTTCAAATTTTTTTTGGAGTGGGGCAAGAGAGTGGGGCCCTAAGCTATAGTTTGTTTAGTTTATACATAAATCTGGCACTGTACAGACAAAGTTTGACTCAGAATTTCCCTCTGGTCCTAATTACTTTTTCTACACAACTACTAAAGGTATGGGAGCCTTGTCTCCTTTGGCATCCGACCCCCCTATTTCTTCCACATATGTAAGTGGTATGAGCAATATCAGAGGGGTGCAGGGGTGGGTGCTAATGCCGTCCCCCCCCCCCAGTCTGCCCACCCCATTACTGAACCTCTGCAGTTATTGAAAGGAAAGGCACATCTCACTCATGCACTGTCCCCCACCCTAAAAATCACTTTGCACCCCCTGTGCTGTCCCCAGCATTGTTTTTCTTCTATTGCCGTCACTGAGAAGCATTGGCTAAAATATGTTCCCTCACCTGCTTTATCTCAGGCAACCAATTTTGGGTCGTGAAAGGAGACTCCAGGCTTCCTGGCTACCCCAAGCGCATCCATACCTTGGGCTTCCCGAAAGACGTCAAGAAAATCGATGCAGCGTTTTACAATAGCAATGAAAGAACGACATACTATTTTTCATCTGACAGATACTGGAGGTAAGAAATCGTGTCAGATGCGATTGGTAAATACTCGTCACTGGTTTGAAAAGAGCTCCAGAAGAACCACATAATCAAGCATGTTAGATGACAGATTAGATAGATGATAGATAGATAGATAGATAGATAGATAGATAGATAGATAGATAGATAGATAGATAGATAGATAGATATAGATGATAGATAGATAGATAGATAGATAGATAGATAGATAGATAGATAGATAGATAGAGTGGTGCCTCGCAAGACGAAATTAATCCGTTCCATGAGGCTCTTCGTATAGCGGTTTTTTCGTCTTGCGAAGCAAGCCCATTGACAGCTTAGCAGATTAGCGCTATTAGCAGTTTAGCAGCTTTTAGCGGATCAGCTGATAAGCGGCTTAGCGGCTTAGAAAAAGGGGGGGGAGGGAGAAAAACCCGCAGGAACTCGCAAGACATTTCGTCTTGCGAAGCAAGCCCATAGGGAAATTCGTTTTGCGAAGCGCCTCCAAAACGGAAAACCCTTTCGTCTAGCGGGTTTTCCGTCTTGCGAGGCGTTCGTCTTGCGGGGCACCACTATAGATGATAGATAGATAGATAGATAGATAGATAGATAGATAGATAGATAGATGATAGATAGATAGATATAGATGATATAGATGATAGATAGATAGATGATAGATAGATAGATAGATAGATAGATAGATAGATAGATAGATGATAGATAGATAGATAGATAGATAGATAGATAGATAGATAGATAGATAATGATGATAGATAGATAGATAGATAGATAGATAGATAGATAGATAGATAGATAGATAGATATAGATAGATAGATAGATAGATAGATAGATAGATAGATAGATGATAGATAGATATAGATAGATAGATAGAGATTGATGATAGATAGATAGATAGATAGATAGATAGATAGATAGATAGATATAGATGATATAGATAGATAGATAGATAGATAGATAGATAGATAGATATAGATAGATAGATAGATATAGATGATAGATAGATAGATAGATAGATAGATGATAGATAGATAGATGATAGATAGATAGATTAGATAGATAGATAGATAGATAGATAGATAGATAGATAGATAGATAGATGATAGATGGATGGATAGATAGATAGATGATAGATAGATAGATAGATAGATAGATAGATAGATAGATAGATGATAGATAGATGATAGATGATAGATAGATGATAGATAGATGATAGATAGATAGATAGATAGATAGATAGATAGATAGATGATAGATAGATAGATAGATGATAGATAGATAGATAGATAGATAGATAGATAGATAGATAGATAGATGATATAGAGAGAGATGATACATGATAGATTCAAATATATGGCTCTGTTTTATTGTTCAAATCCCATTCGTTTTGGGAAGATTGACAGAATTGACTGTTCCCCACGGAGTGTCCCCAGGATTAAGTTCCACACATTTATTTGAGCTGGTTTAGACCCTTGGGGTGCCTTCATGAGCTATGGCCTGCGGAGGAAGTAGCATTGAATGAGAGCCACCCACAAATACAGAGAGTGCTTTCTAGCAGTGATTTGCATGAGTGTGGCAGCCAGAAATCACATGACCTCTTCCCACATGGCTGTAAGAAGGAGCAGTTCTAAGATGGGTGTTGTTCAGGGATTCACAAATCCTCTCCCCTCAGAAAAGAATATTAGTAGATGATGGGCAAAAAGCATTGCTATCTCAAAGAGTGCTTTGTTCGTGTACAAATGCCTTCTTTATTATTATTTTTAATTCAGATATGATGAAGCTAGCCAAACCATAGACAAGAAACCCACGAAAATAAGAGACGGCATCCCAGGTGTTAATGGGAAGGTCGATGCTGCCTTTCAGCATAATGGTAAGTTGCCTCTGACATGAGGACATATGAAATGATTCCAGCCTGGTGTGAACCTTGTGATGTGTCCAAACAGGAGATTCCCATGGTCTGGGTCCAAGTACCCATATTTTATTATTCGTTTTTTAAAAGGGGGCAATCCCATCCAGGGGTGTAGGAAGCTGATTCAATGATATACCCATTGCATCTGGGCAACCCAGTCAGATGGGTGGGGTACAAATAAATTAATTAACTCTGGGTGGCTTCTAACAGGATATTAAAAACACAGCAAAACATCAACAACTTCCCTAAACAGGTCTGCCTTCAGATGTCTTCTAAAAGGCAGATAGTTGTTTATTTCTTTGACATCTGGTGGGAGGGTGTTCCACAGGGCCACTATCGAGAAGGCCCTCTGCCTGGTTCCCTATAACTTCGCTTTTCGCAGTGAGGGAACCGCTAGAAGGCCCTCGGCGCTGAACCTCAGCATCTGGGCAGAATGATGGCAGCATCTGGGCTCCTTCAGGTATCCTGGGCCGAGGCTGTTTAGGGCTTTAAAGGTCAGCACCAACACTTTGAATTGTGCCGGAAACATACTGGGAGCCAATGTAGTAGTATTATTATTATTATTATTATTATTATTATTATTTTAAAAGTTCTTCACTCTCCCTGCTCTGTCTATATCCAAATCCAGAAGTTCCAAACCACTTATGGTTGTCTCTGTACCCCTTCATCTGATTCTGATGGGTGCCGCATTCCCAAGTGATACTGTGACATTAAACACAATTAAAATGCTTTTTTGAAACATTCCTGACCCTGATGGCCAGTCAAGTTTCCCATAACTCAAAAGTGGAGTATCTGTCTTGCATGCAAAAGATCCCAGGTTCAGAGGTTCGTTCCCCAGCATAGGATTGGGGAAAACTCCTACTGAGCTGGATGGACCAAAGTTCTGAGTCAGTAGAAGGCAACTTCTTCTGTTCCCAACAAACCATAAAATAGGCCCATAGTTGCTAATCAAGGTCTAAAGGGCACCATAATAATGAGCAACTCCCAAGGCTGGATCTTCAAAATACATGTATGAAATTTTAATACTTATCTAGATCATGATGTGAAGTTTGCTGTGCATATAAATTGCAGCTCTAATTATGCCATTTTATCCCCTTTCCACGAGATTAGCAGCAGATCTATAAATGTTGTGCCTATAAGATAGTGCTTATCAATGTCCTCCAGGAGGCTGCTCAAAGCTGTCACCCAGTGCTATGCAGACGTAGCAGTTAGTCTGACAGCAAACACGGTAAATAGCAGGAAATTATCCCTTTCGCGTTCACCATCTCTCCACCCCCCATGAAGCCAATGTCCCAGCCATTGCCTTTTGCACTAGCCAGAGTTTCCCAATACCTCAGCATGTTTTTCTTTTCATATTTCTTTGCTGCATGTAACTTATAGTAACTTGACTCTGTTTTGTTTTATAGGATTCTTTTACCTCTTCAGCGGAACAAATCAACATGAGTTTGACCCTAATAGCAAGAGAGTTACTCGGATCACAAGGGCAAACAGCTGGTTTCCATGCAGAGGTTAAACCACTGACGGTACAGAAAACAACTGTTCAGAAATAACCATATTAGCACTGGTCCACTGAAACTGGTTATATATTTATAACGCATACAAAAGGCAGCTACTTTTTATGACTACATGTGCAGGAGATCCAGACAGATGCAACCAGAGCTGTCCTTGAAATTTCAAACTTGGAAGCTGGCATACCAGTTAACGTGACCTCTGTTATCCATATTCTGGTTACTTCCAAGTGGTTTAGACTACTGTAAAGTGCTTTGTGTGGGGCTGCCTTTGAAGGCTGTTTAGAAACTGCAGTTAGTACAGGACCCAGATGCCATATTACTAACTTGAGAATGTGTGTTAAGGTGATATTATACCTGTATTGGGCCAATTGCACTGGCTCCCAGACTCCCAGTGCTGAAATGTATATCAGTACTGTCTTTTCTGTATTTTTGTGATGACCAGTGTTTTTTAGCAGATAAACTTGACTGACTGACTTTCACCAATGTTAAGTGCCACTTTTTGATGACTGCAGCATAAATGTTCAGTCTGTGAACTTTGTGCCTGACACTTGCATAATATTCTCATCTTTTTTATTCCATATGTTGACCGCTGGCTTTCACATATACACATATCTAACCTTCACCACCTTGACATAAATGACAGCTGGCTGGGGCTGATGGGAGTTGTGGTCCAAAAAATCTGGGTTGATGAAGGCTGATCTATACTAATAGCAATTTCAGTTCTCTACATAGCCAGAAGAGTACCACCCATACAGCAGAATGGTGAGGTTTTAAACAAGTTAGAGTTAACCAACTTGGAGATCCTTGGATGGGGAGCAGTCTGTACATTAGTTGAGCTACTAAATAAAAGCAATAAACCCAAAGTTCTGCAAAAGGACAAAAAAGTTTTAGGGAGGAAAGTTGAAGGGGAGAGAAACCCCCTAAACGAAGACTGAGCAAGTTCAGTAGCCACAAAATGGGGGAAATGGAAATCTGGGTTGAGATGGAAAACAGTAGCCTGGAACCAAGAGCAATCCATACTGCAACATTTTGTTGCAGGCCCCATTTCTTTGTTTATCAGTGGACATGTGGATTTAGCCCAGCAGTTTGTATGTACTTCTTTCTCACATGATGTTTGATAATTCATGAATAAAGTATTTTTTGTTTCCACATATGCGGACTACGTTTTTGTTGCTGTTCTTCAACATGGCCATTTTTGCATATATTTCGGAGTCTATCAAAACAACTGAATATGTTACCCTAAAGAGCTGGGGCCTCACGGGCTGTTTAAACTGTTTAAACTCAAAGCATTAAAAAGCATGAGTTATTTTCAGACACATAGATTATGAAAACCAGAAGGAACCACTAAGGCCATCTGGTATGATGTTCTTTTTAACATATTCATAACATTTTGCCCACTGTTTCCTGCAGTGAATAGAGATTTGTGTCCCCCCCCCCCCAAATTATTTCAGACCCAATAAACTTGGGTGGAAAGCTAGGACATATAATGTGGAAAGGTGTCCTAATTTCAGCTGACAATTTCAAGTGAGATAAAATGACCACTTCCGTAGTAGAAGTAATCCAGTAAATAATTCTTCTTCCTTAGTAAGCAATGTTTAATACCAACATACTGCCAGAGTCACAAAACATTATACCAAGCAGAACTTTCCATTTGTCAGTTGTGTTTGTTTGTGCTGACAATTAAATGCATATGTTATTACTGGCTTGGTTACCTTCTTAATCTCACTTACTGGGAAAATGAATATATAACAGTCATAAGGAATCCTGGGAACTGTAGTTTGTTAAGGGTACTGGGAATTGTAACTCTGCACAGTCAGCACCCTTAATGAACTACAGCTCCCATGATTATTTGGGAGAATCCATGACTATGATAGCAGTCTAGTTTTAAATGTATTGTGTCAGAAACAAATTGAATCGTATTATCTTCCCCATTTCTATGTCCCATCATTTCTCATGAGAGAAAGAGGAAATTTGTGGTTTACAAAAAGCCTATTTCACTATATGTTTTGACTGTTTCTCAGAGCACCTTTTGATGAGATTATTTCCTCAAAGTCTCAAAAACAGATTGCGTTCTGTCATTTTTCTGATTCACATAGCCGCGAAGTGGGTTAAAGTATGGATAATGAGTTCATTTCTCACACTTGGGCCTTGGATGAGAAAGTCAAAGTGCAAAGGCAATCCACGCACCCAGGACCTCTGGGGACATTTCATTCTAAAAGCAAAAAGGTAAAGGGACCCCTGACCGTTAGGTCCAGTCACGGATGACTCTGGGGTTGCGGTGCTCATCTCGCTTTATTGGCCAAGGGAGCCGGCGTACAGCTTCCGGGTCATGTGGCCAGCATGACTAAGCCGCTTGTGGCGAACCAGGGCAGCTCATGGAAACGCCGTTTACCTTCCCGCCGGAGCGATACCTATTTATCTACTTGCACTTTGACGTGCTTTCGAACTGCTAGGTTGGCAGGAGCAGGGACCAAGCAACGGGAGCTCACCCCATCGCGGGGATTTGAACTGCCGACCTTCTGATCGGCAAGTCCTAGGCTCTGTGGTTTAACCCACTGTGCCACCCGCATCCCTTCTAAAAGCATAGGATGTCCCTATTTTCATGCAGAATGTTGGAGGGTGAGCCCTAACCCTGCAGGGTTCCAATCACAGCGAGTGTCTTATGTGCTTTCATCACCTCTCGACATTTTTTGGGTTTTGGAATGAAAAGACAGAGCAGGCACTTCTGTTACTTTGGCAGGACGGAAGCCACTGCAAAATGGCTTCTTGCGCAGAAAGAGATAAATAAAAGTAGCATTTCATAGCTTACAAGGAGCTGATTATTGGGAGTCAGAGACCTTTATCAGAATGATGCTGTTGGTCAAGGCTGCCTAGGAAAAGAAAGAGTGTAACAAAATGGGTCCTTGCAACACAATCTTGCAACGTAGAAAGCTATATATAGCTATACCACCAAATTAAAAAAATTGTCCAGTAACACCTTAGAGACCAACTAAGTTTGTTCTTGGTGTAAGCTTTCGTGTGCATGCACACTTCTTCTTTATTCTATTAGATATTTTAATCTGCTTGGTTATTGTGTGTGACATGAATGCTTCAAATAAATAAGAAATTTGTTTTGAAGAAGAAGAAGAGTTTGGATTTGATATCCCGCCTTTCACTCCCTTTAAGGAGTCTCAAAGCGGCTAACATTCTCCTTTCCCTTCCTCCCTCACAACAAACACTCTGTGAGGTGAGTGGGGCTGAGAGACTTCAGAGAAGTGTGACTGGCCCAAGGTCACCCAGCAGCTGCATGTGGAGGAGCGGGGAAACGAACCCGGTTCACCAGATTACGAGACTACCGCTCTTAACCACCACACCACACTGGCTCTTTGAGATTATTTCAGGCGGGCGACGTTATTTCCTCAATGTTTCAGAACCAGATGGATAGATATCATCTCTTCCATAGCATGTCCCATCAAAATCTGCTCATGAGAGAAAGAGAAAATTTGTGGTTTACACAAAGGCTATTTCACTATATGTTTTGACTGTTTCTCAGAGCAGCTTTTGATGAGAAGATTATTTCCTCAAAGTCTCAGGAACAGATTGCATTCTGTCATTTCTCTGATTCACATAGCCGCGAAGTGGGTTAAAGTATGGATAATGAGTTCATTTCTCACACTTGGGCCTTCGGTCTGATTCAGCAGGGCTGTCCTTACATTCTTAGGAGAAGGTCAAAGTGCCTAGGCAGCGCACACTCTCGTGACCCTTGACCCTGCAGGGTCTGATCACAAGGAGTGCCTAAGTGCAATCACCATGTCTTGTGTAGGTGCATTTGTGTAACACATGGGGATCAAAGGACATACCAACGGTATCATGCGATGATGGAGGAAGAGCCACGAACATGGCCTCATTTCTAACTACATGCATGGAACCTCTCATGTGGAGAACACATGGTAGAGACTTAGTTTGGTCCTTGAATTATTGACTCAGCCAGTTTGCCCAACTTCCGGTTCTTTAGTCCTCCATTTTTCTTTCTCCAGAGGTAGAAATGAAAGGTAACCCTAGAAACAATGGAGAAATCTAGACTTTTGATTTATCTGTGATTGGGCCCTAGCATGCTTAAACAAACAAAGCACACATAGTAACCACTTTTGTTTGCTAGTGACACAAGATCCATTTCCAGAAAACGAAATGGGTCTGAAAATGTCAGGTTCTCTCTGTTTCTCATTATTCCAATATTAAGTTTTGTTGTCCGTGTTTCCACATTGGTTTGCGAATTTTAAAAAAGCAAGTCCCCATAAAAAATCATTTTATGTGAATTTCTCCTAATATTCATATTTTTGCAAAGTAATTTCCCCTAATATAATGAAATTTGGGATTTCAGTCTCTTTCTCTCTCTCTCTCTCTCTTAGCAGTGTGTCTGAAGGTGACTGTGGAGGCCAATTCTGGATCCGCACATCTTTCCACATTGGGGACATAGGTTTCTGGGTGGGCGTTGATCCCGGTGAGGATTTGCCAAACGTGCCTTCCTCTTAGCTTGTTATTCCCTTTGATCTTGAATTTGTGCTACTTCAAAATCCACAGTGCCTTTGTAGAGGCTATTCTCATTACTATATGCATTTTTGTACTCTAAACAATCCAGTTTCTTTCAGTTAATGGTGCCATGTCTGGATGCAAGTGACGGTGTGTGACATGTCAGAAGATGGTCGGGTGTTTTGTTTTTCTCTGTCTACAGCAGATTAATTATGTTGATAACAGTTTGTATAATAACTCAGTGGTGTATTCTTTACCCACGGGCAATACTGTCTCAGTGTAAAGGTGTGACTATTCTTAAGATGAACATCAAAAACAATAGTGCCTTGTTTTAAAAAAGAAAGTACCCAATTAATCATTTTCCTAAAAATAGAATCATTGGTGTGATTCGTTTGGAAACATAATGAATCATTTCTTTGCACAAAGGTACCCAAGGTTTACTACAACAAATTAAATGAAATAACCCTTTTCTATTGAGAAAAAAAAAAGAGCAAAGGGAAAACCCTCCCGGATCATGCCCATCTAGACCATCATCCTGCTCTCATGGTGGCCAATCAGATGCTTGTGGGAAACCTGCAAGCAGGACTTGAGCACAAGAGCCATCTCCCCTCCTGCACTTTCCAGAAACTGACATCAGAAGCCAGAGATGCCAACATCACTGCCTCCAACTGTGAAGGCAGAGCATAGCCATCATGGCTAGTGGCCTTTGATAGCCTGGTCTGCATGGTTAACCAAACAATTAAACCCCTGCGTTGCAAACAATTATCAGTCATATCCAAGGCAACACGATGACCAAGTACAACAATGTGATGTCAATATAAACTCTTTATATAATCTATACAAAACACTGAATAGTATGAAATATATGAAATGCACTCTCTGCAAAACCAAATAAACAGAAATCTTATAAATCTCTGAAGTCACAAAATATGCACTCTTGAAAACATAGAACCAAATGAAAGTCTTATAAGTCTCTGAAAGTCTTTGTAGGCCCATACAAGTCTCTGAAAGAAGCAATGGGTCAGATTCTTATCTGGTGAAAACAAGCCATAAAGCTTTGTTTTATGACGTCCAACGCTGCCGAAGTGGTCCGCAAACAGACGTAGTGGACAGTGATTCCGGATATACCCACTGTTTTGTGGAATTCTTCTTCAGCACAGCAGAAGGATACAGAAATGCTTCATAAACTGCAAATGAATTATTGAAACAATGACCTGCATATGCATGGTAACTTACAATAACTCAGATTATTATAAAACTGTACACATGAATCCATCAAGAGTGCATATTTTGTGACTTTCAGAGATTTATAAGATTTCTGTTTATTTGGTTTTGCAGAGAGTGCATTTCATATATTTCATACTGTTCAATGTTCTGTATAGCTTATATAAAGAGTTTATAGTGACATCACATTGTTGTACTTGGTCATCGTGTTGCCTTTGGATATTACTGGTCTGCATGGTTGGCATCCGTCTGTCTCAGGAGACAATGGAGGAGTGCAGCTTTGGGGCTGAATTCAAACTGTGGGAAGGTTGCAGCACCTGCTGTGGCCAGAGAGACCAATGCGGGAGAGACATGTTTTGTTGCAGCTGGGGCAGATGAAGGCGTTTGGTTGTGCTGCTGCAGATGCACCAGGGAGTTTCTTCTCACTGCACTCCTCTCAGTGGTCATTCCTCCTCTGGTCACACAACCTGACTGTCTATCTCCAGACACTGTGGTCATCTGCAAGGGATTCCCACATGGTTGGTGTTGCCAGCCTTCATGCCACATTTGCAGACATCTTTGTAATGCAGAGTTGGTCCGTCAACAGGCCTAGCGTCTGATTTGTCGTTCAAGTTGGTTGGCATCATTGCCTCCGATGGAAGTGTGTTCCGTAGCTTAACTATGGCCTGACGCTCACACATTATTCTTACATTTCTATGCTAGCGTTCTTCCAAGGAGCTGGATCAGGCCAAAGATATTCCAATGTAAACCTCCAGCTTTGCTTGTGATGGTGCATTGTGAAGCACATTTAGCTGTGTGGCAGGATTTGTACTGGAATATAGAAATGATGTTCATCTTAGCAAGGGAAGACTGCTTGTCTCTGCTCTTCTTGCGCCCATGAGAACATAAGGTTTGCTCTTGCCCGAATCAGACCAAGTCCAGCCTTTTGTTTTGAACCATAGTCTGCCAAATGTGTCTCTAGAAATCTCTGGAAATGGAAAAGCAACTCCTATTGTCTGCTCCCAGCGGTAGCTGCTTTTGAGAAAAGCTCATCATCCTGCAATGCCTTAGCCAATAATGAATGCTTCAGTTTCTCCCATTTTACTATCTTTTAAAATCCAGCCTCAGCCTGAACTGATCTTTCCAATGAACGCTAGCACTGGACTTCCCCACAAGTCTGGGATATGTCACAATGATGTGTTAATGCCTCCTAAGACAAATAGCACATATTTCAGTTCATCCGTCCCGTGCTGTCTGTTCATGCTTTACAAAAGCACAAAGGGCTTATATATTGGCCTGTTGCGGGTGGTGGTTCAAGACTTCATAAGCCATAATTTATGAAACCTTAAACATTAGGGCAGAGTTGCTCCCCTTCCCCCTCCTTCCTCAGGATTTTCCTCCCACCATGTGCTGGATTCCATGCCAAGAAACTGGCATGGGGAACTGCAGTTAACAAACTAGGAAAATAAGTCAAGACGTGACCCTGGCTTACTTTCTTTGTTTCTTAGCCAATATTAAGGCAGAGTTCCACAGATCAGACATAACTGGGAACTTTGGCTTAAGTCAATCCAGAACATCGTACATAGGAAAGGTACTATACTGGAAGAAGGTAGTGTACTGGAAGAAGCAAAGATCACCAGTGTCGAAGCGATGATTTTTCAACATCAACTTCGTTGGACTGGTCATGTGGTTCGGATGCCTGATTATCGCCTCCCAAAGCAATGACTCTGTTCCAAATTTAAAAATGGAAAGCGTTGGTGGTCAACAAATGAGGCTTAAAGGCTCTCTCAAGGTCTTTAAATGTAGTATAAACACTGACAACTGGCAAACACTGGCCTGCGAGTGCTCCAATTGGAGAACAGCCTCTACAAAAGCTGTCATGGACTTTGAAGATGCTCGAACTCAGGGCGAAATGGAGAAATGTACTAAGAGGAAGGCACGCTTGGCAAACCCTCACAGTGATCAACTCCTGCCCAGAAACCTATGTCCCCACTGTGGAAGGATGCATGGATCTAGAACTGGCCTCCACAGTCATTTACGGAGTAACTGTTAAAATCGTAATCATGGCAAAGCTCGTGCAAAACAGGAATACAGTGTAGGGTTAAAGAAGAATATAGCACTATGCAGAAGAAGGATTAGGAGAGGAGTGCTTACTCTGTTGCCTGTTGGGGAAATGATTTTTCCAAACTGTGATGTTCTGTTGCGGGTGCAGATGTGCACTCCGAGAATGTTGGCTAGAAAAGAACACATGGCTTTGGAACATCTTATGTAGTTCTAATAACACCAGTGACATTTAGTGTAACTGCACTTACTTTACAACTTCCAGATCTCTAGGGAGAAAGAGGCCTGCTTAGGGGCATGTGGGGCAAAAATGTTTTCTGGAAAACGAAAAACACTTCCTTGTGCGATTACCAGATTGTAGATCGAGGTGGGGAAACTGAGACCTGGGGCCAAATACGTCCTTCCAGACCTCTCTATCATCCCCCCCCCTCCAACATGCCGAAGAAGAAAATCAGGATGTGCTTCTTTGGGGACAGCACTCCTGCCGAAGCTAAGAAACTTGTGAGAGATTGCGCCCTCCCCCCCAAAAAACAGGTATCTTTGTGAGGCACGCTCCTGTGGCAGCCAAAACAGTACATCCCAGGATCCAGTCAGTAGCTTCTGTAATTCTGGAAGGTCATCATCATCATCAGAACGATTTCCGCCTGGCTTTCAATTTGAACTTAGCCTGATCTTTTATTCCCCTTCCTTCCCTCCCCCTCCCCTTTTTATGAAGATTACCCACTCTGGGATCCCACAGCTAATTCTCCCCTGGTCTCCTTGCTGGCCCAAATAGGACTAATTTAGCCAGCTAGCCCTGGTGATCATCTAATGTTTATTGGATGGCTTTCCCCCCTAAATTGATTTTTGATTTTATTGTTATTCACGTTTTATACCGTATTTTATGCTGGTTTTTTTGTAGCATTAATTAAGTGTTTTAAATTTGTTGTTAGTCACCCTGAGCCCAGTTTTCTGAACCAAGAAGGGCGGGGTATAAATTTAAAAAAATTTCCTTCTGTTGCAACCTTCTTTATTATTATTATCAACATCATGTATTTATATGACACCCATCTGTTGCAACCTTCTTTATTATTATTATCAACATCATGTATTTATATGACACCCATCTGACTGGATTGCCCCAGCCACTCTTGGCTTAAAGCAGAACAGTTGAGGGGTATGCACTCTTGGAGCTCAAGTGAAGTCTCAAGTCTCTTGGAGCTCAAGTGAAGCCACACCCACACCCCAGGCCACACCCCTCACTTGGCACCTTCCATGAGCATTTCTCCCTGCCTGGTATTTGGTGATGAGCTCTGCTCAAGTCTCTCGCTTGCACGGATGGAGGATCGAAAGGGCTATGTGAATTTACAATCTTTGCTCTGCCCACTTTTGTCTCTACTGCAGGCTTTCCCAAACTTGGGTCTCCAAATGTTGTTGGATTACAACTCCCATCATCCCTAGCTAGCAGGACCAGGGGTCAGGGATGATGGGAGTTGTAGTCCAAAACCCACTAGAGACCCACGTTTGGGAAACCTTGCTCTACTGGCAGGTGGCCCCAAGAAGGTTGCAACAGAAGGAAAATTGGCCCCTGGGTTTTACAAAGTTCTCTCCCCTCCCCTTGCATATAGTTGGGGGGGGGGGATATTTTGCTGAGTCAGAAAGAACAGCTATGTGTTCCAGTGCACGTAGACCTATTTTTGTTGATTCATAAAGTGTCACTGAACGAAGAGGGGATTTAAAGAGCTTTTTGGGGAAATGGAGGGTATTCAAGGCCATGATGCGAACATACATAATCATCTATTTCTGCTTGGTCCCGGAAATTTAAACACAAGGTTGTCATGGCTGTTTCACAGGCATCCTTTCCTCTCGTTATTGCTCAGAGGAAAAGTGATGAAATAAATCAGGATACTCGCAGAAATTTGTCACCCTCATTTATGGTTTTAATAACTGATGAAGTCTGGAGGAAGCTGAGTTTGTATAGTCCTTGTGTGGTCCAGTAATGGGGATGCTGTACCCAGGGTGACCCGGGTTCAAATCTCCCTTCAGCCACAAAGGGCTCCTGCAGATAACCAATCAATTGAACATTCACCCTGATTTGCTTACACAAAACTTGTGCAGAGGTAAGATTATATTCAGACTTCATTGAGCATTTGCTCTGATTGCTTTTGCAGGGACATTATGTGGCAATGAACATGCATCCTGAATTACTTGAGGGTGTTGGTACATTTCCTGTTAATCACTGCTTCTTCCCACACTTTTCAATGCATTGCCCCATCTCTTGCCTAACCACAAAATGTCTGTTGCTTTTTTAAAAAGTGGATTTGTGATGGCACAGAATGTCTTGATACAAACCAAAATTTCCTAGTACTGTATGTGCCTGAATCCCACAAGACACCAACAGTTTAGATGTACAGTGGTACTTCAGGTTAAGAACTTACCGTATTTTTCGCTCCATAAGACACACTTTTGTCCTCTTAAAATCTAAGGGGAAATGTCTGTGCGTCTTATGGAGCTAATGTGTGGTCCCTGAGGCTTGGGGGGGGAACCCGGGGTTCCCCCACTGTCAGCCCCACAAGCTCTGGGAGCAGCAGGAAGGCTGCGCACAGCCTTTCTGCTGCTCCCCGACCTGCTTTTTCCCCGCTCCCTTTAAAGAGCACGCGGCTCTTGCAGGAGGTGGGGAAAGGGACAGAGCGAGGCTCTCTCACTTCCCCCACCTTCCGCAAAAAACCCCAAGAGCCGCGCTCCCTTTAAAGAGCTGCGCGGAGTGTGTGTGTGGCTCTTGGGGGCTTTTCCCCCAGGAGGGTGAAGGGCAGCCTGTCAGTGAAGGGCTGCCCTTCTACCTCCTCGGGAAAAAGCCCCCAAGAGCCACACACGCTCCACACTCCACGCGGCTCATGAAAGGGAGCACTGAGCAGAGCCTGGCATGCATACAGGCTCTGCTCAGTGCTCCCTTTAAATAATATATTTTTTCTTGAATACCCCCCCCCCAAAAAAGTAGGTGCACCTTATGGTCAGGTGTGCCTCATGGAGCGCAAAATACAGTAATTCATTCCGGAGGTCCGTTCTTAACCTGAAACTGTTCTTAACCTGAGGTACCACTTTAGCTAATGGGGCCACACAATTTCTGTTCTCATCCTGAAGCAAAGTTCTTAACCTGAGGTACTATTTCTGGGATAGCGGAGTCTGTAACCTGAAGTGTCTGTAACCCGTGGTACCACTGTACGCAAAGTTTACTGCTGATTTGGGACCTGTCACTATCTTTCAGCCTGACCTACTCCACAGGGTGGTTTTGTGGATAAGCAGGGCAGATCCTGACCTCACTAGCAAAAAGGCAGAGTTAAAATATGAATATTTATTTATACAAAATTTATACAACACTTGATTGGTTTGTTTTTTTAAAAAAAAACAAAACCAACAACTTCTAAGCAGTATACCAAAATGTATAGATACATTATTTGCCATAGATCAGATCTGAAAAAACATTTGCAAGAAAGTGTCATGAGAGAGAGATTGCTGGTGGCTTGACTTATCCTTAGCTGTGATTTCTGCATTAGATTAGATGATAATTAATTATTATTTATTCAGCTTCTTTGCCACCCTTCACCTGAGGATTACAGAGCAGTTTACAATATAAAAACACAAAAATACCTAAGACCAAAACAATATCCCCCTGCAACTTTAAAAAGCCATAAATTGTTTAATCAGCAAAAAGGCCTGGGAGAAGAGGAATGTTTTTGCCTAGTGACTAAAAATATGTAATGAACGTGCCAGGCGAGCCTCCCTGGGGAGGGCATTCCACAAACAGGGAGCCACTGCAGAAAAGGCCCATTCCCACATTGCCACCTCCAGAGCATTTGTGGAGGAGGCAGGCAAAGAAGGGCCTCAAATGATGACTGAGGGTCCAGGTCAGTTCCTAAGTCAAAGATATTAAGTGTTATAGCTCACATCACACGGGTGGCACTGTGGGTTAAACCACAGAGCCTAGGACTTGCCGATCAGAAGGTCGGTGGTTCGAATCCCCGCGATGGTGTGAGCTCCCATTGCTTGGTCCCTGCTCCTGCCAACCTAGCAGTTCGAAAGCACATCAAGTGCAAGTAGATAAATAGGTACCACTCCGGCGGGAAGGTAAACGGTGTTTCCGTGCACTGCTCTGGTTCGCCAGAAGCGGCTTAGTCATGCTGACCACATGACCCGGAAGCTGTACGCCGGCTTCCTTGGCCAATAAAGCGAGATGAGCGCCACAACCCCAGAGTCGGCCACGACTGGACCTAATGGTCAAGGGTCCCTTTACCTTTAAGTACTCAAGAGCATAGATAAAGTGTATTCTCAAAGTTTTCTAAGATCATTTCCCCCAATTACTTGTTAGGTAAAATGCATTTTTCCACACTATAATTTCAGCAGAAGACCAATGAAGATCCCCCACATCGGCATATGTTGAATGGTCTTCATGACATAGGAAAGCAATTAAATTTACATACTTATTTCAACAAACTATCTTTATGGGTGACAAGCTTTTCCAAGTCAGATAGCAGAAATCAAAGCTTTTTAAAGAAAGCCATGCTAGCCTAGGAAAAAGACGGAAATAATATATTGGATGGTGTGATCAGTTATATTTTAGCTGCTCACAAAGAAATGTTTTATCCTTGAGTTACTGCAGAGGAATGGGTTTGGAGCCTAACTTTTCATTCTCTAACTTGGAGGAAAGTTGGGCTCATGGAAGGATGTCTTCCGCGAAAGAAACTCTACTTCTTGGAACGGAGCAAAATGTTGTCTGGAAAAACAGCCACGCAAACAGTTTTCTAAATAAAGGAGACATCAATCTGTGGGGATATAATTTCTGGGTGTGATTTTTTCTTTTCTTCAAAAAGATGGTGCTATTTTGTAAAAGGCAAATGTTGCTTGAATGCTCCCCAAATCTTGAAAGCTGTCTTTGCCAAAGTATATGTCTTTCATTAGTTTTCCAACTGTCTAATTTCCTGCATCAAGCAACATTTCAACTGTCTCATTATACTCTAACAACCATGCCTCTCGATTTCATGATCAGCAATTGTTGCTTCTATAGAGGGGCTTTTTAAATGGAGGGAATAACAGTATTACAATAATCTCCATAGTTTTAACTGGTAAAAGAAGAATAATTGGTGATAGGAATGGAAGGATCTGTCAATTCCAGTTCTCTCAGTTTTCTTCTCATTTTTTTCTGATCTTAAATTCAGTTATCCACATTCCAGCAGCAATCTGATTTTTTTTAAAAAAAAAAAATCCTTGTAAAAATTAATCAGCATCTTAGTACAAATTTTACCTAATAAACACATATTTATACACAGTTTGGGGGAAAATATATACAGAGTTTCACAAGCAATTTCACCTAGTACAGTGCATTTTAGATGTTATTTCCACTAATACCTTCATTTTTATGCACCCTAGCCCAGTTGTACATGTTATTTGGCTGGAGAACTACATTGCAAAATTCAGATAAGCGCAAATTTCAAAGGATGGCCATGTTTCAGTTTGTGTGTTGTTTTGGAAAGGGCAAATTTGATAGCTTTGCCTTTAAATGCACCCACCCCTTCCTAGAAGGCTGATGTACTGTCCTTCATTAAGGGTTTTCAAGGAGAAACTGCACTAGAAGATGCTCTAGATCTGGATTTCCTTCATCATTCAGGGGGCTGGGGTAGATGGCTATGCAAGGCCTCCTGTAACTCTTCATATATTTTTGCCTACTCTAGTTAAAAGGTCCACTTCGCAGGACACTGGATGAGTGCTCTTTTAAATGAGAACTGAATTGCAATTCCCTCCCACCTTCGCTTGTGGACACATGCCTGCATTGTAGCTGCTGCTCTTCAGGGCAGACACAGGAGAAGAGTCCTTAAAATAAAACAGGGGGAAGTCAACATGCTGCCCTACAGATGCTGTGGTCTCCCACCAACTCTAGCCACCACTGGCAATGCTAGAGGGGGCTGACGGCTGATGGCAATGTCTGATGGATCACAGATTCCCCATCTCTGGCATACAGGATGCCAAACAAGAAAAAAAGTTACCTATCAAGATTTGCATCAAAAAATAATAATAATGCACAATTATACCCGAGATCAAAAGCAAGGAGATGTCAGGCCTATAAATGCCACAAAAACTAGTTGGCCAAGTGTGTGTGTGTGTGTGTGTGTGTGTGTGTGTGTGTATCAAAGGACATTTGTTGAAAAATTGGCTTACAATGCATTTTTTCCTTTTTTGGAAACTAGCTTGCTCTTCAGCTGATATTCAGCCAATCTAACTAACAGAAACCAACTGGATAAAGTTTAGTTGCTATTTCTAAGAAAACTTACTGATCTTTTTTAAACACACACACATACACACAAACTTTTTTTTGCTCTTTTTATGTATTGGAATTATTATGCTTTCATAGAATCATAGAGTTGGAAGAGACCACAAGGGCCATCGAGTCCAACCCCCTGCCAAGCAGGAAACACCGTCAGAGCACTCCTGACATATGGTTGTCAAGCCTCTGCTTAAAGACCTCCAAAGAAGGAGACTCCACCACACTCCTTGGCAGCAAATTCCACTGTCAAACAGCTCTTACTGTCAGGAAGTTCTTCCTAATGTTTAGGTGGATCCTTTTTTTTTGTAGTTTGGAACCATTGCTCCGTGTCCACTTCTCTGGAGCAGCAGAAAACAACCTTTCTCCCTCCTCTATGTGACATCCTTTTATATATTTGAACATGGCTATCATATCACCCCTTAACCTCCTCTTCTCCAGGCTAAACATGCCCAGCTCCCTTAGCCGTTCTTCATAAGGCATCGTTTCCAGGCCTTTGACCATTTTGGTTGCCCTCCTCTGGACACGTTCCAGTTTGTCAGTGTCCTTCTTGAACTGTGGTGCCCAGAACTGGACACAGTACTCCAGGTGAGGTCTGACCAGAACAGAATACAGTGGCACTATTACTTCCCTTGATCTAGATGCAATACTCCTATTGATGCAGCTTTGTTCCCATTCTCTTAAATCAGGGTGTTATTCAGGATTATTACTCCGGTTTACCTGGGGTGGGGGAGGCAGAGGGATAGCAAGTTTTGGGTTCTCTGGAAAATCTGGCGCCAACCAAGGAAGCTGCAGCGATTATGTTTTTGGATGAGTGGCTCCATGGCTTTTCCCGGCAACACCAGCCACTATGGCATTTAAAAACAGTGAGGCCTGCAGCTTACTGTTGCATGGACTGTAGGTGGCTTCTAAAGACTTCTTTCCCATATGCTCTCAATCCATGTTTCCTCCTCAATACCAAATGAGGCTATGCAGAATGAACTCACATCTGCCATGCAATCTGATTGCCTAAGAGATGACATCATAGCTATGTTTTGGGGAACAAGGCTGATTTGGGGGTGGGAAACAGTGCTGAAACAGCAACTTTTTAGGCTTTCAAGAAGGCCAACCTGGTCAACCTCACTAACCCCCTACCCCACCCCCCAATATAGGCCAGCCTGGTCACTGAGGTCATTCGATGAGGACCTCTGGACGGTATTTCTTTATAGATCTTTCATATTTATATACCGTTTTAATTCTATTAATGTTTAATTTTTTAAAATGATTGTTCTTAGCTGTTCCTATTTTATCAGCAAGCCACCTTGAGTCCCTGTCAGGGGAAAAGTGGGGTATAAATAAATATATAACAATAATAATGGTACTTTCCATTGCTGATGTTCACCTGGCAGTGGCATGGCTCTTAATGCTACAAAACTCCCCATGCAGAATGCTTTTCCTGCTGACAACAGATATATGCCATAAACTTGTTGCATGCTCTTTTTTTCCAAAATTTTTAATTAATTTTCCAATTAATTTTCCAAAATTTTAAACTAACAAACCAACATACATCATAATTGTACTTTGGATTAATAACATAGTTAAGAGACTTCCTCAAATTCCCTTGACTGAATTTCAATATATATCATTGTAACGGTTTTCCAAAACAAAATCTCATAAAATTTACTTAATCCTCTTAACATCTTTGTTTCTTTTCATCTTTGCTTTATTCTAATATTCTATAACTTCACATATTTAAATCCTTAGCCTATCTAATTTTTTTGCAAGTATTTCTAATTAATTTATCTTAGCATATTTCAGTAAATAATCTTTGAAGTTCTTCCATTCCTCCTGGTGCTCCTCCTCCTTCTGGTCACGGACTCTTCCGGTCAGGTCGGCTAGCTCCAAAAAGTCCATCATCTTCATCTGCCATTCCTCCACGGTTGGTACTTCTTGTGTTAGGACTGTGCAACTGCTCTGGCTGAATCTTGAAAAGAATTGGGTCAAGTCAGGTCAACTCAAGATTCTCCCAGAATAGGTTGCAGCAGGTCAGATCAGGTCCACCTGGAGAGTTGGCAAGGGCAGGGAGAGAAGGAAACCCTGATTAAACTTGCATTCAGAGAAAGAGACATTTAAAATTTTAATTCAAAAATCCTTTATTAGGCATAGCACACCACACATTGACAAACAACATATACAAACTGTATAAAATACGGGTACAACAAACACAATTTATCCTAGTCCTATTCTTAACTCCCAGAAATTAATCAATGTACATGAATAATATAATACCATTTAATATGAAATAAAAATACAACACAGCAACGTCACCTACCATTAGAAACCACTAAGTCTCTTTATCATGGCCCATTCTTTCATCATGGACAGCTCTCAAAAATTCGGCCACTATTAAAGTAACTTGATCATCGCCGTCTGCCAGCATGTCCTGGACCGTTGGTTGAGTACAAATCTGTTTTTTGAATTTTAGGGCCTCATATAATTGTATTCTGGCATAACTACCAAAATCACAGGAGAAAAATATATGCTCCAGAGTATCGAGTTCCCTTTTCCCGCACCTGCAGAGACGCTCAGACACTGGGATAGCTAAATATCTTCCTCTCACTACCACCGAGGGAAACATGTTGAATCTGGCCAGCATAAACAGCCTACACGATTCATGATTCTTCAGATTTGTCATGTATCCCTTTTGGAAATCTCTACACAAAGGGAGATTTAAGTGAATGGGAGAGCAGGTGCTGTGCTTTGCAACCTCAAGCATGGCGAGAGCACTTTTTTCTTTGAGAGTCTTCCTAATAATTTCCCATGCATCTTTGGGATCAGAGATTTCAGAGTCAGTTAGAATGAGCCCTATAGAATCCAGTTTTCTCCTACATATCAGTGATAGATTGTAGATTGCACTATCACTTAAAAGATCGTAAAGTAGAGAATTAGGGAATAGGGCTCTATAATGGAGGAAGATCCAATATTTCAAGGTCCTCAGCCATGCTCTAACTGATAAAGGCAATATTCCCAGCTCACAACATATTGTTTCATATTTTGCTGAGTTTGCAAGTCCTAATAATGACATCAGAAGGGAAGCGTGAAATTTATCCAACCTCTTGAGGTCACCTGAAATCCACACTGGTGTGCCGTAAAGAAGTTGGGCACACAGTTTCATATCAATCACTTGCAATACAGCTGGGATGAATCTGTTTCCTACTGGAGAAAAAAAATAGGATTTTATATGGTGGGCTGTCACTTTGGCCTTAGCTATAGCAGCACATATATGTGTATTCCAATTCATATTATTTTTGAATGTGATTCCCAGATAATTGAAGTGCTTAACTTCCTGTATTAGATGTCCATTAATTATACATCCTTTTGGGTTCCCTCTCTTTCTGAATTGCATAATCTTTGTCTTATCATAATTAATTTTGAGATTATTAAGAGAGCAGTAGTTTGAGAAACTCTTAAATAATTTTTTTAAACCCAAAACATTTAAAATCTTAATTAGACACTGTGGAAGGTCCCTAGTTCAGTTTGGGGCCCAGATCCAGGTTGTGTCACTCCTGGGCAATGCTATTTTTCTAGAAGAAGAAAAAAGCTGCCCAAGCACACCATAAACAACTCCCTCATTCTCTTAGAATGACAATGGCGTCCACCTGAGAGGTGACAGAACTGGGCTCTGGAAAGTTCCAGTTGAAAAAAGGCCCTGCTCCTAGGTCAGGGCAGCTCCGAAACACCCAAAACAAATCTGGGAACTCTCCCTGCCATCTTGCACTGAAATGAATGGGGTGGAATAACAAATATATATCCTAAGAACAAACCAGTTTTAAAACCAAACGTGTTTCTGCAGCTTCACCTTTAATTGTTAAATGTACTGGTGAGGTAACTTTTCATCATCATAATCTTCCTAGCAGCTACATCTGCACAGCGGTGGCTTGGCTTGGCTGTCCAAATATGATTTGTTGGAAGAAACTCTCCCCACTTCCTTCCATTTAAGTCTCTTTCTATTACAAGGTTACGTCTTATTTCCTCCACTGAGCAAGGCTGATCCACTGTGACTCTTGCAATGAAATAATTGTTTGGGATGGTGCAACTGTCTGGACAGATAAAACTTCCAATTAATAGTTTTCTTGGGTGTTCAAAGATGACGCATGGCATTGTTTGCTCACCCACGTTTTCAGACATTTCGGCGGAATAGCACCCAAGTGCTAAAACAAGCATTTGTAATTTTCTGTGTTGAAACTAGTTCAGATCTGCCTGTTCAAGAAAATACTTTTTAAAATTACTGGTGGCAGGACAGTGTCTGCTTCTTTTATTATTACTTTTGCACCAGGCCCCATTGCCCAGGCAGGTGCAATCTGTGGCCCGGTGTTGGCCAAGACTCAGGCCAAATCTTTATTGTCTTCATTGGAAAGCAGGGTTGGCATGGCAATGGGGCAAGGATCCTGTTTCACAATCCACCCACCTTGCTGATGGAATGGCCCTCCGCCAGGGTTCAGAAGTGCCCCAAACCCCTTTCGTGGAAATCAGCCAGTGCTGAGTATTGGCATGATGCAAATCAAGTGTCCAGGGTCTCACTGGGTGATCAGGGTGAAAGATTCAAGCCATACAAGAGCTCGAACCCAAGCTTAGGGTATGCTATGGTCAATCCTTTCCTCAGGTCCCTTGTGGGGGGGTGAGCTTTACAAACCCGCCTAAAGGAATTTCCTGGACATAGCTGGCAGTCTGAAGGCAGTGTCAGCAGTTTTGCAAAAAAAAAAAAAAAAAAAAAAAAAAAGCTCAAGAATTTTGCCAAAAAAAGCTCAGCCAATTGGGACTAAGGGACCAGTTAAGGTTGGGAGAGAAAAATATTTTCCAGCTCTGACTACCAATAGCCCAGTGAGGCTCTAATACTGAGGGGGGATGGTTGGGATGCCACATGGATGAGGCATTTTAGAGGCCTCACGCCTCCCTCCTCTCACAAGATCTTGCAGAAAATGCCACCCCACAGGAGAAGATGCAACTGCACCTCCTCACAACTCTCTGGGCCCCACTCTGCCAGACCAAGTCGCCCCACACCTAAGTAGCACCTAGAGCAAGGCTAATCACAGTCACCTTGGATGTGTTGAAAGAATGAAAAACATCCATCTTTTGCCACTCATTTTGCCAGTACAGCGGTACCTCGGGTTACATACACGTCAGGTTACATACGCTTCAGGTTACAGAATAGTGCTGTAACCCAAAAATAGTGCTTCTGGTTAAGAACTTTGCTTCAGGGTGAGAACAGAAATCGTGCTCCGGCAGCGCAGTGGCAGCGGGAGGCCCCATTAGCTAAAGTGGTGCTTCAGCTTAAGAACAGTTTCAGGTTAAGAACGGACCTGCGGAACGAATTGACAAATGACATTAAAAACAGCAACACCACATACCTATCGGTTCAATTGTATGTGCCATGATGGAACAATTCAGTGTTGTGTGACTCTCTCTTACACAGACAGACAGATGACAGATCAGTCTATGGTGGCTTCACCCCACAACTCACAAAATCAGGCTAATAGTCTGGATTCATTCCACCATTTTGTCACAAAAACAGAATCATAGAATTATGCAATCATAGAATGCAGAGAAAAGCATCAGACTGAAGTCAGAGCCCTGGACCACGTAGTTTGTCTTCATCCACCACTGAGAAGAAAGGCAATATCTACCCCTTTGTTTCTTTGAACTGAATAAAGGGCCCTTTCCAAGCCCAGTGTAAGGCAGGGGGTTGGAGTGTTTTGCTGTTAGGAAAACATTATTTAAGCAGATAAAAGTTCCTGGAAGCTTTAAAGAGGGTTCCAGAATTTTCTTTAGTGTGTAGGAGTGGCACTCTAGGCTCAATTGGTGTCAGATGGAGGAAGTTGCAGGCTGCAATTTTCGCACAAGGAAAGCACACACATACACACATGCTGTCAGCACACATTCTGACAACAAGTTTGGAAGTAAGACAATGTGTGCTGCTGATACTGTGAGTTTTGCTGTGTCAGGATTGTTAATTACTGGATTGAGATTATACCGTGCTGGAGAGATAAAGAAGGAATGTAAATAGTTTGTATATACAGTGGTCCCTCGGGTTACATACCCTTCAAGTTACTGTACATATGCTTCAGGTTACAGACTCCGCTAACCCAGAAAAAGTACCTTGGGTTAAGACCTTTGCTTCAGGATGAGAACAGAAATCGTGCTCCAGCAGCACGGCAGCAGCGGGAGGCCCCATTAGCTAAAGTGGTGCTTCAAGTTAAGAAGCGCTTCAGGTTAAGAACGGACCTGCGGAACGAATTAAGTACTTAACCCGAGGTACCACTGTACATTTATTCCTTTGTTTGTAGAGTTCTTTCCGTTTCTATGTTCTCCAAATAGGATTAGCATTGGATACAGCCCAATATTTTAAAGGGGGTGATGTTCTTATCTTCTCTCATACGTATATTTTTATACTAGAATGAAGAACAGAACAGTAATAAGTCATGTCCTTAAGTGCCCCTTAGACTATCTCCCTACAGCCACATCCCACTGCTTGTCCCTATTTAGTTAAACATCCTCTTTAGTTCTGCTCTTCAGGCAGGGGTGGCGTTGCTTACGTAGGCAAAATTGCACAACCCCACACAAAGGAGGCATCTGAAAACTTAGGAGAATGCCAAGCATCTTGTATATATTTACAATTCTTTTTTAAGGAAAAGAAAACTGATGGGGGAAACTTCAAAATAGCCCACTGCGGACTGAGCATGCTTACTGAATACAGTGGTACCTCGGGTTACATATGCTTCAGGTTACAGACTCCGCTAACCCAGAAATATTACCTCGGGTTAAGAACTTTGCTTCAGGATGAGAACAGAAATCGTGCTCTGGCGGCGCGGTGGCAGCGGGAGGCCCCATTAGCTAAAGTGGTGCTTCAGGTTAAGAAAAGTTTCAGGTTAAGAATGGACCTGCGGAACGAATTAAGTACTTAACCTGAGGTACCACTGTACTGTTGTAGGCAGGGGGAAGGAATATCATGAAGGACGCCTCGGCACAGCAGCGTTTTGTTGCAGGCCACAGTTGCAGCCAGGTCATATGCATTGATGCTTCTTGCTTTCTCTGCACATAGAAAGCAAGCATGTTAAAGCAGGGCTGGCCCAGGACATTTTGGCTCCTGAGGCTACCCACAAAATGGTGTGGGGTCCCCAGGGAAGAAGGGATGAGTGAAGATCCACATCAGGAACAAGGGGTGGAATCAAATCAGCTTTACCAGATGGTTGCAGTGGGAATCAAAGGCTGCTGTGGAGGGGAAAGGGCCCCACTCTGGATCATAATGTGTGGATACAGACCCCACGAGACTCCAGAGGTCAGTCCCGTCCCCCCCCCACTTCCTCCCTAGGGTTGGGATTAGATCAGCAGCATCTCCCATTCACCAAGAGGCCTCTGTAGACATGGCATTGGTGGGACTGCTGAGCAGGCAGCCTATCCAACCTCCAAGGGATGAGAGCTAGTGTGGTGTAGTGGTTAAGAGCAGTGGACTCGTAATCTGGTGAACCGGGTTCGCTTCCCCGCTCCTCCACATGCAGCTGCTGGGTGACCTTGAGCCGGTCACACTTCTCTGAAGTCTCTCAGCCCTACTTACCTCACAGAGTGTTTGTTGTGGGGGAGGAAGGGAAAGGAGATTGTTAGCCGCTTTGAGACTCCTTGGGGTAGCGATAAAGCGGGATATCAAAATCCAAACTCAAAGCCATCGCTGCTACCACAGCAGCAGCAGGAGCACCAGGCAAAGCATTCCTTGGAGGCTGGATTGGCTGGCGCTGTGGAGCCTGCCGCCTGAGGCAGCTGCTTCACCTTGCCTCACGGGTGTGCCGGCCCTATGTCAAAGATGAGAGATGAGGCATGCCAATTCCTGTCATTAAACTTTCCTATGGGGGATGGGGAATTTAATGCAGATTTATCTAATTCATGCCTCCTGAAACTGAAATGCAACTGGGTTTTTTAAAATCTGTACTCGTCCGAATTCTTCAATGCAGTTTCTCCAACAATGAAAACCTACACAAAAATGCATTGTCAAAGTGTGATATGCACCTGCAATGAACATAATGTGCAAACGTGCATTATGTTAGGAACCATATTAGGAAAAATGTTGGTTAAAATGCAGTCAAATATCTGTGGTGACCTCTTTTTTTTAATGCAAACTGATGCAGAAAGAGTCAAAATGACCTTGGCCGGAAAAATGAGGAGTAAAATGCAACAGAAATATCTGATCATCACAGCATGTTCTGACACTGAGCAAAACATCTTCCCTTTTCTTTTTAATTTTTTTTAAAAAATTACCCAGTCTAAGGCATTGTGAAAACAGCCATGATGGTACCATTGCTCAATGATGAGCCCTTCTCCGGTTGCTAATCAGAGGATGTTGTAGCAGACGATGAGTCAGAGCAGAGGGAAGTTGTGAACTGCTATATAAATCGGGGATATCTCGCTAATAATACAAACAAACAAAGGGAAACCATTTACTCTACAGGCAAGGAAGACACCACCATGGCTGTAAGGATGAAGAATCTCCTTGTTCTTCCATTCCTGCTGCTCATCATTATATCTTCCACTTTTGCTGCTTTACTGGGTCAAGGCAACGAGGATGAGAACACCAGGCTTGTTAAGGTAAATATTCGCTTCGAAAGTTTCATGGAGCAAAAGCACACTTTTCTATGCTATTGCTTCTTGTTGTCGTGCCAGGACTAATTAAAAAAGGAGGGCTCTTTGGCGCTCCTATTTTATTGAGAGCCAGTGTAGTGTAGTGGTTAAGAGCGATAGACTCGTAATCTGGTGAACCAGGTTCGCTTCTCCGCTCCTCCACATGCAGCTGCTGGGTAACCTTGGACTAGTCACACTTCTCTGAAGTCTCTCTGCCCCACTCACCTCACAGAGTGTTTGTTGTGGGGGAGGAAGGGAAAGGAGAATGTTAGCCGCTTTGAGACTCCTTCAGTTAGTGATAAAGTGGGATATCAAATCCAAACTCTTCTTATGTTCGAATCTAGCCCTTCTTCTAAGGCTTTCAGGACAACATGCACACAGTTTCCTCCCTGTGCATGGAATCGTAAGCTGGAAGGAGGTCTTGACAGTCATCTAGACCACCTATTGCTCAATCTGGAGTGCCAGATGCAACAACAGCATCCCTGACAGATTGCCACCTTACATTCCTCCAGTGATGGGGGCATTTTGCCCTTACATCCAACCCTCCCCTAATGCTTATGCCTACATCAGGGATTTGGAGGCCTTGTCATTGGTTATCACCAGCAGAAGGACCACTGGCAATGATTCGTCACCTACTTGGGTGGGTCTGCAGCACCCACAATAGTAGAGTGTGCGCGCGCACACACACACACACACACACACACTACACATCATCTGACACTCCCATCATCGACATACTACTTGGAAAAGTCAGGTATTGGTTGATTCTAAGAGTCATACCTATTTAGCTAGCCTGGATTTTTTCTGTGCATTTAAAAAATAAGTCTCTGGGCTTAAAAAGTAGGAAGGGAAATGTGCCAGTGATAACAGGAAATATTCTGTTGTCTGCATAAAAGGCCAAGATTGTGTGCCACTCCCATTCCACATCTACAACCTGACTTAATTGGCTGCTGAATATTACTTCCACTATGTCTATCTCACATTTTTATCTCACATTGGAAACACAAAGGGTCTAAAAACATCTCTTTCCATCGCTCCCTCCTTCCCTCCCTCCTTTTCTCTCCCCCCCCCCCCCGCAGTCCTATTTAAGTAAATTCTACAGCCCTGAAGGTGAGGCTGTGGCCACAATCAATATGGATGATGATGTCGCTGTAACAGAAAAGCTCAAGAAAATGCAGAAATTTCACGGGCTACGAGTGACCGGGAAGATTGATGCCGAAACAATAGCAATGATGAAAAGGGACAGGTGTGGCGTCCCTGATGTGGAGCAATTCACCCTCAACCCAGGGGAGCCCAAATGGGACAGGAAGAACATCACATACAGGTAAAGGTTTGTGAGTTTCCCTTAGGAGTGGGCGGCTTCAATAAGGAAATGCTCTAGTCCTCAATGTACTTGCTCAGGAGTAAACTTAGGACATTCTGCCTACTGTTCTATGCAGAGTTCAGCATGCCTAAGGTTATAGATTTCAGTGGGCTCAGCAAGACCTGATTTTTCATAGAACCATTGCAGCACATGTATTAGGATGATAGCCTATGGCCATGGTTGTGAGAGCTGTGCAACGAGGCTTACACACACACCGCAACAACAACAGCGTGAATGCATGAAAGTACACACTCACTCACTCACATTACCACTGCAATTGAGAGTGGAGTGTGTGTGTTAGGGATGTGCATTTACCCTCCCTCACACAGCAAATCAGGGAGATTTGGGCTCTGCTGCCTGCAAATTTCATCCACTTGTGTGAAAAGTGGGGGAAGGTTACAGCCATTCTTAGATGCATCATTGCAGTCAGTGGGGACAAAACTCCTTCAGATTAACAGATCAAGTTGGGTTCCAAATAATGAGTCAAATCTAAATGACACAGAGTGGATTTGAAAAAAGATTGGGATGCTTCCAAAGGCTACAGGTATAGATACAAGGTGACTCTTGTGTTCACTGCATGTCCCTAGTATATGCAATTAGCAGACTCAGGTGATAAATCTTTTCTTTTTTCTTTAAAGACATGCCTGTCTTGGGGCCAAAGTAGAAAGGCATGTCTTTGCACTTAGTGTGTGTGTGTGTGTGTTTATAACCAGACTCCACTCGCTTGACTCATCCACCGGGCTGCTATTTGTATTTGCTTTGCTTTCTTTTGATGTACAAGTCAAATGGAAAGATATATTCAAATGTGTCTCCACACCAGCCTTCCCCAATCTGATGCCCTCCAGATGTGGCTGGACTCCAATTCCCATCAGTACCAGACAGCATGATCAGGGGTGATGGGAGTTGTAATCCGAATCCACTGGATGGCACCTGGTTGGGGATTGTGGTCTGTCTGTCCAACATACCGTTTCGTTCTATATTCTGGTTGCCTAAGCAGTGCTTCCCAAACTTGGGTCTCCAGCTGTTTTTGGACTACAACTCCCATCATCCCTAGCTATTAGCTGGAGACCCACATTTGGGAAACACTGGCCTAAAGGAATGACCTAGCACCTTATTTTTGTTTTTCGTTTTGAAAGGATTGTAAGCTATACTCCAGATATGCACGAATTCTATGTGGAGAAGGCAATCGAGGCAGCATTTAAAGTTTGGAGCAAGGCAGCACCCTTGGAATTCAAAAGAGTCACGGATAAAGTGGGAGATATAGAGCTCTCTTTTCAACGTGGAGGTAACCGTACAGTGCAAGAACAAAGTCACCATATGTCCAATTTAATAACAACAGCAACAATAACAACAATAATAACAACAATAACAATAATAATGTATTGTTTTATATTCAGACCACTATGATAATTCTCCTTTCGATGGGCCTGGTGGGACACTGGCACATGCCTTTCAGCCAGGGAGCAACATTGGAGGAGATGTCCATTTTGATGAGGATGAAACCTGGACCGCAGGCGGCCCACAAGGTACCATTTTACAACACTTCCTTTCTCAGCACTGAACTGTATAAAAAGACAACGCAGCACATAGGTGACACAAGGATATAAGCAACTGGTTTATGCTAGGTCCCCGAAGGCAGGCAAAGGTGATTGGTGGAACAGATGATATCCTTCCAGAGCACAGTGTGTCCTCATTCTGAACTCTTCACTACATAAAGCATTTCTATGAATGAGAGCAGCAACATAGGTGCAAATGGAGGCAGTCCATAGTAGCTGAAGCTGGGTGCAGGGCAGGGAGTCGGGTGAAGTCAGGAACAGGCTTGCAAGCAGGGAGCCAGGGCGTGTCAGGAGCTCTGGCAGGAAAGCAGGACAGGGCAACCAACAATGTTGCTCCCGCAACTTGGGACTGGGGCTAGCTAGCTTTTATCTGCCCCGAGGCATAGGGCGGCCCCAATCCTCTGGTGACTCGCCCCTCCTGGCCTGGAGGCGAGCACTCCTCCTGCGGGAACTTAGTTCCCTCTGCCTCTCTGCCTTGAGCCTCTGCAGCTCAGGAGAGGCTGGAGGGTTACCGGACCCAGAGGCAACCTCAGCTTCCTCTGACGGGGCTGAGAGTGGAGCACTTGCAGGCAATGGGTCCTCCATCACCTCAGGAGCCAGAGCAGACTCAGCTGGTGCCTGCACCTGAGGATCCAGCACAGGTGAGGACCCTTCAGGCTCAGACCCCAGCCCCAGCTCATCTGGTTCTGGAAGCGGGGAATCCTGTGCAGGCTGGGATCCCTCAGGTTCAGTATCCGAGTCCGAATCCCAGGCCATCACACTGAGGCTCTAGCCCAGCCCTTTCCCTCCTATGCAACTTACCTATCCGCAGCAGTGAGAGTCCCATTGAAAGCAATGCAAACTTAGCCGCACTAATTCACATCCCAATACAACTTGAGGCTAAATTACATGCAATGTTAAATGCATTCGTGAATGTAACATGTGCAGGACTTGGCTTTGTCTTCTGCCTAAAAACAAACCCCCAGAGGGATATCAGGATTAGTGCTGGGGCATGCTGGAAATTAAAGTTCCCCACTTACCCCATCCCACCCCCGGCATTCTGATGAATATTTCCTCCCTGTAAACTGCCCTACAATCAAATTTTCCTTTTAAATGCATCCACCGCCCTTCCTCCAGTGTGGTGTAGTGGTTAAGAGCGGTAGTCTCATAATCTGGGGGACCGGGTTCGCGTCTCCGCTCCTCCACATGCAGCTGCTGGGTGACCTTGGGCTAGTCACACTTCTCTGAAGTCTCTCAGCCCCACTCACCTCACAGAGTGTTTGTTGTGGGGGAGGAAGGGAAAGGAGAATGTTAGCCGCTTTGAGACTCCTTAAAGGGAGTGAAAGGCAGGATATCAAATCCAAACTCTTCTTCTTCTTCTTCCTCCGAAGATCATAGGGCAGTTTGCAGCAGGAGATTCCCTCTTCTGCCAAATAGCAAGGGGGTGGAGTGATTTTCATCAGGCCTGTGGAGCAGGGAAAGGGTCAAAAAGCATCTCTATGCATCGTGGTCCCAATCCTGAGCAGTGCCCACCTCACTGGGGAAGCCAGACGTGTTAAATGTAGCTTGACCTGTCCTTCCTTCCTTCCTTCCTTCCTTTATTTTTCTGCAAGGAGCTCAAGGTACTTTACGTGAATCTCCCCCTCCTCATTTAATGCCCAAAGTGACCTGGGTTGGGGTGACTGGCCTAAGGACTCCAACTCCCATCAGCCTATCAGTGAGCTTCCTGGCCAAGTGGGCATTTGAACCTTGGTCTCCCAGGTCCTGGTCCGACACTAGCCCAGAGTTTCCCAACAACCTCCAGCTGTTTTGGACTACAACTCCCATCATCCCTAGCTAGCAGGACCAGTGGTCAGAGATGATGGGAATTGTAGTTTGGAAAAAGCTGGAGACCCCAGGGTTGGGAAAAACCGCTCTAGCCACTAGACCACAGTGGCTGGGTCACATTCTGCAACCCTGATATGCAGAGCCTGCACTCATCCTCTGAGCATCAGCCCCTAGTGAAAGCATGCCTGGAGTCTATATTCTGACCCTTTTTCTACTAGTTTCCCCCCTAATGGAACTATGACCTCCTTTTCAGGGCACAACTTGTTCATTGTCGCTGCCCATGAGATCGGACAT
Organism: Podarcis erhardii; assembly: GCF_964252035.2. Taxonomy (NCBI): domain Eukaryota; kingdom Metazoa; phylum Chordata; class Lepidosauria; order Squamata; family Lacertidae; genus Podarcis; species Podarcis erhardii. The sequence goes on along the minus strand of NC_138508.1, from coordinate 21,213,781 downwards.
GCTCTGGGTCTGTCTCACTCCACTGACCAGGGGGCACTGATGTACCCCTCCTACACATACTCGGACCCCCGCACATTTCAGCTCAACCAGGACGATATTGATGGCATCCAAACCCTCTATGGTAAGGCTAAGAGAAATCACCATAAAGTTGAAACGCATGTGTTCTTAAACAAAGGAATTGGTTTTGCCTGCCCGTACCTTAAGATGGGAGTGGGGAACATTTGCCACTCCAAGAACGACAATTTCTTCCTTGCAACCTTTTTTGGGGGGCCAGCATGGCACTGGTGGCCAGAGGTGAAAGAATGTAAATTTTCACTTGGTGGAGTAGAATTGGTCCTCTCTATCTTCTCATCTTGGCAAGCATGAGTCCCTGTTGCTCAAGGAGGATGTGACGCAATTTCAGAGGAGGTTCTGGTCTAGGGAGAGAGGAGGTGGCTTGGAAGGGGTGTAGCTTGTCGGGGGGGGAGTCCCAAGAGTGGGCTGGAAGGCTGTGTTTGGCCTTCAGGACTGAGGTTCCCCATCCCTGTCTTCTGGTCTTCTGGAGAGGCACTGCTGCTCTCCTTTGTGAAAGTGTGACATAATTCTCTCTGCAAAAGAGGGGAGAATAATCGAATCATAAAATTGTAGAGTCAGAAGAAGAAGAAGAAGAGTTTGGCTTTGATATCCCGCTTTATCACTACCCTAAGGAGTCTCAAAGCGGCTAACATTCTCCTTTCCCTTCCTCCCCCACAACAAACACTCTTTGAGGTGAGTGAGGCTGAGAGACTTCAGAGAAGTGTGACCAGCCCAAGGTCACCCAGCAGCTGCATGTAGAGGAGCGGGGAAGCAAACCCGGTTCACCAGATTATGAGTCTTCTGCTCTTAACCACTACACCACACTGGAAGGGATCCAAGGGCCATCTAGTCCAACACTTCGCAATGCAGGAATCTCAGGGAAAGCATCCATGACAGGTGGCCATTCATCTGTCTTGATGTTGTGCTTCTACAAAGGAGAAGGCCTTTCCCACTCTTGTTTTGGAATGACTTCTGGCATGGGGGCACATTTGCTGCCAACGCTTCAAGTTTCTCGGTGCTGCATGAAGATTTTTGTAGGCACATAGGCTTTTGAGTTTTGGAATTGTGCTATGTTTTTTAAAATCTTTTTTTGTGAGGGGTTAAAAAACAACAACCTTGAATTTTGCCATTCTTTGGGTCAGTGATGGTTTAAAATTGGATCTATATGTTGCATGAGTTAATTTCATTCACCCTTCCGTAAATCGCCCCTGGGGTGTTTGATGAAGGGTGGATGCGAACATATTTTAAATAAATAAATAAAGCTGATGGATTTTAAATAAATAAATAAAGCTGATGGGTGGACCACAACCTACTGGAATATGGATGCACCTTTCAAGGGAAATGGAATGCAATTCAGAGGTGCTTTGCCATAGGTCCCCTTCATTTCAATAGGGTCTGCATAGATCTCTGACAGATTGGGCCCACATCTGAAATATGCCTTGTTGCATCAAAATGAGACTTGCTTTGCAACAATAAAATAAAAAATATTTACATTGTAGCAAAAGGTGCTATTTTTCATTTAACCTTCACTGAATTCTGCTGCTCTGAACATCACCTTGCTTGCTTGCTTGCTTAATTACTTAATTACTTATTTATTGTATTTCCATATGCTTAAGATTGCTTAAATTATCCACTTGATGTGAGGCTTCCTTTATTTTTCTTTCCATTTAGGAAAACCCGATATCCCAGTCAAAGGACCCAAAACACCGGAAGCTTGTGCTCCCAGCACCACTTTTGATGCTGTCACCACCTTACGTGGAGAAATGTTGTTCTTTAAGGGCAGGTAAGTTGCTTTCTTAAAAACACCAATTTGAACAAAATTTCCATCTCCAAACAGGACTTGCATCTCTAATGCCTTGCTCCAGCACCCCACCTGTACCAAAGCATGCGCTCAGACTCTCAGCCCTGCATTTTGAGGGGAGGTAAAAACAAAATGAGCCATAAGAAGCCATAAACAAATGACATTAAAAACAGCAACACCACATACCTATCGGTTCAATTGTATGTGCCATGATGGAACAATTCAGTGTTGTGTGACTCTCTCTTACACAGACAGACAGATGACAGATCAGTCTATGGTGGCTTCACCCCACAACTCACAAAATCAGGCTAATAGTCTGGATTCATTCCACCATTTTGTCACAAAAACAGAATCATAGAATTATGCAATCATAGAATGCAGAGAAAAGCATCAGACTGAAGTCAGAGCCCTGGACCACATAGTTCAGTATTGTCCACATTAACTAGCTCTCTGGGGTTTGAGACTGGAGTCTTTCTCTTTGGAGATGCCACTCACATGTTTCCATCAACGTTTTCAAATTAGGTATTTCTGGCGCAAACACTTCCAGTCAGGTGTTCAGCTTGAATTCATCGGTACCTTCTGGCAGGATCTGCCATCTGGAATACAAGCCGCCTATGAAAATTATGAAACTGATAACTTCATTGTTTTTAAAGGTGAGTGGCGAACTTCGATTCCCTTGCAAAATTGCTGGGACTAGTTTATGCTGCAGAATAAGTACAGTGGTACCTCGGGCTACATACGCTTCAGTTTACATACGCTTCAGGTTACAGACTCCGCTAACCCCAAAATAGTACCTCAGGTTAAGAACTTTGCTTCAGGATGAGAACAGAAATCGGGCTCCAGTGGCGCGGCAGCAGCAGGAGGCCCCATTAGCTAAAGTGGTGCTTCAGGTTAAGAACAGTTTCAGGTTAAGTACGGACTTCCGGAACTAATTAAGTACTTAACCTGAGGTACCACTGTACTGAAATGCATTTGGTCAGTGTTCCTCAGCCAGCATGGCCTCTTCAGGGTGCTATGTAAAAGCCTAGGGTATGTAGGCAGTATTTATTTAATTGGCTGCCTTATCCTACATACCGTATACTTACCTGAAGTAAGTTCTGTTGGGTTCTGTGGAACTGAACCCGAAGTAATATTGCAGCCTGACCAAGCGAAACTCGCTCATAGAATTTGGACTTCACGTTCTAAGTTCTGCCACATTGCTGTCCTTCAGACTTAGCCAAGGCTTAGCAAAGGTTTCACACACTCTCAGCGACATTGCAGAATGGAAGCTAGGAAGGCCATCGTTTTTGTAATACTAGCTTCTTCCATCTATCAAAGCCAGCATTCCCAAAAACCTTTTCGAACAGTACAATACTTTTGGGGGATGAACCATTGCACATTCCAGTCAGGAGTTACATGTTTCACTTGTGTGTTGTTTGTATCTGCATTTTAGGGAGGTTAAATAGCTGCTGTTTGTCTTCATCCACCACTGAGAAGAAAGGCAATATCTAGCCCTGTGTTCCTTTGAACCGAATAAAGGGAAACGCCCTTTCCAAGCCCAGTGTAAGGCAGGGGGTTGGAGTGTTTTGCTGCTAGGAAAACATTATTTAAGCAGATAAAAGTTCCTGGAAGCTTTAAAGAGGGTTCCAGAATTTTCTTTAGTGTGTAGGAGTGGCACTCTAGGCTCAATTGGTGTCAGATAGAGATGCAAATAAAGGGAGGAAGTTGCAGGCTGCAATTTTCGCACAAGGAAAGCACACACACACACACACACACACACATACACACATGCTGTCAGCACACATTCTGACAACAAGTTTGGAAGTAAGACAATGTGTGCTGCTGATACTGTGAGTTTTGCTGTGTCAGGATTGTTAATTACTGGATTGAGATTATACCGTGCTGGAGAGATAAAGAAGGAATGTAAATAGTTTGTATATACAGTGGTCCCTCGGGTTACATACCCTTCAAGTTACTGTACATATGCTTCAGGTTACAGACTCCGCTAACCCAGAAATAGTACCTTGGGTTAAGACCTTTGCTTCAGGATGAGAACAGAAATCGTGCTCCAGCGGCACGGCAGCAGCGGGAGGCCCCATTAGCTAAAGTGGTGCTTCAAGTTAAGAAGAGTTTCAGGTTAAGAACGGACCTCCGGAACGAATTAAGTACTTGACCCGAGGTACCACTGTAATAGTAAAAGAAAATGCTTGTGCAGCCAGTCAAGCTCTTGACTGTGAATTTGAGTATGACTCCTCTTCTTGTCCTCTGTCTCCAGGGCAAACTCTGCTACAAACAGTGAGAAGTGGTTTTACCGAGGTGCCACCACACAAGCACAAAAGCGCAGCAGAAGTGTGTGGGCGGTAACCTCTAATATTTGCCACATCTGCTTAGTAGGACAGAAGAGTCCATGCAATCTCTCTCACACAGGGAGAAAGCAATAATTTAGCACTCGATCTTCAGATCACCTTTTAATACCAAGCCACTTTGGATACAATCACATGAGCATAGCCAGCAGTAACCATTAATTCATTCATTCTTAAAATATTTATATACCCTAACTCTCTATCAAACCTTCCTGAGGCATCTAATATAAAACGGTTTCCCTATAAAAAAATTTATTTAAACAAAACTGTTTTCCTTGAATTACATGGAATGTTATCCCCCTCTCTTTTTCCCCCAGGAAACAAATATTGGGCTCTAAATGGATATGCCATTGAATCCGGCTACCCTAAGAGCATCTACCAGCTGGGCTTCCCAAATACTGTGAAGAGAATTGATGCCGCATTTAGCGATCCAGAATCTGGGAAGACATATTTCTTTGTAAATGAGAAGTATTGGAGGTATGGCTTGACTATTGCGTGGACAGGCGGAGTCCCCAGATCCCGCGCGGTCCCCCCCCCGTCATGTGGAAGAACGACGCAAGACAACGTGCTATGGGATTAAATTGGCCACAACTTTATTAAATTTCAAATGTGGGTAGACCTTGGCTCAGGCATTGGGCGTTCTCCCTCCCCAGTCCCCAGCCGGGGACCTAGGGAGCATCAGGGTTATCCAGTGGGGGGGGGGATGGGCTGGCTCTGGAGAACATATGTTCAAGCAGAGATAGCCGCCCCCGTTACGCCGCCGCCGCAGGGGAGAGCAATGACGACCTTTCGGCGTACGGTCAAAGCCTCCCTTCAGAAACCCCTTTAATGGGGAACCCTGGTATCGCCGCCGCAAAGAGGAAGATGGACTAAAGGATTCCGCCCAAGGCCTGATACCGCCAAAGTTGTGATGTTTTGCTACGGGAAAGGCGAAACCTGCCAATGCAGGGAAATTCCTTTCCGGCCCTTTAACAGCGACCTTAACGTAGCAGCACCCGCATACCTGTGAAGAAAAGTTAACCTGCAAAACCTGTGAAGAAAAGTTAACCTGCAAAATAAGACATTAACTGAGGGTGGGTAGGGTGGGAGAAGCTCTGGAGCCAAGTGAGGATTCCCAGGTAAGATCCTCCCTCTATTGTGTGGGCAGGTAATCCCTCCCCTACCTGGCCTGGTCTCCTTGGCAACGCTTCCCCCAGGTGGGATTGGACAACTGACTGAGGTAGGCGGAGACCTCCAGGTATCCCACCTGAGGGAAGGCAAAGCCAAGCCTATGCTGTTGGAGCCGCTCCAGATCTAGGGCTGTGCGCGTCCACGCAAAGGGCGCCCCCCGTTTTAGAGGGGGGAGCGGTCATTCTGAAGTTCCAAATGAGGGATGGAACAGTCTGTTTTCAGTCTGGTCGATTTTGCCAACATTTATTCATAAGTCTGTCCTGCCCCATTTCCACACCTGTCTGTGATTTTTTTAAAAAAAAATGCATAGATACAAAAAATATTCAACTGCAAACTAAAATATGTATTTTATCACAAAATGCCTATTAAATGCATATTTAAATAAGTATTTGATAATAACACACATATTTATTTATGGATTTAAAACAAATTGTAGAAATGGGAATTTCAGTGTACACTTTTCTAACCCCATTTTGTCCTAAAACATGCATTTTTATGCATTTTTTTGAGCTGAAACTATTGAAAAATTTGGAGAAGTGTGAAATATGAAGGATAACAATATTCAGATCTGTATATCAGTCCAGGATGTACAAATTAGGTTGGGGTCTGCTTAAAAATACAAACGGAAAACTCTCTTTTCCTAATGTGTCACTCTTAAAGTGTGGCCACTATATATTAATTTACTTGCATATATATTTTTTCTCGCTTTCATTGAGGAAACCCAAGGTTACAGATTTGATCTGTGCGAACATATCCTAGTATTCAAGAGGAAGCAATAGAGGCTGCATACATGCCATATATTTAAAACACATGTAAAACACATGATGCTGTTGTTGTTTGTTATTTAGTAGTTTAGTCGTGTCCCCATGGACCAGAGCACGCCAGGCACTTCTGTCTTCCACTCCCTCCCGCAGTTTCGTCAAACTCATGCTGGTAGCTTTGTTCATGGCTTTGAGAACACTGTCCAACCATCTCGTCCTCTGCCGTCCCCTTCTCCTTGTGCCCTCCATCTTTCCCAACATCAGGGTCTTTTTCAGGGAGTCTTCTCTTCTCATGAGATGGCCAAAGTATTGGAGCCTCAGCTTCAGGATCTGTTCTTCCAGTGAGCACTCAGGGCTGATTTCCTTCAGAATGGATAGGTTTGATCTTCTTGCAGTCCATGGGACTCTCAAGAGTCTCCTCCAGCACCATAATTCAAAAGTATCAATTCTTCGGCGATCAGCCTTCTTTATGGTCCAGCTCTCACTTCCATACATCACTACTGGGAAAACCATGGCTTTAACTATACAGACCTTTGTTGGCAAGTTGATGTTTTTAAGATGCTGTCTAGGTTTGTCATCGCCTTTCTCCCAAGGAGCAGGCGACTTTTAATTTCGTGACTACTGTCACCATCTGCAGTGATCATGGAGCCCAAGAAAGTAAAATCTCTCACTGCCTCCATTTCTTGCCCTTCAATTTGCCAGGAGGTGATGGGCCCAGTGGCCATGATCTTCGTTTTTTTGATGTTGAGCTTCAGACCATATTTTGCACTCTCCTCTTTCACCTTCATTAAAAGGTTCTTTAATTCCTCCTCAGTTTCTACCATAAAGGTTGTGTCATCTGCATATCTGAGGTTGTTGATATTTCTTCTGGCAATCTTAATTCTGGTTTGGGATTCATCTAGTCCAGCCTTTCACATGATGAATTCTGCATATAAGTTAAATAAGCAGAGAGACAATATACAGCCTTGTCATACTCCTTTCCCAATTTTGAACCAATCAGTTGTTCCATATCTAGTTGTTCCATATCCAGTTCCAACTGTAGCTTCTTGTCCCACGTAGAGATTTCTCAGGAGACAGATGAGGTGATCAGTCAATGAAACAGAAGTAGATGTTTTTCTGGAACTCTCTAGCTTTCTCCATAATCATGCGCATGTTTGCAATTTGGTCTCTGGTTCCTCTGCCCCTTCGAAATCCAGCTTGCACTTCTGGGAGTTCTCGGTCCACATACTGCTTAAGCCTGCCTTGTAGAATTTTAAGCATAACCTTGCTAGCATGTGAAATGAGTGCAATTGTGCGGTAGTTGGAGCATTCTTTGGCACTGCCCTTCTTTGGGATTGGGATGTAGACTGATCTTCTCCAATCCTCTGGCCACTGCTGAGTTTGATTCCCCCAAAGAATCCCAGGAAGTATAGTTTGCTAAGGGTGCTGGGAATCATAGCCTATTTTCATAGTCACAATGTTTTCCGATACATTATTTTCGTACGTCGTCCCATTTTTTAATGGTTCTTTCCGTCAATCCAGTTGATGGCCTTGTTTATAGAAATGAGAAATTTCATTAGCTTCATATTTCCGTGAATTGTGAATAAAACCTATGCTAAAGGTTGTTTTAGCTTCAAGTAACAATGCTTGTCTTTGATCAGGTATGATGAAATTAGACAAAGCATGGAAACAGGTTACCCAAGGCTGATAGCCCAAGATTTCAAAGGAGTTGGCAAAAAGATTGATGCTGCTATACAGCAAAATGGTAAGTAAAGGAATAAATTGGTGCCTTTTTTTAATTGTAGAAATAAGATTCACCTGGAACTCAGCATGGCTTAAAGAATAGTCTAGGATCTCATATATTGTGTTATTAAAATGTATTAATTGCTGTGTTGTTTTAATGGATTTGTTTTGATGCATATTTTAAAGTTGGTTGAGCTTTTTTGGGTAAAATCACTGCCGATGTCCAGATTTTCCCGGACATTTTTAGTGATTTCTACTTTGGCAACCTCATACTTACTCAGCTGCCGATTCAGGCATTAAGCACTACATTAATTTAATAACAGCAGGAACCATTGTAGACATAGCCTAAGACTGGACTTTCTCCAATTTTACAATTCTGCCTGAACTTCGATACAGTCATGAAATCATAACTTTCTTTTTTTTCTTTCCTTTGCAAGCACAGCTCACTTCTTCTGAAAGAGATTTGTTATCCCGCTTTTTCATTTATCCCTATCTCTTTTCTCCTTTTTTAGGGTACATCTATTTCTTCCGGGGAAGACGGGTGACTCAGTTTGATCCTCGGAGTAAAAGCGTTGTTCCGCCCATTCGAAAGAGCAACAGCTGGCTGAACTGTTAAAACATCTAATGAGTGCTTTCTAATTATTAGTTAGCACTCCTGTTGTGCCTAACCTTAATTTATAAATAGCAATTCCTCCATTATCTACTGTCAGCTGATGAATCAACAATGGCACATGGAATTATCTTCTCACCCAAACGCACAGAAATTTTGGCTGAGTAAAACGTGCCCTAAATGTGCTTATGCAATCTACTGTGTTGTAACAGATTTGACTCTGCTTCTTCTATAAAAGACTTGTTATGAGGAACATCACTGTGTGTGTTTCCTTTGTGATTTTCTGAACCGAACACCACATATAGATTCACAACCAACCTACTAAAACCAGTGCTAACTTTCTGAAGTCAGAGAGGAAGAGGTTCAGCCTTTTGCAACTCTTTGATCGGATTCACATATTTATGTGCCTCACTGGATTGGTCATCACTTGATCATCACCGGATAACTCAGTATGGAATTGCCATCTGTAGTGTTATCTCTTTGATGGCTCATTCACTCGTGAAATAATAATAATAATAATAATAATAATAATAATAATAATAATAATAATTTATTTATACCCTGCCCATCTGGCTGGGTTTCCCCAACCACTCTGGGCGGCTTCCAACAGAATATTAAAAAACAATAGTCTATTAAACAATAAAAGCTTCCCTAAACAGGGCTGCCTTCAGATGTCTTCTAAAAGTCTGGTAGTTGTTGTTCTCTTTGACATCTGGTGGGAGGGCATTCCACAGGGCGGGTGCCACTACTGAGAAGGCCCTCTGCCTGGTTCTCTGTAACTTGGCTTCTCGCAGTGAGGGAACCACCAGAAGGCCCTCGGCGCTGGACCTCAGTGTCCGGGCAGAACGATGGGGGTGGCGATGCTCCTTCTGATATACTGGACAAGGCCGTTTAGGGCTTTAAAGGTCATCACCAACACTTTGAATTGTGCTCGGAAACGTACTGGGAGCCAGTGTATGTCTTTCAAGACCGGTGTTATGTGGTCATAGGGATGGGGGATAAATTCAATTCAGTTCACATTTAAAGATGAAGCTACCTAATTTGCACTTTGTGAAACTCACAGTTCTCTGGATTTTGCAACACAGTTCTCCAACCAAGTAATGTGTACAAAAATGCATACACTGGGGTAAAGTGTGCAAAAAAAAGAATTCACATACAGGTGGAAATGTGCATGTTTGTCCAAACTGCATACAAAAACATGCTTATTAGGAGAAATTTGTGTGACTGCAGGATACATCAGGCTTCTCCACAACTGAGCAAAATGTGGGTTCACACCTGCCTGTCTCCCCATTGATGTAGAAGTATCCATATGACTTTCTCTTCATCCCATTGTTTCCTCCTTTAAATGTGGGGTTTCTTTTTTTTTTTTAATAATAATATTTATTGAACATTTTCAAATATAACAGAAAAAAGAAAAGAAATAAAACATCCATTTTATAACCTTATTTTCATTAGCATCTTGCCAGGACTTCCCCACCCCACCCCCTCTTGTATTCCAATTCCTTCAAATAGATTCAGCAAGTTCTTACCCCAAATTTTAAACTTATTATAGTTAACCCAATGTTAAGAATGTTTTTCCATCCCCTAAAATCGACCCCGCTCCCTTCCACGAGTTCCCCTCTTTAATATGCAGAACAGATTAAAATAAAAGAAAATAGAACAAAAAATAAAATATAATTTAACCCCCTTTGGATTCCAAGTTTCCCTCCCCCCTTTCCCGGTTGCGTTCCCCAATGTCCATCAATGCCTGTTGTCATCCTGGAGATCCCACATCTAGGCCGAAATCCTTCACAAGTCCACTTTGCCGTCTTTTTAATAGTCTTTGCTGTCTTTTTAATCATCTTTAGTTTCAAGCGTCCAATCTTGGAAAAGCTCTATCTCAAAAAGGTCCATTTTTTCCATCCAGATCTCTGTATTTAAGAGTAAAAACTCCAATTTTGTTTCTTTAGACCTTTCAAATCTGGATGTCCCAAATGTTCCCACTTCCAGCTTTGTCCAATTCTTGTTGTTCATGTTGTTCTTATTATTCTCTCTCCTCACTTTCCTCTAGTTTCTTTTCCTGCTCTCCTGCAAAAATGTTCCAATTCCAAAAGCTTCTAAATCCCCTACAGAGGCTTTGTTATTCAGGAACAAAACTTTACGTCAAGTCCCTTCCATTCTTCAATAGATAAATCTATTGTCTCCTTTAGTGTAGAGACCTCTGTAGACAAAATAGTGTTCCATTTCTGCAGTTTCCCAGGAGATAAAAAGTCCAATTCAAATTCCATGCCAGCAATACTTGTAGTGTCCCACAGCCATCTAGAGGGATTATAGTAACTCAGTTTCCTTCCAGATCGCACCCAACAGTCAAAGTAACTTGTTATTCCTTGTTTTAAACAATTTATATCTAATTTGTAACAAATTAGATATAACCGGCAAAGTCCTCATAACAAAGTTCTCTTTTTATTCTTCAGCTTTGACAGCTCCTTTGACAGCTGTCAAAGCCTCTGTTTCTCCTCTCCCAGCGCTCTCGTGGATCGCTCCCGGTTCCCGGGGGGGGGGGTTTGCATTTTAGCTCACGTTCTACTTTTCTCCTCCAGCCCAGTCTTATAATTTTCCATCGTGAAATTAGTGACTTTATCAAAACAAGGTAGCACTCAATCTTAGTTGTTAAATCCTTTGCTTTAAATCCTCTACGACAGGGGGGAGACTGACTTCCTTTTTGCACCTCCCCCGCTCGCTCCGAATTTAATTTTTTTTCCCTTTTTAAGTCCAGTTTCCAATTACTCACGGGTTGTTCTTTTTAATCCGAATTTTCAATGGAAGAAGTCAGCGCTCTCCGCCAAATGGCATGCGGCTTCGCTCGGTAGGGGAAGCGGAGGACTCATAGCACCACACACACCCCCGGCACCCGCTCCGTAGCCTTTAAAAAGGCTCCTTCGCGGGTCGGGGGGCGCAAACGGTGCCCGCCGAGTCACCATGCCCATGGGTTTTAGCGCCCATGGTTTTTGAGGGTCCCCGCGATGCCGACGCGGTAGAACCCAGCCCCTGCCGAGCAGGCTCCCTCCAGAGCTCGGAGGGAGTCCGCCATTCGGCGATGGCGCCAACCCGGAAGTCCTCTAAATGTGGGGTTTCTCCATTCTTGCAGAGTCCAGAATCCAGAGTTGCAGAATCAAAAACCAACAACCCTACATATAAAGGTGGAGAAATCTGGGACAGCAATGGAGCAAGACCCACATTTTTCTCCAGTTTGATCAAGGCCATCTCCTTCCTGAAGCCTTTCTCCTTAAGGCCTACAGTTTGAGGACAACCTGTGGAAATTTGCTGGTGAGGGAGACTCCCCATGCAACTGCCCTGCTGTTTCTTATTCTAACTATGTCAGAATATATGTCCTGGTGTTAAAAACGCTCAACAACTTTGGTAGGCCCTCAAGCATGTTCATTCATCAAATCTGGCCCTCTTTCAAAAAAAGTTTGGGCACCCTTGAACTATGTCATCTTCAGGGTTGATTCCTCATACTGAAAAAGACAGCATGGTTAACTGGCACAAATTAACACATGGTCATCCCCACACACATAGTTTTCTTCTTTAGCGGCCTTCATGAATTGTTGGCTGAACTCTCCCTATTATCGAAGTACTACTTAATATACCCATTTTCCACAGACCCAGAGGCTCTGGGAGAAGGGAGATGAACCAGTCATACAACACTCTCCAGTTTAGCTGCTCTATCTCACTGGGCGGCCAGAAGGAGCAATGGGGTACAAAGGATTGGTTTCCCCAAAGTGCACCATGGTTGTGTATGGCGCATGCCATTCAACCCGGGACAGCACTTGGTAATCCCAGACTGCACACATAGCCATATGTTTGTGTGTGTGTTCAGATCCTGATAACTCTTTTTTAAAAAATTACCTGCCAAACCAAAATTACTATACTATATAAAATTACTATACTATATACTATATACTATACTATATAAAATTACTATAACAAACAACAACATCGTTTTGAAGTTCAGGGTAGAGGGACAAACATTTGACGGGGGAAAGCCGGAATGTGAATTCACCTCTCAGGAATGGGGTAGGGTTGCCATATTTCAAAAAGTGAAAATCTCCTCCCAAAATGAAGCTTTTACGCTATTTGTAATGGAAATTTGCCCCCAAAAATCAACACTTCCAATATGGTCTGCCATACACCCAGGTTTTCCCGCACATTTAAACCGATTTCCGAAAATGCCACCCGGACGCCATTTTTGATGGACGAATCCCGGCTATGTCCAGGAGATACCGATTGTATGGCAGCCCTAGAATAGGGTGGATCCAATTCAGATCTAGTAAAGCTACATAACCAGATTCAAATTGGGGTTCTCACTCTGCTTCCAACGTCTCAGGGAGGGGTGTGTGTTAAAAATCATTACCTTAAAGAGGCAGGTAAGAGGGAGGAGGAGAAGAGGAGGAGGAGGAGGAGTAGGAGGAGTAGTAGTTTGGATTTGATATCCCGCTTTATCGCTTTATCACTACCCAAAGGAGTCTCAAAGCGGCTAACAATCTCCTTTCCCTTCCTCCCCCACAACAAACACTCTGTGAGGTGAGTGAGGCTGAGAGACTTCAGAGAAGTGTGACTAGCCCAAGGTCACCCAGCAGCTGCATGTGAAGGAGTGGGGAAGCGAACCCGGTTCACCAGATTACGAGTCCACTGCTCTTAACCACTACACCACACTGGCTATCCTAAGGGGTCCTTTCTCGGCTGCAGATAACAAGCAGAACATAATTTGTAGCTAGACTGCATGGGAAAGGGAAGGGGGAAAGGGGAAGAGGAAACCCGTGGGCAAATCATGAATTTCAGGTGTTCCAACTGAGCACTAAAAATTCACCCACACCCACAAAGGATTTCATATGTTTGACCAAACAGCCAGGGTGTGTGTGTAGATGAAGACATTGCTCAGTCCCAGTCCAGCAATTCTTAAAATAATGGAAATGTGAGGCATAGGAGATGCTTACAGGGGACCATTTGAAGGTGGGCAACGGAGGCCCCACATCTCCTATATCCACTAGATCTACTTTGCAAATGCTCTCCCAGGACCCTGATCTCCCGGTTAGGTTCATTTCCAGGCAGATTTGGAGACTGACTCAGCTTCTTAGAAAAGAACCTGCGGGCAGAGGGAGAGAATAAGAAGGAAGAACAGTGCGGAAGGGAATTTGGTAACGTGAATTGTGTCTTTCCGCATTTCAGTAGGAAGGCGATGTCACAACACGAAGCACTGATGTGTAATCTTATCTCGTTTACAAGCAGCAATTATGACATCGCTCCATGTCAGTGGCTTACATTCTTTGCCAGTTTCCACTGTGGGATAAACATCAGTATGGAGCGCACACCTCCTCTTGAGGCTATGTGCTTTTCAACATGCCTCTTTGGTGACCTGAAACTAATGAAAAATTGCAAGAGCGGATACCTACCTTGAGAAGAGAAAAGCAGAGGAGGAGTCTTCATGGAAGAGAAGGCTATCAGTCGCTACAAGTCATGGTGGCTATGCTCTGCCTCTGTGGCTGGAGGCAATAATGCTTCTCAGCACCAGTTGCAAGGGAACACAGGGCTGTTGTGCTCATTTTCTGCTTGGTTTCCCACAAGCATCTGGTTGGCTGTTGTGAGAACAGGATGCTAGACTAGATGGACCATAGGCCTGATCTGGCAGGTTCTCCTTATGCTCTTATGGAAGAACCAGTGGAGAATGAAAGGTTGGCCAGGGCCAAGCCCAGAAACCCTAACAAAATATGATGACACTGTAGCAAGAGCTGCCATAGGATCAGGGAACACACACAAACACATATATTTCAGAGCACTTTTAGTCTGAAAATGTTCACGGGCAAACACAATGTTCTTATGCACTTAAAGGCCAGTATAATATGATATAATAAGACGTACATTTTGTAATGTTCTAGAGGGGCCTTTCCAACAAGAGGTCTGCAGGGTGGCAACATGGGAAGAGGCATTTTAAGCTGTGGCTTTCCATTTGTGGAATAGTCTCCCTGAGGAAGCTCACCTGGTGCCTTCATTACATATCTTTAGGCATCAGGCAAAAACGTTTCTCTTCAACCAGCCATTGGGCTGATTAACATTCTAGGTAAAGGTAAAGGGCCATTAGGTCCAGTCATGAACAACTCTGGGATTGCAGAGTTCATTTTGCTTTATTGGCCGAGGGAGCCAGTGTACAGATTCTGGGTCATGTGGCCAGTGGGGATTCAAACCGCCAACCTTCTGATCTGCAAGTCCTAGGCTCTGTGGTTTAATCCACAGTGCCACCTGCATCCCGATTAACATTCTACGGCACTTTAAATGTGTCTCTGGGAGGGGAGTAATTGCTTTGTTTTGTTACATATTTTGTGTTTGCATTTTGCATTTTTATGTTGTGAACAGCCCTGTGGTCTTCGGACGAAGGCCAGTATACAAATTTAATAAATAAAACAAAACAAAAGTCACACCAAAGTGACTTTCTCATTGCACCATCTTGATTCAAAATGGCGCTGGGAATCCAAAGGGTGAGGAAGTCTGCCACCCCAACCTCAGGACACCTTGTGCTGAGTTTGGCAATGATCTCTCAAGAGATGTCCAGAGCTATGGAGAACAAATGGAGAAACCAGTTCCCAAAATATGTTACTGCATATAAACAACAAGTCACATTCTGCTGATAAATTTGTGTTCTACTCCACGGGAACAGGATGGTGGTGAAGCAAGAAGCTTAAAACAGAGCACAGATGTTGCCTCGTGGTGATGAAAGTTGCAGCAAGGGAATTTAGTAACAGGCAGTTTTGCAGACGATGGTGAACCTCCTCATCCTTTTGAGGTTCTGAGAACTTCATCTCCTCCTAGTACCTATAGGGCCTTGAGGGGAGGCAGGGATGGGGAACGTATTGCCCACTAGAAGTTGTTGGATTACACCTCCGATCAGCCGCAGTCAGCATTGTCAATGGTCTGGTCTGATGGGAGTTGTAGTCTAACATCAAGTGGTAGGTCCTCTGCATGGGGAAGATGGAGAAATGCTATTGGGTGACAGAGAAAAGGCAGGACTACTCAACAGCTACTTTGCCTCTGTCTTCACCCAAAAGAAAAGTGATGCCCAACCTGGTGATAAAAGAATAAATGATGTAAGGAGGGAGCTGCAGCCCAAGATAGGAAAAGGGGTAGTAAGGGAACACCTAGCTACTTTAAATGAATTCAGATTTTCGAACTGGTGGCTTCAAGTTGCAAGAATGGAAATTCCAACTAAAAATTCGGATAAACTTTCTGACAATCAGAGCTATTTAACAGTGGAACAATCTCCCTTGGGAAGGTGGTGGACTCTTCTTCTTTGGAGGTTTTGAAGCAGAGGTTGGACAGCCATCTGTCATGGATGCTTGAGTTGAGATTCCTGCATTGCAGGGGGCTGGACAAGATGACCCTTGGGGTCCCTTCCAACTCTACAATTCTATGATTCTATGATCATTTGGAGGGTCTCAGGTTCCCCATCCCTGCTGTACAGGAACAGACAACCTCCTGCTGACAACAACTTGTTTTGGAATATATGAGTTTTGAAACATGTTTTGCAAACTTACTAAACAGAGGAAATGTCAGCAATTTGTGGTTGATGGAGGATTTCCAGAAGATTAGTACCAGCTCCTGGAGTGGGAGGTGAGCTGGAGAAAGGTCTTCTCCTCCAAGGGGCACACTGGGGACACCTAGTTAGCTTCTGTGGGATTAGACGGACTTCTGGTCTAATCCAACATGTCTCCTATGTAAAATTAGCTACCTTTGTCATATTCCTTCCCTCCCTCTTTTGGTCTCAGACCACATACAGCCTGGATGTGGAACAGCAGTCGGGGACCTTTTTCTTATGGTGCACAGGCACATTCTCAGGCGATAATCCTTTAAAGGACACATCATCATCATCATCATAATTTATTATTTATACCCCGCCCATCTGGCTGGGTTTCCCCAGCTACCCTGGGCGGCTTCCAACAAAACACTAAAATACAATAACCTATTAAAACATTTAAAGCTTCCCTAAACAGGGCTGCCTTCAGATGTCTTCTAAAAGTTTGGTAGTTATTTTTCTCTTTGACATCTGGTGGGAGGGAGTTCCACAGGGCGGGTGTCACTACCGAGAAGGCCTTCTGCCTGCTTCCCTGTTACTTGACTTCTCACAACGAGGGAACCACCAGAAGGCCCTCTGCACTGGACCTCAGTGTCCGGGCAGAACGATGGAGGTAGAGACGCTCCTTCAGGTATACTGGACTGAGGCTGTTTAAAGGTCAGCACCAACACTTTGAATTGTGCTCGGAAACGTACTGGGAGCCAGTGTAGGTCTTTCAAGACCGGTGTTATATGGTCTCGGCGGCTGCTCCCAGTCACCAGTCTAGCTGCCGCATTCTGGATTAGTTGCAGTTTCCGGGTCACCTTCAAAGGTAGCCCCACGGAGAGCGCATTGCAGTAGTCCAAGCGGGAGATAACCAGAGCATGCACCACTCTGGCGAGACAGTCCGCAGGCAGATAGGGTCTCAGCCTACGTACCAGATGGAGCTGGTAAACAGCTGCCCTGGACACAGAATTGACCTGTGCCTCCATGGACAGCTGTGAGTCCAAAAAGACTCCCAGACTGCACACCTAGTCCTTCAGGGGCACAGTTACCCCATTCAGGACCAGGGAGTCCTCCACACCTGCCCACCTCCTGTCCCCCAAAAACAGTACTTCTGTCTTGTCAGGATTCAACCTCAATCTGTCCATCCATCCTCCAACTGCCTCCAGACACATGCTGACAGTGGATATGGCGCACGCCTTCTCTCTCTCTCTCTCTCTCTCTCTCTCTCTCTCTCTTCTACCAGTCCCTTCCAACTGTTTTCCCTTTCCTTGCCACCTATAGGAAATTAAGCTGAACTGGGGCCCCAGGTTGACCACCTCTGGTGAACAGGATACATGGTAGGGCACAGGAACAAGCAATGGGTGAGGAAAAGCTGGGATGAAGACTCATTCTTGGGTGCTATGCTATTTTGTATGCCCTTCCATTGGCTGGCCTTGAATACAAGCTGCAGGTTTTCATTTGCATGTGTGAGAGAGTACATTGTTTCAGTAGTGAGTCTGCAGCAGAAATTCACCTTATTTTAGACACATATACTATCTTCTTTCCCATATCAGCTTCACCAGAAACCTGTTTTTTCCTGACTTGCTTCAGAAGACATTTGTGCAGAGCGCTGATCGGCCTGCCAATCTGTCAATCATGAAACCACTTAACATTCTCACAGTGAGTCTGTATGCAATGCTGATTGTCTGACCTTTGTATCAATCATGAGATCTGTACTCAAAGTAGATCTTTAAGGTGGGGGGGGGAGACATTTGCATTTATGGCAACGTCTAGTCTCAGCTTCAAGACAAAGAGGCTTACTTCCTTGGTCGTTTTGTGGTTTTATTTTATGACTTTGATTTAAATTGTACTTGTTTTAATTGTGACATTTGGGGGGGGCATTTCACGATGATGACGTAGGAACAGGAGGAGGACAAAGTGTGCTTAGATTGCTTATGGGTTAAAACAGCCACTCTAGAGTTGCAAAAACATTTCCTGTTTTACATCTTCATCCCAAGCATACCTTCTTGTTAGCAAGTGTCACAAAAGTTGGACACAGTTCTTTCATTGCAAATATGCTTGTCAATATGGTGTCAGGCTGCTAAAGAAGCTTATCAGCAAGTCGGTTGTTGTGTGTGTGTGTGTGTGTGTGTGTGTGTTGGGGGTTTTTGGGGGGTGGGGGAGTTTGCAGAATATCATTTATTAGCTGCAACAAAGGGTTACAAAATCAGGCTTTTTGAGTTTACTTGCATTGTGACACCCTCTAGTGAGCCTTATGTTTTCTGTTGCTAATCAGAGCAAGATAAACTGTGAGTCAGTCCACAGCTGGCTTTATGAAACCTAAAGCAGAAAGGAGCCTGAAAGTCAGAATTACTGCAGGAGCAGAATATGCCACCGACCTGTCTCACAAAGCAAGACCACCCAGCTTTAAGATGACGAGTCTCTTGCTTGTCCTACTGTCGGTCACGTTTTCGTACGGATTGCCCATTTTTTCAGGGAAGCAAAGTGAAGAACAAAAAAGACAGCTTGCACAGGTAACAAACGTGATCAGCCCCTGAGAAACTCTAAGGTCATTGCTAGTGCATGCCTTTCTGATTCTAATTCCAGGGCCCTTCCTGCAGCGGCAAGGCTTGAGCCTAAGGATACTTCTGGCAGGTCTTTGGGGGAAGGGGCTAAGACTTGCGTGGCCGATCAGGAACGGCAGTTCTTCTGAGGTAGCGTGGTGTCTAAGAAACGGAGCTGCGAATAAGGAGGTCGCTGCTTCAAACCTCACCTTTGTGATGAAGATGATCTGCAGCAAGCCACTATCACCCAATCTCACTCCCTACATCTGCAATATGACAATTATACTGGATTAATTTGTTGCAGAGTTGTTGTAAGAGATTGTACTGGAAGCACTGTGAGTCCCTGAAAGTGCTCAGCATTGTAATCTGTTGATGTTGATTTGAAGAAATTATTGAAGGACTTTCTTTACTTGCGCCTAAGTGCTGAAAGGTGATGTGTGGGCTGGTTCAAATTCACCTGAGCCTCTTTAGCTAAATATCTTAAGATAATATAATTAGAATTACTTGCAAGCACCAAGTAGGCCTAGGGTTTGAAAATGTGATGTGTCAAATATTGTGTTAAAGTTAAAAATGAAAAGAAAGTAAGGTGTTAATTGACCGAGTAAATTTTATGGGGAAATAGTTTGGGAAAACTGTTACAATGATTTATATGAAAACTCAGACGGGGGGTTCGAGGAAGTCACCTAACAATGTTAACAAAAGTGGAATTATCGGGTTAAATGTTCGTTGGTTTGTTGGTTTGTTTTATTTTCTTTTTTCTATCTGTTATAAATTTGGAAAATTAATTTTAAAAAATGGAAAAAACCAACAAATGTCAACTGAGCCTCGTGATCTCGGTAGATCATAGAATCATTAAGTTGGAAGGGACCACAAGGATCAACTAATCCAACCTCCTGCAATGAAGGAATTTTTTGCTCGATGTGGGGTTCAAACCCGCAACGCTGAAATTAAGAGTCCCATGCTCTACTGACTGAGCTATCCAGCCGATGATCAGTCCACTGTAATCTCCATCCTTCTTTTGCGCTAGATGATCATCTATACTACAACCACTTCTAAGCAGAGCCATTATTTTCACCCTCTCTCCTTTCCTCATTCTTTCCCTTCTTTTTCTTTGTGCTTTTTGTTCGGGGACGATGAGGGCTAGATTCAAGTCTTTCAGATTTTCTCAATGTTGCACCTAGATTAAATGATTGGGGGGGGGAGGAATGCCTAAATAAAATACAACTGGGGGGATTATTCTTGCGGGACCCTTTCTGGTATTATTGCCTACCTTGAGACTTTGGAGATAGAAAAGGTTAAAAATGAAATAATTACTGTATAATAAAGTCCCCCTTTTTGGCAATCTTGCTCACTCACCTGCAAATAATTCCTAGTCACCTATAGTGACCAGGCAGGTGATTGATTGACTGAATAAATGACTGATGTGAGCCATTAACCACCTTGCTGGTGGCTTCTGTCACCCACCCTTTGTGATCATGGAAAGACAGACTCCCAACCGTTTAGGCTATAACCCATTTTTGTACCCATTTGCAAGGCTGGTATAATAGACCAAAAACCAAACTTTTTTACATGATTTTTATTGTAGAATTTTATGTACCGTTCCTGTAAACCACTTTGATTTTTTTAAAAAAATAAATGAAATAAAATGTATAAATATGTTTATAAATAATAAATGTATCCTAAACAACCATGCGGTTATTGTTGATTTTATGCTGTATTTTTTTCTTAACATTAGCAGTACAGAAATTTTTTCCAGTTAAATAAATTATAGACACTCATGGTTAATAATAATAATAATGATGATGATGATGATGATGTAAAATCAGCAGAGGTGATCAAATAATAGCTAGAGAGGATTTATTTATTTATTTAATATTCCTAAGAAATTGTTATTTTTTCCTTGGAAAATGCAAAACTCTTCATATTCTAATGCAGAAATCACAACAGGTGGTGGTGGTTGTTTTTAGAAGGCCCCTTCCCAATCCTGTAGCAAATTTACTATTATCTCTTTTTATCAGGAATATCTAAATCAGTTTTATGAGCAGGAAAATGAACCACAACAACGAGGCTGGAAAAGCAATAAATCTTCCTTTGTGGAGAAAATCCAACAAATGCAAGAATTTTTTGGACTGAACGTAACTGGAATGATAGACACTGACACCATGAAAGTGATGGAGCAACCCAGATGTGGCGTACCTGATATTGGACAGTACGTCCT
Organism: Podarcis erhardii; assembly: GCF_964252035.2. Lineage (NCBI taxonomy): Eukaryota > Metazoa > Chordata > Lepidosauria > Squamata > Lacertidae > Podarcis > Podarcis erhardii. The sequence goes on along the minus strand of NC_138508.1, from coordinate 21,192,972 downwards.
GGCCCTTCCTGGGTGGGAGAAAACCAAGCTTACATACAGGTAACAAACAATGTTGGGTGGCAGTTGGGATGAATCACGGGAGGCGTGGGAGATTCCTTATTCCAAATGGTAACATGCACACCTAGGGTGGATCAAGACCAGGAATCCCCAAACTTGGCCCTCCAGCTGTCTTGGGACTACAACTCCCATCATCCCTAGCTAACAGGACCAGTGGTCAGGGATGATGGGAATTGTAGTCCCAAAATATCCGGAGGGCCGAGTTTGGGGGTGGCTGATCCAGACACTTCAAAAAAACATGATTCAGTTAAACACGTTGTAAACTTCATACAGGGTAATCCCATTGGCGAAAGACGGGACTCCACAGTGCCATCTGGTGCTGTGCTTTATCTTTATGAATGTAGTTGAGTCCAGAGTAAAGAACAATAGCCAAAGGAACATGGGGAGTTGACTTATACTGAGTCAGACCACCAACCCATCTAGTTCAAAATCATCCACACTGGCTGGCAGTGGCTTTCCTGGTTTCCAGGGCCGCATCTACACTTGTGGTTTAGAACGTTAAAAATGTGTTATTAAAATGGGACACCAGAGGGTGTTTCAGAGCAGCAAGCCACCAGCAAAGGGAAACTGCATTAAACGTTATAAGAATGCTGTATCTACAGTTCTATATGGAGATGTTGGGGATTGAACCTGTGAATTTTGTATGCAAGGCAAATGCTCAACCACTGAGCCACAGCCCTTACCCAGCCTGTGTATTTAAGATGCCCTTCAGTGCCCTACTTAAACTGCTTTGGAATGGTGTAGTGGTTAAGAGCGGTAGTCTCGTAATCTGGGGAACCGGGTTCGTGTCTCCGCTCCTCCACATGCAGCTGCTGGGTGACCTTGGGCCAGTCACACTTCTTTGAAGTCTCTCAGCCCCACTCACCTCACAGAGTGTTTGTTGTGGGGGGGGGAGGAGAATGTTAGCCGCTTTGAGACTCCTGAAGGGGAGTGAAAGGTGGGATATCAAATCCAAACTCTTCTTCTTCTTCTTCTTCTTAGACTTGCTTTCCATGACTATTGCTTCCATAGTGGAATCAACCCAGGAGAAGGGCTCGGTTTCAGTGGATTTTGACATGCTAACCTGGTCTTGTGAATACACCTACGTAAATTAATTAACTATCTGTTCCTATGCATGTTTTCTTAGAAGTAACTTCTGCTGAATTCGATGAGTTTTACGCTCCAGTAAGTGTGTTTACGAAGCAGGGCTGGCCCAAGACATATTGGCATCTGAGACAAACTATAAAAGGGCTCCCCTTCCTCCCCACCAGGGAAGAAGGGGTGAGTGGAGATCTACATTGGCAACAATGATGGAATGAAGATCTATATTGATATCTGCTGCCCTGTGGTCGCCTGACTTTGCCTCCTGGTGGGCCAGCCCTGCTACAAAGCTAAAATCCTAAGCACACAACTGCTTGGGTAGCCTAGGGCTTGCTGATTGGAAGGTCAGCGGTTCGAATCCCACCCATTGCTCGGACCCAACTCCTGCCAACCTAGCAGTTCAAAAGCATGTCAAAGTGCAAGTAGATAATTAGGTATCACTCCGGTGGGAAGGTAAATGGCGTTTCCATGCGCTGCTCTGGTTTTGCCAGTAGCGGCTTAGTCATGCTGGCTACATGACCCAGAAATACTGTCTGCGGACAAACGTCGGCTCCCTCGGCCAGTAATGCAAGATGAGCGCCGCAACCCCAGAGTCGTTCGCAACTCGACTTAACTGTCAGGGGTCCTTTACCTTTTTTTAAAAAAAATGCATAAGATTGATTAGTAAGACTGCAATAATTAAACACATTTACTTGTGTATGTGGACTTTCATCTGATTAAAAATGCATAGGAACAGACAGTTAATCCTGCTGGCTGTATCAGGACGTAGTCAACAGAAAGCTGGAACATGTACAAAACCAGTTAATTGCAACAAAATGTCGGGGTGTGTGTGATGGAGACCAGCTTAAATTCATCACATTTGATTCAACAACAACAACATCAAGTCATGTGAATTGGGCCCATATTCTGGAACTGATCAAAAGTGAAATCTGGCAGAAATCAAAAGCTGCTTGGCAACTTCTCCAGCCCATCTCTGAACTTAAATAAAATCTTCAGTTCTTAAAAGCTCATAGTGGATTGTGACATAAACGATAAAGATGAGGGTGAAACCATTTCTTGCATTTTACTCCTTTAGGATTGTGAATTACACCCCTGATATGAAACAAGCTGAGGTGGACACATCTATCCAAAAGGCGTTTGAAATTTGGAGTACAGTGACTCCTCTGACTTTCAGCAGGGTTTACGAAGAGACAGCAGACTTCTATATTGTGTTTGTAACTGGAGGTAGTATATGAGATTCATTGAACTCTTTCCATTGCTATGGCAGTACATGAATAATGACTCCTCCCTATGCTTTCAATCAGCACATGGCAACTGTCCTCGGCGTTTTGACGGTCCTCTGGGAGTCCTCGGTCATGCATTCCCCCCCAGTGACCCCTTCCGTGGAAACGTCCACTTAGATGACGACGAAAATTGGACTGCCAGCTTAGTCCGTAAGTTGAACAAGGGTGCTTGCAGAAATGATGGCTCCACGTAGGGTTGATTGGGGTGAGGTGGGGAACCTCAGGTCTAGAGGCCCAGTGTAGCCTTCCATGCCTCTCTCTCTGTACCACAGGGCTCTTTCTTCAATCCTTGAGAGAAAACATAAAGTGAAACTTAAATAAGAAAAAAGGAGATTTTGTTGGGCAGCCAAGCACAGCCTTCAAATAGGAACCTTTAGAATTTTCATTCCCTCCTTAGTTCAGGTTAAAGGTTATAAAAGGTAAAGGTAAAGGGACCCCTGACCATTAGATCCAGTCGTGACCGACTCTGGGGTTGTGGCGCTCATCTCACTTTATTGGCTGAGGGAGCCGGCGTACAGCTTCCGGGTCATGTGGCCAGCATGACTAAGCCGCTTCTGGCGAACCAGAGCAGCGCACGGAAAGGCCGTTTCCCTTCCCGCCGGAGCAGTACCTATTTATCTACTTGCAGTTTGAGGTGCTTTCGAACTGCTAGGTTGGCAGGAGCAGGGACCGAGCAATGGGAGCTCACCCCGTCGCGGGGATTCGAACCACCGACCTTCTGATCAGCATGTCCTAGGCTCTGTGGTTTAACCCACAGTGCCACCCGTGTCCCTGTTAAAGGTTATACTGAAATGCAAATCCATAGCAAATTATGGTATGCATTATAAATACATTTTAAATATTTGCTATATTTTCCATCTTCATCCAACCAATCGCGGACACACTTACTTGAGAGTAAGACCCATGGAATTCAGGCAGAACACACGTCAGGCTGCACATGTAACTTGTCTTTGCACACTTGTTTCATCATTTAGAATTCAACCTGATGCTTGTTGCTACTCATGAGATTGGCCACGCCCTCGGCCTTGCACATTCTGGTGACCCAAGAGCACTGATGTTCCCCAATTACAAACTCATGGAGCCCATCGATTTCCCACTCACCCAAGATGATATTGATGGCATTCAGGCCATATATGGTAAGACAAGAGAAGAAGTCCAAAACATAACCAAGAATCCTAAGTTGTGTGTACAAATGTTTTTTCTCCAGTGAGTTGAAAAGGACAGTTGTGTGTGTTTGTGTTTGTGTGTGTGTGTATTTGTATGTATGTGCTTGTGTGTTGGTGTACACACAAACACACAAACAGAGGGTAGGGCATATGGGTACACTTGCCCAGGTCTTGGAAGAAGAAGAAGAATTTGGATTTGATATCCCGCTTTATCACTACCCAAAGGAGTCTCAAAGCGGCTAACATTCTCCGTTCCCTTCCTCCCCCACAACAAACACTCTGTGAGGTGATGAGGCTGAGAGACTTCAGAGAAGTGTGACTAGCCCAAGGTCACCCAGCAGCTGCATGTGGAGGAGCAGGGAAGCGAACCCAGTTCACCAGATTACGGGTCTACCGCTCTTAACCACTACACCACGCTGGGTCCCTGCTTTAGCTCTTGGAGGGCTAAACAATCCAGGGCACCCTCCCAGGGGCCTGCCGGATTTACGCTCTCATGTCAAGAACAAGACTCCCACCCTGGGCCTCATATAAGCTCTGCACAGCCTGCTTCCACTATTGGAAGAAAACTTGTGGGTTAAGGTGGATGGCTTCTGCGGTCACTGTAGCAGCACTGTTTGAGCCAAATGGTCAGGGGCAGACTCCAATCTTTCAAATTTTAGTGGCACCCTCTGCAAGGCCAGAATCCAGTGCCCCCACCCTCCCATTCTTCTCAATTCACTATGCCATGGTTGTGGTGTCCTGTGGCACCCCCTAGGCTCTGAGCCCAGTGTGGCAGAAACGCCCTAAATCTGCCTCTGCAAATGGTGAAATTCCAACATGTGAGGCTGAGTCACATGGCCACATGCACACTGTAACTTTAAAGCACAGTTTGAACAGTCTCCGTCGGAAGGTTGTAGACTCTCCTTACGTGGAGGTTTTTAAGCAGAGGTTGGATGGTCATCTGTCATGGATGCTTTAGCTGAGATTTCTGCATCGCAGGGGGTTGGGCCCTTGGGGTCCCTTCCCTCTCTATGGTTCTATGAAGCACATTCTTTCCCTCAGAGAATTCTGGGTGCGGCAGTTTGTTAAGGGTTACTGGGAATCACAACTCTCTGAGGTATAAACTACAGAGCCCAGAATTCTTTGAGCTAGAAAATGTGCTCTAAAGTATGTGCGTAGCCTATGAATTATTTGAAGAGCAACTGTAATCAACAAATTACGCTCGTAGGACCACAAGAAGTTTTGTAAGGAGAAATATACGAAGTGTTACAAAGTAGAAAAAGATAGAGATATTGGTTACGAGTTTGAAATGTAATAGGGAAGATGAGAAACGCATATTAAGAGATTAGATTGGAAAATTTTCAGACAGGATTGATGGAAGTCAAAAATTTGAATAAGATGTAAAAGTATGTTTAAATGCGGTTGAAAATGATATGTTAAAAAAACTAATAAAAAATTATATATATATAAAAATAAAGTATGCGCATAGCCACAATCCATCTGAGAGGAGGAGCTGCTGGTGGTCCAGCATGTGAGCTAGAAACATAAAGGTAAAGGTAAAGGGACCCCTGACCATTAGGTCCAGTCGTGGGCGACTGGGGTTGCGGTGCTTATCTTGCTTTATTGGCCAAGGGAGCCGGCCTACAGCTTCTGGGTCATGTGGCCAGCATGACTAAGCCACTTCTGGCGAACCAGAGCAGCGCACGGAAGCACCATTTACCTTCCCGCCAGAGTGGTACCTATTTATCTACTTGCACTTTGAGGTGCTTTCGAACTGCTAGGTTGGCAGGAGCAGGGACCGAGCAATGGGAGCTCACCCCGTTGCGGGGATTCGAACCGCTGACTTTCTGATCAGCAAGTACTAGGCTCTGTGGTTTAACCCATAGCGCCACCCTCATCCCATAGAAACACCTTGTGCAAAACCTCAAATTCTGTTAGTCACGATGCTGCAACTGTCCAGCCTCCTGCACTTATTTGCCTGCTTGAGAGGTGACAAGATAAGCCCAAGTTCAAATCCCCATGACGAAGCTCCCTGGAGAGCCTCAGGCCAGGTACAATCTCTCAGCATAACCTACTTCGCAAGATTGTTGTGCAGATAAAATGAAGGAGGACCACATCTATCACCTTGAATTTAGGGGAGGAGAGGTAAATATTGTCGGCAAGAGGTTGAAATGCTCCTTATTTTTAGGACCATCGCGAAATCCACCCAAAAAGCCAGTGAAGCCATCAATCCCTAAGGCCTGTGATCCAAAAATGACTTTTGATGCCGTCACTACGATGAGAAGAGAAATCATTTTCCTACGGGGCAAGTAAGTACAAACACCCTTAGTATCAGTTTAAAAACTGAAGTTTGCATTTGCCCCGCGGCCTGAATATGCAGACAAGTGTATGGATGAACAGCTGTAGAGATTCTTCTAATTAATTAAAATCATCATTATAGAAATGCATGTAATTATGTTGAATGGAGTATGTGCGTATGAAGAAAATGCACTTATAAATGACACACACACACCTGGAAGATGTAACCCAGCAGGAACCTTGTCCATGAGGGATGAGCTGGTAGTCTCACTGCAACTATGTCCCCAAGTACTTTACCTTTCCCTTTAGGAATAAATTGTATCCATTCATTCATTCATTCATTCATTCATAAGAGCTGAGTGGGGACTAGACCCCCTCCTTGCCCTTGATGACACTAGAGCATGGACTTGGGATAGGAAGTTGACAGCTAATCTTGATAGCTACTTAGCATTCACAGAATGCATTTTTGGTGTCTCAAAGGCTTCTTGTGGTAGCTGGACTTGCTGAAATAGTTGATAATTCCATGTCCCCCACTCAACCTCAAAGGACCAGATTCAAAGCGCTGGCACACATTCTAGAATGGACTGCAGGAAAAGGTGCAATAATGCAACACTCCATTGCTAAGCGGGATCCTTAAAAGACCACTCTAGGAGCCAGCCAGATGGGCTGCAGAAACACCAAACATCTGTGTTGTCCTCTTCACTAAGAATTATTTTATTATTATTATTATTATTATTATTATTATTATTATTATTTACAATCAGGTAGGTAGCAGTGTTGGTCCGACACAGTCGAAATAAAAAATTAAAAAATAGTCCAGTAGCACCTTAAAGACCAACTAAGTTTGTTCTAGGTATAAGCATGCACACGAAAGCTTATACCTAGAACAAACTTGGCTGGTCTCTAAGGTGCTACTGGACTATTTTTTAATTTATTATTTACAAGACAAACACAAAATAATCCTATTCATTTCAGGCACCTCTGGAGAGTGTATCCCAGTCATTCAGAAGTTGATTTTGAATCGATTTCTACCTTTTGGCCTTCTTTACCATCTAACATCCAAGCTGCTTATGAAAATATGAAAGATCAGCTCCTCTTTTTTAAAGGTAAGCCACCCTGAAATTATCCTTATTTGTCTTGTTGAAAGTAGATTAGATTAGATTAGATTAGATTAGATTAGATTAGATTAGATTAGATAAATTTATTGTCATTGTCCGTATATACACAGTATACACAACAACGAAAATCAAACACCCAAGACCGGATTCACATACACATTTGCACGTATCTCCAACACTCTCATCCTATTCAGACATAATCTATTAAAACATACATAATCCAGAATATAGTTTCTGCAACTGGTACTCAGAAGCCTCCAAGGTGTTGGCCACTGTTTCCCACAATGGCCAGTCAGATGCCTATGGGAGATCTGCGCCAACAGGGTGCAGGGCATGTGGGCAATATCCCTTTCCTTACGTGTGATGCCCAATTGGGCACATGCTGCCCTTGAACTTGGGAGGGGTATACAGCCATTGACTGGGAGAACTATTCTACTCTGGAGTAGCGGTAAGGACTGTAGCTAAGCAGCAAAGCATCTGTTTAGTGTGCAGAAGATTCCAGCTTCAACCTCCATCATCTCCAGGTTGAGTTGGGAAAGGATTTTCTGTCATAATTTCCACTCAGCCAAGCTGATAAAGCTCATCTTCTGGTCGAGTCCTTCAGAATCGCCCTCCGACGAAGAATTAACGACCTGAGCCTTTGATAAGGCCTCAGGCACGTTCCCCCATTCAGCAGAGTTTCCAAAGCAGCAGAAGTGATGAGGTTTATGGCTACATCGCTATGCTTTATTTCTTACTACGCAGACAGCAAAGAAATATACATCCTCTCTCTATGAAAGCAGAGAGCAACTGAACAAAGGAACAAAGGAGCAAAGGAAACAGGAAACCACTAACGTCACATCCGTCTCCCTTCTCCCGTGAGACTTCCAATAGCCTGGACTGTCTCTGGAATGTAAACAGAGCCTTGTGACTCTAAGCAGCTGCTCAGTGGCAAACAGAAACTAACATTTTCTGCCTGAAACCTAGAGAGTTAGGCCAGTCTCTCTTATTTTCACAATAGCTGGACTAGCTAATCAAGGAGAAAAGCAAGAGATGGAGGTTTTATTCTCCTATGCCCCCTCTGTCCATCTTATTAGCAATGTGATTGGTAGGACTCGGGGGGGGGAGTTCTCCTGAGGTCTCCTGCTCTTTTTTGGGAGGTGACAAGCAGGGACTTTGCTAGGTAGGTGAGAAAAGGACTGTGAGCTTTGCATATGCTCATTTTAATGCATCATTGGCAAATTGAGATGGCAAGTGGCTGAGGTCTCCCTAGTGTGTGCCCAACACTCAATATATAAAGACCCAGACCCAGCACAAAACATCTGAGGTTGGGAGAGGAAGTACCTATCTGGCAAGCTGGGAAGGGGGAGCTGGGAATCTCTCTACAGGCTGGATTTTGATCCAAGCTGGAGAAGAATTCTGGCCCTTGTAAATCTCCCATGTATGTTCTCCAGGCCATGTTCAGGAGAACTTTGCTTTTTCCTCAGCAGACCAACTCGTGCATACGACATCCCCAGGAAAAAGAGATAGAATAAGCCTTGCTCTCTAGAAGATGTAAACCTTCTGGAACTGATTTACACTGTTTTGCAATGAGGCCATTGGCATCTATGTGAGCTTTGTTAAATGAAACCAGAAACTCTTTCACACGACATTTTCCACCTGTTCGAACAGATAATCACTTCTGGGTCTTTAGCGGATTACAGATGCAGCCTGGCTACCCCCAAACCATTGACCATTTGGGCTTCCCACAACATATTAAGAAAATTGATGCAGCTGCTTTGGATAAAAATACTGGGAAAACCTATTTCTTCGTTGGTAACAAGTACTGGAGGTAAGATCTCTGGGGAATGTATTTTGCAACAGAGCATGGACAGATGTTGCATTGGGCTATCACAGGGAATGTTCTCCAAAGTCCTAATAGAGGGTAGTTCAGAATATATCAGTGACCTCACCATGTTTTCTGTGCTTGTGCTAAGAAGGATTTTAGGAAAGGGGAGTGGGGGGGAAATAGCGGCCAAAACAGAATTGATAAAAACGCTATATCTTTACATACTATATGCCTTTTGTTCAAATTTTTTAGGATGATGTGCTGAACTCACCTTGGTCAGGTTCCCTGCCTGATGTGAACGAACTCATTTTATCAAATTGTCTTCTTCAGATATGATGAAAACAATCAATCCATGGACAAGGGCTACCCAAGAAAAATAAGAGAAGATTTTCCTGCAATTGGCCAGAAGGTTGACGCTGCCTTTCAGCACAATGGTAAGGGGACTTTTCTGCATAACTTAACACGGGTTTGTGCATAGAATCATGGAGCTGGTTGATTTCATAGGGAGAGAGAGACCTGGCTGCTTCTCTGTAGTGACATTCACGTCATCAGTAAAAAACTAATGATACCAGGTTTGCTGATTCTGACAATTTGGTGGCATCAAAGCCCATCAGCCTTGAATGTTTTCAGACACCTTCATGGGATAATTGCATTGCAAACATCACCACACAGTGGAGAGGAAACTTGATTTGCTAAATCCATCAACCTTCTCCAGCACTGGGAAATTCTGAAGACAAACAAAGGCTGGATCTAGACACATCAGAAAAGTGTTTCAGGAAAATGCATTGTAAACTTTATTATGGGAAATCACGTTGGTGAAAGCCGGGACTCCACAGCGCCATCTGGTGTCCCAGTGTTATAACGCATATAAAGTGCTTTTTCTTTACTAATGTAGCTGAGTCCACAGTTACAGCCACAGGAGCAATTTGCAAGGAGTTTAAAATTCTATTTTCTTGCATTTTAAACCCCACCTTTCTTCTGTCATGGTCCCCAAAAGTGTCTTGGAACATTGCCTCTGCTGTCTTGACACCAACCCTCCTTAATATAAATCTGCTATAATAATACAATCTCCTTTTGGTTCTAGGATCCTTCTATTTGTTCCGTGGGTCGAAGCAGTGGCAGTTTGATCTGAATGTGAAAAGAGTGATTTGTGTCATGAACAGCAACAGCTGGTTTAGCTGTTAGCATTTTAAAAATATATTTCCTATAAGGGAAGAAAACATTAACATTTCTGCCAGGACATCAAGAGTCGAGTACATCCAGAACTATGCAATCTTGAATTCTGTCTTCAAAACAAAATGCCTTTTTCAACAGTCTGTATTTAATCACTATACATATAAAACAGTGGCAAGTCTTTAACTGCCTTTTTATAACTGTGCTAATGTATCTTCCTGAGATGTGCTGTGCAATCCTTTATATATCTGCACAGGAGTAAACCCCATTGATTTCAATGAGACTTCCTTTAATATCAGTGTGTTTAGGCTTGCAACTTTAATGTGTTTACATTTTGAATGGGCTTTCAATAAAACCGGTTCACTGTTACAGTCTACGTTTAATGTTTTTTGAATAAGAGGAAATCTAAAGTACTAAATTCTGAAGGGACTTTTTTTAAAAAAAAAATGAAATCAATTTACAAAACTGCTCTGACATATTACACAACTTTTTCAGATAAAGCACAGAATCCTTGCATTGCATAATGAGAAATGCAACTGTTCAAAGGGAAGAAAGGAAATGTTATAGGAAATTAGAGGTTGGGGCAGCTTTCGGTCATAAGTGATTCAGTTTGTACTGGGAAAGTTTAGCAGAGAAGACACACAAGGGAAGGATGAAAAGACAGTTCAGAACAAACACTGCGTATGTATCTGAAATATGCATGGTGTAGAACGATCCTCTAATCGCTTTCATGTGCTTCAAGGAACAATTTTCAGGGGCTCATGGCTGGATCAAATGAACAAGAGTGCCTTTATCATCAAGTTTCACTAAGGCAAGTACACCCATTCACACTTATTGACTGTGGATCAGTGGCTGCCATTCTAAGTGGCAGATATTGCAAAGCAGTGAGGTGTTTGCATACGTTAGGAAACTTTCAACACCTGAAAATGGGTTGCTATAGTGAAAATTACCTAAACCCCATGGTAAACTAAACATCGTGTGGTTAACAGCTGTGCATTGTGCAACAGTTTGGAACAAGGTCCCAATCCAGCTAAACTTGCCGCAACTCATGGGAACATAGGGATGCTGCCTTATCCCTAGTTAGACCATTGGTCCCTCTATCTACTTGGAGATGCCTGGGATTGAACCTGTGACCTTGTGCATCCAAAGCAAGGACTCTGCCACTGAGCTATGGCCCTTCCCTTCCTCACTCCTGCCCACGTCTACCCAGAACCAATCCCTGTTGAGTTCAGTGGGGTATGGGATTAGAGCCTTATTCCCCCCTGGAACTAATGGAACAAAACTTGAGAGGTTCTCAAAGCAGCTTACAAAAGACTCCCAGGCTAAAACTGCACTCAAATCCGGCACAGGAGCAGAAGCTGCATGGTGTCCATATGGAACTGGGATTCTTCAGGCGCCTACCAAAGTCTTTTGAGTCAGCTGGATCTCGCTCAGCCTGCGATGGAACTGCCTTGCTGGCAATTGATGGTTGCCAATCAACACATCCCTCTGGGGTCCTCTGAGGCAAGGGAATAAGGCTAAGCAGCTGGATCCTGCTCAGCCCATGATGGAAGCAGCTTCTGTTGCTGACAGCTGGCAGGTAACAATTCATCTGGGGTAAGGGAGTGTGGCTGAGCAGCTGGATCTCATTCATCCCCATAGTGTCATCATCCCCAGTTAAGTAGCTGTGGCTGCATTTGTTCATTTATCCTTCCATCTATTGTTTACATCATTGTCTGTAAGCCCCTTGAGGGAAGGACCTCTGCCCTTTTGCCTGTGTATTTCTGAAAATATGCTGGGTAATAATAAATCATAAAATAAGTTTCAAAGTGTTTAGATTTGATATCCCACCTTTCACTTCCTTTAAGGAGTCTCAAAGCGGCTAACATTCTCCTTTCCCTTCCTCCCCCACAACAAACACTCTGTGAGGTGAATGGGGCTGAGAGACTTCAAAGAAGTGTGACTGGCCCAAGGTCACCCAGCAGCTGCATGTGCAGGGAAGCAAACCCGGTTCACCAGATTACGAGTCCACCGCTCTTAACCACTATACCACACTGGCTCTCTTTGTCGTAACCGATTGTAGAGCTGGGCTGGGACTGGTAGTTATAAGGAAGTTACAAGTGACGAGGAATGGTTGGAGGAGCTGGGTAGGATTAGCTTGGGAAAGAGGAGACTGAGAGGAGATACCATAACCATCTTCAAATATCTCAATAAAAGATGGAGCAGGCTTGTTTTCTTCTGCTTCAGAGAGGTTTGAGCTCAAACCAATGGCTTCAAGTTCCAAGGGGATTCTGACTCAACTTCAGGAAGAACTTTCTTTTAAAAAAAAAAAAAAAAATTATTAAGAATTTCAACAAATTATCAAAACACATCATCTTCATCCCCCCCCATTTTTCCCTCCCCCCTCCCTAAGAAAAATCCTCCCCAAGACTTCCCTCAGCACCTCTCTCTGATTTTTCAGTACTTGTTATTCTCTGCATATTGTAAAATTGTAAAGATCCTTAAATTATCTGTCTATTATGTTAACAATCAACAAATTTGTGTATGTTTATTCAAAACCTGCCAAGGAGTTCAATTCATTTTGTTGTTTTTTTTAAAGTAGTTTATTGAAAGTTCCCATTCTTCTTTAAAGTCACAGTTGTCCTTGTCTCGCAGTTTGTATGTCAACTTCGCCAATTCTGCATAATCCATCAATTTTTCTTGCCACTGTTCTTTTGTCGGGATTTCCTCATTCTTCCATCCTTGTGCTATTAAGACTCTTGCTGCTGTTGTCGCATACATGAATAAATTCTTTATTTTCCTTGGCAGGTCTTTCCCTACAATCCCTAACAAAAATGCTTCTGGTTTTTTTTAAAAAAAATAATTTAGACATTTTCTTCAACTCCTTATATCATAACTTCAGGGAGAACTTTCTGATGGTAAGAGCTGCTCTACAGTAGAATGGTCTCCCTCAGGAGGCTGTGGACTCACCTTCCTTGGAGGTTTTTAAGCAAAGGTTGGATGGCTAATTGTCATGAATGCTTTAGCCGAGATTCCTGCATTGCAGGGGGTTGTACTAGAGGACACCTGAGATCCCTTCCAAGTCCACAATTCTATGATAATAGGCAAGCTACCCACTTACTGGGTTTGAGACAGTGGAAGGTGCTGTGTTTCTTGTCACCTTCACTGAATTATCTTAACAGCATCTGCCTCTCCTGGTATGTCCCACAGAGGAACTTACGGTCTTCAAATAAAAACATCCTGAAGGTCCCAGGCCACAGAAAGGTTAGGCTGGCCTCAACCAGAGCCAGGGCTTTTTCAGCTGCGGCTCCAATCTGGTGGAACGCTCTGTCACGAGAGACTAGGGCCCTGCGGGACTTGACATCTTTCTGCAGGGCCTGCAAGACAGAGCTGTTCCACCAGGCCTTTGGTCAGGGCGCAGCCTGACTCCCTCCTTTGGCAATCTTCACAGACCTTTAGCTTAATGGTTGTCATCAATTTGATTTTAATTATTTTTTATAATGAAATGTTTTTAGAATGTTGCACTATTTTACTGTTGTTAGCCACCCTGAGCCCGGCTTCGGCTGGGGAGGGTGGGATATAAATAAAAATTATTATTACTATTATTATTATTATTATTATTATTATTATTATTATTATTATTATTACATAGCTTATAGAGCTGGGCTAATCTTTAGCCCTCTTCAGTTGTTAGCCTCCCACAACCCCTGGCATCATGTCCTCGGCAGCCATGCCCCGTCATTGTAATCTTCCATAAATTTAAGGTGTAATTCTGCCTACTCCCAGATGAAACATCTTGTTTGATTAGCCAGACATATCCTCTTAAAAAAGAACAATTACCTATACAATTACAGCTCAGTCATGGCTTTTTATGAGTCACGGCTATTGCTATTTTCTAAAGGAAAAAATGTGTTTAGGAGCAACTTGGAGGGGGAGATTAAATAGCATTGTAAGCAATTGCTATTTAAACAACCCTCTCACTCTGCAAATGGCTCGCTTCTATTCGTGACCAAACATGTATGTTGATGTCAAAAGAGTGAAGCAACCGACAAGATGCAGGAGTCAGTCGTCACTTTGACTGCTCCAGGCTAGGAAAGACGTGCTTCACGTGCATGTGGAAGCCAACTTTGCGCTCAGGTGGATGAGGAACTTCCACGACAAACTTCAATCTGTCTGTTGGGGCCCAACGAAACTACAAGTGCGTGCAGTTAAACGATGAAACTGCCTTCCACAAGGAGGCAGTGATGGTCGCCAGCTTTAAAAGTAAAGGTAAAGGGACCCCTGACCATTAGGTCCAGTCGTGACCAACTCTGGGGTTGTGGCGCTCATCTCGCTTTATTGGCCAAGGGAGCCGGCGTTCAGCTTCCGGGTTATGTGGCCAGCATGAGTAAGCTGCTTCTGGTGAACCAGAGCAGCGCACAGAAACACCGTTTACCTTCCTGCTGGAGCTGTACCTATTTATCTACTTGCACTTTGACGTGCTTTCGAATTGCTAGGTTGGCAGGAGCAGGGACCGAGCAACGGAAGCTCACTCCGTCGTGGGGATTCGAACCGCCAACCTTCTGATTGGCAAGCCCTAGGCTCTGTGGTTTAACCCACAGCACCACCCACGTCACCAGCTTTAGATGGCTTTAAAAGAGGAATAGACCAATTCATGGAGGAGACAACTATCAAAGGCCACTAGGCACGATGGCTTTGCTCTGCCTCTACTCCTGAATACCAGTTGCTGGAAACCTCAGAAATCATAGGATCCTAAAATCATAGAGTTGGAAGGGACCCTGAGGATCACTTTGGTCCAACCTCCTGCAATGCAGGTAAATGCAGCAGTCCCATACAGGGATCAAACTTGCAACCTTGGCAGTTTCAGCACAACCCTCTAACCAACTGAGCTATCCAGGCTTGAGAGTGCTCTTGTGCTCAGGTCTTGCTTGAGGGTTCCCCACAGGCATCTGGTGGCCCGCTGTGAAAATAGGATGCTGGACTAGATGGGCCATTGGCCTGATCCAGCAGTCTCTTATTATGTTCTTATGTACTGATTAGCTGTCTGGGAGAGGGAACAGGGAGCCGGATGCAGTACCATCGCACCCGACTGCCCTCCAAGCCCCCAACTGGTTGTGCCACAGCTGCTTCTACAGAGCTAAGCATGTGTGGCCTGGTCTGCTATGTAAGTCAGAGATGGGCCAAGGAAAGAAAGTATTTCAAACCCAAACAATGCACTTTACAGCCACCTGAAGCCACTGTAATATGAGCCACCAAACTTTGAAAAATTTATGTAATGCTCTGAAGGAAAATGTAATGAAAATGATATATAGATGGTACATGACCCCAGTTAAACTTGCCAAAATATACCATTCGTCTGATAATAAATGTTGGAAATGTAAAGAAAATGAAGGAACATTCTTTCACCTCTGGTGGACATGCCCTAAGGTGAAGGTCTTCTGGGAAATGATATATAATGAGCTGAAAAAGGTATTTAAGTATACCTTCACTAAGAAACCAGAGGCCTTCCTTCTGGGTATTGTCGGCCAGAAGGTGCTAAAGAAGGACCGAACATTCTTTATGTATGCAACAACGGCAGCAAGGATACTCATCGCAAAAAACTGGAAAACTCAAGATCTACCCACACTGGAAGAGTGGCAGATGCAGCTGATGGACTATATGCAACTGGCCGAGATGACTGGCAGAATCCGTGATCTGGGAGAAGAGAAGATGGTGGAAGACTGGGAGAAATTCAAGATGTATCTACAAAAACATTGTAATTTGGTTGAATGTTAAGAAGGATGCTAGATTATAAAAAATTGGCCACCACTAAATTAGATTTAAATTTGATGATAAGTGAGACTAAAAGAAAATATAAATTTTTTTTAGAAGAAGTGCTAGATTATATTTGAATGAGTGGACATGAGATTGTAAACAAGTTGATAATTTGTTTGGAAAAAACTTTTAACGATGTAAATGGGAGCGGGAGACGCGAGGGAGTCCAAAGAAGTGATGAAATTATGTTTGTGACAGAAGTAAGATTGTTTATTGTTTGTGCATTTATATTTAAAAACTTTAATAAAAATTTATAATAATAATAAAAAAAAAACTTTGAAAAATTTAAGAGCCCTCCATATGTTGGCCAACAAAGGTCCGTATAGTTAAAGCCATGGTTTTCCCAGTAGTGATGTATGGAAGTGAGAGCTGGACCATAAAGAAGGCTGATTGCCGAAGAATTGATGCTTTTGAATTATGGTGTTGGAGGAGACTCTTGAGAGTCCCATGGACTGCAAGAAGATCAAACCTATCCATTCTTAAGGAAATCAGCCCTGAGTGCTCGCTGGAAGGACAGATGGTGAAGCTGAGGCTCCAGTACTTTGGCCACCTCATGAGAAAAGAAGACTCCCTGGAAAAGACCCTGATATTGGGAAAGATGGAGGGCACAAGGAGAAGGGGACAACAGAGGACGAGATGGTTGGACAGTGTTCTCAAAGCTACAAACATGAGTCTGACTAAACTGCGGGAGGCAGTGGAAGACAGGAGGGCATGGCGTGCTCTGGTCCATGGGGTCACGAAGAGTTGGACACGACTAAACAACAAACAACAAATGTTGGGGAAAGGTGTGTTTTGTTTGCTTTGTTTGCTTGCTTGCAGAAACAGAGGCAACCCAGCTACTTTGAAGGTTGCGGGTTCCATGATCCATCTTGACACACCTTGTTAAAGGTGCAATCCAACTCAGGAACATGATAGCCAACCCTGATTCACCACACTGTTCAAGATAACATGCCGAGCTGATGCATACCCTCCAACATTTCTCCGATGAAAATAGGGACGTCCCATTCCATAATGATCATTTTACTATTTATGCCCCACACATCTTATTTGGGTTGCTACAGCCACTCTGAGCAGCTTCCAACATATATTAAAACATAATAAAACATTAAACGTTTTTTTTTTAAAAAAAAAAACAAAAACTTCCCTATACAGGATTGCCTTCGGATGGCTCGAGGGTTGGATAAATCCATACCCTCCAACATTTCTCCAATGAAAATAGGGACACCCTAAGGAAAAGTGGGACATTCTGGGATCAAATCAGAAACCAGGATGGCTTCTCCAAATCAGGGACATCCCTGGAAAATTGGGACACTTGAAGGGTCTGCTGATGCACACTCCTAATTCAAAATATCTTTAATACGGTCAATGACCAGAAAACAGTTTATAAAAATATGACATTATAAGTAGTATTGAGCTACAAATAACAGTAAAAATATAGCCAATTCACAGAATTGGTGCTTATATTTATGACCAAGTTTCGGCTTTTAAGGTTTTAAAAATTCAATTCAAATGTCACTACTGTTTATTATCGTTCCTTCAATGTTTACACTCCTAATTCTCACTGAATGGCCCTGTCCAGTGAACTTCATAACTAAGAGAGAAAAGGTGCTTCCATAACAGTGAAGGGGTGCAGCAGGTGGAATTTCAGAAGGTGCAAATGGCCATATCACAACACTGGGGGTGGAGGAGTCAGTTCTCATGCTTTTCATAGCTGCCAGTGTCATAAATTTGGGCTCTTTGGGGGGGAAGGATGCAATATCATCATCAACAACAACATTAATAATAGAAATAATAGTAGTAGTAATAATAATAATAATAATAATAATAATAATAATAATAATAATACATTTATTATTTATACCCCGCCCATCTGGCTGGGTTTCCCCAGCCACTCTGGGCGGCTTCCAACAAAACACTTAGATACAATAACCTATTGAACATTAAAATTTCCCTAAACAGGGCTGCCTTTAGATGTCTTCTAAAAGTTTGGTAGTTATTTTTCTCTTTGACATCTGGTGGGAGGGCATTCCACAGGGCGGGTGCCACTACCGAGAAGGCCCTCTGCCTGGTTCCCTGTAACTTGGCTTCTCATAGTGAGGGAACTGCCGGAAGGCCCTCGGTGCTGGACCTCAGTGTTTGGGCAGAATGATGGGCATCAAGCATTCAAGACTTCCTTCTACAGGGCTGCCTTCAGATGTCTTCTAAAGGTTGTATAGTTACTTATCTCCTTGGCATCTGATGGGAGGGCATTCTGCAGGGAGGGCACCACTACCGAGAAGGCCCTCTGCCTGGTTCCCTGTAACTTGGCTTCTTGCAGCGAGGGAACCGCCAGAAGGCCCTCGGCGCTGAGGTTTCCAGCAATCATTAAAAATAAAGATTTTTAATGGAGAGTACAGTTGCTCTTCCTCCCTTTACATTTAGCCTTCCTAGCTGAATGGATGACACAACTGAAGAAAGTTGCAAACAAAGTTATATAAGCTATACCAGTGATGAAGTCTTCCAGACATTGTTCGACTCCAATTGTCATCAGCCCAGCTAGCATTCCCAGTATCCAGGAATTTTTGGAAACCAACAGCTTCTGGAAAGCACAGATTCCCCATCCATCATCTACATGACATGGGGAAATATTTAACTACTGCTGCATCCGTTATATGTGGTGTGTTGTTTTCAGTGATGCTGATCACTAGATCAATGTTTTCGGGGGGTTTTATGAGTAAATAAAAATTGTTAAAAGTACAGGAAACCTGTGCAACAAATGCCTTTCTTGGTCTTGATGGAAAGCCACATTCTTTTTTGGACATAAATACCTGACTAGACAATCCCTGCAAAAATATAGCATGCAAAAATATTAGAAGGGGATGGTGTCGTCGTTGAGCATTTTAACATGCAAAAGAATAAACAGGTTGGTTTTCAGAAAGCACCATGGACATCGTCAGTGCCAATAAGAATTTCCTCCGGTTCTGTGTGTTATATGAAGATCTTCCTCTGCCACCTAGTGGGCTTGTTTGTTCCAAAATTCTTTCATCATTTGGCCAGTCTAAGCCACTGAAATGTGTTCCGTGCAGAAGCAGGAATTCGATACTTCTGAATCTCCCCTTTCTTGACCTTTGATTCTCAAAGCCTGCACTCTGTGATCAGAAAAATGAATGCAGTCTGGGTGTATTTGCAAATATATAATTTTGCTAATGCAAATATTGAAGTAGGGTTGATCGGACATGTTGTTGCATAGGAATAGAAACAAACAAACGAAAAATCATAGAACTGTAGAACTGTCCAACCCCCTGCAATGAATAGGGACATTGTATTATGACTTTGTCTTCTTCAGATTTCTTGCCCATTCTTCACCATGAGGTCCCAAGGTGAATAACAATAATTTACTTCTATTTATTTTGTTTTTTAAAAAAGATTTGCCCACTGCAATTTCATTAAAAAAGGATCAAATCCGTTTACAGCTGTTATATCTGTACAATAAAAACCACATAACAATTTAAAATCACATGTTATCAAACAACTATTACAGATGTTTTCTTATGTGGAAAAAGTCCATGTCAAGGGAAATGAAGGTACGGGTATCAGCATTCTTTCTAAGTAAACATGCCAACAGGGAAAAAAGAGAAGAGATAGCAAAAATCCAACACTGCAATTAAGTTATGGGAATGAGGTTCTCTGCTGTGAATGTTTTCATGTCAAGTGCTTTTAAGGGAACATAGGCAAGCATTTTCTTTATTTTGCAAAATAAAGAACTTTTTGCACATTCAAGAGCAAGTGGCCAGTCAGATAGCATATTGGTTTTTTCCCATCTTTGCCCCTCTATGCTGAGAATGGGCATCATTTAAATCTCTTGTCCCTGCTCTGCATATAGTTTCATGAAGGACTATGCAACCCTTGGGTCAGCCCCCAGGTCTCGGGTCAGTGTCTAGAACAGCCTTTCTCAACCTTGGGTCCCAAGATGTTGTTGGACTACAACTCCATCACGCCTAGCTAGCAAGGCCAGAGCTCAGGGATGATGGGAGTTGTAGTCCAACAACATCTAGGGACCCACAGGTTGAGAACCGCTGGCTCTAGAAGGTATTCTTATTATATTAATTTCTGGCTCAAGACCCACCCAGGAAACTTCAGACTCCAATATGGATGTCAGAGTAGCTGCCTTCCCTTTAGAGCACACACATTCCTTAAGCTATGTGCATGCAATGAGTTTATTCAGCTAACAAGCAACAGGTGCTCAACAAGAGATTAGCTCAATAGGGAAGAGTACAAAAACATATTTGAGTCCCCCAAGGCCCAGCTGTGCCAAAGCAAATCTGTGTTCTTAGGGGGTACAGTCAGTTTGGTGATGCAACCGAGGAGTCGATGCAAAATTCGAGAGCATTGCAATTTGAGAGGCTGCCGCAGCCACCGGCGTGCGTTGCAATAAGGAACTCCAGGCAGCAGGTGGCAGCAGTGAAGTTTCTGCAGCTCCAAGCCAGGTCCAAGATCCTAGGGTCCAAGGTACTAGCAAGGCCTGGCAAAGGCCCATGGCAGCTGCAATAAGGCTTGGTGAGGCCTGTCCCCTCAAAGTTTTTTGGGGGGGAGCCTCACCCCTGTCCCATTGGGGGGGTGAGGGTTGGTGCCTATGATGGCTGCGCATCGGATTTCATTTTATGCTGCTCTGTAGTTTCAATATGTTGTTTTTCTTGTGGTTTTTCGCTCCTCCATTTTATGTGAGTGCCTCTGAAAGTCCATGGGATGAAGACTAGGATTCAAGTGTTCAAATTAAATACATAAATAACGGCCTTGTGCCTGTGTCGTTTATTCTCTCTAATATAAAGGTATCTGATCTAATGAAAAGGGGGGGAAAGCACATCACTGAATCATTTTGATCTATGCCTGCGTTTCTGGAAGGGCACGTGACCGTGACTAAACCTGTGGTTCAGAAACGCAAACATGCCCCAAGGTATAATTACAAGGCCTAAAATGGACTGCTGCAGAGAATACCCTGTCAATTTGTTTGCTTTTTTAGATGCACTACCAGAAAACAGCTGAGATGGTACATTAAGTGCTAAAATGCGGATGAAAGAATGACACCCACATCTGGAACATCAAAATATGCCCTTGGGTGTCATCAAGAGAGTTTCAGGCTATAAGCAACAAATGCATCTTGATGCTGTGGATTCTTCTCATAGATCCTGAACCAGATGGAATATTCCAAACAGAGGGGAAATATCTATTTTGGGGGCGGGGAGCTGCAGTCTCTGAACTGGATGCAAATAATCCAAGGAGAAAATGCATGCACCATCCTTCACGAATTCGTGCAGGTGTGCTAACTACAGCTCTGCACAAATGGCCTCTGGAAATGTTCCACCTATAGAATAGAATAGAATAGAATAGAATAGAATAGAATAGAATAGAATAGAATAGAATTTATTATTTATACCTCGCCCATCAGGCTGGGTTTCCCCAGCCACTCTGGGCGGCTTCCAACAGAGTACAGTGGTACCTCAGGTTAAGTACTTAATTCGTTCCGGAGGTCCGTACTTAACCTGAAACTGTTCTTAACCTGAAGCACCACTTTAGCTAATGGGGCCTCCCGCTGCCACCGCACCTCTGGAGCACAATTTCTGTTCTCATCCTGAAGCAAAGTTCTTAACCTGAAGCACTATTTCTGGGTTAGTGGAGTCTGTAACCTGAAGCATATGTAACCTGAAGCGTATGCAACCCGACGTACCACTGTATTAAAATACAGTGGTCTGTTAAACATTAAAAGCTTCCCTAAACAGGGCTGCCTTCAGATGTCTTCTAAAAGTCTGGTAATTGTTTTTCTCTTTGACATCTGGTGGGGAGGGCGTTCCACTACCGCGAAGGACCTCTGCCTGGTTCCCTGTAACTTGGCTTCTCGCAGTGAGGGAACGGCCAGGAGGCCCTCGGCGCTGGACCTATTGCTGCACCGTTGATGAAAGAAGGGGAAATGATGTCATTCTGGAGTAACGTTTACCTCTGGAGTCTGTCACAGGAGCAGGGTACTGATGGGGTGAGAGAGCCCTGTATGACTGACCTCTCTTTGGCCTATTTAGTTTAGTATAGCATAAACTGACTGAAAGTGATTCTCCAGGGTTTGGTGCAGGAGCATTCCCAGCCATACCTAGAGACGCCAGGTATTGAAACTGTGACCTTCTGCGTGCAGAGCAAATGTTCTATCACTGAGCTACAAGCCCATGGCGAGTGAAATTGTGGTTGGAAGAATATTCCGATTCCCTCCCCAGTGGCAATATCATCATCATACAAGTCTGCCCGAATCATCATAATACTTTTAGGACACAATTCAGGTTATCCCTTTTCTGCAGTTCTTCCATTTGTGTATCTCTGTGTGAGGTGCCAACAGGAGACTGGGGGAACCTAACAGGACAGATATAAAAGACCAGAGAGTAACAGGAGAGGGAAGGAATCAGCTAGGCACTGAATTGTGTCCTATATACTCTCAACATGTTTGACAAACATTACCTCAGTAATTCTTAAAACAACCCCCTACAGTGCCCTGGTGTTGTTATATTCCTACAACGGGATTTCTTTGTTTCTGAGGTACTCAGAAGAAAAGTGCTTAAACAACAAACCCCAACCTTCCTCTCCACCTTGAGAGAGTGGGGATTGTAAGCGTGGCCATGCAGGGCTTTCGAGACCCCGCAAAGAGCTATTGCAAAATAGTTTCTTCCAGCAGGATGCTGAAACTCAACTGGAGAGATGTCAACTTCACTTAGAGAAAATGCTGGTTTACATGCCAAAGTACTCTATAATTTAGGAGACTGGTAACGGTGCAATGAACCGACAGCTTGCCAATGCATCCAGTATGTGATTTCTTTCATAGCACACCCAAACCCGGCTATAATTGTAATGGTTGTCCATGGGCATCTTTCAGAATATAACCCAGTAAACTTACATTTAGGATAATTAACAGTAACGGGAGTTTAACAGACTTCAGATTTCTTAAAGAGCAAACACACTTTACCACCCTTCTCCGCAAAGGCAAGTGCTATTTGGAATATTGTTGAGTAACTGATAGCTGAAATTCCAACACAGCAGACATGTGTAGATGCAATGTCATGCAGTGAAAGCAATCTTTTATTTCACCAAACTTGACTATGTGTTGTGATCGTGAAGTGTCTTTCAGCCATGTGTCATGGGCAGATCACTCTGCCCAACACCGATGTCTCCATTTTGGGTGAAATGCTTGCAGAATGCCACACACAAAGGTCATCTGTTTACCCATTAGGGATGGGGGAGGGATTTGGTTTAGTTCATATTTAAAATAGGACTTACCTAATATGCACTTTCCAGAACAATATGCAAACCAGAACACTGGTTTCACATCTTTCAAAATCTGCTTTTCTCTGAATTTTTGAAATACAATTCTGCAGTCATGTAACAGTTACAAAAATGCATATATTGGGGCAAAGTGTTTATTATAAAGTGCATATATTAGCAAAAATATACAGTCGTGCCTTGGAAGCTGAACGCCTTGGCACTTGGATGCTTTGGCTCCCAAAGGCCGCAAACCTGGCAGTGAGTGTTCCGGTTTGCGAATATTCTTTGGAAGCCGAATGTCCAGCATGGCTTCCGCAGCTTCTGATTGTGTGCAGGAAGCTCCTGCAACCAATCGGAAGCCACACCTTGGTTGCAGAACGTTTTGGAAGACGAACAGACTTCTGGAACGGCTTCCGTTCGGCTTTCAAGGTATGACTGTACAGAATCTATTTGGGAAAACTGCTTTGCAAAATGGTGTGTTTTAGGCAAGACACCTATAACAACAGATAGTTGCTTCTTCACATCTGGCAGGTGCATTATCTGAAGAATATAGGAAGCTGCCTTTCCCAAATAGTGACTGGTAGCGGCTTGCCAGAGTTTCACACAGAGCTCTTCACCAGCCTTACCTGGATATACTAGAGGTTGAACCTTCAACCACCTACATTTAATTTCATTTGCCTCCATGCAGGCAGGAAAAATTCAACATCAAAGTTTCTTTTTTAAAAAGTTTTTCTTTATACTTTTCAAGTTTCTGCATTTCATTAGTTTTACAATCAATTTAAGATTTCAAAGTTTGACTTCCTTCCCCCTCTTTCTGCGGTTCCTTAAATTTATTTTTTTAATATCTTCTGCATATTCAAATTCATTCAATTATCTACTTTAAATATATACTCTTGTGAAACTGCAAGTTATTACGATAATCCTGCCAATGTTTTTATCTTTTTGTAATTTATCTGTAAATATTCAATAAACCATTTCCATTCTTTTATAAAAAGTTTGTTATCTTGATTTCTTATTCTTCCGGTAAGTTTTGCCATTTCTGCATACAGTTGTACCTCAGATTAAATACTTAATTCGTTCCGGAGGTCCGTTCTTAACCTGAAACTGTTCTTAACCTGAAGCACCACTTTAGCTAATGGGGCCTCCTGCTGCTGCCGCACCACCGGGGCACAATTTCTGTTCTCATCCTGAAGCAAAGTTCTTAACCTGAAGCACTATTTCTGGGTTAGCGGAGTCTGTAACCTGAAGCGTATGTAACCTGAGGTACCACTGTACTTCATAAGTTTTTGTATTCATCAGTATCAGAGTTCCAGGGCACATTCCGGGGAAAACATTCATGGAGGGAATGGCCTATAGAAAGCAGGTGTGACTGGGAAGAGTTCAAAAGACCAGGGCCTGAGGTTCACCACAGCTGTAGTTCAGGAAGACCCTCAGGAGCAGCTGTTGGGAGGGGCCAAAGTGGCTGTTTCAGGAACAGAGAGGTGGAAAAGCCCCATTGTGGAAGCGCTGCTCTTGACTCCAGCTGCTGCATCTCCCTGGCTACTATACAATGTTTCTTTCTTGCTGGTCCTCTTGATAAGTTCGAGAGGAATCCAGCTTTTCCCCCTGTTTAAGTGCTATTGTGTTACCCCTTCATCAAAACACTGAGCTGTGTAATTACCTTCTGAGACATGAGTCACCTTGGCTCTGAGCGCCCAGAGCTGCTTCCCTCTATAAAAGGGGCTGCAGCGTCCCTCTACCTGCTCTTCTCAAGCCACCCGTTGCACATCTAGGAAGAAATGGAGCTCTGTTGGATGCTGTGCCCACTTTGGTTTCTCGTGCTTTCGTTGACGTATTCAGCTGCCGCCCCTGCTCTTTTTGCACTGCCACAGACAGCCAGTTGGAAAGACTTCTACCTGGCCCAGGTTGGTGGTGCTTTGCACATCTTAATGGCTTGGGGAGTGATGCTAGGTCCCTCCTAGCATAGCAAGGATTTGCAGAGCAGCAGCCAGGGTGGGAGATGTTCGGGTACACAGGCAAACCACTGCATTAGCCTAGATCTGGCGCAGCAGTTAGGTCCAGCTCATGGACCACACTCCTGGAGAGCATCTCCTCATGAGGAAAGGTTGCAGCGTCAGATGCTTTTCTATTTAGAGACAAGGCAAGTAGAATCATAGTAGAGTTGGAAGGGACCCTGCGGATTTTCTCCAACCTACTGAAATGCAGGAATATGCAGCTGTCCCTTACAGGGATTGAACCTGCAGCCTTGCCGTGATCAGCACCACACTCTAACCAGCTGAGCTATTCCGGGCAGAGTAGAAATGCTAGGAATGGTGGGATTTTTATTTTCTGCACTACACTGAGTGGAATATCGCCCCTCACTTTTTATGCGTGGGTGGAGAAAGGTGTCCCCATTCCCCCAGTGTCATGGAATTTGTGGGCACCAAGTGAAATTGAACGCCAAAGATTTGGTACAGACAGACAACAGTCCTTCTTCACAAAGCACAGTTATACTATGGCTGGTGGGTGGGGAGTCCCATCATGCAAGCAGAAGTCAATTCATTTGTGCATTGAGTTGAATACAAAGTTGGTGTTGCTTTCCTTTTAACCTGAGACGGAGAAGCCAAAATATGGACTTTCCTTGTCATGAGCCAAACATCTCAGCCGTGCCCTGCCTTCCATAAGTATGGATATCAAAGCAAAAGAAAAAGAAAAGGTGGGGATAAAATATCTTCCTTACCCCTTTCTCTCTCTCTCTCTCTCTCTCTCTCTCTCTCTGCCAGGAATACCTGGACAAATATTACACACCGAAAGGAGAACATCACGTTGGAGAAATGACCAGCGGTGGTAATTCCATGACCAGGAAGGTCCAGCAGATGCAGGCATTCTTTGGCTTACGTGTCACAGGGAAACTGGACTACAGCACCATGGGAGTCATGAAGAGGCCTCGGTGTGGCGTCCCTGACGTAGCAAACTATCGCCTTTTCCCAGGGGAACCGAAGTGGGAAAAGAGCACATTGACATACAGGTAACAGGCTGACATCAAGCATACAGTTGGATGCTCAGGTTGTGAACGTGATCCATGCAGGAGGCACGTTCGCAACCCACAGCGTTCGCAACCCGCAGTGCCGCATCTGCAAATGCGCGGGTCACAATTTGGTGCTTTGTGCATGTGCAAAGCACGATTTAGTGCTTCTGCGCATGCATGAGAAGTAACCCATTCCAGTACTTCTGGGTTCGGCGCAGTGCGCAACCCGAAAACACGCAACCTGAAGCATCTGTAACGCAAAGTATGACTGTGCTTGAAATGTTTTAGATTGTCCCCTCTCCCCAGGAGTTTTCTTCTCGTTGTCTGGCAATCTGCGTAAGATGCAGCAATGGCCACCAACTTGGTCGGCTTTGAAAGACGATGGTGATTATGTAGTGTGTAGCATATTTCATTAGGGTGTGCACCCAGGGCCTTTTTTTGTTGGTTGGCTTGTTTCAACAAAGGAAGAAGGGAGGGGGGTGACATGGCAAACAAATAAGGAAGAGGTAAGGAGGCAAAAGGCTAATGAAACAACCACAACAAGTGGTCAAGAAGCCAAAACAGGAGGTTTATTTCCTGCAGAGGCAGGGTTGAATGGGAGGGCCAAGGGCAGGATAGCTCCACCTTTGGGTTCTTCCTGGCGTATCCAATTTACCGTATTTTTTGCTCCATAAGACTCACTTTTTCCCTCCTAAAAAGTAAGGGGAAATGTGTGTGCGTCTTATGGAGTGAATGCAGGCTGCGCAGCTATCTCAGAAGCCAGAACAGCAAGAGGGATTGCTGCTTTCACTGCGCAGCGATCCCTCTTGCTGTTCTGGCTTCTGAGATTCAGAATATTTTTTTTCTTGTTTTCCTCCTCCAAAAACTAGGTGCGTCTTATGGTCTGGTGCGTCTTATAGAGTGAAAAATACGGTATGTGCCATCACCAATGCATGGGTCCTTTGGGACCTGGAAGAAGGCAAAACTGGGGCGAGATGGGGCAGGGCACGCTCCACTGACACACGTGTCGGCCGCAAACCGAATCTCTGCACTAAATGCTTGTCACCTGTGTACATCATTCATTTTCTATTATGCAACTGACTCTGGGCTTATCTTATCAGAATTCGCCTTGTGGGTTGCCTGTTTGAACTACATGAAACTATCCAGGTGGCATGTCAGTTTTCTTGTAACTAAAACCCACATTTTGCCTAACCGCTAGCAGTGCAAAAAGGTTTTCTAAAACAATTACATTCATGCATTTGGCATATTGCGGTTTTTGGATAACATTGGGTTTGTCTGCTTTCAGACCCTGCCTCCTCATTGGTGCCCATAACCACGTCATGCCGTCCTCTCTCACACACACCCTCCCGCCTTCTTTTTCAGCCACTGCAATTCTTTTCTGGGTGCACCTTCCTCTCTTTTTTGGGTGTATTTACCTGAGAGGAAGTTCATTTGCACTGAATAGGGCTCACATCTGAGTAGGAATGCCCGAGATTGTGCTGTGAGTTGTGTTAGTCAATAAAGAACGCAGGCTGGATTTTCCTTTATTCACTGGATGGCAGCTGTTGTAAGACACATATTTTCCCCCACCCCAAAAAATAAAAATGATGTGCTATTCTCCTATGAATGTACTCAGAGCAAATGTAGAGCTGATAGCAGGGTGATATAGCAATTCTGGCTGCTGAAACACATTGTTAGGGAGTTGCGGGGATGAAAGTCAGAGCGTAGTAGCAACCTAACAATGTCTCAAAAATATGTCGTGATGGGGAGAGAGATACGCAAACAGAGTGCGTGTGTTTTCCTTATTTTGTCTGGAAACACAAGACAGAAGGCTGTTTCAGCAGTGCTGATGGGCTGCTTATGAAGGGTCCATGGTTGGGTTTTTAAAAATCATCAACATGACACTTGATCTGGAATAGAAATTGGCAGAATGTGTAAAGTAAAAAGGTAAAGGACCCCAGACGGATAGGTTCAGTCAAAGGCAACTGTGAGGTGCGGTGCTCATCTTGCTTTTTAGGCCAAGGGAGCCGGTGTTTGTCCACAGACAGCTTTTCCGGTCATGTGGCCAGCATGATGAACTGCTTCTGGTGCAACAGGACACTGTGATGAGTGCCAGAGCACATGGAAATGCTGTTTACCTTCCCGCCGCAGTGGTACCTATTTATCTACTTGCACTGGTGTGCTTTCCAACTGCTAGG
Organism: Podarcis erhardii; assembly: GCF_964252035.2. Taxonomy (NCBI): domain Eukaryota; kingdom Metazoa; phylum Chordata; class Lepidosauria; order Squamata; family Lacertidae; genus Podarcis; species Podarcis erhardii. The sequence continues at coordinate 21,164,759 of NC_138508.1, read as the reverse complement.
TTGGCAGGAGCTGGGACAGAGCAATGTGAGCTCACCCTGTAGCTTGGATATGAGTTGCTGACCATCTGATCGGCAAACCCAAGAGCCTCACTGGTTTGACCACAGCGCCACCCGCGTCCCTTAAATGTGGGTAGTCCTAGTACAATGCAATATGAGAACAGTGAACAACCAGCCTTGGTATGGAACCATGGAGGGCTGCAATCAACAAAACAGATTTAGAAAATGTGGATTTTCAACAGCGGTGCAAAAGAGTCATCAGTCATGTTTGGAATGAGATAGAGGGCTGACCACAAAGTTACTCCCTTTTCTTATTAATGACAATGGCCCCACCTGAAGGATGCTTGACAGCAAAGCAACGTGTCCTCACCATCAGCCAACTCAATTATGGATCCTGCATAGACCTTCCTTGAGCTCCATGATCTACCTAATATCCTTGGAAGCAGCTTGCAGTACTAAGGAGGCAAATTGTATGGTGGGAGACCACTCTGTAGAATGCAGCTGGTACATGGGGGGTGAGATGACAACATATTTATCAAGCGTTTGTCCTGATTTTCTCACACAAAGTTTCTGCAGCAGTTAGACTATGTCCAGTCTTTACGGAGCATTCATTCTGATTGCTATATGGAGTTGTTACACAACAAAGATTGCATCGTATTCTCAACAAATGTTCTTAAACCGAGATGAATTGAAAATATACCCAAGCACCACAGACCTTGTTGTCTGCTAACATTTTACATGGAAAGTGCCCTTTATTATAACTGTTTTATGGGAGTGCTCATTTACCTTTACAAAGATTGCTATCAGACTAGGAAATATAGTTTGGCTCACATTTTGCATTTTAAAAAGTACCTAACAATACACCAGCCGTAACCCAGCTATCCATCGAAAATCACACTTCTCCAAATTTTGTTATGCATATATCTAAAGAAAGTGTGAATTTAAGTGCAACATGCAAAAATGAATTACTTTAGGAGAAAATGTGTATATTAGGCAAAATTGCATAAAACCCTGGTGAATTTTCATGAGATTTTTTTTAAAAAAAAAATGCAAACTAGTGCAGAAATGTGAGTGAAATTAGAAACTTAAATTGCAGGTTCCTCCATTCCTAGTTCAGATTATTACTCTTTCTTTACTGTATGTGTTGGATTTCCCTTTATCTTGATAACCTGGCTTTATCATTCCCATCATTCAGGAGCAGCTAGGGGGCAGTAGGAGGTCCACTGTGGACCTAGGCTGCCAGCAGCCACATCGCTGCCGGCAAACCAGGAAGGGGTGAGTTAGGGCTGTGGTGAGGCCAGGATGGTTCAGGCATATTGGTAGGAGCACCAGGTTGGCTATGCCGGTACACCTGAACAACCCCATCGCCACTGCCACCCAGTCTCACCTTGCTCGCAATCCCAGTTCACAGCAACAGGTGAGAGGGGGGCAGTCTACTGCATCACTCTTCCCCTCTGGCTGCTCCTGCCATCGTTGCATATCTGCATCCTGAAATGTGTCGTTTCCCTCCTCAGAGTAACAAAATATACATCAAGCCTGAGTCACGCAGATGTTGACAAGGCCGTGGAGATGGGTTTGAAAGCCTGGAGCGCGGCTGCCCCTCTGAATTTTGTAAAGGCCACCTCGGGAGAAGCGGATATCATGATATCGTTCCAAAGCGGAGGTAATTGTTATCGCTAAAGTCTGTGACACTAGCTGCTCAACCTTTGCGCTATTGTGAAGAGGTTAAGCTGGGCAAAATAATAAGGCAATGTACTTATGCTGGTTTAGATGCACGGAACCGTCCCTTGGAAAGTGGCAAGTGTGAAAAACGGCTAGAGGATGAAAGGGCAGCCGTAAAAAAAAAGGGAACATTTCTAAATATTTTTTAAAGCATGGGCAAACACATTGCACAGTTCTGCATGAGAGTGCTTCAGGAAGGCTGCCACAGAGCTCATATGCTGTTTGTGTGACATGGAAGTGCCTCCATGTGTACAAACTCCTAAATTCCTGTAGCGGTGCTACTCCCCCCCCCCAAGTAGTCTTCACTCAGTGTTAGGGCCAGAGTTCAGTTCTTAGCAGCAGCAGCAGCAGCAGCAGTCACAACAACAGCAGTGTATCCATAGAGCATTATCAACGTAAGCTGCATTTTTAAAGTAAAGGGAGAAGAACCTGCCCTGAGTAGCTTACAATCCAAAATTTGACATTAGGGAGAGAATTGAGGCAGGGAGTAGGGAAAGAGAGAGAGAAGTACATCAGGAATGATGTGGGTGTATACTGTACGGCTGACCTTGATTTTGTTGCTGTTGACCTGAGATTTTAACAGGGAATGGTTGAAAGAAGTGCAACCAGTGTGCCGTGGCGCCCCGGGGTGCCTTGAACGATGCAGCAGGCCTCTGTCCCTCTTTCCTTCCCTCCCTCCTCTGATGCCCTCTCACGTCTCTGCCTCCCAAAGCCTTGCAAAGCTGTTTGTTGCAGCGGCCCTGGCTACACGCTCCCCAGGCAAATGATGCCTTTGGGGCTGGCCAGGGGGTGCTGGTTGCCAGGAGCTGAGGTGGCCTCAGAGGAAGCAAGCAAGCAGGTGAGGGAGTCCAGCCAGCCAGTCCACCAGCCCTTGCTGTTGGGAATGGACAGACAAGACCCAGGCCCCTGTGGGGCAGTGTGAGGAGGCACCTCTCTTTGGGGTAGGGGGGGCAGCTCAGAGGGCAACAGCTGCAGCTGCTCAGAGCACTCCCAAGGAGAGAGGAGAGGAGGCTGAGGGAACACTCCACAAAAGAGGGTGTTCAACAAAGGGTGAGAGGCTGCCAGCTCTACGGGCAAGGGGTGACATAACTGGGCTCCTGAGCCCCACAGGGGTGCTGCAGAAAGAATGTAGTTGGTCAAGGGAGCCATGGATTCAAAAAGGTTGAAAACCTCTGCATTAGGGGCATCAAAGCCTTGCATGTATTGTATATGAAAAATGACCATTTCAGGCAATCACATAGTAGCTTGGTCTTTGTACCCAGACACTGGCAGATTTGTAAGGGATTTTGCAATATGTTTCAGATTCCATTGAAATGCTCTTGTTTGTGGGAGCCGCTGAGACCACAACGGAACGCATTTTGCAACTTATGTCTCTCTGATTTAACCATTACACCACCTGCCATGATTGCAAAGTCACATGGTGTTCCTTGTACTCTGTGTTAGATCATGGGGACTCCTACCCATTTGACGGCCCGCGGGGGACTCTAGCCCACGCTTTCGCACCTGGGGAAGGACTGGGCGGAGACACTCATTTCGACAATGCGGAGAAGTGGACGATGGGAATGAATGGTAGGCGCAAAGCCACACAATGACCCAAAAGCACCCAAAAGAAGCAATTTGTCCCCAGCTAATAAAGTATGGCAGAATTCACAGACAACTGAATATGTATCAGAGAGAAACTCACCATTGCTTATATGAAATATATTGTTTTGTATCATATAGGGTTTAATCTGTTCACTGTCGCGGCTCATGAATTTGGCCACGCCTTGGGCCTTGCCCATTCGGCCGACCCGTCAGCTCTGATGTATCCAACATATAGATACCAACATCCATATGGCTTCCATCTCCCCAAAGATGATGTGAAAGGGATCCAGGCCCTTTACGGTAATAACATAGATGCTTGCTTTTATTTATTTCAAGAGTTCTTCCTCCAGATCGTTCTTCCTCCAGATCAAACTAGAGGACAGCGTACAGTATAAACAGCAAACGTTTGGTAATAAGTTGCTGAATTGCAACTTATTATCAAACCTAAAACCATGGGGAGACCTGGTTTCACTAGAGACATTGGATTCTTGTCTCATTATGCACGATAAAGCTATTTTTAGCCATCTCACCCCTTCCTTTTTCCTGTAAGACCAATTGCAGTCGTTAACAGTTGTCAACAGGTTCACCACACCTATCCGCCAATCACCCATTCCCACCACTCTTCTGAGTAACACCCCTCCCCACCCTCTCACTATATATAAGGGTCTGGTGACTGCTGTTTCAGTGTATCTGAAGAAGTGTGCATGCACACGAAAGCTCATACCAATAACTAACTTAGTTGGTCTCTAAGGTGCTACTGGAAGGAATTTTTTTATTTTGTTTTAAAAACAACAGACAATAAAATCATATGTCAGTTACAAAAGCAGCAGCACTGGGGCGAAACTCCAACCTTTGCTTAAAAATCCAGCCACCGAGAGAGAGACGGGGCAGCAAAAACTTCTTGGCCATGGCAGTGCTGCCACTTGTCAGGACTAAGATGGAGCAGAGCGGTGGTGAAGTCCGAATAAGGGAGCAGTGGCAGTGCTCACCTTCCCCTGCCCTTGCTGCCACCCTGCCCCACGCCATTCCAGGAAGCAGCAGGACCACCACAAATCTGCTCACTTTTCCAAGGTCAGGCCGTGTTATGGGATGGCACCTCCTCCCAGCTGCATCCGGCAAGGGCGCAGTTGTTTTGGAGTTTTCCCCGGTTGTCATGATTCCCTAGAGCAGGCATGGCCAAACTTGGCCCTCCAGATGTTTTTTGGGACTACAACTCCCATCATCCCTAGCTAACAGGTCCATTGGTCAGGGATGATGGGAAATGTAGTCCAAAACATCTGGAGGGCCAAGTTTGCCTATGCCTGCCCTAGAGGGACCTCACATCAGCTAGGAAGCCAGACTGTAGCCTGGCCATAAATGGGCCAATTGCAGGCAGGCAGCTAGGCTGGCTTTGCCCTAGGGGCAGGCCCAGCCAAGCCAACAGGCTTCTCTTGGGTCCGCTCCTCAGGTATAAATTCCCACCAGCCTCAGCCCTTGGCATCAGAACCAGGAGGGCAGCACAGCAGCAGCGGCCAACCTCGTGAATTACAAGTCTTCCCGTAATTATTTACACCCCTTAGGTGCCTTCTTCCTGTGTTCACTTCCATCCTGCAGCTAGTCCTTGTCGGCTGGGATTTATTGAATATTTTCTACCAACAGAACCATATTCAATGGGCCTCATAGGAAGACGTACAATGAATACACTTCCAACACTTAGTTGCACAACTCATAATAGCTTTCAGCTAAATGTACAGAATTATCTCCACTTTAAGACAAGTGTTGGGTTAATCTGGGATAACCTATTCTTACAAACAAGTTATAATTTGATGTTATGGTCAGCATGTGTGAACCAGCCCTCTTCCATGCAGTGTTTCATAAAATTCACAGCCTGACTATTCAAGTATCAGGATCCACCAGAAGTTCCAGTTTTTTGTATTGTTACAGATATGGAGTTAGTGAATGTCAGAAAGTAGTAAAATGGTAGAATTTAGATAATACTGGAGTACTGAAGGGAAGATTCTAGGCAAGTAAAAATATAGGCTAAGCTTCCTTTCCAGGTCAGGGATAGAGGCCTTAACATGACAAAAGATGTTGATATTGATTAAAGAAGAATCCTTGGGTCTGTGCCAATAGAAGTTGCCAAACAAAATTTTCTGTGCGAAGCAAAATTGCTCTTTTCTACCCCGAAAAGCAAAAAAGGAGAATAGTTGGTACAGACCTTGGGTTAAGTACTTAATTCGTTCTGGAGGTCCATTCTTAACCTGAAACTGTTCTTAACCTGAAGCACCACTTTAGCTAATGGGGCCTCCAGCTACTGCCGTGCCACCGGAGCACGATTTCTGTTCTTATCCTGAAGCAAAGTTCTTAACCCGAGGTACTATTTCTGGGTTAGTTGAGTCTGTAACCTGAAGCGTATGTAACCTGAAGCGTATGTAACCTGAAGCGTATGTAACCCGAGGTACCACTGTATTAAACATACTGCAGAAGATATAAAAATGTGTAGCAAGAACTGCAAATGATGTAGAGGGTAGAATCAATGGGTTGTATTCAGTTATGTTTTACTCAGGGTACACCCATTGAAATGAATGGACATGACTAACCTAGGTTCATCAGTTGCATTGGGTCTACTCTGAGCAAACTTTAGTTGAATGCAACCCAATATATTGGATGGGGTAAAATGGGACTCACTCAGGATACATGGCCACAGGCAAGTCAATATATGTACTAAGTGCAGTTTGGTTTGTGTGTCGTATTCTAGGGTCACGGCTATCTGGATCCAAAGTACCACAAGTTCCGCATCCGCCTCTTCCCAAACCACCATCTCCGGCGGATCCAGACCACTGTGACTCCACGTTTTCGTTTGATGCTGTTACGATGCTAGGGAAAGAACTTCTTTTCTTCAAGGATAGGTGAGATTCCCGCTTGATCTAACCTGCAAGAGGCTCAAGCAGTACTTGTGTTTTCCAAGCCTTTTTGGGATTGTTGCTTTTCTAAGGAAGCTCCCAACTCTGTTATCCAAATATGGCAATGGAGTTCAAAGTCCTTCCTTTGCAAAGAAAAATGAAATAATCCCTTGATTGCAGGACCAGGCATCGGACTTCCCATACCCCAACCTGTATAATAAGAGATCAATAAGACTGGGTTTTGGGTCAAAACAGGTCACAACTTTATTGAATACAGATGAAAGAGGTTTGGCTTGGGCATGGGGCAATCTAAATACTTCTGGCCCACTGGAAGTGAAGCGTGGCCAATCCAGGCAGGGGTTCCTAGGACTTACATCCAATAGGGTGACCCCCACAGGGACCGCCGTCTGGGGGAGTGCCTTCGGCCCTGCCCCCCCTGGGCACGTGGACATGGCCACTCCCTCTGGATCCCTTTACCCCAGCATTTGGAGGGCCAGGCAGAGACTACAACCTCCCCTCCATCCAAAACAAAGGATTGCCCCAATGCCCAACCAGTTGTGACGATCGCTATGAGGTAAGCAAAACCACCAATTCAGTGCCAATTAGCCATGTGGGTGAGCGGGCTTGTTGTTGTAACTACAGTGGTACCTCAGGTTAAGAACTTAATTCGTTCTGGAGATCCGTTCTTAACCTGAAACTGTTCTTAACCTGAGGTACTAATGGGGCCTCCCACTGCCACCGCGATGCCGCCATGCAATTTCTGTTCCCATCCCGAATCAAAGTTCTTAACCCAAGGTACTATTTCTGGGTTAGCAGAGTCTGTAACCTGAAGCATCTGTAACCCAAGGTACCACTGTACTCTCTCCTCCTGTGGTTTTCAGAGGCCCATTGCCTCCGACAGTGGAGCCCTCATGGCTAGCAACCACTGGTAGCCTTGCTGTAACCTGAGGTACCACTGAACATTGCTTCATTTACAGCTCTTGGTTTTGAAGAATGCATCTCATGTTTGCATTCCCTTTATCTGCTTCCTGTTGTCAAAATGACTACTCTCTTCTCCCACATTTGTTAGCTCAAGCCTAGGAATAGGGATGGATGAAATGTTTCAGCTTCTAACAGCAAAAAAAGCTCTATCTACTCACCTCAGGTCTCTCGCTTAAAAATCAACAAGAGGAGACTGAGAGGAAATATGGTAGCCATCTTCAAATATCTAAAGGGCTGTCGCGTGGAGGAAGGAGCAAGCTTGCTTTCTCCTGCTCCTTAAGGTACTAGTTACAATAAAGGAGATTCTGACTATACACCAGGAAGAACTTTCTGAAAGTAAGAACTGTTTGACAGTGGAACAGACTTCCTTTAAAGATGGTGGATTCTCCTTCATTTGAGGTTTTTAGCAGAGGTTGGGCGGCCATCTCTCAGGTATGATCTAGTTGAGATTCCTGCATTGCAGAGGGTTGAACTAGATAGCCCTTGAGGTCCCTTCCAAGTCTATGATTCTGTGAGTAGGACATAATCTGGTTTTGCCCCCTTGATTTGTCTGGCAAACAGCCTGAAAGCAAAAGCATTGTCCATGCTGGTAGCCGCACTTCTCGTTCTGGTTGACAAGCCAGAGAATTTTGACACTTAGAAACATCTTGAGATGCAAACGTTTTCTGTTCAGTTTGGTTTTTTTTTCTTCCTTTCTGAACAGGCTCTTCTGGAGAAGGCAGGCTCAGCTGAAGTCAAGTGTACAGCCACTTTCGATCACAAGCTCTTTCCCTCAGCTCATGTCGAACGTGGACGCTGCCTACGAAGTCGCTGACAGAGGAGTTGCTTATTTTTTCAAGGGTGAGTGACTCTCGAAAGCTGTTGCACTTTGGCTCCAGAATATTAAGTATACCAAGGATTATTGTGCATCATTTCCATATTGACAGCACTTACTAAGGTTCTTATTCATCCTGAAAACAGCATTGTGAGAAATATCATTATTGCGTGGCGAGTTCCCGCCTCCCCCAGGTGGAAATAAAGTCACATGACACAATTATTTAGGTTAATAGGCAAAAAATGGCCACAACTTTATTGGTTACAGGAATGAGCGGTATTGGCTTAGGAATTTTATATATATATATAATAATATTTATTGAGTTTTACAAAAAGAGATTTACAAAGCAAGAAAAAACACACAGACAAAGAAAACAAAAACCAAAATTTAAAAAGAAAAATTAAAAATCACTTTTTCAAATATCATACCATTCATTAACTTATTTTCATGACTTCCTCACATCTCTTTTGTATTCCATTTACAAATTTATTCAGCAAATTCATACCCTCTTATTTTACCCTTAATTATTTATCCTCATGTGTTATAACTTCTAATCATATTGCTAGAACCACTTCGTTTCATTCCAACATCATTCGCATTCAAAATTTTTGCAGTGTTTCTGTAAATACATTTTAAATTTCTTCCAATCTTCTTCCACCAACTCTTCTCCCTGGTCTCGGATTCTGCCAGTCATTTCCGCCATCTCCATGTACTCCATTACTTGCATCTGCCAATCTTCCAGAGTGGGTACATCCTGTGTCTTCCAATGCTTTGCAATAAGGATTCTCGCTGCTGCTGTTGCATACATAAAAAAAGTTCTGTCCTTCTTTAACACCAATTAGCCGACTCTGCCCTGGAGAAAAGCCTCTGGTTTTTTAGGAAAAGTGTACCTGAGTACCTTTAGGAATTGGTCCTAATCGACTATCCGTATTCAGCCCGTTTGCTTGAAGACCGGGAAGGGTTAACCACCAGTAGGGGGAGACCTACTGATGCACAACAACTAGGAACTCCCCCGGGGTCACCACTCAGGGGCGTGCCTTAGGCCCTCACCTCCATAGGCTTCGGAAAGGGCCATGCCCCCCGGAATCCTTTACCGGACTACCCTTCAATATTTGGGGGAGGTGATGGCGCTTCCTCCCCCCCTTCATCTACATGACAATACCCCTACCAATGAGCTGAGGCAGCAAAAGAGGGAGATCCCCGGCCGTGCCAGTGTGATATAGTGCAAGCCACGTCCCCCTAGGTCAGCCGATTGGCTGGCCAGGGGATGACACGGCCGGGGATTCCCTCAATTGCGGGGAGGCTGAGAGCCAGCCCCCACACATGTGGAGAGGGCGTGAAGACCGCAACTCCACCTCCTCTCAAGTTCGGAAATGGTTTTGTCAGTTTGTTAAGCCACTCAGAAATTGCCATGCCTAGCTGGGAGCAGCATTCAGCTTAGCAGACTGCATGGTGCAGCAGGGAGTAGCCAACAGGATGCCATACAGATGTTGTTGGACTACAACTTCTATCCTCCATGAACACTGGCCATGCTAGTTGGGGCTGTCGGGAACTTGAGCCCCACAACATCTGGAAGCGGGCACTATGATGGATAACCTTGACATTACACCATTCTGAGAAGAGGGCTCTGGAAAAATAATGGAGGTCACCACCTCAGGACGCCATTTTGATTTCCCCAAGCCTCCTCAGAATGTGGTCAGCAATGGGAAAGGAAGGAAGCTTTCGGCAGTGCTCTTCCCCAAGCAAATTTAATGGGTTTCTATTGGTTGTGGTTTTCTTCACTTCCAGTGAGTGAACTCAATGGGTTCTTCTGTTGATGGAATTAGGTGCAAATCCAAACTCACTTTGTAGAATACTCTTCGCATTGACATCATACATGTGTCAGCAGTTTTGGTCTTTCAACACATATTAAAGCCCTTAATAATAATAATAAAAAAAACAATTCCCAAGCATTCCTGGGTTAGCAACCTAGCCACATTTCAATCATATACTAGTTGTCCTGTTGTTCTAATTCACCTATGGGGAACCACAGGCCTAATTTGGTCTTTCAGGACTCCCCACAAGGCCAATTCAGCCAAACCACAACTACCTGACATCATATATTAGACAGAAGGTTTGCAGGCACCACAAATCAGCAAAGACCTGTGTCCCTATTATTATTATTATTATTATTATTATTATTATTATTATTATTATTATTTGTTGTTGTTGTTGTTGTTGTTGTTGTTGTTGTTGTTGTTTTTATAATATTGCTAACATTGTTGGTTTTTGTATTCTACCATATACTGCTTTGAAATTTTTGTGGTTATGTGGTCTATAAGTACTGTACACAAGTAAATAAATCAAAGGTTAGATGTTGGGAGATTCAAGCTATAAATGTCCTTGAAGCAAATATATTGTTGTGTTGTTGTTGTTGTTGTTGTTGTTGTTGTTGTTGTTGTTGTTCTTGCTGTTGTTGATTCCTGTTTGCCAGGCCCCCATTACTGGACAACTCGCGGGTTCCAAATGCAGGGCTCTCCGCGCGCCATCGCAGACTTTGGATTTCCTAGGAATGTGCTACAAATAGATGCAGCTGTCTACCTGAGGGATGAAAAGAAGACGCTCTTCTTTGTAGGAGATGACTATTACAGGTTCCTTTATTATTGCCTCTTAATACAAACATTTGGGGGGGGGGGTCACTTGTGAAACCAGACATCATCGCTTGGTGCTGAAAAGGAGAGAGGGGAAAGAGGACATGCTTTCCTTTCTCATAATATTTGAACTTGGAGTCACCTAGTTAAGGTGATTGGTTCAGAACCAATTAAGTGTAAGTTCTGGTGGGTTCTTTTCTGTTGCCCCTCTGCAAAACAGGTCTATTGCATGGAGGAGAATGCAACTGTAAGCATCCTTTTTTCAAAAAAGAGAGCAAGGGGGAGAAATGCTCAGGAAGTTTATCTTTTGCATGCTCATTCCCTGCCCTGGGGCTGTATTTTTAACAAGTTTACAGCTATGCTGGTCACCTTAAATTGTGTGTGAGTGTGTTTTGCTGCAGCTGAACAGACATTCAGATGGCAATCTTATACAGTGGTACCTCGGGTTAAGTACTTAATTCATTCCAGAGGTCCATACTTCCAGAGAGAGGGGGGGAGAGGGGGGGCAGGTGGAATCAAAGGTGGGTTACCACTGATCTGCTGAAGACTAACAAGATGGAATGTGAGAAATCTGCCCCTTGCCTAGAACAAAGAGAAGTACAGTGGTGCCTCGCAAGATGAAAATAATTCGTTCCGCGAGTCTCTTCGTCTTGCGGTTTTTTCGGCTTGCGAAGCACCCCTATTAGCAGCTTAGCGGATTAGCACTATTAGCGGCTTAGCGGCTATTAGTGGCTTAGCGGCTTAGAAAAAGGGGGGGGAGGGGAAAAACTCGCAAGACTCGCAAGACGTTTTCATCTTGCGAAGCAAGCCCATAGGGAAATTCGTCTTGTGAAGCCCTTTCGTCTAGCTGGTTTTTCGTCTTGCGGGGCACCACTGTACTTTTTTGCATAATGCATAATTCTCTACCACATGATACAGTGATGCCCATTGACACAGATGCTTCTGTCAGCAACTATTAGTCACAGTACCTAATGGAACTTCCAAATACAGACACAGTATAGCTCTGTATATACCAGGCAACAGAAGGTAGGTATCACTACCTCCATGTTCTGTTTATGAAGACCCAAAGCTATCTGGCTCACTGCTTTTAAAAACAGAATGGCAGGCTTGGGCTTGTTTGTTTGTTTGTTTGTTTGTTTGTTTACTAGATTTATTCCATGCCCCTCTACAAAGAAATATTAACTGTGTGCTAAGATGGACCTTAGTCTATTTTGACAAACTAAGTGATCAGGCAATGATAAGCCTCAAGTCACAACAAGACAGCAAAGTAGATGAGACCTGGCTAGGCAATTCTTTCACGCAATTAAAAGCGCTTTTGACTCAAAGCTTGCTGTCCCGTTGCAATCATTACAGCGAAACTGCTTTTCCAAGAACGTCTTGCATATGGTATAAAAATAAACCTTCTAAAGCGTGGGTTGAAACCTATTTATATCTTGATAGACAACAGCAGTAGGTTTGAATTTCTCCTTTTATGGCATTCCTTTCTCTCAAAAGCTATGACGAAGCCAAAAGAAAAATGGAGAAGGATTTCCCAAAGAGCATCGAGGACGAGTTCTCGGGAATCAGTGGCAGGATTGATGCAGCAGTAGAAGTAAATGGTAAGTAGTTACTCCATCGTGATGCATCGTCGATACAGGGTAGCTAATGTTGCACTGCAGACTGGGCAACAGCTTGCATTATGCCTGGGCAACGGCCAAGGTGGCTTGAGCTGATGGAGTCCAACACCAAAGGGTACCACATTGGCTGCCCCATCTTAGACAAAAGCAGGACTTCCTGGCAAAGGCATCACTGCCACTTACCAGGACACAGAGGGGTAGGACAGAGGTACCATCCCAGGAGGTGGCAGGGAGGCATGCCAACTGCTCCTAGGGGTGTCAGACACATGGCCTTGGTGTCCCAGAGGCCACAGCCCACCCATCACATAGTTGGCTGAACCATCTTTTAGGCTAAGAACCAAGACACCCTTAGCCTACTAACGCATGGCTGACTCATCCATCTTACTTCCCCTACAATTCCTTCTCAGGCCCAATTAAAATGTGACATTGGGGGTCAAGGTTTGGCCGTGTAATAATTCCATACGGTTTATATAATTTCAATGCACCTACCCCAATTGGTGTGGGTGCAGGATTAATGCACCCATGATCTGTGATCCTGCTGGCCAGGATCTGCTTCTGAGGTAATGCCTAGACAGTAGTATCTTGGGTTAAGAACTTAATTCGTTCTGGAGGTCCGTTCTTAACCTGAAACTGTTCTTAACCTGAGGTACCACTTTAGCTAATGGGGCCTCCCGCTGCTACCGCACGATTTTTGTTCTTATCCTGAAGCAAAGTTCTTAACCCAAGGTACTATTTCTGGGTTAGCGGAGTCTGTAACCGGAAGCATCTGTAACCTGAGGTACCACTGTATAAATGTTTGCAAGGGATAAGTACATTTGCACCAAGCTCTTATACAGCAAAGTGCTTTTACCTCATATTTAAATCAGGCCACAGGGGACAGATTTTGCAAGCATTTGCAAAGTAAAGGAGAGCGGAACTGAACACAGTAAAGTGTTCAGTAATACAAGCCCACTGGAGACACAGTCTTTCCTTTACCGCTCGATAAGGCAGAGTGGGTTTGGGAGAGGGGAGGAATCAATGCATTTGAATGGTGAATCGAAAATTTTCAGTGAAAAATATATAACACCCCAATTTTGCATGTGTTTAAAGAACACACAAATGTTCACGTGTGGGCCATTTTCGGGTCCAGAAGAGAGTGGGGCAGACTTTGGGGCATTCTGCCGATGCATGCGATGACCCCAAATGCAATCCCTGCGCAAATCAGCGGTTGCCTGTACCTAGATGCATATCATATAGGGGATTTGGTACTCTAAGAAATGCAATCACTCGTACAACTTTAAGGTCAATAAAGCCTAAGCCTAAGACTCTGAAGAGCTGCTGTCAATCAAAACAGAGAATGCCGAAACTAGATCAACAAATAGTCTCAACGGGTGTAATGTAGCTTCCTTTGAGAAATTTAGTCACAAGCTAGCATCTCCAACCATCCCTGGTCAATTTCCCAGCTTCCCTCAAAGGAAAAAAGAATTCAGATTTTAAATAAGTTATTAAGTGCTGTGTACACAATGCAGAAGTGCTACTGAGGCCAGTTTAGGGTGCCCAATCTCCCATCAAAGCCTTTGGAATTGATGTCATCTCAAGCAGCTTTCCTCAGGGAACCCGCGTCAAGTTCTCTGGTGATCATCTGAAATCCGGTCTTTTCAGTGGCGGCACCGAAAAGCTGTGGAACCCCCATCCTCTTGGAGGCTTGTCAAGCCACACCTCTACAGTTTTGCATAGCTTGTGACACACTTTTGGCATGAACATTTCCTTGCTGCTGTTGTGTTACCTTGATGGATATTCTTACATAATTTTCTTTTAAAGGTCGATTTTATCATTGCCTCTCCTTTGTTGTTATTGTTCACTGCTTGGTTATTTTTTTTATGGAAAATGGGTACATCAGCTGATTAAACAAAGAAAAGAAGGAACTTCATGAGTGGGGATACAGAGGTCGTATTTCACAACTGTACCAAGAAGTCTATGGCATTGTTAGTTTCCTCAAATATTAAGCCCCCTGATTAGTAGTTCTTACTTTTGTTTCCTTTCCCTTTTAGGTCACATTTACTTCTTCTCAGGCCCCAAAGCCTATAAATACGACAAGGAAAAGGAAGATGTGGTTAATATTGTGAAATCCAGCTCCTGGGTGGGCTGCTGAACTGAAGTGGGAAGTGGATTATCACAGTGAGCTAGAAGATAACTGGAAACTTTGGAGCCTGTCAGCCAAAATCACATTCTGTGGATTTGATTCCAGAAGCACAATGGCAAAAGGATGTGCCGTTATTGCTCAAGCCCAGAAAAAAAAAAAGAAGAGGGGGAACGCATCGAAATAAATGACACCATAGCATTTCAAGATAGCTTGGGTAAATCCCTGGGGGGGAAATTCCATGTACTCATCTTTTAAAAGTCTGGTATCTTCAGGGATAGAAAGGAAAGATGGACCCCACTGCTCTGCTGACACTTCTACCCCAACAATGTTTCCTCAGAACAACGGTCGCATTATGCCAGGGGATAGGGATAGGGGATAGTCGCCACCACTGAGGGGGTGCTATTTCCATCCCATAATGCCCCTGGAACCACACTAAGCACCACATAGCATCACTGAAAGCGTGTGATGATGTGCAAATGATGGCAACTGGTTGTGTGTTTCAGTCAAGGATTACTGTTGTTAGCCGCTCTGAGCCCAGCTTCGGCTGGGGAGGGTGGGATATAAATAACATTTTATTATTATTATTATTATTATTATTATTATTATTAAGGATGGGAGAGAAGTTCCATTCAGGCCCCACATACATTTAAAGCATTTTCATGCCACTTTAAACCATCATAGCTTTCCCCCAAAGAATCCTGGGAACTGTACGGGTGCTGAGAGCTGTGAGAAGGTCCCTTTCCCCACATGGTTCTACAATTCTTAGAATGGTTGTAAAATGCCTCTTCTTGGATTTTTTTGCTCTGTGAGGGGAACTCCAAACAACTTTCACACACCACAGTCTGCAGGGAAGCTGTGGTTGTCTGAAGCTGTACGATGATACTTTAAATGCATAGTGCAGATGGCACCTCAGTTAATATTTAAAGACAGATTTGCCTAAGTCATGCTTTCTGAAACAATACACAAACCGGTAACTAAAGCCATCCTTGGAATATTGCCCTTCTCCCCCCAAGAAATGTATAGAATAATACAAAAGTGTGCAAACAGATGCATATGTAAGGCTGGAATGTCCCTCTAAAATTTTGGAATGCAGTGAGGGGGCTTTTTATTTGCCTTGAAAATGAGGAAGAAAAATGTCTAGGGCAGACGAGATGGGAGAGCCAACCAAATTGTTATCCCGAGGAATGGATGCAAAACAATTCACGAGGGAAAGTATAGATTAACGACTTGCCTAATCCTTGGATTTTTATGTTGTGAACCGGCCTGTGATCTTCGGATGAAGGGTGGTATGCAAATTAATAAATAATAAATAATATATTGATGAAAACAACATATAGAAATGCATTATATTGGGGAAACGGCTTTGCAAAAATGTGTATACATATTAGGCCAAATTGCATAGAAAAGTGCATTAAAATGCTGGAGAGTTTTCACGATGAAATAAATTTGCATAAAACTGACGAGAAAATGTGGGGAACTGGGCTTAGGATTGGGGTGGGGGGGATGAGAAATGGTCAGAGTCACCCATCCCACGTGCCAGCTGCTGCTTGCAACAGAAGTAACAAAAAAGAAAGCCTGCTGCCACCCTATACGCCATCTTGGGAAAATAATCTCCCCACTTCCTCCTGCAAAAAGAAAATTAGCACATGACCCACAGTCACTGCTTGCAAATGGGGCGACATGTCTGTGGTGGCCCTTTTCACCCCACTCTAGTTTTCAGATCACAGGTGAGTATTCATTCCTGGAGAAGGAGAAGGAGAAGAAGGAGAAGGAGAAGGAGAAGGAGAAGGAGGAGGAGGAGGAGGAGGAGGAGGAGAAGAAGAAGAAGAAGAAGAAGAAGAAGAAGAAGAAGAAGAAGAAGAAGAAGAAGAAGAAGTGTAGTAGTAGTAGTTTGGATTTGATATCCCGCTTTATCACTACCCTAAGGAGTCTCAAAGCAGCTAACAATCTCCTTTCCCTTCCTCCCCCACAACAAACACTCTGTAAGGTGAGTGGGGCTGAGAGACTTCAGAGAAGTGTGACTAGCCCAAGGTCACCCAGCAGCTGCATGTGGAGGAGCAGGAAAGCGAACCCGGTTCACCAAATTACGAGTCCACCGCTCTTAAACACTACACCACACCTGAGGCCAGGATGCACTCTACACCAGAGTAGAGAACTTCTTGCGTTGAGTCTAAGGGTGGCATTCGCTCCTGGGCAACCTTTCAATGGCAGGTGGACATTAGCGGTGATTCTTGTACCCAGTGCTTTTTTTCTTCTAGAAAAACAAGTCTTGGTATTCACCAACAAGTGGGGGTGGGTGGGGTGCATGGCCTGACATCAAAGAAAGGAAGCATTTCTTCATGCTTTCCAGATTATTATAGTGGGGAAAGTAACCTAACACAATCTGTACTGAGAATCACAGTGATGATGGCAAGCATGCTCACTGTCTCTGCCGTGATTGCAACCTCAATTACTGTGGGGGGTTTTTAAGCTGCAGGGATGGTGGAAGTTGAGCAATCCTGATAAAGAACCCAAACACTTGAGGAGGGGAAACCGCAACACTACATTGGATAGCCTTGCCCAAGCCACAGAGATGTACAAATTTCCCCCGCCTGCAGCTCTCTAAACCGTACCAGTGTTCAGGCACAGCAGCCCCGGTCCTAGGCATGTTTACTCAGAAGCAAGACCACCAAATTCAATGGGGCTCACTCAGTGGCGGCTGGGGCCCATTGAGAACGGTAGGGCAAAATGCAGGGAGCCCAAACAGTAGGTGGGTGGAACTGAAAATATAAGGATGAGCAGGACGAGTTGCCCCCTTCTCTAATCGTTGCAAGTTTGCAGGCAATGGATGGATGGTAGTTGGTGACATAGGAACCAGTTCTATAGGACTGAGGAATCTTCAGCCCCTGCAAATTCTGTTGGGATGGGGCTGAGCCCCCTCAATCTTGAGGAGACAGAGGAGGCTGAGTGCAGAGTCAGGCTCTGTGCTTGGTCTCCTCTTGATGGTCAGCCTCTTCCACCCAAGCCCCTTTCTTGTGATGGGGCAGCCAGGACTGTTTGGAGTGTTCCGGAGGTGTTTCACCAGAAGCTTGTCCTACACTTGAGTAGGACCCTGGCAGAGACACATGCCCAACTGGCATGTTCTCTCCCTCCAGGTTGATCATTCAGGAGCTTCAAAAGCTTTCTTCAGCCCAAACATCACAGCTACCGATGCCAACAGACATTGGCACACTCAGTGATCCGCAGAGTCTGTGCAGTTTGCGTGACAAACCTCAGCAACTCAGCATTTTGGCTAATCTACTTTATTAACATATAAACACACACGGAGCACTGCAAAATGGCTCCCTCTTTCTCAAGCATCAGACAGCAAAGAGAAAAAAACAAAGGACAATAGTCCCACTTCACGGAACACAGTAACACAAACATCCTGTCTCCGTCACTTCCCACTCTGTGGAGTCAAAACATACACCGTCATGTGAAAGACAACAATCCCGTAACTGCGATCATGGAGCAGGAATTCTAACAGGGGGCATCACAAGATTGCTTGAAGTGGCAGTGAAAGGATGGCTCCCCTTTCCAGCCCTGTCGCTGCTCTGTCTCCCGATGGGTCACCCACTGCCTCTTCTGTGCCTCCCAGTCCAGGGCAGGGCAAGCGGGGACATTGAGTCCCAGGATGCCTCAGCCCCATCATCTTCATGCTGAGCGCAACACCATACATTGCAACCAGGGTCTGCACTCAGCCTCCTCTTGATGTGATAGTCATGCACATCACATGTGTGATGTGTATGATGTCACACACGCATGATGGGCCCCCCAATGTTGGGTGCAACTTGGCGCCTCCGATTGGTGCAGCAGTACCCCATATTTCCTAATACCTAACCTCCCCTGGGCTTTCTCGGATGCAAACATGTTTCGGATTGTAGCCTTAAAGGCCATTTTTGGTGAGCTTAATGTTTGTAAGATTCTGTTCTTAGGGAAATAGAAGGAAGAACTGGGCATGACCCAACATTTCATAATGAACAGGTGGTGCCTTAAAAAAAATGGTATTTAAATCTTTTTTTAAAAAAAGTATTTCCTGGTCCTGGGGTTTAGTATGAGCCTCTTATTGGTTAGTCAATTGCTTGGGTTGTGGAATGTTTAATCAGTTAATCAGTGGGTGACCTGCGTCTGTGTGCTGGTGTGCATGTCGACAGAGTGAGTGCCAGGAAATGGCCAGGTGTGGAGGAAAGATATTCTCTTCCATGCCATGTCAGTGACTCATTTTTGAAAGCATCCTACTGCCATTTCCCATGCATGCTCACCACACATTTAAAGCAGATTTTAAAGCTACCTTAACAGTCATGCCCTCCCTCCCCTTACAAGAGGGGGAACTGCAGCTTGCCCCCACAGAGATACGACCTGGAGCAACTTTAGCAAACTACAGTTAAACCATGTCGCTTCGATTGCTGGGAACAGGTGCAATCAGCCATTGCAGGATTTAACCCCAACCACCTGTTGGATGACACCACAAGTTATTACAGCTGATGGATTATGGATGACATCACAAGTTCTGACAAGCATGGGTTGGGGAAAACAGCCTTGCAAGCAAATTTTGACCCTCTGGTAGAACAAAAGTCAACCATTGACTGGAAGTTTCCCACTCCTGTTTCATAGTATTACTGCCCAGGCCTGTTCTTCAGAATTTGCTTCCTAGAAGGACATGTTTAAATGCATTTTTGCTGGGTTTTTAGCAATCCGTTCTAATTTAGGACAGTTAGTTAAAACTCCAGTACACTTCTGTTTTGCTTGGTCCTTATTCCTTATTTTTCTCCCTTCTAATCTTTTTGTTGTTGTTGTTGACAGTGGCTTTGTGCTAATGAATTATTTTGAAGTGTGCTTAATGCATTCTTTAATAAATGAACACATGTACAGACACACACAAACACATTTGGCATTGTGTCAAAACGGGCTGCTTGATCAGCTGTCCCATGAGCTCTTACTTCTCATATAGTTCTTGGTAGACGAGGAGAACTGAGTGACGTCTCTCTCTTGTGCAAGAGGAATAACACAAATTCCTTCTTTTCCCCCTCTTGTGTATTTTTACAGACTTTGAATCATTTCTACCATCCCTATAATTTTCAGAATTTACACTCTTCTGACTGACAGCAGGGTCTGAGGCAAAGGTCTTTCATAACTATGTAAGAAGAGCCTGCTGGATAATAATCACAATCACAATCATAATCATTTAATATTTATACCTCAACCATCTGGCTGGTATCCCCAGCCACTCTGGGCAGCTCTTAACTGAATATTATGAACACGATAAGACATGAAACATTAAAAACTTCCCTAAACAGGGCTGCCTTCAGATGTCTTCTAAAAGGCAGATATTTGTTTATTTCCTTGACATCTGATGGGAGGGCATTCCACAGGGCAGGCACCACTACCGAAAAGGCCCTCTGCCTGGTTCCCTGTAACTTCACACGGTGAGGGAACAGGCAGAAGGCCCCCGGAGCTGGACCTCAGTGTCCGGGCAGAACGATGGTGGTGGAGATGCTCCTTCAGGTATACAGAGCTGAGGCCATTTAGGGCTTTAAAGGTCAGCACCAACACTTTGAATTGTGCTCAGAAACATACTGGGAGCCAACATAGGTATTTCAGGACCGGTGTTATATGGTGTCGCTGGACGCTCCCAGTCACCAGTCTAGCTGCCGCATTCTGGATTACTTATAGTTTCCAGGTCACCTTCAAAGGTAGCCCCACATAGAGCACATTGCAGTAGTCCAAGCCAATACCCCATCTAGCCCAGCATCCTGTTCTCACAGATGCTTGTGGGAAGCCTGCAAGATGGATAGGAGTGTAGCAGCCTCAGATCATCACTAACAACAGCACCATTTTAGCTGGGGGAGCCAAAGCAGTGTCCTCCAGATGTTTCAGCTCTACAAGATCCTATAATCCCTGACCATGTTGGAGGTCATTATGGTGGCTATCCCTGACCTGGGCTGCATGCAAAGTTTGGTGCACTCTGCAGCTGAGCAATGCTCCCTTTGTTTCTGTAAACAACAAAATTAACCCACATGTAGGTCACTGTAAAAGAATCAGACCAGGTGTGGAGCAACCTTTTGTCCTCCAGGTGTTGCTGGACTTCTCCCATTGGTTGTTGCTGGCTGGGGATGATGGGAGCTAAGGGTTCAGCAAATCTGGAAGGACACCAGTTCCCCATCCTTGAATTGGGTGTCTGCTTGGCGCTCATTGTCTTGCATTCATTAGAACTCTCTTCATCTGCTAGTTTCATGATACTTCAAGTCTACTCTTTAGCATGTACTGAGGTCCTTTGAGGCTACTGGCAGTCCTTTCTACCTAAAATCTCTTGATCCTCTTTTTCTTGATCCTCCCCCCCCCCCCCCGTCATTCCCCTAATAGCCAGCTGCTCAGAAATGGATTTCAACATGCCTGAGAGATGCCTGAGTCACTCTTGGCAACAGCACATCAACTGCAGTAAAGCTGTGAGATACAATCAGAGAGATAAATCGTCACCAGAGGATGTGGGGTCTACTTGAGTACGTTTCTTCAGTCTATGAAACTCATTGTTTGCTCTTGCAAAACGGACTGGAATATAGGGCATGGTCTGGTTTCATTTTTGCAGACGTAGTAAAAATCTATCTTGCAGGCTGATAAATGAATAAGTGGCCGCCTGATTTGTCCAAAGACTGCTTTACAAAATTCTATCTTATGTCATCAGTAGAACATTATTGAATGGACTTTTTATTTTAAATATCCACAATCCCACCAATGGCTGGAACTCTAGAAAAGTGCAACATTTTGTTTCAGGTCTCACTTGTTAAGAAATAATAGACATTTATCATAGGAGCCACTCCAGGCCTTAAATGTATCTGCTTTAGTACACAACTGTGATTAATGTGCACTCATTTATCTGAGTATGTGCTTTGATTTAATTTCTGCATTTCGTGACTTTGTGGCCGGGGACTAAATTCTTCCAAAAATAAATTCTGGAAGTATGGAAACAGTCGACGTAAACCTCAACTGCATGCGAACTGGTTTCTTCTATTTACAGTTTAGGATTTATTTAGGATCTGCAGTTTAGGATTGATTTATTTCCAGTTTGAGCTGAGCTGCTGAATATTTCACATGCAGAAGAAGTTCAACAGCAACATTTATTATTATTATTAGTCTAATCAATATAGTAAATAAATAAATCATGCAGAATAGCAAAAATTGAAGAATTAGGGGAAATGATTGTGCAACTTTCCATGGGCCACAAAATTCAGCTTCTTTTGTTGCAGATTTTTGATTTATTGGATGTTGACTTTTGAACTCCTGGTGCCCACAGACCATCTTATATTCTAGTCAGGGGCTCTAAAAATCAATAGTAAAAAGAAAGAAAGAAAATCACATGCGCTGCCTCATACTGGGCAGAAGAAAGTGCTTCCTTCCAGAGAAAAGCAAAGGACCCATAACCCAAAGCCTGCCTCGTGATTTTAACTCATCCATGCTGCAGAATATTTAACCACAAACCCAGTGCCTTCTGTAAAATTCTTTTCAGTGTGCTCTGTTTTGATGGAGCACTGGAAGACAAAAATTATACGTTTCCAGCTTAAAGGCGTTTTAGAGACAAGTGTTTCAGCTTTTTTGCTCAGCGTGCAAATTCCAGAAAAACCTGAGAGCTACCCAACTGCACAGGCCCGTGCTGGGCATGAAAATGCACTGTGTACAGAGAAACGTCCCTCTTGGTTTGATCTTTCAACCTAGGTATTAAAAGCTGCCTTTATGAATGTTTATGTTCAGTTGAACTCTTATCTCTGGCGTTGCCCCTACAGGAATGGTCAGATTCTCTGGAGCTGGAGACATATAAACAGCAATTTACCAGGCGGAACCTCAAGAAAATGTCTACTGACCTCACTCTGAGTTTTTTTTTCTCATTCCTTTGAGTTTCAGACAAGCCATGACAAGGTGCTGAAATGAACGAAATTGTTATTTTTCATTGGCAAGAAAACAAAACATTGCTGGGCTGTTTCTTGGGCCCTTTTAGAAAGGAAACAGCTGCTAGTATTATTATTAATTAAATCTGTACACCGTCCTTCATCCAAAAATCACAGGGAGGTTCACTACATAAAAATACAAAAAGAAAACACAAAATACATAATAAAAAACAAGAACAAACCAATAAACCCCCTCCCACAAACATATTTAAAAGGGCATGTGCAGTTCTGTCTACTGAACTGCACAGCAAAATTTAGATGTGCAAATTTCAAAGGATAGCTCTGTTTTGGTTCGTGTGCTGCTTCAGAAAGTGCAAATTTGATAGATCTGGCTTTGGATGAGACCTGAACTGAATTTCTTCCCCATCCCTAATTTAAAAAAAAAAAAAAGCTGAGATTAATTTTTCTGCACTGTAACATGTTATGTCCTAACAAGGACATGTCTGCAGGAAAAATAGGCTTCCTTAATCTCCATCTGGGTGCTGTTTTCTTGAGCAAGTGGAGACTTCTCAGAAAAAATATGTTAAGGGCTGCTGAGTCATATTAACAGCCGTAACAAATGCAGAACAGCCTGGCTGCATGGGAAATTGACAAATTGTGACACATGTAGCTAAGTTCCTTCTGGGTGCTAGAGGCTTAGCGGTAGCTGATTACCGTATTTATTTATTTGTTTGTTTGTTTGTTTTTAAAAAAGCTGCTTTTTAGGGTTCAGTGTGGCCAAGATGGCTTCCAACAATATATCGCCACTACAACTTAGTAAATTTAAAACAAAAATGAAACAAACCCACATTAGCAATGACACGAAAATAATAGTAGCAGTAGCATTAAAACAGGACTTACCTCAGAGAATCCATTGCAAAACAGAAGAATTTGTGCGCCATAGTTCTT
This sequence comes from Podarcis erhardii, assembly GCF_964252035.2. Classification (NCBI taxonomy): domain Eukaryota; kingdom Metazoa; phylum Chordata; class Lepidosauria; order Squamata; family Lacertidae; genus Podarcis; species Podarcis erhardii. The sequence continues at coordinate 21,141,565 of NC_138508.1, read as the reverse complement.
TACAGGGTGTGGAAATGCCAGTCAACATGTGGAGCTTCACTGACAACCAGAATTTCCCATTTTGCTTGCTATTGATGAGGCAGATCCTCAAGAACAAAAAGTCTGCAGACCTACATTGCTTTCCCTGTGAATATATGCAGGGTTGCCCCATTCCACAGTGGAAGAAAGGCAGATCTCAATGCAAGAAATATCAGACTACAGTGGTACCTCGGGTTACAGACGCTTCAGGCTACAGACTCCGCTAACCCAGAAATAGTACCTCAGGTTAAGAACTTTGCTTCAGGATGAGAACAGAAATGGTGTGGTGGTGGCAGCAGGAGGCCCCATGAGCTAAAGTGGTGCTTCAGGTTAAGAACAGTTTCAGGTTAAGAACGGACCTCCAGAACGAATTAAGTTTTTAACCTGAGGTACCACTGTACAAAAATAAGAAGCTGCCTCCTACAAGTCATGCTGTTGGGTGTGATGTAACTCAGTAATAATAATAATAATAATAATAATAATAATAATAATAATAATGGTTTGTATGCCACCCATCTGACTGGGTTGCACCGACCTCTCTGGGTGGCTCCCAACAGAATATTAAAAATACGATAAAACACCAAACATTTGAAACTTCCCTAAAAGTCAAATAGTTGTCTGTTTCCTTGACATCTGATGGGAGGGCATTGCACAGGGCAGGGAGACAGTGATGGGCAACAGCTCTCCAGCGATGCAGACAGCAGCCTTTCCCAACCGCATCTGAAATTGGTGCATTCTGTATTCAAACCCCAGACGCATGTTGTCACAGGGCTGCACTGCTGACCTGAGCACTCTTCAGCCAAGTCAGCACTGCCTAGATGGAGAGGGGCTGGTGTTGAAGGCAGTGCAGTGCAAACACAGAAGCAAAACCCATCCAGAGCTCCAGCTGGCACATTTACACCATGCCTACCTCCATTCTGAAGTACATTAGGGAGGTCAAGTGAGTGGCACATGCTGTTTACTGCTTTAGAATACAATAAGGGCCTGCTGTATCAGGCCAGTGGCCCATCAAATCCAGCATCCTATCTGAAACCCACAAGCTGGATCCTAACACAATAACATCCTCTCCTCCTGTGATTTCAGAGGCATTGCTGCCTCCAGCTGTGGAGGCATCTGGAGTCATGGCTAGTAACCACCAATAAATAGCCTTTTCCTCCATGTATTCATCTAATCTTCCTTGGAAGCCATCCAAGTTGGTGGCCATCAATGCCCTCTGTCAGGCAAGTTCCATAGTTTAGCTATGTACTGCATGAATCTTCCTGCTGAATCTTCCAATACAGACTTCCGGAGGCGGCGCGAAACAGCGATGGCGGTCGTCTTCATTGTCTGAAGAGGGGCTCCGCAGAAAAGGGTCGTTCGCTGCGGCATAGCGACGACCCGTTTGGAAAAACCACGGGCAGAGGGAGCCCGTGGCCGTGGGACTCGGCGGGCGCCAGGAACTCCCCCAGAAGTGTGGAAGGGACCCCGTAAGGGGCTCCGGAGCGCGAAAGGGGGAGCGGCGCTGTGAGTTCATCGCTCTTTCTGCGGGAGGCGAAGCCGCGCAGCTGCTGCTGATGAGCGTCGACCTTTCTTCCTGTGAACATCAATTTGGCAAGTAACATACCCGTGAGTAAAGTGAACTATAATTTGGACTCTAAATATCTTTTTTCCGGGTTTGAAAACGGGTGACGAGTAAAAGGAAGTCCGTCTCCCGATACTGCTTACAAGATCAAAGCAAAAGTACAGAGGAGCGCTGAGGCGCTTAATGGGAACTTTGTAAAGTGGAACTATCGTGCATTTACAGAATTTGCAGTCTTCTTATTAAAAAGACCAAGAGAGACTTTATTTTTGCCTATGGGATTTGTATTTGGGACTTTGTTTCAAGAACGCAAGTCGTCGGGCTGTCAGTATATAACTGAGCTGTCAAACTGCGGATTACAGTAACAAGATTTTAAGTTGTTACATATATTGAAACTTTAAACGTTTAAGATACTGTTGCAATTACCAGTCTGGCTCCTAGTGGCTTTAGCTTAAAAAGCAAAGGACTCTGCGAATCTTCCTTTTTGTCTTGGAATTACAAACTAAAAAAGACATTACAGAAACTTTAAATGGCGGAAAAATCTTCTCCTTCCCTGAAATTTTAAGATACTCCCCCTAGAGGATTGTGGAGCTATAGAGGCCTGGGAAACATTTTTTGTTTGGAATTTCTGTGGTTTAAGTGTGTGTACTCTGGACTTGCTTTCTCATGGAATAAAGGATAATTTGACCTTGAACAAGAGGCAGGTGTGGAATGAGTGGCACAGGGAAAACAAGAGCAGCCAAAGCTAAAGAAAGAGAAAAAGAAAAAGAAAAAGAAAGGAAGCCTGTGCAACTTGTCCAAACAACCTTAGCTCATCATCGCAGATCATCTGTTCCAACCGTCCTGATAGCACAGGAGGTGGAGGCCGAACAGCCTGCTGAAGAGGATATGGCAACAGGAGGATCCGACACAGTGTTGAAACAAATTTTAGAACAACTAGCAATTTTAAATCAAAAAGTGGACAGTCAATCATTAAAAATAGACCAAGCAACAACTACTATTGGCGTACTTTCTGAAAAGGTCTCTCAGAACACACAGGCAATTGAGAATCTACAAGGAGCTACAGCTGAAAATCATAAATTAGCTGTGGAAGCTTACCAAAAAGCGGAGCAAGCAAGTAAAAGAGTTGATGAGATTAAAGGTGAAATCAAGCCTCTGCAAAGACAGGTAGGGGAACAACAGGCCTACCTGTCGATGGTGGAATTGAGAAACAAGGAGAATAACCTCAGGTTGAGAGCTGTCCCAGAATTGGAAGAAGGCAATTTGGAGGGATTTTTGACACTTTTATTCTCCAAATTTTGGGGAATAGAAGAGGATAAAGACTTTAAAATTGTGACTGCATTTAGACTGGGCAGATCGGTGAAGAAAGACAAGTCCAGAGATTGTTTGGTTATTCTGAAATCAAGAGAGGAAAGAGACAAGATACTAGGCCTACATTTCAAAAAATCTCTAGAGATAGAAGGTAAAAAGGCTGAAATTTACAGAGATATACCCAAATTGTTATTGGATCTTAGAGCCTCGTACTTAGAACTGGCAAAGTTGTTGAGAAACAACACAATCCCTTATAGGTGGGAGTTCCCGCAAGGACTATCATTTAGCTATAAAGGAAGGAAAATAAGAATCAGAACACCAGAGGACCAGCAGAAGTTTCTTCACGACAACGGGGAAGACCTCCAGAAAGGAACAGTTGCGTCTTGGCCACCTCCACCACCAGGAACTAAACAGCCTGGAGCTGGACCATCACTGCCACCGCCGGGAACGGGAGAACTAGACACCCCATTGTAAGGCCTACAAATTGATTCAGGATGTCTCTGCAACTTCTTAGTTGGAATATAAATGGCGGGAATTCTCCAGAAAAAAGAAGGAAAGTATTCCATATATTGAAGAAAGAGCAATTGGACATTATTTGTCTGCAAGAAACACATGTGACAAGGCTTCATCGGAAAGTGCTAATCAATAAAAGGTTAGGCCAAGAATTTATTTCTTCGGACAGAGTTAAGAAAAGAGGAGTAGTGATCTACGCAAAGGAGAGCCTGTCACCGAAATTTCTATTTAAAGATGAACAAGGCAGAATTTTGGCTATTGAAATTCATACACATGGTGAAAAATTTTTGATATTAGGAATCTATGCGCCAAATGATGGAAAATCGGAATTTTTTAAGAAGCTGCATGAGACTTTACTGGATTATCTAGACTACAACAACATCATTATGTTGGGAGATATGAATGGGGTTGTCTCTGTAAATATGGATAAGTCGCAGAGTGCAAATATAACAAAAGAAGGCAGACTACCTAAAACTTTTTTTGAAATGACAGACAATATGGATTTGATTGATATATGGAGAGTCAAGAACCCTCTAGGAAAAGAAGGAACTTTCTTTTCTGAAGCTCATTTGTCATGGACACGAATCGACCAAATGTGGACATCTAAAGGACTGGCACCTAAAACTAGAAAAGTGGAAATCTGCCCAAAAACTTGCTCCGACCATAATGCTTTGAAAATGGAACTGAGACTAAACATAACCGGATCCTTCAGATGGAAAATGAATGACACTTTATTCAGAGATCAGGAGATTGTGAAGAAGGCCCAAAAAACTTTAAAAGATTACTTTGAGATAAATCTGAACACTACAGTGGAAAAAAGAACAATCTGGGACGCAAGTAAAGCGGTGATGAGAGGGTTTCTAATACAACAAAACACTGTAAAGAAAAGACTCTGGAATGAAAAGAAGCAGAAGATATTGGAGAGAATAAGTGAGGGTGAAAGGAAATTAAGATCTAGGCCCAAGTCTAAGGAAGTGCTGAGAGAACTGAAATTTTTCCAGGCCCAATATATGAAATTGATAAACCAAGAAGTGGAGTGGAAAATTAAACAAATGAGACAAAGATCTTTCGATTCAGCAAATAAGTGTGGGAAACTGCTAGCATGGCAGTTGAAAAAAAGACAAAAACTAAATACAGTTACAAATCTAGAGATTGAAGGAAGAATGGTTCAGAAGCCTGAAGAAATTAGGAAATGTTTCCAGAGATATTTCAAAGATCTCTATGCACAAGGGCCGCAGAAAGAATCCGAGATAGACCAATTTATTAAAACTAACGGATTACAAAAAATTTCTCAGGAAATGAGAACAATCCTGAATGTTAAAGTTACACAGCAGGAAATCGAGAGTGCCATACAAAACCTCCAACTAGGCAAATCTCCAGGCCCTGATGGACTTACCTCCAAATATTATAAGACTTTGAAGGACTATTTGATACAACCCTTGATGGAGGTATGTAACCAGATTATGGAGGGTAAGAAGGCACCAGAAACGTGGAAAGAAGCTTTCATCACATTGATTCCTAAAACAGAAACTGAAAAGACTCAACTTAAGAACTACCGTCCCATCTCACTCCTAAATGTGGATTACAAAATTTTTGCAGACATTTTGGCAAACAGATTTTAAAAAGTACTGAATGAAGTGATTCACAAAGACCAAGCAGGCTTTCTCCCGGGTAGGCATTTGTTTGACAACACGAGAAACATTATTGACATTTTGGAACTCTTACAAACAAATATTAACACTAGAGCGGCGTTAATTTTTATTGATGCGGAGAAAGCCTTTGACAACATTTCTTGGATGTTCATGAAGAAAAATTTGGAAGGGATGGGAGTGGGACGGGGGTTTGAAAATGGTATAGAAGCAATATATTCAGATCAAAAAGCTAAATTGATAGTAAACAATGTGGTGACGGAGGAATTTAATATTGAAAAAGGGACACGACAAGGGTGCCCTCTATCCCCATTATTGTTTATCTCGGTCCTGGAGGTGCTTTTGAATATGATTAGAAGGGACCGGTCAGTTCGGGGCATTGAGGTCGGAGTGAAACAATATAAACTGAAAGCATTTGCAGATGATTTGGTACTAACATTACAGGAGCCAGTTTCAAGCACAAAAAGAGTTTTGGATTTAATATCTGATTATGGTCGGGTGGCGGGATTTAAGTTGAACAAGCAAAAGACTAAGGTTTTAGCTAAGAATCTAACATCTACAGAAACAGATGAGTTTTTGAAAGAGACAGGATTAAATGTGGTTAAAAAGGTAAAATATCTAGGGGTGTTCTTGACTTCTAAAAACTTGAATTTGTTTAAGGACAACTACGAGAAATGTTGGTCAGAAATCAAAAGGGATTTGGAAACTTGGACAAGACTAAAACTTTCCTTGTTAGGCCGAATAGCAGCTATAAAGATGAACGTTTTGCCGAAAATGTTATTTTTGTTTCAGACCCTGCAGATTGTGGACAAAGTGGTATGCTTCGGAAAGTGGCAGAAGGATATTTCTAAGTTCGTTTGGCAGGGCAAAAAGCCCCGAATTAAGTTTAAAATACTAACAGATGCGAAAGAAAGGGGGGGATTTGCCCTGCCAGACTTGAGGTTATATTATGAATCTGCAGCCTTCTGCTGGTTGAAAGACTGGTTTTTGTTAGAGAACACAGATGTCCTAGATCTGGAAGGGTTTGATAACGCTTTTGGGTGGCATGCGTATTTGTGGTATGACAAGGTTAAAGTTCATAAAATGTTCAAAAACCATATTGTTAGAAGAGCAATCTTTATGGTCTGGATAAAATATAAAGACTTATTGGAGAGCAAAACACCAAGGTGGCTTTCACCGGTAGAGGCCAAGGCACGTAAGAGACTTAACATGGAGGCCTATTGGCCAAAATATTGGGAATTAATAGAAAAAGATGGTGACAATTGGAAGCTGCAGAGTTTTGAAAATGTAAAAAGCAAGGTGCGAGACTGGTTGCATTATGCCCAAATTCGGGAAATTTTTAAAACAGACAAAAAGGTTGGGTTCCAGGTGGAAAAATCGAAATTAGAGACAGAATTGTTAGAACCTAAAGACAAATTACTTTCAAGAATGTATAACTTGCTGCTTAAATGGAATACACAGGATGAGACAGTCAAATCCGCCATGATAAAGTGGGCACAGGATATTGGACATAACATTATGTTTGAGGACTGGGAAAGGTTATGGACCACCGGATTGAAATTCACGGCATGTAGTGCCCTGAAAGAAAATATTATGAAAATGATATACCGGTGGTACATGACCCCAGTCAAGCTGGCTAAGATATATCACCTGTCTGATAATAAATGTTGGAAGTGTAAAGAGGCGGAAGGGACGTTCTTTCATCTCTGGTGGACATGTCCGAAAGTGAAGGCCTTTTGGGAAATGATCTATAATGAGTTAAAAAAGGTATTTAGATATACCTTGCCTAAGAAACCGGAGGCCTTCCTTCTGGGCATTGTAGACCAGAATGTGTTAAAGAAGGATAGAACTTTTTTTATGTATGCTACAACAGCAGCAAGAATTCTCATCGCAAAGTGTTGGAAGACACAAGATTTACCCACACTGGAGGAATGGCAGACGCAGTTGATGGACTATATGGAACTGGCGGAAATGACTGGCAGAATCCGAGACTTGGGAGAAGAAACAATGGAAGAGGACTGGAAAAAATTTAAGGACTATTTGCAAAAATATTACAAGTTATATGAATGTTAAGAAAATGCACTTTTTAGGAAATACTAGCCCCAGCAACGGTAATTAGGTGAAATGAAAACTAAGGTACAAGAAAAGAGAGGTGAAATTAAGGAAAATTTTTATTGCATTATGTTTTAACTATAACTTATAAGACTATGGTTACAATAACTTTGATTTTGGTAACATGAAATTGAAAGGTACAATAAGCAATGAATTGAAAGATATAACAATGAATTGAAAGATACAATAAGTAATGAAATAAGATAATAATATAGTTGAAGATTTCATATTATGAATATTGGGTTACAAATATATTGAAATGGGTAATATGACAAAATGAAAGATACAATAAGTGATGAAATAAGATAACAAAATGCTGAAGTTGGTTTTATAAATAATGCAGATTCGGGAAGATGTGGGGAAGTCCAAAAGATCCTGTAAAAGAAATATGTTTTATGAAACTTTTGTATTTTATTTTTTGTTCTTTTTTATTCTGTGAAACTAATAAAAATATTTAAAAAAAAAAAAAAAAATCTTCCAATACAGTGGTAAAGGTAAAGGGACCCCTGACCATTAGGTCCAGTCGTGACCGACTCTGGGGTTACGGCACTCATCTTGCTTTATTGGCCGAGGGAGCCGGTGTGCAGCTTCTGGGTCATGTGGCCAGCATGACTAAGCCGCTTCTGGCGAACCAGAGCAGCGCACGGAAACGCCGTTTACCTTCCCGCCAGAGCGGTACCTATTTATCTACTTGCACTTTACGTGCTTTTGAACTGCTAGGTTGGCAGGAGCAGGGACCGAGCAACGAGTCGCAGGGATCTGAACCGCTAACCTTCTGATCGGCAAGCTCTATGGTTTAGACCACAGCACCACCCGCATCCCCCAATACAGTGGTAAAGGTAAAGGTAAAGGTACCCCTGCCCGTACGGGCCAGTCGTGTCCGACTCTAGGGTTGTGCGCCCATCTCACTTAAGAGGCCGGGGGCCAGCACTGTCCGGAGACACTTCCAGGTCATGTGGCCAGCGTGACGAAGCTGCTCTGGCGAGCCAGCACCAGCACAGCACATGGAAACGCCGTTTACCTTCCCGCTATAAAGCGGTACCTATTTATCTACTGGCACTTAGGGGTGCATTCGAACTGCTAGGTGGGCAGGAGCTGGGAGCGAACGACGGGAGCGCACCCCGCCGTGGGGATTCAAACCACCGACCATACGATTGGCAAGTCCTAGGCACTGAGGTTTTACCCACAGCGCCACCTGCGTCCCTTAATACAGTGGTACCTCGGGTTAAATACTTAATTTGTTCCGGAGGTCCCTTCTTAACCTGAAACTGTTCTTAACCTGAAGCACCACTTTAGCTAATGGGGCCTCCTGCTGCTGCCGCACAGCACAATTTCTGTTCTCATCCTGAAGCAAAGTTCTTAACCTGAAGCACTATTTCTGGGTTAGCGGAGTCTGTAACCTGAAGCGTATGTAACCTGAAGCGTATGTAACCTGAGGTACCACTGTATTCAGCTTCTTTTGATGCCCATGAATTCTAGTGTTAACAAGGGGGGGGGGGCTTTTCGCCATACACTCTTTCCATGCCATGCATAATTTTATAAACTCCTGATCAGGTCTCGTCTTCCTTGCCCCTTCTCTAAACTAAAAAGTCCCAAACCCTGCAAGCTTTCTTCCTAGGGGAAGTAAGCCATGTGCTTCACCGCTGAGCTATGGCCCTAAATGTTCACTGTCTGTCCAAGTGGGTGGGGAAAACCACCTTGTGGTGATACTCCCTCTGAGCAAATGCAGAGGCCTCAATAGGGAGGGTGCACAAGGCCCAGGCTCTTTCCCTGGACTCCCTCGGCTGAGACCCTGGGGAACAAAATGCCAGTCGTTGGAGACAGTTCTGGGCTAGATGAACCAAGGGATGACTCAGCAGCGTAGGGTTTGTATGTTTCAGCATCCTCCAATGCAATTGCTGGCGCGTGTTTCCAGCTTATCCCTGAGACTAGGAGAAAAGGCATGCAGCACAAGGGTAGACAATGTGGTTACCATCCATGTGTCTTTGGACTCAATTTCCCATCATCCCTTGCCTGTATGGCCAATTGTCGGGGATGATGGGAGCTGCGGTTCATCAACATCTGAAGAGTACCGCATTAACTACTTCTAATGCAGCATATATCCAACCCACAATATCTCATGTCTGAGGGGTAGCCAATGTGGTCCACTCCAGATGGGCATGCTAGCAGTGGCTGATGGAATATGTAGTCCAGCAACATCTGGAAGGCCCTGCATTGGCTACACCTCAAGTAAAGAAGGCTGGAAGACTTCTTTAGAATATGGATCCGCCTGTCAGCTGCAGGGTTTGTTGACAGATCAGTTCTGGATTCACACAGCTATGTTCAGCTCAGATTGAACATGGCAGCCCTAACTTGCGAATCATCTGACCTCACCTCAAGTACAATGCTTTTCAGTAGAAACAGTTTAGCTGTGATTCATCTAGCGAAAAACCAAAGGCAGCTGGACCAGCCCCAAGTATTGTGTGCACCATATTCAAACTTCTTGCTCACATTGCAAGAAAGATAAACTGCAGACCCGTCTCTCTCTCAAACACACCCTTCATTTCTCTCGTATGATCTCACTCAGTCCTGTGGTTTAAGGTGCTTTCATATTGCTTAATTTAACTAAGATTGTGCCACCAATCAACGCTAATTTGCTAGAGAAAAGAAGCAGCAAGCACCTTAGGAAGCAACCCTGCAAAACCAACTTTTCAAAGAATCCTAGACGGAAGGCCTCATGGCCATTTTAACTGGAGCAGATTCAAAAAGTAGTTGCCTCGTTTGGACTTGGCGGTTGTGATTGATGGAAGAATCCATGGGAACATATAAAAGTGCCCTCAGGCTATTGGTTTACCTAGCTCACATGGCCTATGGCAGCGGTGGCCAAACTTGGCCCTCCAGCTGTTTGGGGACTACAATTCCCATCATCCCTGACCACTGGTCCTGTTAGCTAGGGATGGTGGGAGTTGTAGTCCCAAAACAGCTGAAGGGACAAGTTTGGCAACCACTGGCCTACAGTAACTGGAAGTGACTCTCTAAGGTTTCAGAGAAGATTCTCTCCCAGGCCTACCTGAAGATGCTGGGGATTGAACCTGAGACCTTCTGCATGCCAAGCATTTGCTGTTCAACTGAGCTACAGCCCTTCCCTGTTGGAGAAGGTAAGCCACTGAACTGCATTTGGAGGACTAATGGGCAGATAGGAGCAGAATGATCCTTCAGATTTTGCACAGCTCCAAATTTTGAGATACAGCCCTCACAAGAACATATTAAGAACCTGCTGGGTCAATCCAATGGACCATCTAGTTCAGCATCCTGTTCTCACAGTGGCCAACCAGATGCCCAGGGACCCTTGGAGGGTCCCTATTTTCCAGGGACAGTCCCAGATTTATAGAAGCCATTCCGGTTTCTGATGTGATCCTGGAATGTCCCACTTTTCCTTTGTTGTTGTTGTTTAGTCATGTCTGACTCTTCATGACCCCATGGACCAGAGCATGTCAGCCACTCCTGTCTTCCACTGCCTCCCACAGTTTGGTCAACTCATGCTGGTAGCTTCGAGAACACTGTCCAACCATCTCGTTCTCTGTCGTCCCCTTCTTCTTGTGCCCTCCATCTTTCCCAACATCAGGGTCTTTTCCAGGGAGTCTTCTCTTCTCATGAGGTGGCCAAAGTATTGGAGCCTCAGCTTCACGATCTGTCCTTCCAGTGAGCACTCAGGGCTGATTTCCTTCAGAATGGAGAGGTTTGATCTTCTTGCAGTCCATGGGACATCAGTTCCTTAGGACATCCCTATTTTCCTTGGAGAAATGTTGGTGGGTATGGAGTTGTGCGACCCCCAAGTCAAGGAGGAAGTAACCACAAGACCTTTAGAAGACATCTGTGGGAATGAGTTGTACAGTTTTAACTATGCACTGCTGAAGAGAAAGACTTTTTCATCACAAAAAGTGCCAAATGCATTAAAATGTTTATTTCATGATTAACTGTCTTTAAAAATGTGCACAGTGAGTTTAAATACACATCCAAAAATCACTTCATAATATAATAAAGTATGATTTCGTTATAAAATATGCAATTAAGTTCATATTTAGATATGAATTTTCATGTAGATTTTTGTTGTTGTTTAAATGACTTTAATGCAGGAATAGGATAGGTCAGACTTATGAACTATTATATGTGAAATTGACTTGGTTCAGAAAGAGACTCAGCTGCCCATCGCTTAGTCACACAGGGCTTTTGTTAGGATGGATCATGACTTTTTCACGCTTTTGCTAATTAATGTCTTTCCCCCATTTCAGTCAGCTACATGGGGCTACAAGGAAGGAATGAGAAATGTCACGAGGATCTGTGGAGAGGCTTGAGATGGTTATAAAATGAAGTGGTTTCTTGATGACGATGGAGCACGATGGCAGGAATCCACTCTAGACTTTGGTGGACAAAAGGCTAACTCATATCTATTTTTTCCTGGTTTGTGGCTAACAAATAGCTACAGTTTCTCAACATTGCACAAAGGGATCACGTATGGCTGATGTTTCAGTCATGATGAAATTCTTCATTTCAAATATCAAGGTATGTCGGCATCTGAAGTGTTTCTGACCTTATTGGTTTAGTGCATAAACCTGACAACTTTCCAAGATGACTCGCCAAAAATTCTTAGGTAAAGTTGGCTATTTCAGTCAAATAAAATCACACCCAAAACAGGAAAGTGAGAATAGCAGTCATTGAACAATCTGTTGTTGAACATCAGCACAGATTTAAAGTAACAGTTGCATCAAACAATGCTTAGAAAAAATTGAAAGTATTCATCTTCCTATAAAGTTCCTGTGTGGTGGGATGTGAATTGTTCAATTTGTTTGTTTCAACTATTATAATCTTTAATCTTGAAGGCCCAAAGAGTCTGAAAAAAGCAAGGATAGCAAACTTGTCACCATCCAGATGTTGTTGGACTACAACTCCCATCAGCCCCAGCCACCATGGCCAGTGGTCAGGGATGATGGGCGTTGTAGTCCAACTACATCTGGAGGGCCATAGGCTCCCCATTCCTAAAGAGTTTTTTAAAATGTAATTTGGATTTGAATGAATTCAAGTGAAGTAGACATCATTCAAAGTTCTACCCCAAAATGAACGCAATCTATGTTCAGTTCATCCAGCAATTATGGGAACTACTTCCAGGTGTCGTTCAGAGATTTTTGAACTAATTCGCTCTACTGCATGAACTGGGTCATTCCAAGCACTGAGAATAAGGAATGTCGCCTGTCTGCCAGTGATGATGCTGGAGCTGTATGTGCAGAGCGAAAATTGCGTGGCAATACCCGCCCCACCCACAGATGGAGTAAATAAAGACACAGGACCACAGAATTAAGTTTGATGGGCGAAAATGGCCACAACTTTATTGATTACAGGTAAGAGCGGTATTGGCCTTAGGCATTGGCCCTAACAGTCTATCCGGTCTAACCGGGGAGGGTTAATCACCAACAGGTAATTCAATTCCAGTGGCGGCCGCTGCTGAAGAGGAAAGGGGCGAGCCCGGGCTTCCCTGACCTTAAGTGCCCCTGGGTTGACCCGCCCCTAGCGGAAGCCCATTGGCGGCCGCCGCTGGAATGGAATATTCATCAGGACAGGGAATCCCGCGGGGCGGACGATCGGGAGTGGCTTTATAAAGCTTCAATTGCACCGATCAGCAGAAATGCATTTTAGCCCACCCACTGTAATCTCCCTTTCCAAAAGGAAGTGGACAGATAAGGAGAGCAGGATGCAGATCATTATTATTTATCCCTTAGACAGTGGTACCTCAGGTTACAGACGCTTCAGGTTACAGACTCCGCTAACCCAGAAATAGTACCTTGGGTTAAGAACTTTGCTTCAGGATGAGAACAGAAATCACGCGGCAGCGGCAGCCCCCATTAGCTAAAGTGGTACCTCAGGTTAAGAACAGTTTCAGGTTAAGAACGGACCTCCAGAATGAATGAAGTTCTTAACCCGAGGTACCACTGTATTATTTATCCTGTGTTGGGCTCTCAAAAAAACCTTGCTTTTGTCCCATAAATAATAAAACGGTTGAAGAAAGTGATTAGTCTACCCCTTCAATTTCCCCAGTCTTTTACAAGCATGTAAGTTTAGTCGTTTGTGTTTGTCACCATTTCCTTCCAACATTTTGCAACCAATTGTACATGCAGCGATGTGCCTTACAGTAACACGATCGCTCTACACTCTGCAAAGCTGCCTGTACTTGATTGCATCTACAGTTTATTTCGTCAGTTTATTTGGTTAGTTAGCTATTTCTCCAAAGGGACTGAAGGCAGATCAAAAGCAGGAACAGGAGAAAGCAAATATAATCTCATAAAAATCCAATATGGGCTCAAATTAATGGGTTGACAGTATCCAACCCCTTGAACAAAATCCAGGAATACAGAAAGAGCACAGAACCAAATCAGCAAACAGTACATAACTGGCAAACACGGGCATTGCTTTATTTTAAAGTAGTTTACCATGAAATAAATCTGAGCTCAGAAGCAGAGAGGCAGGCAAAACTGATCTTTCAAAATAGGTATAATATCAACAATTCTGGCCGTATCCATCAAAATTGCAGCAGATGAGTTCTGCATCTGTTGTTGTTGTTGTTCAGACTTGGTGAATAAAGTCTCCCTCAAAGGTCTCCATCAAGTTTGAGAACCACGGATCGATTCGCAACTCACAAATTGCTTTTCCACAAAATGGGGAGCCCAGCTCAGTGTCCTGTTCTCAGAGTGCCTGTAGGAAGTCCACAAGCAGGTTCTGGTGCATTTCCACATCCACAAGCTCTGGTGGGTATCTTATTCAAACGCAAGGGAAATATTACCAAAGATCTCCCACCCACCCATTAGCTCCTATTGCTTGCATGGGCAAACTACTACCAGCATGACACTCTGTTTGATGGATTTGCACTGGCTGCCAATTTGCCACCAGGCTAAGTTCAAGGTGTTGGCAACACCCTATACGACTCAGGATCAGGTTATTTGAGAGACTGCCTTACCCCCTACATACCCAGTAGGTCACTGCAGTCTGCAGGGGAGTTTCTTTTGCAAGTTCCAAAGATTCAGAAGCCTGCTCTGCAGTAACTCAGAGCACGGATTTCAGTGCAGTTACCCCTGTTCTGTAGAATATCAAGAGATGATAGCAGACCTTCCAAGTGTCCCTGTTTTCCAGGGACAGCCCCAGATTTACAGAAGCAATTTCGGTTTCTCATTTGATCCCGGAATGTCCTGCTTTTCTCTATTTTCATTGGAGAAATATTGAAGGGTATGGAGTTATCTGACCCCCAAGCCAAGGAGATAAGTAACTATACAACCTCTAGAAGACATCTGAAGGCAGCCCTGTATAGGGAAGTTCTCTTAAATGTTTTATGTTCTATTGTGTTTTTATATATGTTGAAAGCCTCCCAGAGTGGCTGGGGCAACTCAGTCAGATGGGTGCCGTATAAATAGTAAAATAATAATAATAATAATAATAATAATAATAATAATAATAATAATAATAATTGAATAAGACATCCCTATTTTCATTGCAGAAATGTTGGAGGGTATGTGGCAGGTGCCCACAATCTGCACTTTCCAGAACCAAGTGAAGACATTTTTTCCCCGATGGACTTTCTCAGTTGGCTATATGGCTCTTTACCACAATTGTTTGTTTTGTTTGGTTCTAGTTTTTTAAAAATATATTTCTGATTATATTTGTGTTTTCAGCTGTTATTTTGCTGTTTTTATAGAACATTATTTTGAGATGGTTGGATGATGATGATGATGATGATGATGATGATGATGATGATGGAAGAAGAAGAAGAAGAAGAAGAAGAAGAAGAAGAAAAAGAAGAAGAAGAAGAAACAACCTCAGCTGACCATCTCTCTAGCAAAGAAATTGTCTGCAGATGGGTTTGGGGAAGTCTCCTTGTTACTCTGAGGTTTCAGCTGACAACGCAATAAAGAGGAATAAGGTAGGTTGCTTCCTATCTAAGACTGACACTTGATGAGCGGTGAGGGTTTTTCCTTTAGAGAGTTACCACTTCATGTTTCCCTTCCCCCCAAAAGAATAAAAGTATGACAAAGCCACAGACAATGTGACAACATGGCATGACTCAGTGGGGGCTACCACCAGATGTGCAATGTCTCTATATAAAGGTTCCATGTGCTGTTGGCAGACATCACAGGCTGAAGATCTTCTCCTCTGATACGGGTCCTTCAATAAGATCCACAATGAACGGCGCCCTGATCTGCATGGCACTTTTTCTGCCTTACAGCTTGGCTGTCCCAATAGCTCACGACCCTGAAGCACAGAGCGTTGAGGATATGAAGTTTGTAGAGGTATGTGACGTCAAAGCTTTTATCGGCAGTAAATAATAGCTGTCCTGCCACTATATTGTAGGGAAGGCTTTATTTTTAATCATGTATTATGTTGCTGGGAAGGATGGATGTAAATGTTTGTGGGCAGCACGTGACCTGTTGCTTCTAGGTGTACATCATCTCTTCCAACATAAAGCTGCAGCTCTCTGCTCCTTTGGGAGGAAGGGTGGGATGTAAATTCAATAAATAAATGTATAGTGGACTTTGTCACATGATCTCCCATCCAGGCACTGACCAAGGCCAGACCCACTTAATTACTTCAAGGCAGCAACAGCAGCTGCCTTCAATCCACAGTCCTAGTCTGAAATTGAGATTTGCAATGGAATTGGTTGCATCCACAAACTTTAATTGAAAAGGATGTGGTGGTCTAATTTGTCCAAACTACAGCCAACCTAGATATGACTGCGGCAGCCATGCATCTACATATGTGTGTTTATAGTGGGGGTCCGATCCTGCCATGATCATCGTCATTACATTATTCGAACAAATAGGCCATTTTTGCAGAGTTTGGACCAAAGTGGCAGGGGCAACAGAGCACAGAAGAGTTAAGCAGGGGAAGAAAGTTCAGCTCCTCTCACTGATAAGTCCCTTTTCGTGTTGAAATGGGACTTCTCTCCACCCACCTTTCACCCCGCTTTATATGCAAATGAGACAAATACATTAATCAAACATGGTGATCACAACTGAATTGCTGCAATGCTCTTAAAGGCAACCAGGAAGCTGCAGCTGGTTGCTGTACAGTATCCCAAAGTGGAGCCATGTAACACCCAGCAGTGGCTGATGCCCATTAGGGCTGGTAAGGCACAAGACCAACAGTGGGGGGAGCCAGAGCCAATGGCAGGCAGAGCAGCCCCACAGCTGGTTGTAAATAAGGAGGCAGAAGATTGACCAAGGGCAGCCTGGGGATTGGTGGGGCAGCTCTCCATTTGCCTTAATGGGACAGCATCCTTCTGATAATACCAGTTGCCTTTATGCTACTGGACCTGATCTGAGGGTGTTACTCTGGTCTACAAAACCCCTGAATGTCATGGACCCAAATATTTGGTGGAGCCCCGTATCTCCTTGAATGCTCAGGCTTAAGATCAGTGGCGAAGGGCATTCTGGTGGTACCAGTGATGGGCACTGCCTGTTACAAGGTGATGCGAGGCTGTCCCAATGGCGGGATGCCATCCAATTGGAAGTACCATTGGTCTCCTTTAGTATCATATTTCCATCACCGTTCGAAAGGTGCAGAGTTTATTGAGATGATTGGTGGAGGCCACTACACAATGTGCTTTATAAAACTGCACCGTATTTATGTTCTTATTGTAGGTAGGATTTTATGTGTTGGTGTGCATATCATCCTGGGTTAGAGGACCTTCCAGAGAGGGTGCAAAGGGAGGGAGATTGCCAAAAGAAATCACTTCCCACACCGTTCTGCCAATGAAAACCTTTCATTTTCCTGGAGGAAAGGAAACAACTCAAATGTCTGGCCCAGGTGCCTCCACCACACCATCAGTAAAATGTCATTTGCAAGGTGCAATAAATGCATGATGAAGGGCTCTTAATTTGGCTTTCTTGCTTCGTGGTACAGGCTTATCTCGATAAGTACTTCCCATCATCATCATCACATCTTAAAAGTGGCGGTCAAAGCATAGAGGAAAAGCTCAGACAAATGCAGAGTTTCTTTCATTTGACTGTCACTGGGAAAATGAACCAAGAAACGATGGCGACAATGGAGCAACCTCGGTGTGGAGTCTCAGATATCTCAGAAAAATCTGCAGTAAGATGGGGAAAGACATTGCTGACGTACAGGTTAGCCCTGCTAAAGTCTCCTCTCTCTTTCTCTCCCTTTGAAATATCATGTTAAGTTGTGGGTGAACATATCAGACGACACAGCAATTCTTCAAACAGCTCTTGTTTATTCACAGGCCAGGACAGAACTGAACTGAAGGGCTCAGTCAGCCTGCTTATATAGAGCTCCAGTACAACGTTACTGTAACAACTTTCTAAAACTATCCAATCACTGAACGTCACTTTCGATCCCTTATTTGCATAACTATCTACAGTATCCCCCTGCTGTCCCAGGGTGAGAACTTCAGTACATAACATATCAGAAGTGACATTTCCTGGATACTAATATTTTGGTTTTCCCTGTTGCTCAAAGGATTAATAACTACACCCCAGATATGCCGAAGTCCAAGGTGGAAGAGGCAATAGCAAAGGCATTCAAGGTGTGGAGTGATGTGACCCCATTGCAGTTCAGGAGAACTTCCAGACCTGCTGATATTGAAATCTGGTTTGCGATTGGTGGTAAGGGATGTTTATATTTATGAACTACCCAAATAAAACATGAACATTATTTTTTTTTTAACACATAGAGTGAGTGGGGCCTTTTCTGGAGCATTACTCGGCAACAGTCATCAAAAAATTGTCTCTGAGTTAACCATGGGGGGGGGGGGGAGATGCTTTCACTGATCAAATTCTAAGTAGCCTTCTTTGTCCATAAACAGGGGCAAATATGTTTTGCAATGGTGCTCCCTGCCTCTGCTAGAGCAAACATTTTAGAAATTCTTGCTGTACCATTCAGACCTGAACTGATTGTTTCAGCCTGAGGCATGGTCAAGTCGGCCCTATTTTTAACATTAGTGGTGTCCAGAACCTGTCAGTCCTTATGAAAAAAAATTAAGCCCTGACTAGCTCAGTTAAGAGGGACGTGGGTGGCGCTGTGGTCTAAACCACTGAGCCTAGGACTTGCCGATCAGAAGGTCGGCAGTTCGAATCCCCACGACAGGGTGAGCTCCCGTTGCACGGTCCCAGCTCCTGCCAACCTAGCAGTTCGAAAGCACGTCAAAGTGCAAGTAGATAACTTTAGCTCAGTTAGAGATAGTATAAAAGGTAAAGGGACCCCTGACCATTAGGTCCAGTCGTGGCTGACTCTGGGGTTGCGATGCTCATCTCACTTTATTGGCCGAGGGAGCTGGCGTACAGCTTCTGGGTCATGTGGCCAGCATGACTAAGCTGCTTCTGGCGAACCAGAGCAGCGCACGGAAACGCCGTTTACCTTCCTGCCAGAGTGGTACCTATTTATCTACTTGCACTTTGACATGCTTTCGAACTGCTAGGTGGGCAGGAGCAGGGACCAAGCAATGGGAGCTCACTCCGTTGCGGGGATTCGAACCACCGACCTTCTGATTGGCAAGACCTAGGCTCTGTGATTTAACCACAGCGCCACCCGCGTCCCAACAGAGACAGTATAGTTCTGTTTAAAAAGGAAGTGGGTCGGTGAGGGGCAAAATATATATATCCCAAAACCGCCACCCCAAAAAGCAACTACCACCACCTAGACCTGTGACCGTCCCAATGTTGTGGGACCCCAACACCCATCCAGCAGCAGTATCAGTGATCAGGGATGGCAGCAATTGCTTTCCAATGACATCTGGAGGACACGTTGACTTCTCCCCAGTCTAGTCCTGTCACTCCCTTTACTCAGGCGTTCCTAATTCTTTAGAAACATGAGTTGTGGAAGTAAAATGAACAGTGCATTTCATCCGAAGGTTTAATTGCTGCCGCCACTGCTGCCACTGATATGGAGAGCCTGCAGACAGCCTTTTTCATGTGCGCTCATGATGATATGTGCTCATGATGCTATTGGTGTGGTCACACCTGAATCTGCTTTCAAGACTGTTTGTACCTGAAAAAGTTTTGGGTTAGTCATGCCGCTTTCTTTCCTGCTATGGCATACTCTATAAATTCCTTTTCATACTACAAATATTTGGTTCTGCTTTTGTTGTGCTAGAGCCCCTCTGAACAACCATAATGTGCTATGGCAGCATCTCAGGTCCTCCTAGTGGTGCAGCAATAAAACTGCTAGCATATTTGCAAAGCTAAGCAGGGTCCAGTATAGATTCAACTAATAAAGCTGAATGAATCCACCACAGATGCCTCGTTATTGAGACAAGAACTTGCTGCAGAATATACCTACAATGAAATACCAATCAGGGGTGGAACCATATGGTGTCCATACATGGCCATTTGGAGAGCCAAATAGCCGTGGAGTGATTGGGGCTACACAAGCAGGCGGAAAATGTCAGTGTATTGTGACTGCTAACCTAACTGCAAGTTTTGCGCTGACAGTATCTGTTACTTCCTTTCAAATGCAGCCCATGGCGACGGTTCTCCTTTTGATGGAAGAGGAGGGACGTTGGCTCATGCCTATTTTCCTGGACAAGGTATAGGGGGAGATGCTCATTTTGATGACAGCGAGCGCTTTTCGGAATTCAACAGAGGTAAGCAACTTCCTGCTGAGCGTTTCTGTTGGTTGGTTGGTTTCATTTCTGTTCCGTCTTTCCCAACCCCCAGTGTAACAAGGCAGCTTGAAAGCATAAGCAACAATCAAATCGTTATAAAATAGACCTTATGGAGATAAAAGCACAGCAGTGACAAAATATTAGGCGAAGCAACAAAAGTCAGTTGAGAAAAGTGGTAACCTGAAAATGCCTGCTGGAATAATACCATTTCCCCTGCTTGTCCAAAAGTGAGCAGTGCTGGGGTCAGGCACCCGCCTCTAGGGAGGGTGTTCCAAGTTCTAGGTGCCCTCAAGAAAAAGAACCCCCAGGATGATTCAGAAAACCAATATTTGTGAATTCTGATATGAGGATCAGAACCAACAACTCAATCCTAGTCATAGCTACCCCAGAAGTAAGTTCCATTGAATTGAATGGGGCTCCCTCCTGGTTGGCCACCGTGAAAACAGGATACTGGACTAAATGAGCTTTTGAGTTGATCCAGCAGGTTATTATTATGTCCCTATGACAGTTTTCTATGTGCAGTATTTTCATTTTTCAACATGTGCCATGGAGAATGTGTCCGTGGGCTGGAGGTGGACACATGCCACCATATATCCCCTTGGAATATGTACTCAACATATTCTGTGTCCGTGGGCTGTAGGTGGACACATGCCACCATATATCCCCTTGGAATATGTACTCAACACTCACCTTCCGTTTTTCTTCTTCTATCTTTTAGAAATCAACCTATTCCTTGTTGCTGCACATGAATTTGGCCATTCCTTGGGACTGAGCCATTCGAATGTCCGTGGGTCTTTGATGTTCCCTTCCTATTCCTTTGTGAACCCAAATAACTTCAATCTCCCAAACAACGACAGGCAAAGGATTCAGAGATTATACGGTAAGTTCCCTGTGAATAATCTTGTTTCCCACAATTAATTCCATATTAATCGGACTCCCCTCCCAACCTTATAACCTCAAGCTAATTTCAGTGGCTCCCATCAAGCAAAGGAGATCTATGCAAAGCTGTAAGAATATGTTAGAATACGGATCTTCTTTTTGGCCCATGGAAATTGACCATCATCTAACTTTCCATTGTTACATATAGTGCCCACCATGCAATAATGTATTGGCTAGGGAGCATGACTGGCTTGCACATTATCACTGGAAGAGGCACTAATCCCACTTGCTCATGTTGGACCATTTAGTCTCCACCCCCATCGTTCAGCGCCGAGGGACTTCTGGCGGTTCCCTCACTGCGAGAAGTGAGGTTACAGGGAACCAGGCAGAGGGCCTTCTCAGTAGTGGCGCCCGCCCTGGGGAACGCCCTCCCACCAGATGTCAAAGAAATAAACAACTACCTGACTTTTAGAAAGCATCTGAAGGCAGCCCTGTTTAGGGAAGTTTTTAATGTTTGAGGTTTTATTGTGTTTTTAATATTCTGTTGGGAGCCACCCAGAATATTAATAAAATTAATTTATTTATTACTAATAATGGAAATATTAGTAGTAGTAGTAGTAGTAGTAGTATTAGTAGTAGTATACTTAGTGGTACCACACACCACAAAACTGAATACAGAGTAAAAGTGAATTTTTTCATACTGCGTACAGAAGTCTTATGACTGTGTCCACAAGACTTGAAACCAAACATAAAATATTGTAAGGCTGCAATCCTATACATCTATACAGCCCCATTGATATGTATGATAAATAAGGGTGGAAACCTATATTTCCTTACTGAGCAAATTTTGTCTGAAGATACTTGTGTAGATATTGGTAGTATTTCCTCGGATATTTTAACTTAATTGCATAATTTATTTATTGTCTCTTAAATTTCCTTATTTTTCTCCTTCAGGACTGCCAAAGTGAAACCCTCAAAGCATCACGGATAAAATTCATCTTGTATCTTTAAACATCTTTGGCAACCCTAACAAGAAGTAGCACTACGGCCAACTTAGAGACATTTATGTTTACGATATATTCACAAATAGGGGAATTTCTTCACTCTAGTCTCTATTCCCCTTTTCCAAGGCTTCCCTTTACAAGGGAGAAAAAGTCCTAAAATCTGCAATACTTAATTAAGTGATGAAGCTTTGAACTTTCATTTTCTGTCTGGTTATTTATCTATGTATTCACTTGCAAAGGAAGACTCCGGGTTATGTTCTGGTTGCTTGTCCTGATATCATTGTGTTACCTTTTGCAAAGAAAACATTGTGTTGTGTGTCTCAGGCCTGATCAACTTTGACACACACAGCAAGGCTGTTTTTTTTAAAGTTCTCTGTTCAGTTCCACCCACAAACTGGGTTGTAACAGACAAACCAATTACGTGTTTCAACACCATGAACTATTTCCACCTTGTTTAGTTCACATTTGTTTTAGGGCAGGAAAGCCCTTTTTAATAATAAAGCAAAATATCTTAAATTTGTGCTATTTATTTACATAATATTTTTTGCGGAAATTTCTATCTCACTATTCAAGCACGTTTGTGGCACAGCTTACAAAACAGAACTAAAGCAGAGGGCCAGGATTCCTTCTGGAGAACCTTCCAAGGGCCACATTCTAGTGGTGGGCAGGGCCCGAGCTAACAGTGGGCGGAGCAATGAATGTAGTCTTTATTGGGCTAGTTTCATCACACTTTATCCTCCATAAGCAAGAGGCATTGTCGGAGTTTAAGGACATATTCCAGTTATGTAAAACCATTTGGCCTAATGAGGAGCAAAGACTGGAGAGAGTTTCACAGGCCAGACAGAGAGGCCTGGAGACCCACATTCTGCCATCTGGCCAGTGGTTGCCCAGCCACTGTGAAGGCCCTTTACCAATAATAACTTCCAACACCTTCAAAGATGGAGGGACTCAAAGAAGGAGCTCTGCTGAAAACCTTAGTGGTTTTTGCTGCCTGTCAGGGACTGGGCAGAGGAGGAATGATGGAGACCGCCTCTCCATCCTGACCCTTCCAGGGAGGAGGAAGAGGAAGACAGTATAGATTTACAACAGTGGTTTAAGGGAGGTCGCAGCTCAGAGGCAGATGAGGGGGAAAGTTGGGAAATCATGGGAGAGCCAGAGCAACACCTGGCTGACACATTGTCATTAGAAGGTATTCTAGCCCCTCCATCTCCCAGAACCCGGCGAGCCTTAAAAGTAGGAGGGCAAAGAGCTCAAAGACAGAGGGCACTTAGTAGCACCCGTAGAAGTGACGAATGAGGAAGTGGAAGAGATGGGGGGTGGAGATTCACTTGGGACAATGCCATTATCCAAGAGGATGGGTTCTATAGCCTCTCTCTGTAAAGATTGAAATAAAAAAAGGACTGTAAAAAACTTTTCCTTGTCTTTATACAGTGGACGCTCGGGTTGCGAACGTGATCCGTGTGGGATGCACGTTTGCAACCCGCAGCATTTACAACCCACGTCTGCGTGTCTGCACATGCGCAGGTTGTGATTTGGCCTTCTGCGCAAGCAGAAAACGCGATTTAGCACTTTTGCACATGCGCAAAATGCGATTTAGCACTTCAGCGCATGCACGACCACTGAAACCCTGAAGTAACCCGTTCCGGTACTTCCGGGTTTCCGCGGTCCGCAACCCGAAAAAACACAACTGAAGCGGCTGTAACCTGAGGTATGACTGTACTTTCCTGGGCAACCAGCCAAGGGACACTAACAGCATCCTGACACTGCCTGGACTGATGGGCAAGAAGATGCACACCCCATTCCACCCTGAACTGGCAGATTGAATGTGACTGATATTGCGACAATGACCTCCACTGTGCTTGAAAATAGCAGGCTAACTTGAGAGTGCAGGTCAGGCTACCATGTTCCATCCACACATCGACAAACACCTATTGGTAGGGCCGGTCCAATGTCAGGACTAGGCTGTGGGCACCACTCTGTGGGAGAAACCAGTAGTCAGAACCAAGGACACAGGAACACAACTGCAACTCAGGAAGTCCTTTATACTCCTTCCTGCCAAGAATGAGCCAATGGCCACTCTGGGTGGGTGGAGTCAACCCATGGCCTGGAGGTACATCACCAAATAGTTTAATAGTTCACAACAGGGGCAGCCTGTCCTGTTTTGCCACCTGAGGCAAAATGGGAATGGCCATCTCCTGCCCACCAACACCACCTCTGCTGCTGGGGCGCACCACGAAGCATGTGCCAGAACTGTCAGTATATGAGAACATCGCAGCTGCAGACAGCCAGCTTGTTGACATCACATGATGAGGCTATCTGTGGGAAAGAATTTCCCTGGAAATTCACAGGCTTCTCAGAGCTCTGTGAAGAGTGTAATTTGAAACCTTCCATTTGCGTATGTACAGGAAGTTTGTCAGACTTGCTAGAAGAACTGAACTGAACGGACATGTTTTTTTCTAGTGCTGTAGTCAGAAATAAAATAATGTAAACAGACGTTTCTGACTGTCTCCTTTCCCTGCTAGGGAAGAAGCAGGAGGAGGGGGTGTGCATTTACCCACGCTGGGAAAATGTCGCGTATCAAAATCTCCCTGGTCTGTCTCCGAGAGCAGTGAGGGGGCTTGTAAACCAACAAGAACGCCTCCCTCTTGCCGAGAGTGGCCAAAGTGATGAAGCAGCCAGATCTCCGCCTCTTGAACTTCCACTGCCTGAGGCAGGTGCTTCACACTGCCTCATGGGTGGGCAGGCTCTGGTTCACAACATGGGGCCACCGCACACAGATCTAACTCTCCTGACTTGTGTACAGGCAAATGTAGAGAAAGGCACTTCTCCAAGTATCCTGGTCCCAAGCCATTAAGTTTGAATTTGAAATGGGCCAAGAAAATGATGCGAAAACTCAACATTCAGATGAGGCTTCTTCCTCTCAGGTGTGCAAAGCACATATGGCTGGCTTGTCTAAGAGACAAGTGTAGGATTCTGCCTTCACTGGCAAAAGAGTGTGCCTCGGAATAACATTTGCTGAGGAACAACAGTGGGAAATTGCTGTGATGCTCATACCCCGCTTGTTATGTACTAAGCTTGGAACCTAGAACAATAGGCAGGTAGGGTCCTAGAATGCAACAACTGATTGGCTTGCAGGAGAAGACCAATCAGGCTCCAGGAGGAAGTTAATCAGCCTATTAGGCTGGTAGGATCGTAGAATGCAACAACTGGTTGGCCTGCAGGAAAAGACCAATCAGGCTCCAGGAGGGAAGCAGAATCAGCCAATCAGATGGGACTCATTGTGTAAATAATGTATATAAAAGCCTGAGGTTTGGGGGGCAATTAAATCAGTGTTTTACAAGCTGCAATCAAGAGCATGAAATCACTACAAGACTCAGAGTATATTTCACCGCATGAGGGCTTCGTATGGGTATATGGTTGGCCAATTTGAGAACAGGATGCTGGACTTAATAGGCCTTGATTCTAATCCAATAGAACTCCTCTTAGGCTCTGAATTTCATCATATTACACTTGTGCATTGTCAAATGTTGCCATATACCTTGGCAAATGTTAACCAAACTGAGGGACATCCCTTGAGTCCAGACATCGGATTAAATACATAAGAGGTCAAAGAAGATGTTAATGTTTCATTTTATGCCTTATATTTTCCAATGGTTCTAAAGTCATAAGGGTTCATGTGGTTCCTGCTGCTTTTTTGGAAAAACAAAACCCTCAGATGCAATGAAATTAATGAGATGTTACTGCATTCTGATCCTAAAGTCACCCAGGGAATATTTCTATCCATGCAAGAAAATCTCAACGTACCTACATCTCTAGTTCACTGTTTATTACTATCGAAAGACAGATTACACAACGGCTACTAATACTTCCAGCCTCAAAGGCAACATGCGGCTGCTGGGAATGACCAATAGGGACAGTGCTTGTTGCACGTGGGTACTGCTTGTGAACTTTCCATTAGATTAGGGTATCTAGTTGGCCAATGGACTAAATGGCCAGAACCTTTGGCTTGAGCCAGCAGAGATCTTCCTGTCTTCTTATATAACCGCGTGCCGTAACTGTTATGTACTGAAGTTCTCACCCTGGGCCAGCAGGGGGATACTGTAGATAGTTATGCAAATGAAGGATCGAAAGTGACGTTCAGTGATTGGATAGTTTGTATGCAAATGAAGGATCGAAAGTGACGTTCAGTGATTGGATAGTTTTAGAAAATGGCAACAGTTACATTGTTCTGGAGCTCTATATAAGCAGGTTGACTGAGTTCCTCAGTTCAGTTCTGTGATGGCTTACAAATAAAGAGCTGCTTTGGAAGAATCGCTGTGTTGTCTGCTATGTCTACCCACTATTAAACAGTAACGTTGTGCAATGTCCAGAGAGAAGGGGTCATCTGAGAGCCAGCCAAGACCAAGAACAAACATCTTCTTTCCTTCAGGCAAGGCACCACAACTTCCTGGATAAACCTCAAAGCCTTATGTTTGCTTGCAGGCAGAACAATGGGCAGCCACCAAGATCTGTTGTGAAGCATTAAGCATGAAATAAGAGTGTGGATCATTTTCATCTGAGATCAAGGAAATGTGCTAATGCCTAGTTAATGCAAGAGCAAATATGGTGGATACAGACTGTGCTGGTTATAAACAGGAAGGGCAAGGCAGGAACCATTATTATTATTATTATTATTTCTGATTCATCAGTATTTACACAGGGCATCCCACTAGAGGCTAGGCCTCAGAGTCCAGGGCAGTATAGCCTAGGGCCTCCCCCAAAATCATAGAATTCTAGAGTTGGAAGGGACTACGAGGGTCATCTAGTCCAACCCTCTGCAATGCTGGAGTCTTTTTGCCCAGTGTGGGACATGACCCTTGAGATTAAGAGGCTCATGCTCTGCCGACTGAGCTATCCTGAATGACCATCCAGAGAGTAGCAAATGATGGGGGAAGCAACAAAGAGGTCAGAAATCATCACCAGAGTCAGCCTGGGCATGCCAGCACCCAGGTACACCGATGCTGGTTGCTGCAACATCCTTCTTTTCTTCTTTTAAAAACAAGTCTTATGGACAGGTGGCAGCCAGCTAGGTGTGTTCGTAGTTGCAGGTGCTCAATTTATTATCTTCACTTAGATCATTTTCTACCAGAAGGTGGTGCTTTATCTCAAATCAATGTGGGCAATAGAAGCACAATCAATTTTCGGGTCAAGATGGTGCCGTGATTTAAGCAACAGTGGCTCATGGTTGGAGATGGGGCAGAAGAAGAGCCGGTGGTGTTCTCCTGATAGGTAGCAGTGAGGAAAGGCCTGTTTTGGTGGCACCAGTCCAGAATTCTCCTAACCTTGCTGCCTTGCCCCATCTGTGTCCTGGTAAGCACATTGTGACCAGGAGAAGGATGCCACCGGCCCCTATCTCTCCTTACAAATCACACCGCTAATAAAATGCACATGGTCCTCTAAGACCATTAAGTCAAGGACCTAACTCAGGGGTTGGCAAACTACGGTCCGCGGGCCGGATCTGGCCCAATTGCCCTCAGGATCGGCCCACGGACAGTCTGTGGATTGTGTGGATTCTGTTCATTAATTCCCCCCCCCCCCGTTATTTTTTCCCCCTGAACCGCCATTTTTGGGGAGCGCCATTTTCCTCACCTCTCCTTCTCACACCACCACAGCACCTCCTCCCTCCTTCTTCCTCTTGGCTTTTCCCTGCCCTTCTCCCCACCCTGCGTAGAGGAGGAAGGGGGCTGGGCTGAGCTGGCTGAGCGCCATTTTGGGCAGCGCCTCTCCGGAGCCAGCCAGCCCTTTTGGGCCGCTCCTCCCACCGCCGCCACCAGCCTCTGCCACTCACAAGGGCAGGCACAGGAGCCGCAGTTGGCAGAGCACAGCGCAGCACCTCTCCGAAAGGGTTGGCTGGCTCCAGACAGGCATTGCACTGAGCTCTGCCAACCGCGGCTTCTGTGCCTGCCCTTGTGAGCGGCAGAGGATGGCAGCGGTGGCGGCGGCAGAGGGATAAATTTTATAATTTATGACTGTTTTAGAATCTATGATAATTTAGAATTTAAATATATTTTCACGTAATATCTGATACTTCCAGCTGATGAAGGTGAATACATTGAAACAGGGCCCTGTCCTGGTTTCTGATCCATAACTGACTTGTGACCTGCTCAGTGAATCTGACTATTGAATCTGACGTTGAATCTGACTATGGACTAACATGAACTTGTCTCTACTCATAAGCTCTTATCTATAATTCTGTAACAAATTGTTGTGTTATACATATCTTTATGAGTTTGAGTTTGTAATCTCTATTTGAGTTTCTAATCCTTGTCAGAATACATACTTTTGAATGGATCAGCTTCTGTTAAAACTGACTATTGATTAGCAAGTAGGGACCACTCCCACTATTGAAACTTACATTGCGTGGACAGGCGGAGTCCCCAGATCCCGAGTGGTCCCCCCCGTCATGTGGAATAACGACTCTAGACAACGTGCTATGGGATTAAATTGGCCACAACTTTATTAAATTTCAAATGTGGGTAGACCTTGGCTCAGGCATTGGGCGTTCTCCCTCCCTAGTCCCCAGCCGGGGACCTAGGGAGCATCAGGGTTATCCAGTGTGGGGGGGGGGATGGGCCGGCTCTGGAGAACATATGTTCAAGCAGAGATAGCCGCCCCCGTTACGCCGCCGCAGGGGAGAGCAATGACGACCTTTTGGCGTACGGCCAAAGCCTCCCTTCCAAAACCCCTTTAACGGGGAACCCTGGTATCGCCGCCGCAAAGAGGAAGATGGACTAAAGGATTCCGCCCAAGGCCTGATACCGCCAAAGTTGTGACGTTTTGCTACGGGAAAAGCGAAACCTGCCAATGCAGGGAAATTCCTTTCCGGCCCTTTAACAGCGACCTTATCGTAGCAGCGCCCGCATACCTGTGGAGAGAGGTTAACCTGTAAAACCTATGAAGAAAAGTTAACCTGCCAAAGAAGACATTAACTGCGGGTGGGTAGGGTGGGAGAAGCTCTGGAGCCAAGTGAGGATTACCAATTAAGATCCACCCTCTATTGTGTGGGCAGGTAATCCCTCCCCCTACCTGGCCTGGTTTCCCTGGCAACACTTCCCCCAGGTCGGATTGGACAACTCACTGGGGTAGGCGGGGACCTCCAGGTATCCCACCTGGGGGAAGGCAAAGCCTATGTTGATGGGGCCACTCCAGATCCAGGGCTGTGCGCGTCCACGCAAAGGGCGCCCCCTGTTTTTTAAGTGGGGAGCGGTCATTGGCCTGAGTTCTTGGTAATAACAAGAACTCCAACTTATTTAACAAAAACAAGGGCAGGCACATGAGCCGTGGTTGGCAGAGCACAGCACAGCACCTCTCCAGAGCCAGCCCGCCCTTGCGCTGGCAGCACCATAGGTAGGCAGGGGGAGGGGAGGGGCTGGAGGAGCAAGGAGGGAGAGAGAAGCTGCCTCTGCCATGTGCGCAGTCGCGTGCAGTCTGGCCCACCACAAGGTCCGGGGGATGGTGAACCAGCTCCCTCCAAAAAAAGTTTGCTGATGATGGACTATATGGAACTGGCGGAAATGACTGGCAGAATCCGAGACCAAGGTGAAGAGTTGGTGGAAGAAGATTGGGGAAAAAAATAAAGTTTATCTACAGAAACATTGCGAAATTAAGGAATGTTAGAAGGTTGTTGGAATGAAGTAATGTGGTTTTAGCAGAAATGATATAAAGGATTAAGTAAAAATGGATTTGTTAATTGGTGAAAGACGAGAATTACAGTATATTAAGATAAATTATTAGGATAAAAACAAAGCTGGAAAGGATTTGCTGAAACATCTAATTGAACTAGAATACAAAAAAGGGAGGTGTGAGGAGGTCAAGTAAATAAGCAAAGGAAAGAAAGTTATGTAAAGGTTTGATCTGTTCTTTTTTTTTAATTGTTTGTATTTTTTCTGTCTTTTTAATTTTTCTTCTTCTGTTTTTTACTTTTTCTCTTTGTAATCTTTAAAATTTGAATAAATACTATTTTAAAAAAAAAAGTTTACTGACCCCTGATCTAACTGGACCACTGTGTGATTTAAGAACATAAGGAGAGTCTCTGCTGGATTACTCTGCAGTTTCCTGTAACTGGTATTGAGAAGCACTGCAGCCTCTGACCCTGGAGGCAAAAGATAGCCATCATAGCAAGTGGTCTTCAATTGCCCTCTCCTCCAATAATTTGCCTAAGCCTCTAACAATGCTCTGCATGGAGGAATACTTTTTAAAAATCTGTCCTGAGTCTTCCAACAATCAGCTTAGTTGGATGTCCACAAGGTCTAGTGTTATGGGAGAGTGAGAAAACATTTCTCTATCCACTTTCTCCAAGACCTGCATGGCTTTATAAACTTCTGTCATGTCACCTCTTACTCGGCTTTTTCTCTAAACTGAAAAGTCCCGAGTGCTACAGGCTCCCCGCAATCGGAATGTTGTTCCATCCCCTTGGATCATTTTGGTTAACCCTTTTCTAAATCTTTTCCATCTCTACAATATCCTTTCCGACGTGAGGCAACCAGAACTGTGAACTGTTTCTGGTAACATCTGTTCTGTGAGGTGAGAAGGTGCTAGCCATCTTAAAGAGAGGTTTTCCAGAATGCTCACCAAAATGCTGTTCCCCAGGCCTAGACACAGAGGTAACTGACATGGGGCCCTTCAGATTTTGTTAGACTACAACACCTCATGCTTTCTTAGCTAATTTTAGTAGCCATCTTGTTCTCTCATGCTTCTCCTAATATTTGAAATGCCTTTTAGTTTCCCACTGTGCTGGTTCTCTCTCTCTCTCTCTCTCTCTCTCTCTTTCTCTCTCTGTGTGTATATGTGAGTGAGTTATTTTAGGGTTGCCAAACATCCGGAATTTCCCAGACATAGCCAGGATTCAGCCATTGGAAACAACGTCCGGGGAAAATCCAGACATATGGCAACCCATGTCCCATGTTGGAAGTGTAGATTTTGGCAAATTTCATTTTAAGAAAAGCTCAAAAACTTCTTCCTTTTGATAATTCCCGTAAAAAAAAAGCTCAACAACTTGTGTCTGGATCTTCACTTTTTGAAATATGGCAACCCTGGCTATTTGCTTAGTAGGCTTATTGTTCTTTTTATAGCATTTTAATGCTGTACTAATGCCTCTAGGCCATTTAGAAAAAGGCACAATATAAATGAATGAAGGAATGAAGGAATGAATATTCACTCCATATTTAACTCAGCTGTTTACCTGTGATCACTTGTTTCCCGGAGTGAACTGCATACTCCTACAACCATCCTAAGATGAAAACCTACACATTCCTGCCTACTCTCATTCCTACACAGAAGCGTTCTTTGTAAATCAGACTTGTTGTTTCTAAAGTCATCATGAGCACATCACTGCTTAGAATGAAATGCCAGAATAATTAGTCATTGTGGTATTTTTAAACAAATTAATTAAAAGATCAATTTCTTTGCATTGTTGAAAGGTATTCCACAGCATACAAATCAATGGATGAAACAATGCAACTGTTAATAATTTAAAGTTTAAGCATGAACATTTAACTTTCCCAAAACAAATAAAGCTGAAGGGCACATTGTTGTTCTTTTTGAAGTAACTTAATCCCCAGCACTTCCTTGTGAGGAAAGGATTTTCCAAGTCTCATTCAGACGGTAGGTAATTAAAACAGTCTGGTTCCCACAAGATGGTTCACAGATTGTTTAGACACCAGATACAGACACTCACCATTTGGCTTTATCTAAATTATGAGCTTACCTTGAGTCAGAATGCCACCGAAGCTGACCAAACGAAACCCTGAAATGTCTAATCTCTAGCACTTGCCTACAACTCTTTAAGGCCTGTAGTCCACCACTGAGACTAGGGAAACGGCAACATTGGAACAACTTATAGTGGGGTCCATGGCCCCAGAAAATTCTAAATGCTTAAGAGCCCTTGAAATCAAGGGGATAAGTTAAGTCTCTGCTAAATTAAGCCTCATTATGCTCTCCATAATTCTTTTTCTTTCCCTTTTTTAAAAAATAAAAATGGCGGCTGTGGCACTGGTGCATTCCACCATTCACAACCACCAGCTGAAGGTAAATCGTCTACGTGGAAAATATTAGGAAATCAGTAGCATCTGTGTTTAATTTCCAGAAAGACAAATGATGAAGATAGAGACAAACCATTGACCCCTCTAATGTAGAATTAAGAACATGAGAAGAGCTCTCTCTGTCTTTTTCTGTTCCACAGGTATCGTAAGAAGTACTGGAAGGCACATAGTAAAGGTAAAGGTACCCCTGCCCGTACGGACCAGTCTTGACAGACTCTGGGGTTGGTGCGCCCATCTCACTCAAGAGGCCGGGGGCCAGCGCTGTCCGGACACACTTCCGGGTCACGTGGCCAGCGTGACAAGCTGCATCTGGTGAGCCAGCGCAGCACACGGAAACGCCGTTTACCTTCCCGCCAGTAAGCGGTCCCTATTTATCTACTTGCACCGGGGGGTGCTTTCGAACTGCTAGGTTGGCAGGCGCTGGGACCGAGCAGCGGGAGCGCACCCCGCCGCGGGGATTCGAACCGCCGACCTTTCGATCGGCAAGCCCTAGGCGCTGAGGCTTTTACCCACAGCGCCACCCGCGTCCCTAAAGGAAGGCACATAGACACCTGCAGATCCCTGTCCTAAGGCATCCACTCGGTCTTTGAAGAAATCATGATGCTAGATCAATCTTTGATCTGATCTAGTAGGGATCTTCTGAGGTTCTTATGTGCTTTAGGTCCAGTGCTTTTGGGTCCCTCTCAAAGAATATTTAAAGGGGGTGTTGTGGAAAAGTAATAGTAAGAAGAAGCTGAAGCCATTTTCATGGTGAGTGTGTCCCAGATACAAAGGCAGCAATAAGAATGCAAGCATCCAATTTAATTGTGAGCACTGCATGGAAAGTGCAATGGATAGTGGCACCACTCTTATGGAAAACTAATAGAAAATTTTTGGCCAAAGAAAGAGGAGGTAGCACAACTCAAGGGACACCCCCCTCATTGGCACTAAAGCTGACATATACTGTACAGTAAGGATACCAGTGGTTGCTAGCCAGGAGGGCTCCACTCACAGAGGCAATAGGCCTCTGAAAACCACAGGAGGAGGGAGTACAGTGGTACCTCAGGTTACAGACACTTCAGGTTACAGACTCTGCTAACCCAGAAATAGTACCTCGGGTTAAGAACTTTGCTTCAGGATGAGAACAGAAAATGCACAGTGGCGGCGTGGCAGCAGCAGGAGGTGCCATTAGCTAAAGTGGTACTTCAGGTTAAGAACAGTTTCAGGTTAAGAACGGACCCCCAGAACGAATTAAGTTCTTAACCCAAGGTACCACTATATACCTGAAGGAGCGTCTTCACCCCCATCATTTTGCCTGGACACTGAGGTCCAGCGCCGAGGGCCTTCTGGCGGTTCCCTCACTGCGAGAGATCAGGTTACAGGGAACCAGGCAGAGGGCCTTCTCAGTAGTGGCGCCCGCCCTGTGGAACGCCCTCCCTTCAGACGTGAAGGAAATAAGCAGCTTTTTAAAAGACATCTGAAGGCAGCCCTGTTTAGAGAAGTTTTTAATGTTTGATGTTTTATCATGTTTTTAATATTCTGTTGGGAGCCGCCCGAAGTGACTGGGGAAACCCAGCCAGATGGGCTGGGTATAAGTATGTATGTATGTATGTATGTATGTATGTATGTATGTATTTAGTGCCATGTCATTCTTGTGAACATTCCAAAGGCATCTAGCTGGCCACTGTGACAACCGAATACTGGACAAGATGGGCCTTTGGCCTGTTCTTGTGCTCTGGGAGGAAGCATGTTACAACAACTATTTCAGCCAGCCTCTTCTAGATTTCCAGCAGTTTGACTGACAGCGGATCCTCAGATGGAACCCCTTTGACAGAAACCTTTCCGAAAGTGCAGAATTCTAACCACACAGCCTAAGCTGTGGACGAGTCACCTGCTTTTCAGTGCTCCACCTGGAAAGCTAGACAACGCAGAAGACAATGTCGCAATGCGTCTCAGCGGCAAACAAAGAAGATTGGGCAAGCCAAAGAGGGTGGGGTCGTACAGTAGATGCTTTGGGTGGATTTAGAAGAGCCAACTTCCCTATGTCCTGCGGTTTTAGAGAGTGAAAGGAAAGATGGGATGGGGACAAAGCGAAATGAAATCAGTGGAAATGTCAACAACGAGGAGGAGGGGAGGAAAGCCATGCCTTTAATGTTTCCTCGTAATCATTTTGGAGTTGTGACATTTGACCATCCAGAGCCATTCACACACAAAAAGCAGGCGAGCGCCATAAAGTGAGTCACCTGGATTTTTACAACATGCCACACTGGTCAGGCATATATAAGCTTGCCCATTTGGGCTCCAAAATGCGATACACCAAAGGCTTTCTTCTTTTGGTGCAGGCAACCTTTCAACAACCTCCGCTATGAGGCATGTGATGCTCCTGTGGGCTGTGCTGCTGCTGCCTTGCAGCTCCACCTTTCCAGTTCAAAAGCCAGAATTGAAAATCAAGGATCTGAAATTCATTGAGGTATGTAGCCCATTGCAGCATTAACAGATAATGCCATAGAACTATAGGCCCTGCTGCTGTTATGTGGTGTAGGGAGATGGGCAAATCTGTCAATTTAGGTTTCTCATTTTTCCAGCCTTAAATCTAGTTCTCCACATTTCCACATAAGTCTGCAAATTCTCAAGTCTTCACGGAGATTCATCAGCATGTTATTGCTTATTTCTCCTAATGTATACATTAAAAATAATAATACAGTGGTACCTTGGGTTACATACACTTCAGGTTACAGACGCTTCAGGTTACAGACTCCGCTAACCCAGAAATAGTACCTCGGGTTAAGAACTTGCTTCAGGATGAGAACAGAAATCGTGCTCCGGCGGTGCGATGACAGCCGGAGGCCCCATTAGCTAAAGTGTTGCTTCAAGTTAAGAACAGTTTCAGGTTAAGAACAGACCTTCAGAATGAATTAAGTACTTAACCCAAGGTACCACTGTAATAGTATTGCATACTAGACATGAATTTGTAAAGAATTTTTTTCCTAATATTATGTCTTTTTGCATAGCCTTTTTACTAATATATACATTTTTGTATTTGACTGAAGAACTGCATTGCAAATTTCAGAGAATATCAAATTGTATCTTCTCTCTCTCTCCCCCCCCCCCCAATCTAATCTATAACATTTATATCCCACCTTTTTCTCCTAAGAGCTCAAAGTGGCATACATTGTTCTCCCCCTCCTCATTTACTCCCCACAACAACCCTGTGAGGTAGGTGAGGCTAAGAGGCAGCGACTAGCCAAGGTCACCCACGTATCTACATGGCCGAGATTTGAACCCTAGCCTCCCATATCTTAGTCCACCCTTTCTAACCACTACACCACACTGGCTCTCATAGTTGGATTTTGGGTCGCATATTGTTTGGGAAACTGTGAATTAGGTAGGCTCACCTTTAAATGCAAAGTGAATTGAATTTCTCCTCCATCCCTAATTTTGAGGAACGTTTTCATTACTGGACTTCTTTCCATGGCTTCTGTACACAGAATGCAACGAATGGTTTCTCTCTGTTCTGTGCTTTTTTCGAAAATCACTGCAGGTGCTGTATTCTTTTTTTAAGCAATAGATGGAGGAGGGTGATTGGAATGTAGATTAGACTTAAAAATAAATGCCAGCGAGAGAACTGGCATGTTCAGAGGATAAACAATGAGCAAGCAATGAGCCAGAATGGGAAGAAGTTGAGAGAATGCTGTTTGCCTGCTTACCATAGGCATCTAGCTGGCCACTGTGAGACCAGGCTCTTCACATGTTCTTAAAGATCCAAACTAAATGGTCCCTTTTTTATTCCAGGCTTACCTGAACAGGTTTTTCCCAGCTGTGAAAAAAGTATTGAAGCATACCCTGGAAGAACAAATCAGACAAATGCAGGAATTCTTTCACTTGAAGGTAACAGGAAAGATCGACACAGAGACTGTGCAGGTAATGGGTCAGCCCAGATGTGGCGTGCCAGATGTCTTGGAGTATCGTACTTTCGGAACTGAGAGATGGAATAAAAACTTACTGACTTACAGGTTAGCTGAACTTCACCTTTCTGAAAAATGCAAAAAATAAATAAATTGGCTAAGTACTAATATCGTATTTCCCTCCACTGCTCAAAGGATTAATAACTACACCCCCGATATGACTCGAAGCAAGGTAGACGCGGCCATAGCAAAGGCATTTAAGGTGTGGAGCGATGTGACCCCCCTGCAGTTCAGGAAAACAACAGGACCTGCCGATATTGAAATTTCTTTTGCATATAATGGTAAGGCTGCCTTGGCTGATGTGTTTTGTTCATGTCTATGTCTCATACCTCTTCAGAGAACCTGATATTTATTTATTTTTACAGGGGGAAATGCAATTTAAAAAATATCCCCAACCGTTAAAAACTTGCTCAAGCCTTTGAAACTGTATGTATGTATGTATGTATGTATGTATGTATGTATTGGGGAAATATCTGAAATTTGGTATGAAGGACCTTCAGAGGAAGGTGTTTTGTAGCTAAGTAGCCGCCGTCAGCTTTGCCTTTATATACGTTCACACTATTTATCTTTCATTTAATTTCATGTCACTTTTAGTTCATATAACACCTTTCTGCATTACTATACACAAGGCACTAGATTCAGGTAGGTAGCCGTGTTGGTCTGACACAGTCAAAATATATTAATTAAAAAATTGTGCAGTAGCATCTTAGAGACCAACTAAGTTTGTTCTTGGTATAAGCTTTCGTGTGTATGCATACTTCTTCAGTGTATAGCACTGTGTATAGCACTGCCAAGAAGCCTCTGCAGATTGCAGTGACCATGATGGATAGGAGGCAATGCCTTGTTTATGCAGTGTTCACCTTTTAAAGCCTTTTATGGGACAAAGAATCATGCCCTAAAGGAGCATGGTGTCAGTCTCCAAACAATCTCCAAGGACAGCCCCATCCTGGGATCATTGCAGGAATCTGTCCTCAAGATGGTCGAGGCCACTCCCCCATGATGCAATCCTACAGCGCTGGGGCGGGGGTGCATGAACGAAGAAGAGCCACATGGTCAGGGTCAATTGTATAGCCATTCACACCTGTTTGATGCCCTATAGCTACACTACCAGTGCCGGATTTACATATAAGCTAAACAAGCTATAGCTTAGGGCCCCATTCTCTTAGGGGCCCCAAAAAAAATTAAAGGGGGAAAACTGGATGTACATTTCCAAAATACAGTGGTACCTCTGGTTGCAGATGGGATCCATTCCGGAGGTCCGGTCAGATCCCGAGGTTTCTGCAACCTGAGGACCATTTCTGCGCATGCACAGTAGGGTGGTTCATTAAAAACTTTTGGGAGGGAAATGCCTGCTCCAAAGGTCTTGTCTTACTACAATAGAGATTGTACAGCTATATCTGAAATTTCATGCATACCTTGACTCCACTGAATTGAAATTTCAGCCTTCCCGACATAGGAAAACGGCCAAGTAAACAGCTATTTTCATGGAGCAGGGTCAAGATATTAACCAATATGCATGAAATTTCAGATATAGCTATATAATTCCTAGATAAGACCTTTGGAGCAGGCATTTTCCCAAAAAAAGTTTTTTATGAACCGCCCTAATGTGCAGACTGCTTCTGCACAAGCGGTAAAATACTTCCAGGTTTGCCGCATGCGCATCCCAAAGTTTATATAACCAGAGGGTTACGTAAATGGAGGTTTGACTGTATAAGATAAAAAACAAATAAAATAAAACCTACATACAGCAACAGTGTTTTGTGTTGTGTAGGCTCCTGTGATGTACATACTTTGTTATGTGCAAATGGCTTTAGATACCTATTAAAGGTAAAGGTAAAGGTACCCCTGCCCGTACGGGCCAGTCTTGCCAGACTCTAGGGTTGTGCGCTCATCTCACTCTATAGGCCAGGAGCCAGCACTGTCCGCAGACACTTCAGGGTCACGTGGCCAGCGTGACAAGCGGCATCTGGAGAGCCAGCACAGCACACGGAACGCCAATTACCTTCCCGCTGGTAAGCGGTCCCTATTTATCTACTTGCACCCGGAGGTGCTTTCGAACTGCTAGGTGGGCAGGTGCTGGGACCGAACGACGGGAGCGCACCCCACCGCGGGGATTCGAACCGCCGACCATACAATTGGCAAGTCCTAGGCGCTGAGGTTTTACCCACAGCACCACCCGCGTCCCAGATACCTATTAGGTCCATACATTACCATATAGCATATATTCAACACAAAAAACAGCGACGATTTGCTGTTGACAAAATATAAGCTGGACTTATAAAGGGCCCCATTACCTTCAGCAGCTTAGGGCCTCATCAAACCTAAATCCGGCCCTGTACACTACCATTCACCGGTGCTACCTAACTAGCAGATCCCGGGGCACTCCAAAGCTTGTTGCATCTAAACTCTTTTTTTTTTTTTTTTTTTTTTGCATTTTAAGATTTTTTATTAGTTTCCTTCTAAATACAATATATCCGAAATACAGAACTTTCCATTCATTTTTGACTTCCTTCAGCGACGTTGACATTCCTTCGAATTTGAATCTTTGAAACACATTCCATCCTTACATATTGCCATACATATCTCCCTTTATACATTATTTCGATTTGAACAATACTTGTTAGTTCTTTACAGTGCCTCTTTAAAACCCACTAGCGTTGTATTTACAAAACATTTATTCTCCAGATAACCCACAAATTTCCCCCAATCTTCAATAAACTTTTGATCTTTTAGGTATCTTAATTTCCCTGTCAATTTATCCAACTCAGCATACTCTGTCAGTTTTGCTCTCCACTCTGCAACTGTTGGCATTTCTTCCTGCTTCCACCTCTGGGCTATCACAATTCTGGCTGCTGTGACCGCGTACTGGAATAGTTTACAATCCTTTCTCCTGATGTCCTTTCCCATAATACAAAGTAAAAAAGCTTCTGGTTTTTTTACAAAAGTGTAACCTAGCATCTTTTTCAGTTCATTATATACGTCCTCCCAGAAGCTTTTAACTTTCTTGCACTCCCACCATTGATGATAAAACGTCCCCTCCATAAGTTTACACTTCCAACACTTATTGTCTATCTTATACATCTTAGCTAATTTTACAGGAGTCATATACCACCTGTATTGCATCTTCATTACATTTTCTTTTAGTAGTGTACAGGCTGTAAACTTTATATTCACTCTCCACAACTTTTCCCAATCTTCCATTTGGATGTTATACCTTAAATCCCTTGCCCATTGTACCATCACTGACTTCACTTCCTCATCCTTCGTATTCCACTCCAGCAGTAATTTATACATTTTGGAAAGGTTTTTGTAATCACTATTTATTATCTCTTTTTGGAATATTGATTCTTTTTCTACGTATCCTCTTTCCTTCACCTCTGTTTTAAACATCTCATTTATCTGGAAGTAATGCAGCCAACCTTGTGTGAGCATTTTGACCTGGTCGTATGGTTTAACTTTCCACTTCCCTCCTTCATAAACAACCATATCTTCATACTTCCCCCATTTTTCCTTCATGTTAACTTTCTTTACACCTATCATCTCCTGTGGGGACAACCAGTGTGGTGTTCTTGGTTCTAGTATATTTTTATATCTGTCCCATACCTCTATTAATGGTCCTTTAAAGATGTGGCTACCAAATCCCCTATGCACTCTCTTTTTATCCTTCCATAAATACGCGTGCCACCCAAACCTGTTGTTGTACCCCTCCAAATCTAATAACTCTTTGTTCTCTAACTTTACCCATTCTTTTAACCAACACAGACATGATGCTTCGTAATAAAGTCTCATGTCTGGTAAGGCGAAGCCCCCTCTTTCTGTTGCGTCTGTTAACAACTTAAATTTAATTCTTGGTTTCTTCCCCTCCCAGACATACCTGGAGATCGCTTTTTGCCATTCTTTGAAGTCCTTTGTTCCTTTTAAAATGGGCAGTGTTTGGAACAGGAACAACAACCTGGGTAGCAGCATCATCTTCACCATGGAGATTCTTCCCCAGAATGATAGTTTCATCCTGGTCCAGAGCGTCAGATCTTTTTTAATTTTATTCCACACCGGAACATAGTTATTTTGGTATAGGTCGATGTTTTTGTTGGTAATCCAGATACCTAAATATTTTATCTTTCTGACAACCTCAATTTCAGTTTGTTGTTGCAGTGTTGTAACCTTATCTTGCTCCATATTTTTAATAATCATCTTAGTCTTACTCTTATTCAATTTGAAACCTGCAAGATTCCCGAATTGTTCGACCTCGTCCAGAAACGCCCTTATACTTTCTATAGGTTCTTCCACCGTTAATACCACATCATCTGCATAGGCTTTAACCTTATACTCATTAAGGCCTAAAGTTACCCCTTTAATTTGTTTGTTTTGTCTGATTGCATTCAGTAACACCTCCAAAACCGTTATAAAGAGCAGAGGCGAGAGCGGGCAGCCCTGCCTCGTTCCTTTACATATTTTTATATCCTCAGTAATCACATTATTAATTATCAATCTCGCCTTCTGCTCTGTGTAAATTGCCTTTATCCCATCTAAACTCCACACGTGACAACTGCCCCCAAACGCTGCACCTGCCAGCCACAATTCTTCTCTGTACTGAGTTGCACCAGACTCATTCATGGCAATTTCCCGACTGCAGGATGAGGTCGTATGTTACCATCTGCTGACATTCACAGTGGAAGCAGCCATGTGATTCTTTCTCCCCACACTTCTCCTCTGCCAACACTACTGGAGTGACATACGACAAGGGCATGGGGAAGTGGCTGCCGTGATGTTGATACAGCATGACTAAGCTTTCTAAATTATCTGAGAGTGTCAACAAGCTTGTGGATAGGGATGATCCAGTAGACACCGTGTACTTGGACTTTCGAAAAGCTTTTGCCGAAACCTCCGACAAGCATAGCAGTCGTGGAATAAAAGGGCACATCCTCTTCTAAATCAGTAATTGGTGCAGGGGCAGGAAGTAGAGGCTAAGACTAAATGGACAGTGGTTGGATGTATAAAAAAAATGGATCCCAGGATCTGGACAGGACAGGTGTTTTCGAACTTGTTCATAAATGACTTGGAGGTAGGGTTAAGCTATAAGGCAGCCAGGGTTACTGATGTATCCAAATTATACAGGGTGATATTGAAGGAGTGGAGACCAGAGGTCCACTTTGGAGAGCCAGACTGAAGCCATTTTATAAGGAGCAAGCTAAAAGCTAAAAGCTATCTCTCTTCTGTTTGCAAAAGCATTCTTTGCAAATGCAGCAAATGTGGTCTGAGCACTTCACACCTGCTCTAGCTGCTGACCCAATTCCAGTAAACAGACCGAGAATAGAGCGAACAACAGGAAGATGTAGCCCACCACAAATGAGCAACAGGAGAAGGTAGCTCGCCACAAGTCTAACAGATGGTCAATGCGGCTTTACTAGGAAGGGTATGTAGGTCAAGAGGTTTATAAGCTTACAGCACCACCTTGCGGATAATGCAGCCTGGAACCGAAGGGCCACCATCAATTCTTTAATTGGTTGAGTTTCAATTAATATGCATAAAGGGGAATGTTTGAGGGCTGGGTCAAGGGCTGAACTGTGCTTTTGCCAAAAGGTATAAAAGTTGTCTGCCCCTGGTGTTCGGGGGCATTCTCTCATTTTTCCTGAATGTACCCACTTTGCTTTGCTTGTCTGACAAATAAACCAAAGTCAATAAAAATATTGCTGCCTGGATTTTTCCATTCTGGTCTAGATTCTGAATTTACAGAATCTGAAGTCTCTAACATTTCTGGTGCCACAGGTGACTCGGATCAAGGACCTTAAGTCCTCAAAAAGACCAGAAGGCAGCTCCCTTGTCCTTTTCTAGGCAGGGCGCAGGGGAAGAGCCAATAGGCCGCTTACTCCTGGCGCCACCGAGGTTTTTCTTCGGAGGAGGGCGAAGCCAATTTGACCCTTCTGCTGGATCCTGTGAGAGGAGACAACGGATTGAAGGACCGAGGTTGGGAGAACAGGGCAGAGACCAGCCGGCTGGGGTGAGTACATGGGCAAAGGGCCCTGAGGACATAGGAAACCTCCTTGGCTAAGGAGAAGGGACAGACTGATCACCTGTCCAGCGTGCTTGGTGGCAGTAAGGGTAGAGTTGGCCCCTGAAAACCACCCACGCTTAAGGATTTAAAGGTATAAGGAAGGCAGAAAGGAAAAAGGGGGGGAACCGGGAGGCTAGTGTGTGGTACAGCGTCCAGTGAAAGAGGCACTTGGTGCATGTGTGTGTGTAACCCCAGGGTATTCCCCTAGGGTAGAACCAATAAGTACTTCGTTTCCCAGCAGCGCGAGCTCGACTGGGCAAGGAAAATTGGGAACTACCTGTGTGTGTGTTTGGTGTTTGGGGACGCTGCACAAGGACCATATTAAATATGGGAGGGGGTGGCTCGAAAGGTCCAATAACTCCCCTACAGTGCATGCTGAACAATTTCAAGAAAGGATTCAGCG
This sequence comes from Podarcis erhardii, assembly GCF_964252035.2. NCBI lineage: Eukaryota > Metazoa > Chordata > Lepidosauria > Squamata > Lacertidae > Podarcis > Podarcis erhardii. Next base: position 21,099,406 of record NC_138508.1, on the reverse strand, counting down.
GAGTATCTGAAAAAATGGGGTCTGAAGCAAGCCAATGTAGTCCTTTTGAATGCTTTTGATTTGGCCCAAACTGCTTGCAATCAGAGAGAGGAGGCCTCAAAGGAATAACCACCCCCAAATTTTTCTGATGCCTGTTCCTCAGTCATCAGGCATCAAATCTTTCAGAAACATAGAGGCCCTAGCTGGGACAGGGCAACAAGGAGTATCTCTTTTGAGGCTGAGTATCTACTTAGGGAAGAGTTTCAGACTCAGATGCAGCTCTGGGAGCGATGGAGGGGATCGCTCCAGAGATCCCTTAGGTTATCCAAGTTAGTATATAGAAGTAGAGTGTATATAAAACTTTCAGATCTCTGGACCTCAATGAAGGCAAGAGTTCAGCCAGGCAGAGTTGGAGAATTCTCTGCTGAGCTGTGGCTTTGGTAGTAAGGCAAGCCTCCTAGTTTCTCCAAAGCCCATTACTGAACTGGGAAGCACATGAGCCTTGCAGACCTCCAATAGTTTTGATCCCTATAGTAACTACAGCTTGACCAGGAAGGTCAACCTAAATCCCAGAATTTAGTTAGGGAAGAGCTGGGTACCTCTGTGACCAGCGGCAGTTTGGAACACATCAGGGAAACCACCAGCAGCCCCCTAGCTTCTCTGATGACCAGTGAGAGGTGGTCTATGGCTAGGAAATACGAAATGCTTTCAGACCTATAGCAGTTACAGTTGAGACAGGGAGGACAATTTAATTGGTGTTCTTAATCAGGCACCAGCTGGATGGCTCAGAGCTCAGGTGTGTCTCAGAGAACACTGTAACAGACCCCTGGTTTGAGGCTTAGGCAGAGGAGCCTCAAGAGAAGACCTGCATCTTTGTGGCCACCACAGTTGACAAGTTAGTTGCCACAGAAAAAGGATGAGGGAACAGATGAAGAAGCAAGCCGGACACCTGAAGCTGACCACAGGGTGTGAGCAGCCAAGGTCAGGTGTCTGCTGGCAGAGCTACTAGAAGTTAAAAAAAAAAAAAAAAAAAAAAACCTGCATAAAAAAGAGGAAGAACTTTCTCCATTTAACTTGGATGAGTTTGTGAACATGGATGAAGTTCTAGAGGTTTACGTGATAATAGAGAACCCCCCCACCCCCCTGGCTGAAGAAATATAAGACTGCTCAATGAAATTAAAGGAGCACAGGCAGGAAAACGCCTCAAGAAGCCCATTTACCAGGGATCCGAGGCAAAAGTGCCGTGGTGGCCCCCTTGGGAGGACAGGGACAGCCCCATATCCTCAAAGCTCCACCGCTGCCCCGATATGCGGCCCCAGGAGCCGAAGCAGGAAAGGGGGGGGGCTGCCAGCCAGCCCAGAAGTACACAAGGCAGAGCCCAGTGACCAGGTCCTGGATGAATTATACCCCAGTCTTACAGAATTGAGGAAAAAGATGAGCAAATACAGAAGTTCGACCACTATGTATCGAGATGCTGCAGACGCTTATCACAGGGGTCGAGAAAAAGCCTTTTGAAAGTACCTAAAACAGTGCAGATCCAATCAGCCCACGTCCAGTGTAGAGGCAGGGACAGCAGTCCTGCCCCCCCTTCGCGTGGTTTTTGACAATCCACCACCTCCACCCCCTGCACCTCCGGCAGGGCAAGACGGTGCTCAAAATGTCCCTGCCCCACCTGCCCCGCCACCACAGCCTAGGACATTCACCCTTCAATATGTCCCCCTCACCACCATTGATTTGATGAATTGGAAGACCCACAGTCCTGCGTTTGCTGAGAAGCCCCAGGCAATGGTGGACTTGCTGTCCTCCATATTTGCAGCACATGAGCCTACCTGGACAGACTGTCAGCAATTGCTGAACACTCTCTTTACTTCAGAGGAAAGGAGGAGAATTAATACACAGGCTCTAGAACACCTAAAAGAACAGCAGGTTCAGGAGGCAGAGTGGCCTCAACGATATCCCTTAACCAACCCACAGTGGGACCCAAATAATGTGGACAATCGCAATGCTCTAAGTACCTATCATAGGACAATGTGCAAAGGACATTAGAACCAAAATCCAAAACAGCCTGGGTTCCAGGACATGTCCAGATCTCAGCTCATGGCCATCGCCCAGAAGGTGTTTAAACAAAGAGGAGAGACTGAGAAGAGGGAGAAAAAAGCAGTGGAGGAAAGAAAAGGCAGCAGTGTTAGGCACGGCAATGGCTCACAACACAGGGATCCGAGGGGTCCGCCGTAGCCATTCAGAGACCCGCAGCCAAGGGGGAGGAAGATGCCTGCTCAGCAACAGCAAGGCCATAAGAATTACCCCTGTAAAAGGCTGCATGGAGCCAATTGGGAAGTCTGGTCAAAATGCATGTATTACTGACTGGCAGAAAAGCAGCTATGGGAAAGTACACAGGCTGAAACAGGCTTTGCCCAGCCCATTAAGAAGTTTACAGGCGCAGTGGAGGCTTGTGAAGCAGACGTGGTTGATGCTCTTGAGCAGCCGTGGGTTGTGTGGCAAGCAGTGAAGACGGCATGTCAGGCCGCAGTAGAAGCCAGACCAGAGGGGCCTAGAGGATGCCCAGAAAGAGTACCAAGCCCAGAGGGGGCTGAGTACCAAGCCCAGAGGGGGCTGAGGTTGCTTTGGGAAGTTGTTTCTATGGTTCAATGCATCTGTGTGATGGACTGTGTGTTGGAGAAAGGCTGAAAAGGCAGTGGCAAGCTGTTCCTCAGGCAATAGAGCACCCAAAAGTGGGGGTGCAGGCCAGGCAAGCCATTCCAAGAGTTCTGAGGAGGCCAAAGTCTCCAAGAGTTATTTGTCCTTTGAGGTGAAGTCCAACAGCGAAAGGCATTGCCATGCAATTGGCAGCTGGATGCAAGGCTAACATCTATACTGATTCTAAATATGCCTTCTTAACCCTGCATGCGCATGGCGCCCTATGGAAAGAGCCGGGAAAGCTCTGAAATACGGTCCAGAAGTTGAGACGTTACTAGAAGCTGTATGGGCCCCCAAAGAGATTGATGTGATGCACTGCAAAGGCCATGGCAAAGGTCGGAACATGGTCACTAGAGGCGACCGGAAAGCAGATAATGCAGCTTGTGAGGCAGCTCTGAAACCTCCACCAGTGGTCACCACCGCCCTCAACCCAGCTACCCTGTTGCCGGTAGGAGAAGGTGAGGAGCAGACACACGATTGCATTGAGATTATGGACACAAGACTGGACCAGGAGAAGTGGCCAAGGGAAATCGATTGGCAGACAGAGTGGCCAAGGAAGCAGCCCGGTAACCAGCCCCAGCCTCAGTTATTGGAGCAGTGGTCCCAGAAGGGATCTTAAGCACTGCTAACAAACCAGATACTATGAGTCCACCCACATGAGGCCAGATGCCACAACCAAGCAGCTGGAAAAGTATGTCTATATAGCCAACCTTTATCAACTGGCAGCCCAGATTTCCAGGAAATGCCTGCTATGCCAAAAGAATAATCCCAGAACTCACTCCAGATGATGTGGAACAGCGTTACACCCTTGATGAACAGCAGAGGGCAAGCCAAGAAGGAGCAACGCTCCAGGAAGGACCAGACAGCTGTGTTTTTGGTGCCCCAGCATCTGGCCAGCGTGATTGTGAAGAATTACCACGAATCCACCCATTTGGGAAGCCCAGCTGCTAAAGCACACCTTGGGAGAATATTCTACATCACCAACCTATCTCAACTAACTGCTGCTACAACTAACTGTTGCTATAACTAACTGCTGCTATATCCCAAAACTGTGTCCTGTGCACCAACCAAGAGACTGAGATCACCCTTTGAGCTTTTGTATGGCAGGCCACCTCCTTTCGTCCGAGACATCCCCGCCAGTTTGGGGCAGATGAAAAAATCACATCACCCAAGGACAAGTGCAATCCCTTTGTTTGTCGTGTGTGTGTTTGCTTCCTTTCCAGGTATTCCCTCGAGCGTACATCGTGCAGTCCCGCGGCAGTCTCACTGAGCCGGTTCACCAGTTCCTCTGGGTGACAGCGTCTGGCGACCCCCTCATCCCCAACTGCAGTGAAAGTAGCCGAGGTGATCCCCTGGGTACATCACACGCGTCTGAAATCCTGCTGACCCTCTGAAGCTGATCATCACCTTGTGTTTGACGCTACCGGGAATGCGTTGAGCCACGGGCAACGAGATCCTGCGACTACTCATCACAAGGACAGTCACAAAGACTTTATCTTTTCTCTCTTATTTTCTGTATTGATTTGCTCTATGTCTTATTGCCCTGACCCTACCGAACCATACCAACCCCATTTGATAAACCAGGCCAAAATCTTACTCCAGGTGTTGCATGGGAGGGTGTCTGAATCAGATGCACATTAAAATTGCTGAACAGGTGTCTATAAATTCTGCAGCACCACCTCTGATTATTGTGGTGGCTCGAGTCTCCCAAAATCCCAGAATACTACCTGAACTACTGGGCCTGGTAACTCCACCCTTGAATGTGGCAGGGTATTCTTGTGGCTGCATAAGAGTTGCCACCCAGTAGACAGACAGGGCACCTAGTTCCAGAAGAATTGGATGGGAGGGGTGCCCGAGGGCAGCATCCCCAGGGTAGAGACTTGCTCTCCAGCAAATTTAGAGGCACCACTAGGACTTTTGGTATTGGGACCAGAACCCCTTGATATAGTCACCCCGTGTGTCAGGCCATTGCAGGGGTGGATATATTCTTGTGGGTGCAACATCATTTACGTGGAAGAAGAAGCCCCTTTTGGATATAGTACTCTCCCAGGAGACCACAGGGGTCCCCACCCACCGGGAATAGTTGGGAAGTTGATCCAAGTGGTGGGAGCTTCCGAAATAAGGTGGAAGATGACCCCAGAGGCCCAAGTGTTTATAGAATACGAATATCAGTGGGCCCTTCAGCAGTAAAAGAATATTAGGAATGACCCCGAGTATTGGTGGAAGGAACTATGGAAATATTGGGGTTGGTGGGTAGGAGTGGTATGTACTGCCCTATTTCTTTGGATGTTCATGTATTTTTGCTGGCATTGGCCAAAGCGGGAAAGAGTCCCCTGGCCTCCCATGCCAACTTTTCCCATCTGGCTCTCTATGATGTGGTACCTATTGATCCATCAAAACGAAAATGATGAACCGGAATTGGTCAGCATTTTCGTGATGGAAAGGGGGGAATGAAGGAGTGGAGACCAGAGGTCCACTTTGGAGAGCCAGACTGAAGCCATTTTATAAGGAGCAAGCTAAAAGCTAAAAGCTATCTCTCTTCTGTTTGCAAAAGCATTCTTTGCAAATGCAGCAAATGTGGTCTGAGCACTTCACACCTGCTCTAGCTGCTGACCCAATTCCAGTAAACAGACCGAGAATAGAGCGAACAACAGGAAGATGTAGCCCACCACAAATGAGCAACAGGAGAAGGTAGCTCGCCACAAGTCTAACAGATGGTCAATGCGGCTTTACTAGGAAGGGTATGTAGGTCAAGAGGTTTATAAGCTTACAGCACCACCTTGCGGATAATGCAGCCTGGAACCGAAGGGCCACCATCAATTCTTTAATTGGTTGAGTTTCAATTAATATGCATAAAGGGGAATGTTTGAGGGCTGGGTCAAGGGCTGAACTGTGCTTTTGCCAAAAGGTATAAAAGTTGTCTGCCCCTGGTGTTCGGGGGCATTCTCTCATTTTTCCTGAATGTACCCACTTTGCTTTGCTTGTCTGACAAATAAACCAAAGTCAATAAAAATATTGCTGCCTGGATTTTTCCATTCTGGTCTAGATTCTGAATTTACAGAATCTGAAGTCTCTAACAATATTAAGAACAAAAATGGAGTACAAAGAACTGCAGGGTTATGGCAGGTGGCCATTTTGGAAAACGGCTTCTATAGATTTATGCCAATCTTCACATGATGTCTACCCTTCCCTTCCCCCCATTATATATGATCCAAGTTTAAATTGCCACCAGTAACAACTTTTCTATGGAAATCTATTAGAAAGGCAAGTCTATAGTAGGAGCTAGCTGATTTTACCCATGCTTAGTTGCTTAATGGGCATGATAAACTGTGACTATGTGGACCATTTCATTTAAAAAATAATAATAATCCTGTAAATTCCAACTGAACGAGCTGTGCTTTTAACATCTATAACTCCACAAGCAAATAAGCCACACACAGCAATCCCAAAAACCAAAAGACTTTTTTGAGATTGAGTGTAGTAAGTCTAAGTTGTTGTTGCTGCTGCTGCTGCTGTTGCTGTTGTTCTTTTTACTGTTTCTTAACTGCAATTTAATGTAATGGCTCTGAGCAGCATACCTAAGCATTATTAAAATACAATATAAATAATAATAATAATACAATTACATTATAAAACTCATCATGGCAGGGCAACTGAACACAAATAGCGCAGACAGATCTTGAAGTTACAACAAACTCGGAAGTTGCCATAGTTGAATGAGTCTGAGCTAAGGAATAAGGCTGAGAATTCAGAGCCAGGAAGAGTTTGCTGGGGGAGGCTGCCTTGCAACCTGTGTACTTCAAGACTAATGGATGAGACTGAACTGCTGGTAATACCTCGTTTTCCCTTTCCAACTCAGAGCATGGTGACAACATCCCTTTCGATGGGAGGAGCGGAGTTCTGGCTCATGCTTTTGCCCCTGGGCTAGGCCTTGGTGGAGATGCCCACTTCGATGAGGCCGAACGCTGGTCAGAAACCAACAGAGGTAAATATATATATATATTCAAAATGTGTAAGCCAGGTCCCGTTGGGGCATCAATGTGTTGTGCGCAAATACGACCCCTCAAAAACAACAACTCTGCACTGTTTTATATACAATTCATGCATGGAATTCGCTGTCACGTGCAGGTAACAGCACCTATAGGTAAATGGGCCCTTAACCATTAGGTCCAGTCTTGACCGACTCTGGGGTTGCGGCATTCATCTCGCTTTATTGGCAGAGAGAGCCGGTGTACAGCTTCCAGGTCATGTGGCCAGCACCACTAAGCCGCTTCTGGTGAACCAGAGCAGCGCACAGAAACGCCGTTTACCTTCCTGCCGGAGCGATACCTATTTATCTACTTGCACTTTGATGTGCTTTTGAACTGCTAGGTGGGCAGGAGCAGGGACCGAGCAACGGGAGCTCACCCCATCGCGGGGATTTGAACCGCCGACCTTCTGATCAGCAAGTCCTAGGCTCTGTGGTTTAACCCATAGCGCCACCCGCATCCCTAGAACAGCACCTATTATAGACAGCTAAAGGAGAACTGGGCAAATTCATGGAGGATCAGTCTATCAATGGCTTCTAGACATGATTCAGAAATCACTGGATAGCAGTTGGCAGGGAGCAACGGGAAAAGGGGGTTTTATTGACTACACTCCCTATCTGTATGCTTTCCAGAAGCACTTGCTAGCAACTGTAGGGAGCAGGATGAGCCCAGGGGTCATCTAGTCCCACCCCCGCAATGCAGGAATCACATCTAAAGAATCCCTGACAGCAGCTTTGACACACGTGGGTCTCCTTCAGTAGCACTGTGCTTATAAAATGCTCTGTGGAATGTCACCAGCTCCCTACACGCCATACATTTAAAGCACATCCCTTCCCCATCCCCCCCAAAGTCCTGAGAATTGCAGTAGGTTCAGAGTGCTGGGAATTGTAGCTCTGTGAAGGGTAAACTACAGCTTCCAAGATTCTTTTGGGGGAGGCTGCTTTAAATGTATGGTGTGTACACAGCCTTAGTCCAGTGGAATGCTGCCTCTCCCAGCATAAGACGCCCAAGGCAGTTGCCTCACTTTGACTAATGATAGGACTGGCCCTGCTAATACGCACTGCTCATCTGAGTTGTTTTCTGTGTTTTAGAAGTCAACCTGTTCCTTGTGGCTGCACATGAATTTGGCCATTCTTTGGGGCTGGCTCATTCAAATGTCCAAGGCGCTTTGATGTATCCTACCTATTCCTATGTGAACCCAATTAACTTCCGTCTCTCAGATGACGACAGGGATGGAATCCAGAGTTTATACGGTAAATTCACTGTCTAAAGTTCCTTCCCTATGTTAAATTAGTTATAACGAAGTCTGCAATTAGTGTGGTTTCATAGAGAAATTGAAGCCTGATATATATAGATATATAGATATATAGATATATAGATGTATATATGAATTAATTATGTGACATTTAAAAAATGCAACTATTGATGAGCACAGGAACTGCTCAAGAAATGGAAGGATCGGACAGGAAGAAGTCAAAGCTCAATTTGAGCAAAGGTATATGTGATGAAGAAATTTTATTTGGTTGTTATAAAGGAAAAAAGAAAGAAATTAATAAATATTATATTTAAAAAGAAAGAAATGGAAGGACCACAAACACACGTGTTGAATGTATGCTAAAAGCAGCTATTTCAGGAACAGGCTTTGCTTAGGAAGTTCATGACTTGTTCTTACTCACTCTAGCAGTAAAATGAATTAACAACCTGGGACAAAAAATAACCAATCTCCCCGAGTTCAGAAATACTCAAACGAAATCTACGTTTCGTGAAATGATACCTGGAGGGCTCAAAAATTCATTTATAGCCAGTTTTTCCAGCTGAACACACTGGTGATTGGGCTTGCATTTTATTTCATTCAAATGTGGGTCTGTGCAGCAATCGGAGGTACTACCAAAATGATAAAGGAACAAGAACATCGACATAACAATCGATATCCATCCAAATTGCACATGTGAACAGCAGCACAGGAACCCTTCCTGCAAATTTCAAATTAAATAAAACGCATAGCAGTTCATTTGACTAATGGCTTGGTGGAACAAAAACCTTCCAGGAGAAATGGACTTGGAACCTAGTAAAGAAGACCAAACACTGGTCAGTAACGGATTGTATGGTGGGGCAGCTGTGCTCGCCTGACCTCCCGGCGGGTTAGTCACTGCTGCTTACCGGGAAGGAGGGAGCTGGGCAAGGCGGTGGGCAGGTCAGCGCAGCGCAAACACACCCGCAATGCTCTTGCACTGCACCAAACTTTCTGCAACCTTTCCCTTTCTTTCCCAATAAGCCGTAGCAACTCAGCTGTTGGGAGGTCAGGTCAGTGAAACGACCCCAACATGCTGTCCACTGTGTTTATATCGCCCATTCCCAGTTAGCAATCTCACAGGTCTGTCCTGGACTAACTGAAATTTCTGGACGGCTTTTAAAGGCAGCCTGCACCCTATACAGGCTCCTTGGAGGAGAAGGGCAGGATATAAATTCTATTGTTATTGTTTGTTTGTTTGTTTGTTTGTCTGTTTGTTTGTTTGTCCAAAGTTGCTCTAAGAAAGTCCTGCTGCAAGAGGGCTAGGATTGGGGGAGAAATGCTCTTGCCAAAGAAGTAAGGGTCTGCAATCTTATACCCACTCAGCTGAGAGCAAGCCCCACTGAACTCACTGAGATTTCCTTTTGAGCACTGAGTAAGATTACATCAATCGTCTTACATTTGAGATTACCTTTTTTTTATTCTATAATCTTTATTGAAAAATACATGGAGCACAAAATTGCAAGAGCACAAAATTGCAAGTGCACAGTGTAAGATAAGACGCAGAAAAGAAGAAACAAGAAATAGTACCCATGTAGAAAACATAACGGGGGGGGGGGGAGAGATATTGTGTATTTTTATGAATACCCTATTAGGTAAAAGTCTGGTTAACTACAATACCAATTTCCTCCCTTTTTTGTAATGTACACAATGTATGCATTTGAGAGTATCTTGTCCATTGTGATCTATATGGATTTTTAAAAATACCTCTTTCTGAATTTCTATTTAATTTTGTTTATATTGCTTCCACACAGGTAAAAGAAAATGAATCCCCTCACAACATGTTCCAGAAGAAACCAAATGTCCATATTTTGCTCTTACGTTTCTTTTTTTTAATTGTTATTTTAATGAAGCAAAACTGCAGAATAGGGAAGTGTGAAATCTTTTTTAAAAAATCACTTTGTAAGTTAAGTATGTATATTGCTTACAGCAGACAGAATATATATGCAAATTTGCAGACCTTTTCCTACCCTGATTTGAAGGATAAGTTCTAAGGGAATTGGTTCCTGTTTCTGATTACCCTAAAAGGCCAATGACTTCTGCTAGACTTAATCCAACTGATTATATCTAACTAAATTGTACTCAGAGTAGACTCGTTGAAATGAACGTGCCTAAGTTACTCACGCCCGACAATTTCAGTAGGTCTGTGTTGAGTAGACAACTGGAGACAACTTAATATTTACAATGTCTTGTGATTCTGGCATCGACATCCTTCCTCTTTTAATAAAATTAAGGAAATTGGTGGAAATGATGCAAATGTGAATGTTATATGATCCTTTCAACAAATTTAATCTCTAGTAACTCTAAAAAGAGAATGCACAAGTCAAAGGAGTGGCTAAGGAACTGTCGGTTAATGTATTACTCTTTTGGAATCGGAAAAAAAGCTTCAAATAAAGCAGTTTAATTTATTAAAAAATGTCTGTAAGCATTTTTAAGGGTTAGTTTGTTATCTGGCACAGGAGCTGGATGTTTGGGGAACAGGAAACTGCCTTATACTGAGGTAGACCAGTAGTCTACCTAGGTCAGTATTGTCTACACTGAATGCCAGCAGCTCTCCAGGATTTCAGCCTGACCCAAAAATGCTAGGAATTGAACCTGAGATCTTCTGCATGAAAAACAGTTGTGCTGCAACTGAACTACAGTCCTTCCTTCATACATAGGTAAAGGTAAAGGGACCCCTGACCATTAGATCCAGTCATGGCCGACTCTGGGGTTACGGCGCTCATCTCGCTTTACTGGCCGAGGGAGCCGGCATACAGCTTCCGGGTCATGTGGCCAGCAGGACTAAGCCACTTCTGGTGAAGCAGAGCAGCCCACAGAAATGCCGTTAACCTTCCCGCTGGAGCAGTACCTATTTATCTACTTGTACTGGCATGCTTTCGAACTGTTAGGTTGGCAGGAGCAGGGACTGAGCAATGGGACACCCCCCCCCCCGTCGCGGGGATTCGAACCGCCGACCTTCTGATCGGCAAGTCCTAGGCTCTGTTGTTTAACCCACAGCACCACCCGTGTCCCTTTCCTTCATACATACACACAGTCCAAACTAGGACTTGCCTACTGCCAGGTGCGAGCCAGCAATAAATCACACTGTGTAAGTCAAGTTAACTCTTTATTAGAAGACACAAAGACAGCTCAGGATTGCCAGGCCTAAAGAGCACAGCAACTCTTCTCGGTAGGTCTTGCCGCATAAGGCTGTTGTGGAGACTGAAGGTCCCCGACTTCCCACAGCTAAGTGCCCTCCTCTCCTGGATCCCTCCAATGCAATCTGAGACTATGCCAGTGCACCTGTCTTTGGTCTTCTTGCTTCATGCCTCTCCTGGCCCTGGGAGAAAGGGGGAAGAGGAGCTTGTCGCAGCAGGAGGGGAAGGTTCCCTGGCTTCTTCACCAGCCTGACTCATCTCTGCCTCGTGGTCTCCCTCCTCAGCTGCTTCCACTTCAGACTCCCCTTGCTTACTAAGCTGTGTTACCTCTTTAGCTCCTCCCAGCCTGCTCCCTCTAACCACTCACAGTTGTCCCACCACCAATCCCAGGCTCTGAGCCTTCTTCCCTGAGGGATCCTTTGCATACAGCTGGTCCCTGCAGCAGAAGGTATTAGAATGCTGAACAAAACGGAGGAGGAGGAGGAGGCATTTGGATTTGATATCCCGCTTTATCCCTACCCTAAGGAGTCTCAAAGCGGCCAACAATCTCCTTTCCCTTCCTCCCCTCACAACAAACACTCTGTGAGGTGAGTGAGGCTGAGAGACTTCAGAGAAGTGTGACTGGCCCAAGGTCACCCAGCAGCTGCATGTGGAGGAGCAGGGAAGCGAACCCAGTTCACCAGACTACGAGTCCACCGCTCTTAACCACTACACCACACTGGCTCTCAATGAGTGCATTCAATTCTGTAATAAACTATAGTTCCCAAGATTCTTAGGGGGAAGTCATGACTTTGGGGGTTTGTTTTGTTTTTATGATACAATGCATATACAGTGGTGCCCCGCAAGACGAACGCCTCGCAAGACGGAAAACCCGCTAGACGAAAGGGTTTTCCGTTTTGGAGGCGCTTCGCAAGACGAATTTCCCTATGGGCTTGCTTCGCAAGACGACAGCCCATAGGGAAATCTCCGGGACAGTGGGGAAGCGCAGCGCGTCTTCCCCGCTGTCCTCGGACCTCCTCCGAAGCCTGGCGGCGGGGCGGGGACACCTCCTCCCGCCGCCGGGCTTCGGAAGGATGCCCCGATGCCGGGCAGCGAGGCGGGAAAGTCTCCCCCCGCCGCCCGGCATCGGAACGATGCCCCGATGCCCGGCGGCGAGGCGGGAACGCCTCCCCCCGCCGCCCGGCATCGGAACGATGCCCCGATGCCCGGCGGCGAGGCGGGAAAGTCTCCCCCCGCCGCCGGGCTTCGGAAGGATGCCCCGATGCCGGGCGGCGAGGCGGGAACGCCTCCCCCCGCCGCCCGGCATCGGAACGATGCCCCGATGCCCGGCGACGAGGCGGGAACGCCTCCCCCCGCCGCCCGGCATCGGAACGATGCCCCGATGCCCGGCGGCGAGGCGGGAACGCCTCCCCCCGCCGCCCGGCATCGGAACGATGCCCCGATGCCCGGCGGCGAGGCGGGAAAGTCTCCCCCCGCCGCCCGGCATCGGAACGATGCCCCGATGCCAGGCGGCGAGGCGGGAAAGTCTCCCCCCGCCGCCGGGCTTCGGAAGGATGCCCCGATGCCGGGCGGCGAGGCGGGAACGCCTCCCCCCGCCGCCCGGCATCGGAACGATGCCCCGATGCCCGGCGGCGAGGCGGGAACGCCTCCCCCCGCCGCCCGGCTTGGGGCGGGAAAGCCTCCCCCGCCGCCCGGCATCGGAACGATGTCGCGAAGCCGGGCGGCGGGCCGCGAAGCCTGGGCGCGCTGGCAACTCTCCGCAAGGAGCGCTCCCGCTGCTTGCGGAGAGGTCCGCGAAGCCTGTCCTGGACCTCTTCTGAAGGCAGGCGGGGGGGCAAAAGTCTTTGTCCCCCCTGCTTGCCTTCCCAGGGGCTTTTAAATCGCCCCGGACAGCGGAGAAGTCCTCCGCTGTCCCGGGCGATTTTAAAATGCCCGCCAGAAGAGGTCGGGGGAAGGCGGTTTCCATAGGAACGCATTAATTGATTTTCAATGCATTCCTATGGAAAACCGTGCATCGCAAGACGAAAAAACCGCTAGACGAAGAAAATCACGGAACGGATTAATTTCGTCTTGCGAGGCACCACTGTATATATACATATAGTATGCATGTATTGCTATATATATACTGGCAGACCTTCAGATGACAAGCAACTAACAGGTCTGATAACAACAGCAGCAGCATCAACAGAAAATGCCCAGCAAATTTCCCCATTGTTCCCACATCCTGCCTTGTACATCCCCAGCTTCCACTACACATGTCTCAGTCATCTGGAAGGACTGGTGTGATGCCTTCCAGTACTGACAAACAGAAAATACCAGGAAATTAGTAGATCGACATAGAGCTTTAGGATTTAAGCATTTGGCAGCAGGTCTCTCCCTCTATTTGTCAAGCTGCTGCACTGTACTGCTTTGTGCAGGATGGGAAACGGTTACATAAGGCGTACTATCTTATAGGACAATACATGTCTGTGCATCGTGGGATTTCACAGGCCAGTACTGTGATGCAATGGAGGAGTTTAGATAACCGCAGGCTAGATGGCCCTGCTTCTCTTTATGTCTCCTTTCTGTCTTACCGGGAACCAGGAACAATACAATTCTAGGTAGCAGCCACGCTTTATGTTTTCAAAAATGGAAACCAGCCATTAGGGATGAGTGAATCTGTCCATTTCAGTTTCCTTCAGTTTCTCATTTTTCAACTCTTACAGTTCTGCTATATTTCAACATCAGTTTGTGATTTATTTTCATTAATATATGCACTTTTATGCATGCTTTACTTTGATATATACATTTTATGCACAACCTTACTTGGCTGAATTGCAAAACCTGGAGGCGTGAATTTCCCATCAGCTGTGTTTCGATTCATGTATTATTTCAGAAGGTATGAATTAGATAGAGCTTCCTTTAAATGAGAACTAGATCAATGACCCTCGGACTCCCTTCCAGCTCTATAATTCTATGAAATGTTTCCCAAATCCCTATCATTATTCTTCCACCGCAGAATCCCAGATGCAACCTGCCACCTGCATTGGCTCCCAGGACATTTCCGGGCACAATTCAAAGTGTTGGTGCTGACCTTTAAAGCCCTAAATGGCCTGGGCCCAGTATACCTGAAGGAGTGTCTCCACCCCCATCATTCTGCCTGGACGCTGAGGTCCAGCTCCGAGGGCCTTCTGGCAGTTCCCTCATTATGAGAAGCCAAGTTACAGGGAACCAGGCAGAGGGCCTTCTCGGTAGTGGCGCCTGCCCTGCGGAACGCCCTCCCGTCAGATGTCAAGGAAATAAACAACTATCTGACATTTAGAAGACATCTGAAGGCAGCCCTGTTTAGGGAAGTTTTTAATGCTTCATGATCATGTTTTTAATATTCTGTTGGGACCCGCCCAGAGTGACTGGGGAAACACAGCCAGATGGGAGGGGTATAAATTTATTATTATTATTATTATTATTATTATTATTATTATTATGGGTCTGAGTATGAGTCTGTAATTTTCATCTTCAGACTGAGTCTAAACGCAAATCTCACAAAGTCCAGCCTTATTTATTTTTACCCCCGTCCTCCTCCTCCCACCCCCTAAACTCTTCCTTCCTGAAACACCTTGCCTGATGAAGCATTCTGGAAGACTCGAAAGCTTGCATGCTCAATTTTGGTCCTGAGAAAGGTACTGCTCACTTTGTAAAGATTTGTATAATGGCATTATATTCTCAGTTTTATTTTCAAGTCCTTTCCTAATGATCCTAAGCATGGAATTTTCATTTTTCATTGCTGCCGCACACTCAGTCAACATCTTCATTGAGCTATCTACTCTAACCCCCAGCTCCACTTCTTTTACCTGCCTGAGAACTGTAGTTTATTAGGGTGTTGAGAGTTGTTAGGAGACCTTGTTCCCTCAGGGAACTACAATTCCCATACAGGTTTAACAATCAATTGCTTTTCCCAGGGAACTCTGGGAAACTGTAGCTCTCTGAGGGGAATAGCGATCTCCTAACAACTCTCAGCACCCTTAACAAACCGCAGTTCCCAGGATACTTTGGGGAAAGTGATATGATGCTGCTTTAAGTGTACAGTGCAGATGGAGCCTTAAATAGTTGTCCAGAACTGCAAGCCATAGGGAAAATATGCCCTCCTGGATATAGAAAAACAGCAGTCTATTATGTTTTGCCTAGATTGAGATTTCTTAGTCTCAGTCTGCCATCTGATGGACAACACAGTCCTTGTCTCATAAGCATTTTACCTAGATTCTCAAGCTTTTGTTTTCTTCAATGACAACCTGAAAATTGCGAACCACGTATTAGACCTTTTTGGTTCTACAAACCAAAGTGCATAATTCATATTTTAATTGCTGACATCTTAGATTTTTAATGTAATGAATCTCCCTGCTTTGGGTGAGCAAAGTTCTGCAAAATTTGTTGTCCGAATCAATCAACCAAATGCAGATATACTCAGCTGCTCCACAACCTTTCTATGGACCACCTAAGTGGGCTTTTTCTCACCAAATACAACAGTGGTCCACATCTGTTAAGAATTTCTGAGAGACACCAGACATAACTACTTTAAGGACCTCCTTTTCTCCCAGAACATGATCCCTCATTTCTTGTATTAAGACCACTATGTTCATAAATAGTATGTGTTGTCTGTTAAACCTTGACTATTGGATTCAGCCTTCACACAGATGATGATAACAAAACTGACTCATTTTCAAGGTTATATACAGCTCTGTGGCCTTGTTCTAAAACACAGCCCTGAAGCAGGGACCTTCTAGGTCAAAGAACAGACAAACAAGGAAGAATCTGGGGTTCAGCTGAACTTAGGGATTGGGAAGAAATTTAATTCACTTTGCATTTAAAGGTAAACTTATTTAATTTACACTTTCCAAAACTATATTCTTGTTGTATGTTCCCCCGCCCCCCACTAATATATGCATTTATATGCACACTTTTCTCCAGTATATCATATTTGTACACATTACATGGAGGGAGAATTGCACTGTAAAAAATGTTCTGAACCAAGTGGGATGGGATGTTATGCTTGGAATCTATTCCTAGAATGAAAAAGGATAAAAACACTATTGCACTAGGTGGCAGCAAAGCTGATGTTTACATCAAATCCGATTACTTACATGACTAAAACATTTCGTTTACCCGAAGACCATTTCATACAAATCAGCAGAATTCATGGGCAAAGGTTCTCCCCGGATGAACAAGTTCAGAATTCGGGCTGGGGGTTCTCTGCTTTGAATTGTGTTGTTGTATATCTTCTTATTGCTTTGTTCTCATTGGTACTAAAAACATCCTGGGATAAATACTATGAAGGAAGCTATATAAATGCCACAGATAAGTAAATCAAGGCACATTCCCCTCACACCACTGCCTCAGGGAAAAAAAAGCCTGAGAATACTATCTGTGCAAAGATGTACCAAGTATACTTGGTGTACCAAGATGAAATTAGGTTTGTCACTTCACACACACACATACAGCACTTCAAGAACAGGAAATACAGAATACATACAACAAAAGCAAAGAGGACATCTAGACATTCAGTCCCTGAGCCCCTCCAGGGGCAATAGCTGTAAAATGGGTGTGTGTGGTTAAAAAATGAAAAGCGAGCCTTCTGTTGCAAGTGGTAGTGGTCTGCTTGAGTTTATTAATCACATCTCGTACCTACGGGACCGCCTCTCCCTGTATGCCCCATGGAGAGCCTCAAGGTCCATAAATAACAACACCCTAGAGGTCCTGGGCCCTAAGGAAGTTAGATTGGCTTCAACCAGAGCCAGGGCCTTTTCAACACTGGCCCCGGCCTGGTGGAACGCTCTGCCTCATGAGACCAGGGCCCTGCAGGATCTGATTTCTTTCCGCAGGGCCTGTAAGACAGAGTTGTTCCGCCTGGCCTTTGGCTTGGAGCCAATTTGATTCCCTCCCTCCCTCTCTCTTTTTTTTTTTTCCCCCTTCTCCTGCGATGAGGCTACATTTTAATATTTTAATGTTCCATTATCTTAATGTTGTATTTTATTTTTGTTTTTAAGTTGTAATCATTCATCTTGTTTTTATTATTGCTTGTAAGCCGTTCTGAGCCCGGCCTTGGCTGGGGAGGGCGGGGTATAAATAAAAAATTATTATTATTATTATTATTATCATTATCTTACATTCAGCCTCTGCCTGAGGTGGAGAGGGGGTGGCACTGTGAGAGGGCCAGCAGCAATAACAACAACAACTTCGTGATTAGTCCCCACAACCTTTTTTCCAGGAAAAAAAGGCATTGTGAGAATCATTGTATTTTCTCAGGTCTTTCAGTCTTTAAAAATGCTGTATTATTCCTTCCTTGCTGTATTATACTGTATTGTTTTAATTAGTGTTTTTATAGTTGTTCTGATTTTGAGTGGAGTGCCCTACCTGGGTGGATGGAGCAGCCAAGTAATTTCGTTGTCCCCGAGAGGGGGCAATGACAATAAAGATATTATTATTATTATTACAGATAGGTAGCCGTGTTGGTCTGCATTATTATTATTATTATTATTATTATTATTATTATTATTATTATTACTGTTATTGTTATTATTGAATTACCTTCTGAACCACTATCTCAAGGTGATTTGCACGAGATAATTAAAAACAGCTAAAACACTAAAACAGCAAACCCGTATAAAACAAGACTAATACCCTAATATATGGACCCTTCTTGTAAAGACCTAGTTTCCAGGGGGGAAAGCCTGTCAGAACAAAACTATCTTCAATTGTTTCCAGAAAGTGATGCCTGTTGCATCTTGGCAGGTATTCCAGAGATCAGGGACAGCCACATGAAAAGCCCTGCTCCAAGTTACTGAAGATCTTTGGAACTTACAGGGAAAACTGTAACACAGCTTGCAGCAATCTACTGAGTGTAGAAGACAAAACAGTCTCTCAAGTAACCTGGTCCTTAGCTCTATAGGGCTGTATATGTTAGTACATACACCTTGGGCTTGGCCCAGGAACAGGTTGGCAGCCAGGGCAAACCCCACAGGGTGTTACGTTCTGAAAGTAGTTCCCCCTCCCCACAAGCAAGCTAGCAGCCACATTCTGCACCAACCCTCTGCCCTTGCCGGTTTTACTTTGCTTTTACGGCTGTGTTTATAGTTTTAGATTTTTAATGTTCTGTTTGCAACCTTTTATGGTTCTGCAATTGACTGTAAACCACCCGGCGAACTTTTTGTCCTTGGGCAGTGCACAAATATTGTCAGTAAATCAATAGCTGCTCAGCCCCGCTCCCTCCCTTCAGAGGACCTGCCGCCTGCCAACTCCCAGAAAAAGCAAGACTGCTTCCATCACGGGCTGCGTGAGGTCCAGCTGCTCAGCTCCAAGATTTTGGCAAGGGCAGGGATGAAACTTGGCAGAGCAGATGCTCAGCACACAAAAAGGTCCTGGTTCAGTACCTAGTGATTCCAGGTAATGGCAGAAGAGACCCATGCTGGAAACAGTGGAGAGCAGGCACCGGTTAGGGTTAAAAATAGTAAGCTAGATAGACCAATGGACTGGCTCAGTCTAAGGCAGCTTCCTACATTCCTGTTGGATGCTGTCTGGCATGAGAACTTGAAGTATCTTGCAGATGAAGATGATGGAGTTTATGGAGTAGGCTGATCTCACCAGAAGAATCCGCGACCAGAAAGAAGAGGAACATCAAGAAGACTGGAAGAAATTTAAAGACTATTTGAATATTGTAATATTAAAGATATGTAACCACTTGAAAGAAACAATTAGGCCTAAACTGGAATTAAATTTATAAATAAGAAAATGTACGATAAGGAAAGTTATGTAATATGATTAGGACTGTGATATGGTCTTTTGAAACACTGATATTGGAAACTGCTAGATATATTTACTAAGAAATTCAGATGGAAGAGATTCGAGGAAGTCAAATACTATGTTTATGAAGATGGATGGTACTTAATTTTAATTAATTAAGTGGTAATGTGCTGTATGTATCTTTTTTCTTTTTCTTTTATTCTTTGTTTGTTTTTATTATTGTTAATCTTTCTTTCTTTTTACTATAAATATTATTGGGGGGGGGAGAGAACTTGAAGTATTTTGGCTCTCTATTTACACCACGCAATGCAATTTCTGCCCATTTTAGATTGTGCGTGCGATTTTCAAGACTCTGAAAACTGCTTTGGCAGCCCTTAGGACTACTAAGTGAAACACAAGTATTTTAAATGCTCCTATGTTGAACTCCTTGCCCCAAAGTTTTAGGTATCATCCCCTCTATTTGTGTCTTGCTGGCATTTGGAGACATTTCAACTTTTTTTTTTTTTTTTTTTAAATTATTAATGCATAAAACACATACATATACATTTACACAATACACGTACACCACACACTAACTTATCTTCATAACATAAAACATACCTACATTACTCTATATAATACCTACCTATACTATACATATCAACATACTTACACACCTACCCCACACAAACACGGGAAAATATCTGTCGTTGCTGAACTTCATGAACTGATTAGTAATAGTACTACTCTATTCTGCCTTGGTAAGACCACACCTGGAATATGGTGTCCAGTTCTGGGTGCCACAATTTAAGGAGGATTTTGACAAACTGGAATGTGTGCAGAGGAAAAAAGGAAGATAGACATTTTTGTAACACAGAAATCAATAAATGTGAAGGGAGAAGAAACGCCACGGTGCATCTGCAGCGGCAAAACTGGGCACCTTCATCTGCCCCAGTTGCAATAAAACATGTCTCTCCGGTATCGGTCTCTACAGCCACAGCAGGCGCTGTAACTCTCTAATAGTTTGACTTCACCCCAAAGGAGCACTCCTCCACTGTCTCCTGAGACAGACAAATGCCAATGAATGAGTGCACATGTGGGCATTAGGCTACTCTGGGCAAGTGCGGCTGAGGCCAGGACCTACTGAGCCCTCAACTTACTTCTAGGGTGGCCCCCCTGGCCTTTATATACAGAGGGCAGCGCTCTATTGAAAGAAATGTCTGAGGTCAACAACACCTCAGAGCACAATCATGGGAGGGGTTTTCCCTGCTCTCTCCACCGCTGCTTTTGGAAGCCTTGTGAGTTGCTGCAGGAGAGGGACTGGGAGCAACATCATGAGTGGGGTGTTTCCAGGGTTCGAAATTAGCAGGGCGCCAGACGCATTTTGCGCCTCGAGATTCTCCATTTGCAAGCACCTCAAAAAGCCTGGCGCCGTTTTTTGCACCGGGCTGACACTCAAGGATTACTGAAACATATGTGCTTTGAAGCCTCAGGGTATAAGCTAAGGATAGACAATATGTGAAAGAGTTTAACAATAAAGAGTGCTTTGAAAACCCAAGTATGGTACCAATATTTTTACTGCAAACACCAAATTAAACATGTATCAACAATTTCTGCTAAAAGTGTGATATTAACAATGAAGCTCAGCATCAAAAAAACTGGTCCCATCTGGTCCCATCATGGCAACTGGTCCCATCACCTCCTGGCAAATAGAAGGGGAAGAAATGGAGGCAGTGAGAGATTTTACTTTCTTGCGCTCCATGATCACTGCAGATGGTGACAGCAGCCACGAAAATAAAAGACGCCTGCTTCTTGGGAGAAAAGCAATGACAAACCTAGACAGCATCTTATAAACCAGAGACATCACCTTGCCAACAAAGGTCCGTATAGTAAAAGCTATGATTTTCCCAGTACTGATGTATGGAAGTGAAAGCTGGACCATAAAGAAGGCTGATCGCCGAAGAACTGATGCTTTTGAATTATGGTGCTGGAGGAGAGTCTTCAGAGTCCCATGGACTGCAAGAAGATCAAGCCTATCCATTCTTAAGGAAATCAGCCCTGAGTACTTACTAGAAGGACAGATCGTGAAGCTTTGGCCACCTCATGAGAAGAGAAGACTCCCTGGAAAAGACCCTGATGTTGAGAAAGATGGAGGGCACAAGGAGAAGGGGACGACAGAGGACGAGATGGTTGGACAGTGTTCTCGAAGCTACTGACATGAGTTTGACCAAACTGTGGTCAAAGCTACTAACATGAGTTTGACCAAACTGTGGGAGGCAGTGAAAGACAGGAGGGCCTGGTGTGCTCTGGTCCATGGGGTCACGAAGAGTCGGACAAAACTAAACAACAACAACAAAAAACAATGTTTCGCTTCTGTGAATTGTGTAT
This sequence comes from Podarcis erhardii, assembly GCF_964252035.2. NCBI lineage: Eukaryota > Metazoa > Chordata > Lepidosauria > Squamata > Lacertidae > Podarcis > Podarcis erhardii. The sequence continues at coordinate 21,078,131 of NC_138508.1, read as the reverse complement.
TAATGCATGCTCATCAAAATAATAAATGAAAAGTGTTGCCGACCACCCCACCCCAGTGGCAACTAGACATTCTGTTTTGGCACCCATAACTCATTTGGCTCCTAGCTTTTCTATCCCAGTTTCTAACACTTGCTGTTTCTAGGACCAAGGTGATACCAGCTGTTTTGATGTTACCAGGAGGTGCAATGTTGTGAGTGTAATCTTGCTGTATTTATAGTACCGAAATGTTTTCTTGCATGTTGCTATTTTCACTATCAAGTTCCTGTTTTATTATGTTATTACGAAACTCCTCTTGCAACCATTGGTTTTGAGGCGTATTCCTTTTTTTCTTTGCTGTAAACTGCTTAGAGCATGTTCCTTTTTGTGGACTGGTGACATGCAAATACTATAATCATGATGTTGATTATGTCGGCCCTCTCATTTCATGGGCCTTCAGCAGATGCGATGGTACCCACTGCTAGGCCTGGCCGAAGGTGTATTGCAGTAGCAATACCACCAAACAGATACAGGGGTCAAAAAAAAACAAGAACAAGAAATGAGTCCCCAAACCCTTGTTTGGGTTAAAGATGGGCCTGAAAAGTATAATGACTACGGGTCTATTTCAAGTAGTCCACATCCAGTTTAAAGATTTTATTTTCAAGAAACTGTAGAGAGGCCATCTTTGTTGCAAGTCCATGCAATGTCTTTCGTTTTGTAGCTGTGTGATTTGTGCTCATCCTGTATTGTGATGGCCATTGGCTATAAACAATAAAATTGATGGATTGATGGACTGATACAAGACCTGCTCCCTGCCTTGCTAGTCTGTTTCCACCAGGCCTGCAAGGGCCCTGACTGACTCCAGCTACAAAAATGCTGCAGAAGCGAGCAGTCATCCTTGTTGTGAGGCCTGCAGGATCTGCTACAGAGGATGCTTACAGATGCTTGGGGGTGGGGGTGGGATGTTGTTTAAGGGTTTAAAGTTGGGGGTCAATGTTTAATTTTCAAGGAGCTTACTTTCTGCTGCTCTTGGTATTAAATTTTTGCAAAAAAAAAAAATCGTGCCAGACTTTTTTTTATGTTGGGCTTGTTTCATTTTATCGTATACTTCTTGATACGCTTTTCTCTATTGCTTAGGACCACTTGTGATATTTCTGTAATGATGAGAAAAGGTGAGTTAGCAGCTTATACAATGGCATGGAGAAAGTGGAAAGAGAGTGGCTGGGGAAACCCAGCCAGATGGGTGGGGCGCTGTGGGTTAAAACACAGAGCCTAGGACTTGCTGATCAGAAGGTTGGCGGTTCGAATCCCCACAATGGGGTGAGCTCCCGTTGCTCAATCCCTGCTCCTGCCAACCTAGCAGTTCGAAAGCACGTCAAAGTGCAAGTAGATAAATAGGTACCACTCCAGCGGGAAGGTAAACAGCGTTTCCGTGCGCTGCTGTGGTTCGCCAGAAGTGGCTTAGTCATGCTGGCCACATGACCCGGAAGCTGTACGCTTGGCCAGTAATGCGAGATGAGCGCCGCAACCCCAGAGTCGGCCACAACTGGACCTAACGGTCAGGGGTCCCTTTACCTTTTATATTATTATTATTCTCCCTCCCTCATAATGCTAGAACTCATGGGCAGGCAACGAAGCCGAATGATGGAAGATTTAGGACACCCAGCCATTGTTTTATTATTATTCCACCACCACCGGTCACAGGGATTCATAGTTTTCCTCCCACACTTTTGACCCTGTTGCTCTTCATCAACAATAGCCGCTGTTCCTTAATGCACAACTTTTGCAACCACCGCCTCCTTCCTTCCTTCCTTCGCTCAGCCCGCAGAGCGCGAGAATCTTCGCAGAACTGCAGAGTTGGAAGGGACCCCAAGGGTCATCCAGCCCAACCCGCTGCGACGCTGGAAACTCAGCTAAAGCACCCGTGGCAGATGGCCACCCAACCTCTGCTTTAAAAACCTCCAAGGAAGGAGAGTCCACAACCTCCCGAGGGTTGCGCGTTCGATCCCCACGTGGGACGAAAGACGCCTGCATCGCGGGGTGAGGAGGGCTGGACTAGATGACCCTCGAGGCCCCGCCCAAGTGCTACGATTCCCTCCCGCTTGCTCGCGCTCGGCGCTGCAAGTGGCCAGGCTCTCCCTCTCCAGGCGGGGCGCGCCGGAGACAAAAGGCCAATGGCGCGCCACTCCGGGCTCCCCGCCCAGGCCCGCATCCGCCGCCCAGCCTCCTCCTAGCCCGTCACGTGGGAAGAGAGCCCCGCGGCTCCTCGCAGCAACAGGGGCAGGAGAAGAGCCGCGTGGAGTCGGAGAGAAGCGCCTGCGATCGCCTCCTGTTCGTCGACCTTGTGCTCCTCGCTCTCCCTTCCGCCATGAAGAAGCTGCTGGTGGCCGCGCTGCTGCTCGGCTGCTTTGCCGCCCTGTCGGGTAAGTCGCCTTTTTTCTTCTTCTGCGAGGGCGGGGAAGACCCCCCGCTGCGAGCGAGAGAAAAAGGGAAAGTTGCCTTCGCTCCTCTCCACGGATCAGGTCCCCTCGCGCGCGCGCGCGCGCGCACCCTCCCACGCCCTCTGCTTTTCGGAAAGGGATGCGTCCGAAGGAGGTTTGCTCATTTCCCTCTCTGTTGCAAGCGGGAACTTGCATGGATTTTTGTAATGTCCCCCGCTCCCCTCCCGCCGCAGAGGCGGCTCAGCTCAAGAAGTGGGGTCGCCAGTTTTGAAAAGCCCACGCTTTCTAAACCGTGAAAGTTACTTGGAGACCTCGGGGTATCTCTCTCTCGCGCGTGTGTGTGTGTGTTGTGCGCGCCGTCGAGGTTGCACAGCCGACCGCAGAAAAGGAAGTGCACGTGGTTTATTTTAATTTTTGCAGGGAGAAGGTCCCCGGTTCAGTTCAAGCGCAGTTCCAAACCAAATCTTTTTCTTTTAAAAAGAAGAAAAAAAAAGCAGAGGGAATAGCAGGTCTGGTTGTTGTTGTTGTTTAGTCGTTTAGTCGTGTCCGACTCTTCGTGACCATGAACCAGAGCACGCCAGGCACTTCTGTCTTCCACTGCCTCCTGCAGTTTGGTCAAACTCATGCTGGTAGCTTCAAGAACACTATCCAACCATCTCGTCCTCTGTCGTCTCCTTCTCCTTGTGCCTTCCATCTTTCCCAACATCAGGTTCTTTTCCAAGGAGTCTTCTCTTCTCATGAGGTGGCCAAAGTATTGGAGTCTCAGCTTCAGGATCTGTCCTTCCAGTGAGCATTCAGGGCTGATTTCCTTAAGAATGGATAGGTTTGATCTTCTTGCAGTCCATGGGACTCTCAAGAGTCTCCTCCAGCACCATAATTCAAAAGCATCAATTCTTCGGCGATCAGCCTTCTTTATGGTCCAGCTCTCACTTCCATACATCACTACTGGGAAAACCATAGCTTTTACTATACGGACCTTTGTTGGCAAGGTGATGTCTCTGGTTTATAAGATGCTGTCTAGGTTGGTCCCCAAATCCCTGCCTGTCATAATAGACAGTGCCAGAACAGATGGAGCAATGGGTCTTAGATGCTGTTTCATGTTTTCAGAGCAGATAGAACTGGGACGCCTTTCTTCCATCCCGTTCCTACATCCTTTATTGCACAGCAAAGGGACCTTCGTGTGAACGCAGCCAGAAAATGACCTACCACCATGCAAGCAGTTTGCTTCTTGTTGGAAAATAGGTTTAGGGAGGATTGAGGTCACTGAGGTTTGTATCCATCTGTGTGGCTTTATTGGAGTTCCGTGAGTAACAAACAGCGTGGTCTTGTTTCTAGCCCTTGGGAGGCTCTTGGGGGATGAAGTGTAAACTGCAAGCACTTGGCGATCTGTGCGAAATCATAGCAAAGGCCAGAGCATGTAAACAAAAGACTGACATGCTGAGGCAAAACATTGGCTTGGAAGTAAACCCTTCCAAGCAAGGCTGCAGATCTTAAGACATGTTTGCTAAGATAAGAATCTCACCAATCAAAACTCTGTTCTCTCATTTATTTGCCAACAAAGGGCAAGTGTTGCTTTCTAGAGCAGCTTTTGCCCACCTGTGCCCTCCAGATGTTTTTAACTACAACTTCCATCAGGCTCCTCCAGCACAGCCTGGCTGATGAGAGCTGTGATTGAAAACATCTGGACTGAAGGGCACCAGGTTGCCGAAGTCTGGAATAGCTTGACCTACTAAATCTTAATGACAGGGTCTACTTTTAGGGGCAATAATTAGTATTAGCATTACAGTGGTACCTTGGGTTACACACGCTTCAGGTTACAGACTCTGCTATCCCAGGAATATTACCTCGGATTAAGAACTTTGCTTCAGGATGAGAACAGAAATCGCAGCGGCGCAGCAGCAGCAGGAGGCCCCATTAGCTAAAGTGGTGCTTCAGGTTAAGAACAGTTTCAGGTTAAGAATGGACCTCCGGAACAAATTAAGTATGTAACCAGAGGTACCACTGTATTTATGTAGGAAGCTCTACTCTTGTTTTCAGTCAACCATGGCTTCCTGCTTCATCCATGATTAACACCAGCCATGATTAGTTTAAACCAGGCATAGGCAAACTCGGCCCTCCAGATGTTTTGGGACTACAACTCCCATCATCCCTGACCACTGGTCCTGTTAGCTAGGGATGGTGGGAGTTGTAGTCCCAAAACATCTGGAGGGCCAAGTTTTCCTATGCCTGGTTTAAAGAATCCAGCTTCATAAGCTATGATTTAAAATGGTCTTGTTTTGAAACCGACTGCTGTTAATTGTTAAACCAACTTTAAACCATAGGTTACGGAGCTGGCTTCCTTTAATGAGCCATAGGTATTGTTAACCATGGTTCCTGGTTTGGGCAAAACCAAAAGTTGATTTTTCAAAGTCCTTCTCCCAGATGCAGAAGAGGATGGAGGGGGGTACCAAACCTTGGTTTTGCTGCAGGTCATACATGTTGCAGTGTACCATGGTTTAAATTTAGCATGACATGAGAACACAGTTCTGTGTTGCACTCTCACTTGCGTTGGAGGAAGAAGGCAAAGGTCCACTGCCTTCGTGTCTTTAGGGGAACTTGGAGGAACCGCAGTTGGTGCTCAGCACCCCGGTCGGTGACCCCACACAGTCAGAGGGCATGTGCGCCACTCCTGTGAAACCTGTCAGACCGGTGGTGCCAACAAGTCTGAGTATCCACAAGGATATTGGATCATTTGGTTCCCAGATTAGTGCCTGGAGTGTAGAAGGGCCCCTGAGAATATAGAAGTTTGTTGATGTATAAAAAATATTTAGAGACTGCTCCTTGTATATCTGGCTTGTATACAACAGAAATTGCAAGAGAGACTGTTGGCATCCATCTGTCTTGAGAGAGAGTGGAATCCGCCTCCGGGGGTGAAGTCAAACCGCTGCATTAGCAGCACCAAAGTGACTTTTCTGGGGCATAAGCCTGGGCAGTGTGTATGGAGTTTCTTGGCTGCCCAGACAGCAAGACTCTTAGCCTCACTGATGTGGTCCAAAGGAAAGCAGAGCAATACGTTCGGTACCAGCTTGGCTGGAGGAGTTGCCGGAAGGAGGCGTACAAGGCACCCTCCAACCATCTTAGGGACTCTACTCCAGATTTGCGTAGGGCTTTTCTCCTTGGCCTTTTCTTCTCCTGAAGATACTTCACAAGGCAGCAGAGGTTGAGGATCAGGGTTTTCCTTCTCCTGGATGGGCTACCTTCTCAGGTTGATGAGCCCCATCTGCCCCTCACTTCCCTCTACAGCAAGTGCATAAACCACCTTCCTGGGGCCACTATTGGTCTTGTCAGCTCAATTCACTAGAGCTGTCTTTGCATGCAGGGGAAGTCCCTCACCAAGGGTTTGAGACCAGTCGGCTACCCCTCACCTGGTTTAGCCAGCCAGTCAAAGCCGTTCCTGGGGTGTGTCCACTGTCTCATGCTGACAGCTTCTGTGAGCCACAGGTGAGAGCTGAGTGCAGGGTAGGGGACCCCAGAAGGAGCATAACATGCCCCCCACCACAGGTACTCCTCTTCCCCTAAAACCCTTCAAAAGATATACAAGTAAACCATTAGAAGCAATGCAGGATATGCATAAAAATGGCTGGTTCCTCTTGAAAGTTTAAGCCGCTGAATTAGCCTGTTGACATAAAAAAAAATATATCTTGGAGATGCCTGAAGATCAAAAGGTAGGGTACCTGCCAGATGTGTGCTGCAAGAGTGTTCCACAGCATGGGACCAGTGGCACTAAACGCTCAACTTCTGGTTGAAGCCAAATGGATTTCTGAAACACTGGGGGCAACTGACGTAGTTCCTCTGGATGATTTCACTGAACTTGCTGCTATATAAGACTCTGATGAATTAGCCCCACACAGATAGAGCTGATGGAGCAGCTGGCCTGACCTTGGAAAAGGCCTAGGTAGAAAATATTGGCTAAGAAGATAGTTCAAGATTACATTATCTCTTTCTGGGTTGTAAATCAGTCTTCCTTGACCCTTGAGAAGCCTGAAGGGAACTGTGCTAAATTTAATGTGCTGTGAAATATCTAGCAGCTAAGGGAGGTAGCACAGTTGCTCTGAATTAAATGTAGCATCTCAGGCAGCTTTCGAAATTTGCCAGGCACATTTTGCACCTGGCTATTGGCCACTTGCAACCAAGTGAAGATACCTGGGTGTCAGAATAGTGCCTGGCGTCTCTACCATCTGGAGGTGTGTGCCTGGGGATTCTTGAATCTGGGCTGTTTTCACACAGTAGCTACACATCCTGTAGAATTCTAACAGTGGTAGTTTATCTGCACAATCGGAATTAATTACAGGAACCAAAAAGTCCTGTTGAAAAATACAACATTCAAGCCGGCTGGCCCCAAAATGCAACTAGGCATTCTGTTTTGGCGACAGCAACCCTGGTTGAAGGAGCCATTTGGCGCCTAATTTTTATATCTGAGTTTCTAACACTGACTCAGGATTCATTTGTGAAAAGGGGGGAAACTTGCTAGTAATAAACATAACTTGCCTTCCTGTATCTGAAAAGAATTTATGACCCAAGGCCCAAGGCCCAGCCTGAAGTGGGTTGTAAACGGCCACTGCACGTCTAGGTGATGTTTAGTGGAACTCATCTCAGTGGGGATAACGTGGCCTGTTGTATCTTCCCCACCCCCAAAATTAGCAGATAATAATGTGAGCCTCATATGCAGGCAAGTGCAGAACATCGTGACACAAGGTAAACGACGTGAAGTGGACGGAACGAAAAGGATGTGCATTTCCTGTAACATCTACCAGAAAAGTCAAGTAGCTTCGAAAAGGTTTGGGGATTTGCAGGTTTCGTTTGGAAACCCGGTTGACAAGAGGCAAACAGACAATTTAAACACAGCTTGCAAGTTTTTGCTAGAACTTTTAAAAACCACAACGATAAATCCAATGTTATGCTTGGCTCCTGATATACTTCCCTCTGTCTTTCTACTCCTTTTCCACCCTCCCCGTGTATTTTAGTTTACTGTTCCAACAATCTTTCTCAAGCTTGTGTGCCAGAGAGCAGCATCTGTATAGGAACCAACAGATCCATCAGTGTGGCTATTCTTACATATTGTGAAACAGTGTCATCCATGGACCAGTGCTGGTCTGCAATGTCTTCACTACAGGTTGGGTGGGACGCTTCAAGGACCAAATTTGGTACTGGTTCCTGGCCCATTGGGTGGGGGAAATCCCACTCCAGTACATCAGATAGCTTGAGAAGCACTGATAAAAATCATACTTTCACCACTTCAGTGAACTGCAGAAACATTGTTAGTAGGGCTAAGCCAAAGGGGGATATCTCGTGATTTTTTTCGTCAGTGTAAGAAAGGCATCCCTTTGGGTAACTCCCCAAATTGCTGCAAAGGAAAACGGAAAAGTTTGCCTCTTTAGGAAGCACGGCTCTCACTCTGCATGGGTATCCTTGACTGGTAGGGGAGAATAATGATCCCTGATTGAGTAGGATCTCTCATGCAGCCAGTGCCGGAAGTATTAATAGTGCTCTGAACTGGTTTTGTCTGTGCTCAGAAACAACAGCAGGTAGCCAAATCGAATTGGGTAGCATTGTCGGGTGGTCTTGCTCACCACATAGGCATAGAAAGCGTTAGAATAGCAGTAGGGGAAACAATTGCAGCAAACAGCCTTAGGAGGAAATGGAAGATTTACACTGCAGATTATTTTAGAAAACATTGTTCATTGCATTTTTAAACCCCTCTTAAAACCAGTTTTCCCAGGGTGTAACTTACTCCCTCTCCTCTTCCAAAAACACTACAGTGGAAACTTGGTTTTTGAATGTAATCTGTTCCGGAAGACCATCCGACTTGCGAAACGTTCGAAAACTGAGGAGGAATGGGCGGCTGGCAAAATCCATTGAGGGGGGGAAAGGAAAAACTTGCAGTGAAAGCCGTTCGACTTTCAGGGCACATTCGAAAATGGAAGCAATTACTTCCGGGTTTTCAGCGGTTGGCTTCCGAAACGTTTGGCTTCTGAGATGGTTAAAAACTGAGGTTCCACTGTATTTTGAAATTAAGCTTTGCCCCCTCTTTGCTTTAAATCAGGCATAGGCAAACTTAGCCCTCCAGATATTTTTTGGGACTACAACTCCCATCATCCCTAGCTAACAGTACCAGTGGTCAGGGATGATGGGAATTGTAGTCCCAAAACATCTGGAGGGCCGAGTTTGCCTATGCCTGCTTTAAACCTTGCAGCTTCTCCCAAGGTGATTTTGCAGCGATAGGGTGAGTGGCACCTGCTTAACTTCTCTCTGGGCCACCCTACAGTCATTTCACAGGTGTCCCAGGTACCTAGGTAAAGTTTTCTTTAAGAAAAAAAAATGCACATTATACCTTAGAAGGAGGGCTAAAAGCCAGGAGAGCAATTTTAATTTTGGAGATTCCTGAGTGGGGGGGGGGGAACAAGGGGGAAAGTGATGGGGTGGGGGAAGAGATTTTCTGCATGCCATGAGTATTACCAAAAATGCCTAGAGAATCTTAGAGGTATTTGAAAAGGGTGGGTTAGATATGGAGCATAACAGCCTGCAATTGTGCTGTGCCCTGCGGCATAAGTTGGACCTTTGATCCCTCGCCACATCTCCAAAATATAGACACAGACATCATGAGGGCAAGACATGCACCTTATTCTGTGGGTATGGAAACAAGACTGCCCCAGATTCCTAGTGTCAACAGACACTTCAGAACTTAAAAAGGAGGGCAGGCTTCTTGTACCTTTAACAGGTGGAGAAAAGCAACAGGTGTAATTTCTGTGCCTGGGAAAGTACCGGTTGAATGAATCATCAGAATTATTAACGACACTGAACCTCTTCTCGAGAAAGCCAGCATTCCTAATTTCTGTTTACTTTTTTTATTTTGTGTTGTCATAAACATACAAATAGATACTAATATACATGCACTTATAAAATTCACATATAATATGAAACTGGTCACAGTTCTAACTTTATCATTAAAAATTGGCATAAATAAACACATCACTTTTATAACTTAGGCTGCAACCCTTTATAACAGGGGTCAGCAAACTTTTTCAGCAGAGGGCCGGTCCACTGTCCTCAGACCTTGTGAGGGGCCGGACTATATTTTGAAGGGAAAAAATGAATGAATACCTATGTCCCACAAATAACCCAGAGGTGCATTTTAAATAAAAGCACACATTCTACTCATGTAAAAACACACTGATTTCTGGACCGCCGGCAGGCCGGATTGAGAAGGCAATTGGGCCAGATCCGGGCCTTAGTTTGCCTACCCATACTTTATAATTTATAGTATCATCCCATTCTCATATATATGATGGCACCCATCTGTCTCGAGAGATAATGGAGGAGTGTGCCTTTGAGGGTAAAGTCAAACTATTGGAGAGTTTAGTGCCTGTTGTGGCTGTAGAGACCAATGCAGGAGAGACATGTTTTGTTACAGCCGGGGAAGATGAAGGTGTCCAGTTGTGCTGCTGCAGATGAACCATGGTGTTTCTTCTCTTTGCGTTCCCCCCGGCGGTCATTTGTCCTCTGGTGACTGCTATACACACACAACTTGACTATGTGTCTCCAAGCACTGAAGTTTTCTGCAAGGGGTTGTCACATGGCAGAGCTGCTGTCGCCAGCCTTTGTGTCATGTTTGCAGACACCTTTGCAACACAGTTGGTTTGGCAATGGCACTGGTTCCTGAAGCCAGATCCCCATAGAGCATGTATATGTGTGTGTCTACACACACACACACACACACACACATATGTTGGAAGCATAGATTTTGGCAAAATTCCTTAAAAACAGCTCAGCACCCTTTGTGTGCAGATTTTCACTTTCTGAAATATGGCGACTGCTGTGGGTTAAACCACAGAGCCTAGGACTTCCCGATCAGAAGGTCGGCGGTTCGAATCCCCTCGATGGGGTGAGCTCCCGATGCTCGGTCCCTGCTCCTGCCAACCTAGCAGTTTGAAAGCATGTCAAAGTGCAAGTAGATAAATAGGGACTGCTCCAGCGGGAAGGTAAGCGGCGTTTCTGTGCGCTGCTCTGGTTCACCAGAAGTGGCTTAGTTATGCTGGCCACATGACCGGGAAGCTGTATGCCGGCTCCCTCAGCCAATAAAGCGAGATGAGCGCTGCAACCCCAGAGTCGGTCACGACTGAACCTAATGGTCAGGGGTCCGTTTACCTTTAACATATGCACATCTACACACATGATTACAGTGGTACCTTGGGTTATAGACGCTTCAGGTTACAGACTCCGCTAACCCAGAAATAGTACCTCGGGTTAAGAACTTTGTTTCAGGATGAGAACAGAAATTGGCGGTGGCAGCGGGAGGCCCCATCAACTAAAGTGGTACCTCAGGTTAAGAACAGTTTCAGGTTAAGAACAGACCTCCAGAATGAATTAAGTTCTTAACCTGAGGTACCACTGTACATGTCTCATTTTTTTAATCTTGGCAGTGAGAAGGCAATTTTCTACTTCATATACCTTACAAAAGGTGACCAGGTTTTCTCATTTCGCTCTTTTCTATCCCCCTCACCTCCCCGAACCCTCTATTCTTTATTTTTACCAACTTCTTTGGGGAAAACAGCATGTTCCCCTCTCCTGGCATAGGGAAGAGGGATGCTATTGCTTTTCCAGCGGCCCAGCCAGCATAGGAATCTGTGTTTAGCAGAGTGCTGGTTCCTAACTGCAGTATTTTGCCCTCTCTCCTTATGCATGCCCTGCATATAGCCTTTATCTAATCTGCATCTCTTCCTTTTTTCCGCTTAGTCGTTTTTGGGGGGCAGGGCATGACAATCCGCTTACCGCACACCTAGCGTGGGTTGCAGAAGCTCTTAGCAAGCATTGCAGGAGAACAGACGTACAGATCTGCACGCTGCTGTGTTTATCCCAAAGCTGATCTCTGGAGGTTGCCCAGGCACCCCTTCCTTGCCCTCTGTGCCTAAAAGCATTGGGAGAGAGATACTGGGGGTGAAATGTCTATGTGCTCTGCCCTTCCCTTCATGTTCCTGGCTTTAGGGAGGATATTGTGGTTTGTTCAGCCAACGTTTCCAGTGGCAACCAAACAGGGAAACGGTGGTTTAAGTTGGGGAACAGGTAGACCTCCTGCAGAGGTGGCTGGAGTCCTTTGAGCACCAGCCAGCACAGCCAGTAGTCAAGGAAGATGGGAGTTGTTGTCCCAAACAACATCTGGAGGGGCACAGGTTCCCCATCTCCAACAAGGGTAAGAAATCTAAATCTGATCCGTTTCCTGATTCGGATGTCACTGACAACAGTTCAGCAAACCATAATATCTTCTCAAAGGAAAGTGTGGGGCCCGTGGTTAATGGGGAGAAAGCACGAAGACGCAAGGCTTTTTCCAATAAAGGATGATAAATGATGTGATGTCTGAACTGGGCCACACTCAACGTAGCCCCAGATAGATCCCACCGGGGTCAATGGGATCTTAAGTGTGTGTAAGATTGCATTGCTCTGGTGAAAGGCCCATCAAACAGGATAGACATCGAGCATACATTTCCAAAGAAACTCCTCTTCATGGGCAAGACAGATCCCATCACACGATAACTTAACTGTCACAAGACATTCCATATGACACAGTGGACATTCTGCTTCAGTGTATGTACAAAATCTCAGAGCGTTAAGACCTAGGCTGGAGGCATAAAGATGTTTTTTTGGACCGGTTCGGTTCATAGTGTTAACGTTGCCAAATCCAAGCTCCTGGAAATTGTTGTGAATATCCCAAGCTTTATGAGCCTTTCACCATAGTACTTGTAGTTGCAAGATTCTTGTGTTTAGCATGGGGTTGAACAAGATCAGGGCCAAGGATGTGGATACAGCTGGCAACCTAGATCTGATGATGATGATGATGATGATAAAATTTTATTACTTATACCCCCCCCCCCAAATCTGGCCGGACTTCCCCAGCCACTCTGGGCGGCTCCTGTTGGCATTCCATTCCCCCGTTGTGCAGACGTGTGGGATTGTTTTAATTACATGTCTGTGTTTTACAATCCAGCACTGATTGTCGGAGTCTTGTGAACGGAAGTTCCGTTCTGTATTGCTTTTGTTTCCTTCTTCCCTCCAAGAGCAAGGAGAGGAGCCATGTTTTCCTTTGTCCTGATTTGTATATGTAAATAAACTAGCTTAGTGCTCACACCTCAGGCCTGGCTTCTGCTGATGTTGTTTCTCTGCTAACGTGTGCTCAGTGTCTCTGGACATGAGTCACAGAATCTCCTGGATTTCAGGAGCGGCACGCAGACCAGAGAGACAGGCTGGCCCTTACCCAACAGCTCCCAACAAAATATCAAAAACACGATAAAACATGAACCATTAAGAACTTCCCTAAACAGGGCTGCCTTCAGATGCCTTCTAAAAGTCAGATAGTTGTTTATTTCCTTGACATCTGATGGGAGGGCTGGCACCACTATCGAGAAGGCCCTCTGCCTGGTTCCCTGTAACCTCACTTCTCGCAGTGAGGGAACCGCCAGAAGGCCCTCGGAGCGGGACCTCAGTGTCTGGGCAGAACGATGGGGGTGGAGACACTCCTTCAGGTATACTGGGCCGAGGCCGTTTAGGGCTTTAAAGGTCAGCACCAACACTTTGAATCCTAGCTTGCCCCACCTCTGGCAGGCAACTTTGATAGGTGGATGGGTTCTGCCCACCTCTCAGTCATGGGGCATTGAAGGGTAAAATAATGCAAATGTATTTATCACTATGTTATGTGTGTTTGTTTCAGTGACTGCTGCAGGACCGAACGTGACCTCCGCAGCTCCCCATTCAAGTTCAGTAACAAGTAGGTCTCTACTTAATCTTTTTTGCCCCTTCTGCTTTACTAAGATGAAAGCACTTGCATATGTGGCCCCCAAATCCAAGGCAAATGATTTGCTTATCCAAACGGCTTGTGGCGGGGGGGGGGGGTTGCCTCTACGTTCAGAGAAATTGCATAACTGGCATTGGGAAAGAAGGACTATGTTGAAGATGTCAAGGACATCCTTGTTGGAGTTGCTGCTCAGGAATGACTGATATACTTTTCACACATTGGGCAGGTCAGATTTATTATTATTATTATTATTTGGCTGAGAGTCTTAAGGTTGCAATCCCAATAAAGCACCCTTGCAAGCTATTCCATTTAGGGAGCAACCCTATGGCAAGAGCCTTGGGATGCAGATATCTGGCTCACAGGGCTACAATTGCCAGAGTTTCCTCTTGAGATTGATCATTAAACCACTCTGGGAATTGCAGCTCGGCGGATGAAGGTCTCTTAACATCTCTCAGCGCCCCTCACAAACTACATCTCCCAGAATCCTTTGGAGGAAGCCATGATGTTTTAAAGTGCATGTCTGAAATACAGTGGTGCCTCGCAAGACGAAAAGAATCCGTTCCGCGAGTCTCTTCGTCTAGCGGCTTTTTCGTCTTGCGAAGCAAGCCCATTGACGACTTAGCGGATTAGTGCTATTAGCGGTTTAGCGGCTTTTATCGGCTTAGCGGATAAGCGGCTTAGCGGCTTAGAAAAAGGGGGGGGGAAGGGAAAAAAACCCGCAGGAACTCGCAAGACATTTCCGGCTTGCAAAGCAAGCCCATAGGAAATTCGTTTTGCGAAGCACCTCCAAAACAGAAAACTCTTTCGTCTAGCCCAAGGCAGCAAACCAAAAGCATAATAAAATAATGCAATTAGAAATATAAACATTAAGAACATTGAAAACAATCTAATTATATGCATTCCTGTATCTAAAGCCCAAATACATACAAGTTAAGAATAACTTGAGTTCCCTATGTGCCCAGCACCCAATGAAATCCACACATGGCACTCCAACGACCTTATTGTTATTCAAAAGAACTTTTTAAAAGTTATTTTCTTTCTCACCCCACCCCCATGAATCATAGAGTTAGAAGCGACTATGAGGATCATCTAGTCCAACCCCCTGTAATGCAGGAAAATTTCTCCCAGTGGGGGACTCAAATCCATGACCCTGATCTAAAGTTGTAGGCTTGATTGGTTGGTTCTTTTTGAAATATTCTGCTGACTTTTGAGAAACGTTTATTTTGGAGTTGTTGGTTCCAAACATCTATCTCCCGTTTCTGTGTTTGGACCTAGAACAAAGGTACTGGGGGCCAAAAAAACGAAAAGGGGGGAGGGAAAACCCCCCAACTCAAAACAACCACCCAGTTTTTGAATGTTTCATCATAGATTAAGTACCTGCTTCGGAGAAACCACAGCTGGGCATGTTGCCATGTGCGAGTTAAGGCAAGATGTGGCGCAAGTCATCGTTCCTATGCCTTTCACTGGCAAAAAGCAAAAGTTGCCTTTTATTTGTGAAATGCTTTCTTTTCTATATTCTATTATTTGTCCTTCCTCCTTTTTGAACGCTCTGGTGCTACTTTTGTCTCCGGTGTTGTTGCTTAAGTCCGGTTTGGATTAATTTTGCTGCTTCTGTAAACCTTGATGTTTTATTATGTGATTGAGGTTCAGGCGTTGTATTTGCAAAACGAGCTTGGCAATTGAAAAGTATTGAGCTTAATTTTACCCACAGCCTCATTCCTCAAGGCTGTGTGTGTGTGTGTGTGTGTGTGTGTGCTAAATGTTGATATTTTTATCTCAGAACTTTGCACATGTTTCAAGAGGGAAGCAAGAGGCAGCCTTAACCTGTGAAGGAACCTCTGTGCAACTGGGGATAATAATAATAATAATAATAATAATAATAATAATAATAATAATAATAATAATTTATTATTTGTACCCCGCCCATCTGGCTGGGTTTCCCCAGCCACTCTGGGCGGCTTCCAACAGAGATAAAAAATACACTAAAATTGCACATATTAAAAACTTCCCTGAACAGGGCTGCCTTCAGATGTCTTCTGAATGTCAGGTAGTTGTCCATCGCCTTGACATCCGATGGGAGGGCATTCCACAGGGCGGGCGCCACCACCGAGAAGGCCCTCTGCCTGGTTCCCTGCAACTTGGCCTCTCGCAGTGAGAGAACAGCCAGAAGGCCCTCGGAGCTGGACCTTGACTCTGCAAATTCCCAAACAGAGCCTACACACAAGCACTCTGTACATGCTCAGGCTCTTTTACGAGTTGCTCTGAATGTGTCACGAGGGCTGAATGGACAAATTCACCAGACTCAAGGCAGATCGCAGAGGCCTTCCCATCACAGTGCTGGGTGTTCAGGTCTCCAGATGGAGGGTTGGGTTCAAACACATCTGTTTTGGAGACCCAGTGTGCTGTAGTGGTTCAGATGTCAGACTAGGACCTGGGAGACCCGGGTTCAAATCCCCATTCAGCCATTGGACAACTTTCGGCCAGTCAGTTCCTCTCAGCCTAACTGACCTCACAGGGTTGTTTGGGGGGTTAACTGATCAAGGGGGAGAACAATATATACCACCTTTGTGCTCTTGGGGGAAAAGCTGGGATATAAATAAAATAAAAGTAGTGAGGGAGGGGCAGAAACTGTGGTTCCACTTCCTTCCCTATGCACAAACACAAACATTCCCTGTAATAGGTGGAGAGCATCGATGAGCCTATCTGTGAAATGTTCTCACACCTATTTGAGGACCTTCAAGCATCTACATTGACCCGTTGTATTGACTAAGCAATGTGACTCGTTGCGGGTTTAACACAAGCATTGAAAGTGCTGCGTGAAATAAAGCACGTATTGACCCCCCCAAAAGAGAGCACATTTCGATGTTTAGTGAAGACCATCCTTTTTCTGGAGGGCTTTGCTTTCCATGTCTGCCCCATGTGTCTGATGTGTTCCTATATTTCACGCATGCTTCGCAAAGGAGCGCCGCTTCCTAATTGCTGCCAGGTGAGTACATCAGTGAAAAAGCCCGATGGCTAGCAAGCCTTAATTAACACTGTCTTTTGCATGGGGGGGGGTCATTAAACGCACTCTTGTACAACGCGAGAGATGGATGGGATGAGACTTGTTTGAGGATGTGTGCAGTTTCACTTGAGAAACCTCAGCTTGCAGGGTGCTGAAGTACTTCCTTTTTAAAGGTTTGCTGCAAAATGCCTCAGAGCAGTTTCTGCAACAGGCCTGTTAGCTTCTCGTTTGAAAACAGGCCTTTCCCCCTCACTAAAACATGGCTACAGTGGTAGCTCAGGTTACAGGCGCTTCAGGTTACAGACTCCGCTAACCCAGAAATAGTACCTCAGGTTAAGAACTTTGCTTCAGGATGAGAAGAGAAATTGTGCAGCGGCGGGAGGCCCCATTAGCTAAAGTGGTGCTTCAGGTTAAGAACAGACCTCCAGAACAAATTAAATTCTTAACCAGAGGTACCACTGTACTGAACTCGGCTTGGCATGCAATAATTTGTTCAGGCTTGTGTTGTTAGGCACCAAAGAAAGTGCCCTGTGTTGCAAAACCGAACACACTGAAGAACAACAAGCAACACATCGGCTAATAAGATACTGACAGTATTTTTATAACGCTATACTGTTTCAAAATTCACAAACAGAAGACATATAATATGTTCATGGAGTCACAAACGAATAAGAATCAAATAAACGTTCCATGAACAGGAATGGTAGGAGTGGTAAGTCACTGTCAGAGATCACTGAAATGGAGGCAGAATACCTTTCCACAGTCAATATTCTACAAATGTGAGATGATGGGTGCTCCAAACGTCGCAATAGGATTCTCTTTGCACAGCAGCAGACAGTACAGTTCTTCCAGGATAATGAACTGTTTTAGTGATAAATCTTCATCACCTAGCAATAATATGAAATGAAAACCTTTACAGTCAAACACAGCCCAGTGAAAGAAATGGCAGGCCTGCATGTTAACCAACCAATAATAAATACATACCAAATTAATAGTCCCCAAAGGTGCATAAAATGGCCATGGATCAGCTATCGCTAAAAAGTGTAGTAAGCTAATGCTGTTGGCAAAACCCGAGTGGCATTATAATGGCTCTCAACAGGTGCAGTGAATCATATAGAATTACAGGAAATTTAAAGGTACATTATCTGAAATATAGCAACAAACATACAAACAGTAGCCATATTGACAGAAAACTTAACCAAAACAATTAAAAACTAATTCAGTATTTGTGTTGTTAGGCACATGAGCCCTGAACAACCCCGGTGGTCACACGCCAGGGGGGCAACAAATGTTTTGTTTTGTTTTTCATTAGGCTAGCCCTAAGGGTCAGATAGAGCCTTCAGTTCCAGGTCTGAGGTTCCCCACCTCTGATGTAAATAATAGCAAAAATAAAGAAATTTGAGGATCGGCAAAAGATACTTGGAAATTCCTGAGAATCCACTGAATTTTCTCAGTATCCTCCCAAAATGTGGATAATTACCAGGAATCAATCAACATTCACCAAGGCTGCTTTTTAGTGTAACAGGCAGCGCATACCTTTGTTCAAGCTGCTGTGCTATTTTTTACCTGCTATTCAAAACACATCACTAAGGAATGCATACTTGGTGTGAATTTGATTCCCTGCTCTCGGAGCATTGATGCAATCCATCTTCTTCCCCTTGATGAAAATTCAGCTGCAGCGGAGAGGGATGGGGGATGTGTTTGTGGGTCTCCTTCGCAAAGGCTCAGCTTGGCTCTCCAAGGTTAAAACAAGGAACGGAATGCCGTTTCATGCTTTATCTTCATTGAGTCCTTGCTAAGTGGTAATCAACAGTTTGATATGCAAAACGCCGTGGGGGGTGAGATTGGGGAAGGTCATCGTGAAAATGTGGAGTGCAGTCTCTGAATACACAACATGAGTATTATGCTGAATCAGTCTATTGGATCCCATCAGCTCCAGCCAGAACAATTGTTCTGTATTCAAATGGTGTGCGTGCATCGCGTCATGTGACCAGTTTTGCAGCTCCGATCCCCCCCAATATTTTATTCAAGTTGGCCCCCCTGTAGAGCAGTAGACAAATTGAATAAATAATAATAAATTCCTGCAGAATTAAAAAAAATAATGAATTATTGCTTAAATCGAGTCCCATGCAGTCTCTTTTTAACATTGGCTACTGGGTAGTCATAAAACTACTGTTTTGCCATAAATTGGTCTAATTTATGCTGGAAATGTGGAAAAATCGAAGGTACATTGTTCCATATCTGGTGGAACTGTGAAAAAACCAAGACCTACTGGGGTATGATTCATGAAGAACTCAAAAAAATGTTAAAAACATACAGTGGTACCTCGGGTTAAGAACTTAATTCGTTCTGGAGGTCCGTTCTTAACCTGAAACTGTTCTTAACCTGAGGTACCACTTTAGCTAATGGGGACTGCCGTGCCGCCGCCACGTGATTTCTGTTCTCATCCTGAAGCAAAGTTCTTAACCCAAGGCATATTTATTAGGCATATTTATTAGGCTTATTGGGAAAAGCTGCTGAATTGCAACTTATTACCAAACTTAAAACCATGGAGAGACCTGGTCTGAACAAAGACATTGGATTCTTATCTTATTATACATGACAAAGCCATTTTTCACCTTCTCACCCCTTGCTTTTTCCTGTAAGACCTATTGCAGTCGTTAAGAGTCGTCAACAGGCTCATCACAACTATCTGCCAATCACCCAATCCCACCACCCTTCTGAGTAATACCCCTCCCCACCTTCTCACTATATAGAAGGGTCTGGTGACTTCTGTTTCAGTGTATCTGAAGAAGTGTGCATGCACACAAAAGCTCATACCAAGAACTAACTTAGTTGGTCTTTAAGGAGCTACTGGAAGGAATTTTTTTATTTTGTTTTGACTATGGCAGACCAACATGGCTACCTATCTGTAACCGAGGTACCACTGTACTTACAACAGAAACCAGAGGCATATTTATTAGGCTTATTGGGAAAAGACATACCGCAGAAAAAGAAATGAATTTTCTTACATGCTACAGTCACCGTCAGAATACTATATGCCAGTAAATAGAAGAGCGAAGTAATACCCACAAGAGAAGACTGGCTATACAAATTAAGTCAATTTATAGAAATGGCAAAGCTACCTGCATTCATAAGAAGACAGACAAACCAAAAACTCAGACTAGAATGGCAGTGTTTCGAAGAATACACGGACAAACACATTCAAGAAAGACTATGTTGATATGCCTAGATTAAAGGAGTAAAGTAGAAATTATTAATTAGGAATGTGATAATGAGATCAAAATTTAAAATTTAAGAATTGCTATGATAGTATTGAAGGTGTAAGATAAGGAAGTCGAGATGTTGTGGGGGGGTCAAAGGGAGTGGTGGTGGGAAGATAAGGGGGTGAGAAGGATTTATGTATATGTAAATAGCCTTATTTTTGTATGTCTTTGCACTGATAGGGTGCATTTCTTTTTCTGTACTACTAAAATTTAATAATAATAATAATAATAATAATAATAACTTAGAAAAAAGAAAAAAAAACCCTACTGTTTTGCCATGTCCGCAGGTGTTCTTAAACCGAACACTACCACTCCTGCCCACAATGTGACAAACGCAACGACCCCAACTGCTCCTGCCACCACAGTCGGCACCAACATAAGCACCAGTGCCCACCCTGAAAATAAAACAAGCGCAAAGCCCACCACAGTGAAACCTGTGTCTCCTAGTGTGACCACAGCGACTTCCAAGGCTACTTTGCCTTCTGCTTCTGTGACAGGTATGTGTTGATCTGCAGCTACGGTCCAGTAGGAAAGGAAAAGATCCTGAAAACTAGTAGCCCTCAGTAGACTTATCCTCCATGGAATTGTTCCATCATAAAAGTAATATTTTTATTATGTGTACTCCGCCCACCTGACTGGGTTACCCCAGCTGCTCTGAGTGGCTTCCAGCATATATAAAAACACGATTAAACATCAAACATTAAAAACTTCCCTAAACAGGGCTGCCTTCAGATGTCTTCTAAAAGTCAGATAGTTGTTTATTTCCTTGACATCTGATGGCCCCAGCGTGGGTGCCACTACCGAGAAGGCCTTCTGCCTGGTTCCCTGTAACTTCACTTCTCGCCATGAGGGAACTGCCAGAAGGCCCTTGGAGCTGGACCTCAGGGTCCAGGTTGAACGATGGGGGTGGAGACACTCTTTCAGGTACGCAGGGCCAAGTTGAGAGTTGGTTGTGAGAAATAAGGTACGAAGGTTCATTCGGGCCGTCTTCTGAGGACCTCATCCGTTTTAAGCCCCTCAGAAAAAGGGAGGTGGAAAAAAGATAAAGACGAGATTAAAAGCAGGGGTGAAGACATATCATAAAGCTCTTGGTACTGTAGCCAGTCAGCGGTGTGATTTGACTGCAGTAAAAGAAGTCATGCGAACCAATAGACTTCATTCTGCGCTGGTCAGACATTGTCATGGGTACTGTAATTGGTTCTGGATGCCACACTTTAAGAATGATATAGGTAAATCTGAACAGGCTTATAGGAAGGCAGTGAAGATGCTATATAAAAGTGGTCTTATGAGGGGGCTTCAAGGGACGTGGGTGGCGCTGTGGTCTAAACCACAGAGCCTAGGACTTGACAATCAGAAGGTCGGCAGTTCGAATCCCTGTGACAGGGTGGGCTCCCATTGTTCGGTCCCAGCTCCTGCCAACCCAGCAGTTTGAAAGCCCATCAAAGTGCAAGTAGATAAATAGGTACCACTCCGGCGGGAAGGTAAACGGCATTTCCATGCACTGCCCTGGTTCGCCACAAGCGGCTTAGTCATGCTGGCCACATGACCCGGAAGCTATCTGTGAACAAACGTTGGCTCCCTTGGCCAGTAAAGCGAGATGAGCACCGCAACCCCAGAGTCATCTACGACTGGACTTAACTGTCAGGGGTCCCTTTACCTTTACTTTATGAGGGGGGTTGAAGGAGCAGCATGTTTAGACTGAGAAGATGAGGACCAGGGTGGAGTGGGGGACATGATAGCACCCTCCAAATACCTGAAAGACCATCACACCGAAGAGGACAAAGACTTGTTCTCCGTTGCTCCAAAGGGCAGGACTATCTCTTAAAAGGAGGGTATTTTGGTTGAGATTCCCAGAATAGTTCAATAGTTCTTCACAGGGAATTGCTGTGTAAGGGGTCTCCCTAACAACTCCCAGCATGCTTCACAAACTACACTTCCCAGAATCCTTTGGGGGAAGCCATGACGGTGTGAAGTAGTGCCCTGGTGCCATGACTATCGCCCAGCATTCTGGGGCATAAAACTTTGGGGAATGCGCCTCGTATAATAAGCATGTCGGCTGGTTATGTGTCTTCTTTCAGTCACTCCCAAAGGTGCAGCGGCTCAAGTCTCATCCTCGGGGTTCAGCGCAGGCAGCTTCATTGGCGGCATCGTCTTGACGCTGGGACTTCTTGCAGTTGGCTACATCGGATGCAGGACGTACCATGCAAAACGGGGCGTCCAGTACCGAACCATGTATGTAGAAGTCAGTGGAGTGTTTCTTTGCTGACCTAGATTCTGTTGGTTTTAATTTTTGCATTGCATTGTAAATCGCTTTGAGTTCACTTTTTTGTGACTAATAAGTTCCAACAAAACAAACCTAAAAGGTCTCAGATTCGATTCCTGGCAGCTCCATGTATGAAACCTTGGTGAGTCATTGCCCACGAACAGATCTAAATGGATCTAAATTGTCTGGCACAGTGAAAGGCAACACTCTGCATTCATAGCCTGTGTGGCTTCAGTGAGCATCCAAAGCATAAGGTGAGGTATTCGGTGCTGCTCCTACTCAGAGTAGACCCACTGGAGTTAATGGGTAGGACTTAAGGTCCATTAAGGTCCGTGGGTCTACTCTGAATTGTACTTAGTTGAACGCAGCCCATTGTGTGTGCCCTGGCAGTGCTGTGCTAGTATCCTCCTGCGACATTTTTGCAGAACTCCTGGGCCCCCAAAATGTCATTATACTGCCTCTGACTGCAGATCCACACTCCTGGTGTCTCCTTGGACTGGGCTCACAATCTTCGCACATTTAAGTGCTCTAGTGACCCAAATGCCTGCCTGTGTTTTCATCCATGCTGCAGTTTTTGTCTCCCTGTTCTAGGCAAGACCGGCACGAACGCCACATTGTTTTATGCTCCTGTCTAACCATGAAAGCCCTTTTTTTGTTTGTTTGCTTGCTTGCTGCGTTTCATTTCGTTTGATGGCTTCCTTTGATTTTTCTCGGCATCAGGAGAGGCCAGGCTCTCTGTGACATCCCCTCTTTTGAACTCCCTCAGCCACCTTGCTGCCCTCTTAGCTTCTGCTGCTTATCAGCGATAAACTTCCGTCCCTCCCTGCTGTTCGTAAAAAAAACCCACCTTACGAATGTGCACGTAGCCCCGTCTTGCTTCAGAATCGCTTCTTGCGTTAGCCCTTGAGCAAAGCTAAACTCCTCAGCAGTGCTGTTGGACTCTGAACGTTTAGGAGAGTGTTGCTGAGCTCTTTAGATTAGATGTGGGGAACTTTCGGCCCTCCAGATTTCTTGCATAAGTTCTTGGAGGCCAGACTGGGAGCAGCCTCCGGGACCATATAACACAGGTCCTAAAGGATCTGCACTGTCTCCCAGTATGTTTCCAAGCACAATTCAAAGTGTTGGTGCTGACCTTTAAAGCCCTAAACGGCCTCGACCCAGTATGCCTGATGGAGCGTCTTCACCCCCATTGTTCAGCCCAGACACTGAGGTCCAGCTCCGAGGGTCTTCTCGGTAGTGGCACCCACCCTGTAGGAACACTGCCATCAGTTGTCAATGAGATAGGAAACTATTTGACTTTTAGAAGACCTGTTCAGGGAAGTTTTTAAGGGTTGATGTTTCATGGCGTTTTTGATATTTTGTTGGAAGCCACCCAGAATTGCCGAGGTAACCCAATCAGAATAATAATAATAATAATAATAATAATAATAATAATATAGCCATGGTGGCTATACTCAGCCTCTCAGGTCAGAGGCTGCATACTTCTGAATACCAGTTTGCTGGAAACCACACAAAAGAGTACTTCCGCACTCGTGTCCTGCTGGCAGGTTTGCCCCATACAACTGGTTGGCCACTGAGAACAGGATATCACAGAATCATAAGAGTTGGAAAGGACCCAAGGGTCATCTATGACAGGCTTCCTCAAACCTAGCCCTCCAGATGTTTTGAGACTACAATTCCCATCATCCCTGACTACAGGTCCTGCTAGCTAGGGATCATGGGAGTTGTAGGCCAAAAACATCAGGAGGGCTGAGTTTGAGGAAGCCTGATCTGTGACATACTAGATGGACCAACAAGTTCATCTTATGCCCAGGTGTTTCTGAACTACAACTCCCATCAGCCTCAGCAAGCATAATAATAATAATAATAATAATAATAATAATAATAATAATAATAATAATAATAATTTATTATTCGTTCCCCAGCCACTCTGGGCGGCTTCCAACAAAGATGAAAAATACATTAAAATGTCACACATTAAAAACTTCCCTTCAGATGTCTTCTAAATGTCAGGTAGATGTTTATCTCTTTGACATCTGATGGGAGGGCGTTCCACAGGGCGGGCACCACTACCGAGAAGGCCATCTGCCTGGTTCCCTGTAGCTTTGCTTCTCGTAATGGGGGAACTGCCAGAAGGCCCTGGGTGCTGGACCTCAGTGTCCGGGCAGAACGATGGGGGTGGAGACGCTCCTTCAGGTATACTGCCGGGGATGATGGGAAGTTCAGCAACATGTGGAGGGCCGACAATTGCCCACACCTTTAGATGCCTAGGTGTGTTATTCCACTTGCTTCAAAATGTGCAAAGCCATGTCCCGGGCACACCTCCTCCTCGTTCTTCTGGGGGGAGAATTGGAGCTTTGCTCCAAAGTCAACTATCTTTGGGACAAAGGAAGAAGAATTGGCATGCTGGACATTGCCATTCCTTCTCAGCGAGCGCAGCCTGTTTTATCTTTGCATTTGTTTATTTGCAGTTCCGGACTCCCATTTATGCATGGAATGCTCAGCCCAAGGCAGGCTTAGCCTTCAGTAGTGGGGGGGGGGGGGGTCTATCTAATCTCAACCATCCAAAGGTTTCCTTGCACTTAGCTTTGATGTGCTGTAGTTATCAAGCTGTGTTTTGCTAGTTCATTCATGCACATTTGTACGCCTGTGTGCAAGATCTTTCCGACATGCTTGCGCATGTATATATCATTGACATGTTTTCCTTGTTAACGTAGCTGGCTCTGTCATCCACTCCCCCCCCCCCCATTTTTTTAAAATTAATGCTTAAAAATCCCTCATGTGTCCGCTACTTCTGCCCCCATATTAAGTAGGAAAATACCAAGGATTGTGGAGGGTATGTGGACAGAGGGAAGAACCACACATGGCAGTATTTATTTATTGAATTTATATCGCACCCTTCCTCTCTAAGGAGCCCAGGGCATGAGACAGACAAAATATTGAAGGGAAAAAAAACAAAGCAAAAACATTCTAAAAGAAGTTATAAACATAAGTCTTCCATCCACTTGCCAGGGACGGTGTTTTTCTGCTGCCAAATGCCTGGGTAAACTGGAATTCAAATTCCTCCTGAAGGTTAATAATGATGTAGACAGACTCACCTTGCTAGGGAGCTCATTCCACAAGCAGGGGGCTACCACTAAAAAGGCCCTGTCATGGGTTGGCACCAACCAGGGAGACCTTGGTGGGGGCACCACCAACAAGGCTGCACACAGTACTGTGTCACGGGGGGCCTATTCTGCTGCTCTCCCCTTCCCCACCCAATTTTGTAAGAGAGGGAACCCATGAATTGGGTTCGATCTCTGCTGGTAGTCTCTTCCCTTCCTACAGGCTTGAGCATCGTTGATCGGTCAGTGACTTCCTGCTTTTTCACTTCACAGTGCAACTATTATCTCTAGCTGTCTTGGCTTGAGAAACATGAGCAGCTGCCTTATACCAGATCACATAATTAGTCCATCTAATGGTAAACCTCTGGGATTCCCTGCTACTGGATCTTTTTATGTGAAAATGCTAGAGAATAAGGCTTGGGTCCAGCTGTACAGTGCACACTGCTGAACAGTGGTCACTCACCATGGGCTGTGGCTCGAACCCATAAGGTGGCCTTCCCCAAGGGAGTTCCCTCCAGATGTTTTGGACTACAACTACATCCGCTGAGGCTGATGGGTGTTTTAGGCCGAAACATCTGGCAAGCACTGCATTGAGAAAGACTGTCATAAAAAAGACTTCACTGCTTAGATGTCACAGATACCCCAGGTAACTTGAGTCTATTCCTATTTATGACATTTTTAGTCACAGTGTAAGCAACTAACACTGAAATAATAGTAGTAGTAGTAGTAGTAGTAGTAGTAGTAGTAGTAATAATAATAATAATAATAATAATAATAATAATAATAATAATAATAATTTATTTATACCCTGCCCATCTGGCTGGGTTTCCCCAGCCACTCTGGGTGGCTTCCAAAATAAAATAACCTATTAAACATTAAAAGCTTCCCTAAACAGTTAAAACCAGTTAAAAACCATGGAAAACATTCCAACCAAGGAAGAGTAGCAGATGAAACTAATGGACTATTCTGAAATGTCAAAAACTCGCTGGAAGAATCGGAAACCAGGAAGAAACAACTTTTAATAAAGAACGGGGGGGTTGTGTAAACTGTTTGGAAAATTATTGTGTACAAATAGGATCATCTTAAAACTCATAGTTAAAACGATTGACTAAGAAATAGTGAGAGAATAAATGAAAATTGGACTATTGAGGAGATGCAGTAAGAAAAGTATAACCGAAGGAACCACAAAAGTCGGGGGAGGGAAGCCAAATGGGATATTTGTACAGTGGTACCTCAGGTTACATACGCTTCAGGTTACAGACTCCATTAACCCAGAAATAGTACTTCAGGTTAAGAACTTTGCTTCAGGATGAGAACAGAAATCATGCTCTGGCGGCGCGGCGGCTGCAGGAGGCCCCATTAGCTAAAGTGGTGCTTCAGGTTAAGAACAGTTTCAGGTTAAGTACACACCTCCGGAACGAATTAAGTACTTAACCCGAGGTACCACTGTATTGGATGTTTGTTTGAAAAATTTAAAAAAAATAATATTTTTTTTAAAAAAAAATTAAAAACAATGAAAAACAAAAAGCCAGAACACCACAAGTAAGCCATATACTAAGAAGGTCTGCTACACACAATATATGGAGTGATGCTTCCTCAGTGTAAATTTAATACTTAATGTTGTCTTCTTTTTTCCAGTGACGAACACGATGCCATAATTTAAAGCCTTTGCTCAGAAGACAAAGATGAAACCCCACTCTTGTTCCTGCTTTTAGAAGCAATCTCTTCCCCCTACGGAAAACAAGTCTTAAACTGTCCAGAGCCTACACTGGGTGCTTAATTGCTTTTTTGGGGGGTGTACCTTTCTGTAAAATTATGGGGGACCCAGATTCCGCAAGGATGCTGGATATTTCAAAGTGCCTTCACTGAAGAGTTCTGAGGACCGTCTACACAATTGGTCCCTACTTGGGGACTGAAGACATGAGCTTAGTTAAAAGTTGCGACTTCTTAGCCATTACACGCTGAAAATCAGGGGATGTGGGCTCCACAACAGAACACAATGCTGTGAACATGCTTATGTCTACCACTCTTAAAGTTACGTTGTCCTTCTGTTCAGCAAATAAACCAAGCTTCTGTTTTCAAGATGGCAGGTGAATCCAAAAGCAACCTTTTTCACGTTGCTCTTCTTCAATTTGTGGAATGAGGTTGTTTGGGCAGGGAGAAAAGTATTTTTGTTAGTGATCTGACGTTGCATGTGCCTTGAATTTTTGAGGAAAATATTTTTCTACTTTTAGCATATACAAGGGTGCGTGAAAGGGTTTTTTCATTTGGTTAGGAGAATTGTTTGCTTTCTTTCGTTTACCTTGTGTGTGTTTTTTTATCATGATGCATCGTCTGTGTGCTAGTCCCTGCTGAGTTGGAGGTATATAATTCCAGTTAATTTTCAGCGCAACCTTTCACCACAAAAGCAAAGACCAGAATAATTGCTCCGCTGGTTCCGTGTGTGGTGAAATCTTATCAGATTCAGTACAGTGTGTCATATGAATTGGCTGTGTGGGACAGTGGAATACATGTTCCCTGCCTGCCTGATATATACAGTTCCTTGACTAGTTCATTGCTTGAATTCAGGCTTGTGTCTGTTAAATGTTGTTGAGAAGAAAGGCAGATTCGTAAGAAAGCTTCCACTGGGGATTATTTAAACTCGAATACATTCTGGGGATGTTTTTTAACGGACGAATCACTGTTTTGATATATATTTCTTTTCCTGCTCTTGCCTCTGTTCTTTTTTTTTATTTCATAGCGTAACATTTACCAGATGCAAAAGAGGGGAGTGCAGGCTTGTCCATGAGCTGTAATTCCTGTTCCAAGGAACTAGTTTGCATTGTCACGCTAAGCCACAGTTTGTTTTAAACCGTGGCTTCATCGCAGACCCCAGCAGCTACCATAAATAAGCCATAGTATGGCTTGTGTTGCGCAAACAAGGACTGCTTCATAGGAAGCTGTTTCAGACCTGCGGTGCCTTAAGCTCTGGCTCTCCAGAGTTTCGACAGGGGACATTCCCAGCTCTTCCTGCAGATGCCGGTCATTGGACCTGGGACCTTCTAGTTTTGCGCAGTGACAGCATCGTAGCCAATGAGGTTAATCCGAGGCGCGATTATTGCTCATTGGACCTGGGACTTTCTGTGTGCAAAGTAAGATGCTGGGCTACTGAGCTGTGGCCCATCCCTAAAACCACGAGCCATGAAACAGAAGGGGGTAAAGCCAATATTTATTCTGGGTTTATTTCTTGCTTTTCACTCGTGTTGTGTTTGGAACAATCAGAGCACGATCTGGGTTTGCATGACATGTCCAGCCATGTTGTGCACATTGACGATTAAGCCGTCGTTTGTAACAAACTATGGCTCAGCACGGCATGCAAACCAACGTAATTTCAACTCTAAAAAGAGCTGTTCTCTGTCTCCAGCCTTGCTTGCTGCTGAGAAAAATTATGCACTGTTCACAGAGAGAAGGGAAGCTTAAACTCCTTTCATTTGTTGTTGTTGGGGGGGGGGACCTCTCCTCGTCCTAGTTAGGACACAAAACTTCCTCCCAAGCTCCTGAATGTAGCCAGCAGACTTTCTCTTGCCCTCATGACTCCAACATCAGGTGCACATAAGGCCTTATCTACTTACCTCCCTTTTTGCATGGATGTAACTACAGATTATGGGACGCAGGTGGCGCTGTGGGTTAAACCACAGAGCCTAGGACTTGCCGATCAGAAGGTCGGCGGTTCAAATCCCCGCGACGGGGTGAGCTCCCGTTGCTCGGTCCCTGCTCCTGCCAACCTAGCAGTTCGAAAGCACGTCGAAGTGCAAGTAGATAAATAGGTACCACTCCAGCAGGAAGGTAAACAGCGTTTCTGTGCGCTGCTCTGGTTCACCAGAAGCGGCTTAGTCATGTTGGCCACATGACCCGGAAGCTGCACGCCAGCTCCCTCAGCCAATAAAGCGAGATGAGCGCCGCAACCCCAGAGTCGGCCACGACTGGACCTAATGGTCGGGGGTCCCTTTACCTTTTTGACTGTACAGATTGCAGTGGAGTTCATTCCTAAGTTGTTTTGAAATCTCTCTTTTTTAAAAACAAACAAACACAGAGAGTAATTAGCCAATGCACTTGTTTGTTTGCTTGCTGTTAATGTGCCCACTGTTTTGATGGTCTCTGATTGCATATCAAAAGTTCCCTGAAGTTGATGGGGGGCAATTAATGCATCTGTTTCATCTCAGAAAAGAACATACTAGTTTTTCACCACATCTTTGGTGGAAGATTATTGAAACTACTGCAATGTTCCAAGATATAAGAAGCAGAAGAAAGCATCACGGGGCTGGTTAATAGCTAAAGGCTGTTGAGCAATGCCGTACTTACCATGGGCGAGTCTGTGAATTTTTTTAACAAACACTTCCCAAGGGAAGCAGCTGGCACTATATATAGAAGCATTGTGTAATGGTGATTGTTGTGAATGCATCCAGTCTCCATGTACCCATAGGATCTTCCTAACAACCACTGCTAAGGGATGGATATTCATGATTGACAAATATCCCTCCAGGAAGCATATCTCAGTATTGCAAGTGGGAGTGCCTTTGAGTTACTTAGAAAACCCTTTGCTCTATTTAGCAGTTTTAAACCAGTTCAACGGACATTGCTTCTTCCTGAAGAATCTTGGCAACCAGGAAGTACATCTCCCGTTCCCAATCCCCCTATTGCAATTCCTTGATTTTAGAATCAGTGTGAAGCTGGTATCTGTTTGTCAACAGGCTTCTGGGAGTTTTTTTGTAATCCTCTTCCCCACCCCCCTTTCCCTCAAAAAAAGTTTAATATTTAAAATGCAAGAGTGCTTACTGTTAAAATGATGGAGTCTGTTCATTGAACAAGAAGATTGGGGTTTGGGTTTCCATCTATTTTTAAAAAGATGAAACAATTAGATAGATGATGCTCCAACCCCCCCATTTTTTCCCCTGATGTGACAAGGATGCAAATTGTTCTGAGTAATTGTAATGAACATTCTTTTTTCTACCAAACAGTTGCCAGATTTATTCCAGAGGTTTTCAATATTTTTGAGTCCACGGCTCCCTTGACCAACTACATTCTTTCTGCATCTGCCCTGGGGAGAAATGCTCTCTGAGCCTTAGAAGCCCAATTATGTCCCCCCCCCCCCTTGCCTGCAGAGCTGGCAGCCTCTCACCCTTTTCCAAACACCCTCCCTTGTGGAATGTTCCCTCGGCCTCCTCTCCCCTCTCCTTGGGAGTCCTCTGAGCTGCCACAGCTACCGCCCCTGCTCTCTGAGCTGCCCTCCCCCCAAAGAGAGGTGCCTCCTCACACTGCCCCACGGGGGCCTGGGAAGCACCCCCTAGCCAGCCCTAGAGACACCATTTGCCTGGGGAGCTTGTAGCCAGGGCTGCTGCAACAAACAGCTGTGCAAGCCTTTGGGAGGCAGAGACTCAAGAGGGCATCCGAGGAGGGAGGGAAGGGAAGGGAAGGAAAGGGAGACACACTGTTTGAAAACCACTGCTTTATTCAGTTAAACTTGAGGGCCTTTATTCAACATTTTGCAACAGCTGGTAAGAAATACTCCGTTTCTGTATTTGACGGTTTCTTGTTGTCACCTACCTGCAGTAGTATTTGATTTATCTCAATTTTTTTCTGCTGCCCTTCGCTCACAGAAATAAAGGTTAATGAAAACTTTCATTTGCAATCTGAGTGCTTTAAGGGATCTTGGAGGTTACTCCCAAGCCTACCTTCTCAGCATGTTTGCATTCCTGTCTGTGGTGTAGTGGTTAAGAGCAATAGACTCGTAATCTGGTGAACCGAGTTTGCTTCCCCGCTCCTCCACATGCAGCTGCTGGGTGACCTTGGGCTAGTCACACTTCTCTGAAGTCTCTCAGCCTCACTCACCTCACAGAGTGTTTGTTGTGGGGGAGGAAAGGAAAGGAGAATGTTAGCTGCTTTGAGACTCCTTCAGGTAGTGATAAAGTGGGATATCAAATCCAAACTACTACTACTACTACTACTTCATGACGTCTTTGCCAGCTTGGTCCTATCCACAGAATGGAAGATGGCAGAATCCCCAAGGTGCTCTACAGGGAGCTGACTTCAGGCACCAGGAGCGTTGACTGACCAACTCTGTGTTACAAAGATGTCTGCAAATGTGGTGGAATCTGGGTCCTCATTGCACAGCACGACCATCACTGAGCTACAGTCCATCCCTTATTCACACAAATTAAAGAGCAGCTGAGAAATGGTCACTCAGGATGAGGTTTCTTAGTGGCCTAATCTTTCCTGCCCTTTAACATAAACATTAGGTTTTATGATGCTGACTTTCTGAAACCTTCCCCAGCCATTCAGCCTTTGCTTAGGAAACTGGTGTTTATCTTTGCCTTTTGTCTGCCTGGGTCTGTTCAAAACTGTTGTGCAAAAAAATTATATATAAAGGTCACAGGGAGTTCAGTCCTGCACAGCAGTTAAGCATTCCTATTTTTGCAGCAGTTCCTCAAGCAGGGCTGTCAGAAATGGTTTGTTTTATTTTCAAAGCTTTGACACTTTATTTTCAAAGCTTTCAACATCCGTGTGAGTGGGAAGGAAATTCACTTTGTTCCAGTTACGACGAACATTTCTATAGCTAAATATGTTATGCATTCTAGCTATAAGGGACTAAATTCATCCAAGCACTGATTATATATCCACATACCAACTCTTGAAACACCCAAGAGGCTTCTAATTCCTGCATTCCCTCCCACTCCAGCCTGTTCCCTGCCAAAATGCTCAACATTCTGCTCAAACTCAAAAGGCTGCGACTGGGAAGTGTTGCAAATTCATGTTTATAAATGTGCATATTTTAAATCCTGCACATGTGGGGGAAACTTGCCCCTTGTATGGATAGTGCCATAAAGTTTAGCCACTAGGTGGTGCTGGACATAGCTGTCTGCTGGGTGGAAGTCAGCAAACCTTTTCAACAGGGGGCTGGTCCACTGTCCCTCAGACCTTGTGGGGGGGGGCGGACTATATTTTGGGGGGGAAATGAACGAATTCTTATGCCCCACAAATAACCCAGAGATGCATTTTAAATAAAAGGACACATTCTACTCATGTAAAAACACCAGGCAGGCCCCACAAATAACCCAGAGATGCATTTTAAATAAAAGGACACATTCTACACATGTAAAAACATGCTGATTTCCGGACTGTCTGCGGGCCGGATTTAGAAAGTGATTGGGCCGCATCCGGCCCCCAGGCCTTAGTTTGCTAACCCATGCTCTTGTGTTTATTCTGTCCTTGATGGAGAAAAACCAATGCAGACTGCACAAAGAAAACACAAATACAGATTATATTCCATTGAGATCAGACATGGAATATTAGATAGAAATTAACCAGGAACGAATAATCACCAAATGCACAGGCAGTACCTGAAAACCAAGTTCATCTAGGGCAGTTTTCCAAGATAGTGATGTTATTACTCAGATTGTCACTTGCTCTCTCTGAGTTACACAGAAGCCTTCAAGATTTGGAGATGAATGGTTGAATAAACTGAACTAATGTGATTCATTTAATTGATGATCTCAATTAAAAGGCTGTGTGTGTGTGTTTATAGTGCCAGCATATACAGTGGTGCCCCGCAAGACGGAAAACCCGCTAGACGAAAGGGTTTTCCGTTTTGGAGGCACTTCGCAAAACGAATTTCCCTATGGGCTTGCTTCGCAAGACGAAAATGTCTTGCGAGTTCCTGCGGGGTTTTTTCCCTTTCCCCCCCTTTTCCTAAGCCCTAAGCTGCTTATCAGCTGATCCGCTGATAAGCCGCTTATCAGCTGATCTGCTAAAAGCCGCTAAACTGCTAATAGCGCTAATCCGCTAAGCTGTCAATGGGCTTGCTTCTCAAGACGAAAAAACCGCTATACGAAGAGCCTCACCGAACGGATTAATTTCGTCTTGCGAGGCACCACTGTATCAGGGAAGTGGAACCACAGGGCAGGGGCAAATGTTTTGCCCTCTTTTTCACCTTTTACATGTTTTTGTCTGGCTAGAATGTGATGCATCTCGCCTGTCTACACAGAGCAAGGTGGAGGTTGAGAAACCACTGACATTTGCACTGTTGGAGTATAGGTAAAAGTGACATCCATTGCTTCACCCACTTCCATCTCTTCCACCAGTAGCATGAAGCATTTGAAATGCTTCCCATGAGCTAATGCAGACCCTGCGATGAAACGTAGCTCAAAACTTAAGTTGTATTTAGAAACATCAAAATAATTTTTCCTTTTAATATATTTAAGCTTCTAGCATCACAAAATCCTCGTATAATATGAAGACTTTGCAAAAAGATACATCTTCCATTAGGGTAGATTCTGCTAGGCGATGAACCAGTTTAACAAGAACACACACCCTGCTAATATGCAACATGGGCTGTAGGTGCATATATTCCTCTTAGTTTCTCTGTGGCTCTAATGCAATCACAGCTAATAGGGATGCAAATATTATTGCCACGTATGCAGAAAAGTATGTTTGCTTACGTTTTGACACAGCCAATAAGAACGAAGAAGGCAACAAGTTTTTTTCTGAGGCTTAAAATTGAGGAGACCATAGAGGGACACACACACATACACACAACACCTGTTAAAGTTAAAAAGTTGTTATAACAACCTCTTTTGACTGGAAATAGTGAAGGGAGAGGAGCCACCAAATAGATTTGGTCTCATAGTAGCAGAACAAACTCCCTCTGCTGCAACCAAGTATAATGGCAGGCAGCTAAAAGATGACAATATAGATGCATCTGGTGCTCCCAAAACAAGTCTAGGAGTGTCCAAACACTTTAAATTATGGTTTCCAAACACACCCCACACACCAATTTGTCACATGGAGCATGCGCTAAACTGGAACCGCATAGGGTGTGATAAGGGGAAGCAGCTCAGCAGTAGCAGTAGAACAAACACGGAATTATTTAGTTTCTGACACCCTGATGCAGCACCTCATTTAATTATTTTAAATTTTCCACAGGATCTAGCAATGTTAGGTGCTTAAGAAACATCTTAAGAAGTTCAGCAAAAAGTTCAGAGTTAGAATCATTTGTTGCCTTCAAAGTTTTACTTATGCACTGCTAGCTACTTGGCGCGTGTCCTTTAGGTTTTGACCAGCCTGCACCAGAAGCCTCAGCAACTATCACACACAACGATGCCAGTGTTTATACGTATGAGCAAGAGCCCAATGTAGCATACATGACATTATACTTAAATTCCTTTGGATCCGTTCCAATTTTTCACTCACATTGCACATGGAGTGCTATTGGACTCATGTCCCCTTTGTGGGCTTCCCATAGGCATCTGGCTGCCCACTGTCAAGAGCACAATTATTGGAGTAGCTGATCATTTACTCTGATCCAGCAAGACTTAAAATATATCTCTCATATATCTCACACACAAATCTCTCACATCTTCACAGGAGACGGAAGAGGGTTTAATTGATGCAGTACGTGGTCATGACTGCTTACATCTGAATCCGGCTTTTCCAAATGAGCTGACAGCATGCATCAAGGGTGGCTAACATTTGTCCCTCCAGATGCTGTTTGACTGCAATTTCCATCATTACTGCCTTCTTGGTAGTGGCACCCACTCACCAGGTGTCAAAAAGACAAGACAACTGCAGAACTTTCTGAAGGCAGCCCCTTATTGACAAGGTTTTTAATGTCTCATGTTTGGCTGTTTTTAAGTTGAAAGCTACCCAGAGGGGCTGGATATAAATAATTATTACTATTATTATTCTTCACAATGTTGGCTAGGGCTGATGGGAGTTTTGAGTCCAGCAGCTGCAAAACCACAGGCTAGCGTATATTATGGTTATTACATCGAGATTATCCTCACTTAGGGGCCTGAAAGATGGGTCACTTGCTGTCTCAGCGTAACAATGTTATAACTAGATGGGGATTCAAATTGGGCAAGCCAAATGCATTATCTACTACATTGGCTATCAATTGCCCCCCACCCCACCCCGGGCTTGTGATGCTAGAAAAGCTATTGTTAAGTGAACTTTATGATCAAGGAGCACAATTCCAACAATATTGGAAAGTCTATATGGCCACTAGAAGGCAAATATCTGAAATCAGGAGAACACATGGGTGAGGGCACTGTAGTGACTAGCTATTGTTTAAACACAAGTATTTGGGAGCTGCATCCTACTTAAGATTTTAAAAACGCATGTATAGATCTATAATACGGACAGTGTCTAAAACAGTTTTTCCTTCCCTTTAGTGATGGTAATGGAGCAAGTCTGAAAATGAGGCTGAAAATAAATTCCAACAATATTCCTTGAACTATTTTTAATATTAAGTTTATTTCACAAATAATTTTTTAACATTATCAGATCATGTATAAAGCAACGTAGCACAAGTCTTTTGCATTGAACCTTGGTGGTATATAGTTTGTCCTATGAACAACTCAAGTAATACCTGCATAGATACTTCAGTTATCAAACTTCTGCTCATAATTCAGTCAGTTATCAGGGATGGGGAACCTGCTACTTCCTGGGAGCCATCCAGTTCCCCAGTCACTCACAGTCAGCAGGGCCTATGGCTAAGGTTAATGGGAGCTGCACTAAACAACATATGGTAAAGCTACAGGTTCCTCAAATGTGGTCTATATAAAATATATTTTAGATTAACCAGTTATACATGTCAGAAAGCTTCCCAATAGGTTAACAAATAATCAACAGCTACTTTTGTGAACCACAAACTGTAACACACCCTGCAAGGTTGCTCACTCCCATCTTTAGTAACATTTGGTTCCAAGGCACTACCAAGCTAGACTGGATTAGCAATCCAGCCATTTGAGAAACAATAACTGACCCCAAAAAGTGCCCACTGGGATCTTGCTGATCAAACTCATTTTATGCCCTTCATGAAAGAAATGTCCGCACTGTACCCTTGATTGTCCCTCTGCATATAGGGCATTTTCTAAGGGAAGGGGCACATTCTTTACACACAACTAAGTGGCCACATGGGATGAAGACAATGGACACTTCCTTGTCCATGCAAACTTTGCATGTTCTCTCTTCTTGCAATCGTCTCAGCTGTTCTTCCATGGGCAGGCCTGCAGGGGAGAAAAGATATGTTATATATGTTCCAAATTGCTGTATTTTACAACACAAAGAAATACCACTGTTTCCAAGTCTCTCCCCCTCCATCCCAAAAACTCCCTTTGTTTTCTTTTTCTGCATCCACCAATACATGTTGGAGTTATTCTAACTGACGAAGAGCCTTCAAAATCAGAGCTTTATAGTTTTCCTGAAGGTGTACCCATTCAGAAACTGCTCGCAAAAATGATTCAAAAAGCAAATGTGAAGGTGTGCTTCATGATGCTATTCTTGCAACAAATGTGAAGGCGGCATTTCCTATAGGGGAAAGACTTGGAGGCTCCAGATAACAAACTACCAGGGATGTTCAGAAGGCAAGTTTCCATTTCCTTCTTGTAACAAGAAGAAAGGACTGGAATTTACTCAAAATCATGGCACCTGCCTAGACTTCTTAAACTGTGATTTCAAACTGCAGAAGTAGGAAAACTTTTATACAGTGGCACCTCGGTTTTCGAACATCTCGGAAGTCAAATGTTTTGGCTTTTGAACGCAGAAAACCCAGAAGTAACTGCTTCAATTTGTGAACACTTTTCGGAAGCCAAATGTGCCATGTGGCTTTCATATTGAGTTTTCTAGATGTAAATGCATGCTTTGGTTTTCAAACATTTAGGAAGTTGAACTGTCTTCTGGAATAGATTACATTCGAAAACCGAGAAACCACTGTATATGGTGCTTCTCTATACCAAGTATCTGAAACTATTTAAAATGCAAGTTTTAAAATTTGTTTTTATAAGCAATCCATATTATTTCAAATGGTGCCCAATGTTATTTTAGTGAATTCAGTTTTTACCTGAAACATCTTCTGTCGGAAAATAAGGCATTTTCTTCTCCTCTAAAAAAATAAATAAAAAATAGTTCTGTTCAATAAACGTAAGACTTCCTGCAAGCAATAAGCTGCCATACTAATCGACAGGGTTCTATGGTTTCCGGCATACAATCCCTAAAGCAAGGCCAATGACTTCTATTACTGCTCTGAATTATAACATGCTAAGTCTGTCATCTCTCAGAGAAGTGGCAATTAGATGTTAACCAGCACATTCTTTTCTCAAACTCACCGAACAAGTCTTTGTATAATACAAAATCGCACTCTTGTAAACAGTTTCTGAATATGTTTGCAGCTGTGTTTCCTTTCACCAAGATGGTATCAATCAGTTCTCTCGCTTGCAGTGGTGTCTGGGTTTTTTGTTTAATAACATGGTATTCAATGTCAGTTATTACTTTGGATGTTAATAAACTTTCAAGGATAGGAAGCACACATGTCAAGCGCTGAAACAATGCATTTCGGTTCTTCCTGATTAAGGACAGATCTAAAATATAAATAATGAAAAATGGTTATAGTTCAATTTGTTTAGCATTGGAAGATTTAAGGAGAAATTTTGAAATCACAAGAGGGTGGGGGAGAATGGAATTGAAAATAATTTATGCTTCTGAAACAAGTTTAGGTATGATAAAGAAAATACAACATTTCAACATTCACAAAGCCTGCAGGTCTTCCTCCCCAGCCTTCCCTCACCTGAAAAATGAATGTCCCAAAAGGTTGGAAGAAAGTTGAATTATGCTTTAAGAACAATTTTCTTATGTGTTAACTTAGCATATAAAAAGAGTATACTGTCTGGTGTACTGATAAAATGGATTGGGAGTGAATGCGGACAAAGCATTTGCATTGTATCATATTTACGTAGCTAGCCTATTCTGGACCAACTGAAGTTTCCAGGCCATTTTAAAAGGCAGCCCCACATTTAATAAATTGCAATAATCCAACTATGAAGTTACCAGAGCATGGATAACTGTAGCAAGGTTCTGTCCAATTAGGGCTGACACTGGCAAATCAGTGAAAGATAACAAAAGGCACACCAAGAGCACTTCAAGTTATGAGTCTGCTTCTTTAGGATTAGCACGATGCCATCCAGAGAAGACTGATCACTACCTAATTGGGTAAACCAGCCACCAAACAACAGTACCTCCAACTTGCCTGAACTGAATTTCATTTAGGCTCACAGGTAGAATAATTGTTTCCAAGTTACAGGAAGTAAAAGTCACAACTTTATTTTGCATTCACTTGACACACAGAGTCCAATGCCAGGTACCACAGTTTAAGAAGAATGTAGAAAAAATAATAATGAGATCGGAGGGCAACAAAGATGGCTAATGGTACTGGAAGTAGGTCCTATGCAGAAAAACTGATGGAACTGGATATACCATATTTTTCCGGGTACTGGACGAAGTTTTTCGACTCAAAAACCACGTCCAAAGACTGGGGTCGTCCAATACAAAGACAGTGCCATGGCGGGGGGGGGGGGGGGAGTGGTGCAGCACCAGCCATTCGGTTGGCAGGAGCATGGCTTCCGATGCCGCGGCGAGCGATCTGGGGGGTGTTTCCTGCCCACAGCTGCATGGAGGGGGGGAAGAAGCTGCACGCCGCTGACCAGCTCTTTGATGGGAGCGCAAATTCACCCGATGCCGCTGCGCACGGGAAGCACTCCCTGGATCATTTCCCATGCACGGAAGCGTCGGGGGAGGTTGCACTCCTGCAAACTGGATGGCTGGAGGGAGTGCAAATTCACCTGATGCCGCTGTGCATGGGAAACAATCTAGGGAGTGTTTCCTGCCTGAAGCTGCATGGGGGGAGAGGCTCAACAACTTTGGGCCATCTCCTCTCACTTTCTTAAAATTTAGTCCCCCCA
Organism: Podarcis erhardii; assembly: GCF_964252035.2. Taxonomy (NCBI): domain Eukaryota; kingdom Metazoa; phylum Chordata; class Lepidosauria; order Squamata; family Lacertidae; genus Podarcis; species Podarcis erhardii. The sequence goes on along the minus strand of NC_138508.1, from coordinate 21,039,486 downwards.
AATGGGGGGGGGGGTGTCCTTATACAAGGGGGCGTCTTATAGACTGAAAAGTACGGTATTTAGCCCAGAGGTTGATGGGAGAAACAGTAACACAATTCAAATACCTGATGGATTGTCATCTAGCGACCCTAGATGACAGGACTAGATCTAACAAAAACAATTTGATATGGAATCCTTGAGGGCTGTGGGCTCTTCCCTTCTGGGAATCTTCCAAGTGGAAGCTGGGAAGCCATTTTTCAAGGATGGTTATGAAGAGAATGAAGCAACATAACAGATTCTGTCCCTAGAGCTTTTTACATACCTGATGTCACTTCCTCTGCTTGCACCACCTTCTCTTCTTCATTCTTCTCATCTCCTGCAGCAATGAGGTCGGACACAAGATCATTTACAGATTTATAATTCTCTCCGGTTGTTAAGATTTTACTCTGAACAGTCTGCTTGACTAGTCTTTTGCTGAATCCCATCTCCAAGGCAGCTTCAACCACTGGGGTTTTCATCATGATTGCATCTTCTGAAGCATTCTCACCAGGTCCAAAATGAATAACTGCTCAGAGAAAAATTCATGGCATTGCTCATTAGATCCATATGGATTTTGAAGAATATGTTTTAAATTTAAATTAAAACAGAATAAGATCATGTTTACATCAGGTTCCATGTCCAACATTGAAAAAACCTTTGCTTTACTCTTATGCAAATTAGCTTTTATATTAGGCTATACTAAAGGCTTTTTCACACAAGAAGCTTACGGATGTGAACATATTAAACTGTCTTATACTAAGTCAGACCACGGATCCATTTAGATTAGCAGTGACCCAGAACAGAAATCCAAAATCTCAGCAAAGGCTTTTCTGAATTGTACTATCAGGGACCTTTTTGTCTAAACATATCAGGGACTGAATCTGGAACTGTAGGCACACAAAGAATGTGCTCACCTACAAAGCAGTGAGACCTCCCCTTCAGAAACGTACAGACCCTATATCTTTCTGCAATAGGCAAGAACCAACCAGCTTCTACTCCATAAGTAGAATCACTAATCAACTTACTAAATAGGATGTTTGTAAGTTACAGCAGCTGACATAGGAACTATGCTTGACAGCAACACTAATTAATTCACTAGCTGTATTTGGAAAAGCAGCTTTTTAAAGTCCAGAGAAAGCTATCAAACAAATATTTTGAGCCTCTATTATACAGTCTCCATAAGTGATATTGGCTTTCTCCAACTTAGGTCAGATCAATTCACAGGATGATACCTAATGTTGATCATATTCAAGTCCATTGATTTCATTGGGGTTACCCTGAATATAACTTATTTGGACCACCCACAGTAATTTCAAAGCTATCCACAATATTTTTTTGCACCACCAGGGGGCCCCTATGAAAATGCTGAGAGGGGTTTTGCTAGCAATCCCAATGAAGACCTTAAGAAGAAAACGACAGTCTTATCTGAGTGTGCTTTTTCAGGAACTGTGCATTGAGTTTGGATTTTTTTGAAGTGTTTGCCATGGTTGCTGAATTCTCATTTTTTGCAGTTTTTGTTATTTATTATACTTGCTGTAAGCTACTCTGAAGGTCCAATTACTGGTGGAAGAGCAGGAAAAGTTATTCATTATGTTCTTGCCAAGTTGTGGCAAGATATGAACTGCATTAACATTCCACTTAGTAAGCAAGGCAATGCAAATGAGAATAAGACAAACAGAAGTCTCCTCATTTTGAGAGTAAAATACCAAGGGACAACAGCTATTTCTGAGAATCCATATTTAAGTTGCTTTTTAAGACACAATACTTCTAGATAAATGATTAAAACCTGATAGTGCTAAGTGTTTTTGGTATTCCCTATTTAACAAACAGTGCTTTCATATTCCAAGTGTCCATACCAACTTAAATATCTTGTAAAAAATACTTACTTGGATCAATATTTTCATCCACAGGTATATCTGAGGTGGATAACAGCTACAAAACACAGAAAGAGTGTTTTAAAATGAATGTAATTTTTGTGTATCAAAACAGAAGTGAACACAAGAAGTTTGCCAAAATTTAAACCACTTAAACAGTCACCCTAAACATCTGCATGCACTCTGTGCTGACCACCACAGCAATGTTCTTGTCAGACACTTTGAGGGCCGACTGTTGCTGTCACAATACATTGTCAACTGCCAGAAGAAAGGGGAAGCTTGTAGCTCCTATATGCAACTTTGATTGTTAGCTACAGTAACAGATCACACGTCAAGCAGTTTGCTCAACTAGCCACTTAGTCACTCTTAGGAAACCATCACAGTTGCCATGTGAAATTGACAAGTTTCTACTGAATCACAGAAAACTCAGATGCTCTCTAAAAGACCACATCCTTTGACCTTGTCATTTAATCAAGTTCACACCTTTATTTGTAGCCACTTTCAGCATGCCTAACACATGGTCGGCTTTTATGTGATTAGGGGGAAGAGATTAAAATTAAAGGCTCTTCTAGAGAACTTTGTTTGAAAGTGTCCAATTTAAAAATCTATGAGGTACAGTGGTACCTCGGGTTACAGATGCTTCAGGTTACAGACTCCGCTAACCCAGAAATAGTACCTCGGGTTAAGAACTTTGCTTCAGGATGAGAACAGAAATTGCGCGGTGGTGGTGGTGGGAGGCCCCATTAGCTAAAGTGGTGCTTCAGGTTAAGAACAGTTTCAGGTTAAGAAAGGACCTCCAGAACGAATTAAGTTCTTAACCCGAGGTACCACTATAATACACAAGAATACTGCTGAAATCAGAGCAAAGTAGTTGTTTGAATACCTGTTCAAGAAGATGGGGGAATCTTACTTGAATCTGATGGACAAACTCTTGTCCTTTCATATGCTGCAGGTACTCACATCTAGAAGATAAAATGCAGTGTTTCAATTCTAATATACAGATTGTACATTGTTCCAGATACATGCAGACCGAAGTGCCTCAGATAAGCCATATGCATGCCCAGTTCTAAATGTTCACTTTTGAAGTGGAGTTTGTAATCTGACATGACAACTCCTCCAGATACATAACATATTAACAGAGAATCTGCTCCGTTTAAACCACGGTCGGTCAATCTATGACCGAAAGGTCACATGCAGCCCTCAATCTAATTTCATGTGGGTAGGGGAAAGTCTGGATGGAATAAGCAGGGGAAATATGGAGGGAGAAATGAGAAGGGTGCAGAGAAAGCCTTCTGAGAATGATCAGTTCAGTCCCCTGCAAAAACTATTTAGTCACTCCCTGGCAGCCCACTTGGCAGGGGAAAAAAGAGAATAGAATATAGTCTGCTTACTGCTAGCATCTGCCCCCAACAGATTGCCCCAAGGGGAGTACAACTCTCAGCAGGAAAAAAACAATACTCCTCTTAAAATAGATCTCTTTGGGATACTAGCTTTGCCTTTCAGTTCCAAATATATTAAGATTAGGACCATAATTGCTACTATTTCAAAGAAGTTTAGATGTACCTTGGAAACCATTTAGCATGTTCTACCCATGGATCATCCCCAGACTCCCAACACCTGAGTCCACCATCACAGCAGAAACATTTAACATCATCATTGCGACCTGAAGAGGGGAGGGGAAAAACAGTTTATATAATATTTTTAAAGATACGTTCAGCAGTCACTGATTAAACAGTTTTTTAAAAAATTAAATAGAGTCCAAGTGACCAAAAATAGGCAGCTCACTTACCCACATAATAGAAGCCAGCATCTGCAAGCCGCGGTGGCTGAACTGGAACTGCAGCTGGCCAGCTTTTGAAAGTGTTGAGGCGCATTACGTAGGTCTGCATGCTCATATTGGAGACTGTGAAACTGGTCTGGTCACACATTTGTTCCACAAAAGGGCAGTTTGGAAAGTGCCTCCGATGTTCCGACATGGCATTATCCTTAGGCTCCCAGTTACTCAGTTGACCACCACAGGCAAAACAAGCCACCTTGTCCGCAGGCCCAATGTAATAAAACCCAGCTTTTGCCAAAGAAGATGGTGACAGAAATGTCAGTGGCCATGACTCAAAAGTGCGCAGTCTGTCTTCCTCTGCACTCATTGCATAATTGACTGTTTTAGGTCTCAAATGGGACAAGTCTTCAACTGCCCTGGATGTGACTGGATCATGAGGAAAGCTTCCACTGAAATAGCCAACTTGATCCATATTTGCTGCTGGTGTCAGGGAATGTGAAGAAGAAAGGCCAAAGGCAGTTGGAGGTGAAAAGGCAGAATTAAATGATGAACCGAGATTGTTCAATGGAGTCAAACTCTTTACAAAGTTGCAGCTGGGGTAGAGTTGCTTATGCTTGTCCAGAGCCTTGTCACCTTTTTTCCAGTTATCCAACATCAAGCCACAACTAAAACATTTTACTTTGTCTTTCACACCAGTGTAATAGAAACCAGCACGGGCGAGACTCCTTTCAGATACAGGTACATTCTGAGGGAAAGTCGAAAAGGTAGACATCCTGTAGAGTTCACATGACAGATCGTACGTCAGTTCACTTACATCACTGCTATTCCTCAGTTTGGACGGTAATGAATCATATATGTTCATGACGATGAAATAAGATAGGAGAATGGGACGAGTCTGAAGCCTGGGAGATAGTTTTGTGCAAATCTGATTAACTTCCAGGCCATAATAAAATAAAAACCTGAAAGCAAAACATTGCATGCAATTTCTTTATAAAGTATCTCTTTCATTCAGTACTTTCATCTTTCTGGCTAAACATAATTTGTTCTCTTTTTCAAAATGCACACTTCCTTAAAATACTGTAGTTCCTTCTTTCTTACAAGTGCTAATGTTCCCCTTCTCATTATGGCAGAAGGGAGAAAGCCTTAAAAATCAAGTGTGAAGAAGAAAACTAAATATTTAGCCCATAGCCTGTAAACTTGGACATGAGTCCCACCCAAATCAAAGGAAGTCCAAATAAATTAAGTTAGTATCAGGCTGCAGCATTAGTTTCCAAATCCTGTTACTATGTAGAAAATAAAAGTGCAGAAATGTAGGGTATTAAGGAAAAGCGGAATCTGTAGGCATATGTATGACTTGCTTGTAGTTGGCTACATATTGCTGAGAAGCCTTTTCCCCTTTAAAGTCAAATTAAACCAGGAATGTATGGGTTGTACCCAACTAGGTTTTACTTAAAGTAGACCCACTGAAAGTAGTGAATGCAAATCTCCATTGATTTCAGTGGTGCTACTCTGAATATGACAAATATAGGATACCACCCTGTGTTTTGAAACTATGGTACATAAATACATCTGCTCCCTCTAAAGATTAGTTTAATTCTTGCCAAGAAGATACTCAAGGATTTCCCCTCAAATACATCCATGAAGTTTTGGAACTATTAAGCTAAGGGTGATCTCTGCAAACCACTATTGCTCTTGCCCTGGACACCAACAAGCTTTAATCAGCCCTGGAACATTTTCTTTCCTTATGTTGTTGCTGATGTTTCATAGCATAATTTTAACCAGGTTGCTTTACTATTATTAGAAGTTTATTGTGTTTAACATTATTATATTGCTTAGGAGAGGAAAAATGGAACATCGGTAGGGCTGTATAGAAATTTAATAAATAATAATAATACTCATTAGCTAAAATATTTAGGCAAGTCATGTCTCTCCTTAATAAAAGCAAAAATAATTTTAGTATTTATGCACAAAACTATCTCCCAGACTTCAGACTCAAGTCCCTTTTAAGGGGCTTAGGCAGCCATATTGCAATATTGGGTCCACAAGGAGAAACAGTAAATGTAATGTGTGATAAACACAAGGTTACCAAGACCTGCATGAAGAGAAAAAGATATATGAGCTTCTTTAAAAAGTTACAGTATACTGTGTGTGTACACAGTTGTAAAGCACTACAAATATTCAATGGCAATAAACTTCACTTCACAGTTATATTTTTAGCCAGAGTCTAATAACTTGTCTATGCCAACTGTTAGAATGGACTGGTGTTGAACTGAAGCCAATTTAGCTCACAAAGCATCCTTTGTACCTATACTGAAAGACCATAAAGGAATCAGTGTTAACACCACTGATGTAGAGTTGAGCAGTTCAGGTTAGCTGCAAATCTCTCAGAATGGTGGCGGGGAGCGGGGATCAAGATTCCCTGCTAACTGTACACAAGAGGAGGCCATGTATGAAGGCTCCCATAAGTTGATATTCACCTGCACATAGGAAGCACTCATATCTGCCAATGTGTAAGCTTTCTACGTAGGGATTTTCACGTGGAAAACAAGGCATCCTCTGAAAGCTCTGACATTGAGGTCAATGCTTCCTCTGAAAGCTTACTGACATTGAGGTCAATGCTTCCAATTGCGCAGTGTATTTAACTATTTCAAAAGTTGTTCTGGAATTGACTGCAGATTACTACAGGTATTATTCCAAAAGTATTTTGGTTCACGGTGCTTTGGTCACAATCAATCAATACTTTTCATAATTCCATTATGCTTAACGTGACTTTTTATACACAGACTTTCCATCTAGGAAAGTGTCTGTGCTGCATGATGTATCATACACCATCATGGAGTGAACGCATGCATATTTATATCCAGGGCAGAAAGAGGTCTTAAGCTCACAGTTCTTCAGAATTAAAAAAATGGCATTTCTGAAGTATGGGAACACAGAAAATTAATGAGTTAATTAGAAAACTATGCAATCTGTTAAGTAGTATCTAAATGAGCTAGCAGCTGTAAATTAAGTGCATCTCAGCTACTGCCTCTTTGGAGGAGCTAAGGCATATTTTAAGTGCCTGATGTAGGAAGGCATCCATAATACTCAAATCTTGCACATCTACACTTTCTGAGTAATTAGCAAATCATTTTAACATAACAATACACCATTGGCTGTCAGCAGGGATCAATTTATTCCTATGACAGGCAACTCTAAGATTATGTCAGACTTTCAAAAACAAATGGCACTTTGGATTTTTAGCATCTTCAAATGAAGTTATTTTTTATTTCCTGTGAATCTGTCTGTGGTAGTCTAGACAACATCCCATACTCAAATAAATTAAATTACAGGCCCTTATTAGCCTATTCCATTATTTGACACCATAAGGCTAGCACATGTACTGCAGCATAACCTTTCATACATCCATCAGATGTTTGAAGAGCCAACTTCAGAGGATAGGTATATAAAGCACAGTGTGTGAAGAAAAAAAGGTATTATAAAAATAAAACAAAGTGAGGTCAAAAGGAGAAAAGTTACAAGGGATGATTTACAGAATACAAAATGAGATTTAGGGACAAACAATAAAAGATCCAGAATGTCTAAACTAGTAATGGGCTGACAGTAAAAGATGAACAGCACACATTAATACCCACAATAACAGAGATATGGCAAGTCTATCAAGTAACCCTGGCTGTGCTACAAGTATATACCTATTTGCCTATACTGTGTTCCTAATATGTGAACCACCCTGAAACCTCTGGGTATAGGGCAGCATATAAATTCAATAAATAAATAAATTAATAATATTATTTTAAGACGTTTAAGTATACTCAGCTGAACTAAAATGGAACAGCAGTCTAAGATATAAAAGAGCACCTATTTATTAGACTTGCACTGCAGGATTGCAAAACAACAGTGCAGTCCACATAGGTCAAAGGAACATCAAACAAAAGGACTAAAGGTCTGGTGTGAGCAAATGGAAAACTACAAGTGTGAGGCCATTAAAGAAGGAATGAATAAAATGTCAACAGACTGTGCTAGATGACAATGAGGAGAAACAATAGTTACATTCCAAAAGTAATAACTAAAGGGAACAGTGGAATCAAAGTACCAGCAAAGTTTAGTAGCAGTTGTTAAAGCAGGATAGGAATGAAGTGATAAGGTACCTATGATCTACTGCTATCTTCATGTCCTGCTCTGACCACTGGAAGAGTATCCGTCTGGCTGCTGTTATAAACAGAATGCCGGACTTTGATAGACCCAGGTCTGAAGTGCTTGGTCATCCCTTGATTTTATCAGTTGCTCACATCAGCTGATAATGTGAACATGTGGCTCTGATCTAGATAGCCACAGAGACTGCATGCCACTCTATTTAGAATTAGCACATCAATTTCTTTTCATCTCTGAATCCAGCTGTTGCATCAATACGTAGTAGCCTCCAATTTATGTCTTCCACTTTCATGTCCCGTTCCTAGCAATTCTCCCTAGTCATCACAGTAACATGAAACCACTTTCAAACTGTTCTAGGAAACTTATCATTAACTACAGACAAACTTCTCGGAAAAGGAACTTGACCACCTCTAACTAGCATTTTCCTGCAATGTACAACAACTGCAGAAAGAGAGGCTATATCCTAAGGCCCTAGTCTTCAAATGACTGCCCAGTTCTGTTTGTAATCTGCTGGGGGGGGGGGCTTTTTAAACAATCAAGCAGCATATAAATTATATTAAAGTAAATAAATAAATGTTCAAGTTAACTTTGTAAGCTTACTTTGAGGTGACTCAACAAAATAGTAAGCTCAGCCCTTACATAATAAATATGCTTACTCACCTAAGCCCCACTGTGCTCTATGGGGCTTTGCTCACGGGGCAGCTTGAAGACTGCAGTCCCACCCCCCTCTTTCTCTCTCCATCAACTGCCGTGCACTGCCGAATTGTCAACTTTGCGGCTAAGCTCTGCGGCTTTAATTTCGTACCCCACCCCCTGCAAAAAAAAATATAAATGCACACCACGCCTGTTTTGATCGGGCACTTACGTGTCCTCCTCCTACGAGCCTAAAGTTTCAGCTCTCCGCCCGATTTAAATCGCGATAGCTGGCAGTGGCCCGATTTTTTAAAAAAAATATTCGCTTAAGCAGCTGCGTGTGCGTGTTAAAAAATAAAACTGCTCCTAACCGCCGAGTTCATCGCCCTAATTCTTTTTGCAAAACGCTTTGAGGCTCCTCCGTTTAAAGCTGAAGCGGCACAAGGAGATACATTGCACTGTTCTGCACTTAAACCGATTTTTTCGCATTTTTAAAGCCCTGGGACCGTGGTGTGAACAAAGGGCGAGCTACGGATGATGACGATGACGATGATAGTAGTAGTAGTAGTAATGTGTAGTTATAACAGCATTATAATGATAAAAAGAAGAACAGTGGTATACTAGTATACAGTAATATTATTAGTATATTGTTATACAGTAATATTACTAGTATATACAGTATATACAGTAATATGAGCGTGTTGTTATACAGAAATAACGTATAAAAGTAATAATAATGATAATGATAGCAGCAGCAGTAGCAAAAGTGTAAAAAGAACAATCCCCCCACAAACGCCCCCCAGCAGCGGCGGCACAGTAAGGCCCCACCCCGACCCCGACCCCTCGGCCCCACTTACCGCTAGGCCCTCCCAGGCGGCTTTGGAAGTCTCCGCCGGCCGCCTCCCGGCCCCTATATACTGGGGGAGGGTGGGAAAGGGAAGCTCACGAAGCAAGATAGTCGGAAAGACGCAAGGAGCGGGGCCCGAAAGCCGAGCGGGGCCCGCCCCAAAGGAGGGAGGGGAAATAACTCGAGGACGGAAATTCCTGTCATCAACCGCGGGCTCCTCCTCCACAGGCCTCGGGTTTCTTCCACAAACGGAAAAAGCCCCTCGCAGCCGAACAAGCCAGGCTCTGCGGCCGTTGCGGCGCATGCGCGGTTAAGCGCCTTGCGCGAGGACGGCCTGTTTTTATATTTACCTCAGGCCGCGGCTCGGCTGGATCCGAGGGAGGAGCAACGGCGGCAACAGCGGCGGCGTCCTGGGTCCTGACAGGAGCTGAAGCAGCGTCCGCTCAGGTGGACGCTAGGCCTTTCCACACGACGCTTGACGGTGGTGTGTGGGGTTTTATTTTGCCTTCACGTTATGTTATGTTTTGCTTTGCTTGCTGCTGCGTTTGAAACGGGAACGCGGTTTAGGCCAGGAGGCGTTCCGTTTCTGAGGGGAGTCTTTTATTTATCGGAAGCTGTTTATGAAGAAGGGCTGTCGGGGTCGAATGGTCCTCCGCAGAGCCGGCCCAAGACCTTTTGCCGCCTGAGGCGGACCACAAAAATGGCGCCTCTCCCGCCCCGCCGCCAGGGAAGAAGCGGGGAGCGGAGGTCGACCCTGGGACCCTGCGGACCCTGCCACCTGAGGCGGTCGCCTCACCTTGTCTCGCGGGTGGGCCGGCCCTGGTGCCCAGTCACGTTTAAAAAAAGATAGAAGCCGTAATAAGCAAGGGGGAAGCAGGAAGGGCGTTGATGTTGCCCATCATGAGTGAGCAGCTGGACGGCAGACTCCGCAGCCACATGCAGGTCACACACTTCCCCCTCCGGGGTGAGATATATCCCGCTTCTCTCTGGATTGCAGTTGCTGTTTCTCCATTTGTGTCTGGACGTAGAGGAACACAGGAAGCAGACCTGTTGGGGCATCGAACTCGGGGTTGTTCTGCATTACTGGCAGCTGCTTTCCCCTTGGGGTTTCAGGCAGGGGGACATTCCCAGCCCTGCTTTGGAGTTTCTGCATGCAAAGCAGATGCTCTGCCCCTGAGCTGTGGCCTTTCCGAAATGTATAATGTGCAAGTCTTTTCCCCTTTCTTTTGGTGATGGCTTTCCTTTTTAGTGTGTGTGGGGGGGGGTTGAGGCTGAATTCCAGTATTATCAGGTTGAGGAATCTGTGTCCCTCCAGAGTCTTTGGATTGGGAGCATCACCCTCGGGCTGCATGGCTAGTGGTCAGGAATGATGGGAGTCCAGCAACATCTGTTGGGACACAAATTCCTCAGTGCATCTGGTCCCATTGAAATCAGGGTGGTTTATTTCTGAATAGACATATACATGATTGTGCTGTAATTCTTTTTAGGGGAAAGGAGGTGTATGTGTGCTAAATTAAGGTTGGCAATGCACAGGGGAGGACCACAGGTTGTTATGAGCGAAAAACAAATACAGTCTTAACACACACTTGCTCTAATTCTTACTCCTGTCCACTTTTCCCTACCCCTTTTTTTCAGAGATTAAAAGTATATTTTATCAGTTAAGGCTAATTGCGCTCAACCTTGGTAAGTGTAAACCCCTACTGAGTAAGCATGCATAGGATTGGGCTGTCAGATTCTCAGACTGAAGGACAAGACCCAAGAGTGGACACTTAACAGGGGTGAAGTGGGAGGTGATCTACTGCTTTTAGGAGATAAGGAAGCAGTTAGCCTAGTCATGTTGTGTCATCCTGCTAATGGTGCAAGGATCTTCCTGGAACCTAGAATCCCCTGTGCACGTCAGCCTTTCTGCTATTCTGTCAGCAGCTTGGAAGCAAGGTCATTGCTCTGTGTCAGTTGTAAAACTCTTTGCCATGTTGCAGCATACATGAAAAAACAGTCAATTTTTAGTTCTGCATATGAATTCTGCATATGAAGTTTACATATGAAGACATGTGCAGTTGTTAATTTTGTGTATCTGTGACATAACTGGAGGAAAGAGAGGCAGGGGGAGGACTCTATGGATGTAATGCTCCTAGGCAACAGTGATTATGTACATGGACGGGATAGCTCAACCTTGACAGGTGCAACCTGTGTATTTCTTGGTGCAGTTCATAAATCTGTAGTTGTAAATCGCTGTAATAACAAGATAGTCATTACAATATTTTTTATGCCCCTATAGCATATTTATTCTGTGCTCAAAGACATTTCATTCTCCATAACCCTAACAACCTTGTAACGTAGGCCAGTGTTACTGTCTGCATGTTATAGATGGGATGGGGCTTACAGTGAAAGAGTGGCTTACATACGGCTGCCCAGTGAGTTCATGTGAAATTTTCCTTTCAGAAAATTTCCAGTATGGGAAAAGAAACTGAGAAGAGTTCGGGTGAATACAGTGAAAATCTGTCACTGCTACATAGTAATAACAAAGAATGGGGGAAATTCAATTGATCATAGAAAGTAAACACCATTATTTCTTTTAAATCAATGCAAATTAATCTTGTACCAGCTTGGCAGTATTTGTCCAGGACATTAGGTACTTTTTGTCTAGGGGAAACCCAGCTGAACTATATTTTCACTTCACATGACCTTTTATGAAAGGGGGAATTCCACTCCCTGAATTATTTCCTGTGTGTGTCATGTCATTCTGGCAGACAGCCAGATTTGGATTTTTTTCTTTTACAATGCTGAAGATTTGTTTGAAATGACATACAAAAAGATTGTCTGACTACTAAAAGTTTCTTTTTAATAAAATTCTGGACTCTCCCCAGTTTTCCCTTATCCCTTTGGTTTCACAATCATTTTTCTTCCTTCAGTATCTGACTTCATGGGGTTTTATATGCAACAGTGAAAAGTACCGTATATTTAAAATCTCTCATGCTAGGTGTGAATTATTGTTATTATTCCATTCCATACTTCCCCTTTATAGGGCCCAAGAGTGGGTTACAGTAATTTAAAAATGCAATATTTTAATTGCTGCTGCTGTTGTTGTTATTTACTTTTTTTACTATCCTTTAAAGTTTAATGCATCTGTAGGACAAGGATGTGGTTTGAGGCAAATCACCCATTTCTCAGCCCATATTGCCAGGAAGCCTAGGAGAGGGAAAAGAGAGTTTTGCTGCCATGTAGTGAACTTTAATCCTTCTGGCACAGTATCAGTCCTTATTGCCCCCCCCCATCCCATAAGGGAAATTTTGATCAACAATAAACCTTTTAATAGGATCACTGTAAAATATCAAAATGAGAAATCCAGTAAAATAGAAAAAGCAATCTTGTGAGTAGATATTTTAGACAAAATTTCTTTCTGCATGTAAGATTTGGGGAAAATTCCATGACAGAGCTCAATATAGGTAAATGATAATAATTGTGTATTTTTTAAATCATTAAATAAGGGACATTTTTAAAAGTCAATGATTCTGTATAGATAATTAAAACCACAATGTAATTTTCTGTATAAATATGTGACTATTAATCTGACACTGATACTTGAGGCCAAATCCCATATCTCTTTAAAATACAGACAGTAGGTTTGCCCAACTCAGATGTACCTAAGACATGACTTAAACACTCTTTCATAGATAATGAAGTAACAGATTTCAAGTGTCTAGCCAATGCACTATTTGTAGATTCAAAGGTTTAGAATAAGTGACCTTTCAAAAATTTGATGAGCTTCTTCAGTATTGCCTAATAACGATTTTTGTAAATAATTTACTTCGTAGTACACTATTGTAACTGTACCTAAGCCTAAGTACAGCTAACCAACCTGGTACCTAGTGCAGCTCTTTCAAGAGTGGTGTAACATGGTCACAGTTAGGTGCCTCAGTCAGTAGAATAGCTGTTGCATTCTGCACTAGCTGCAGCTTCTAGGACAGCCCCACAGGGTAATCTAGTCCGGAGGTGACCAGTGCATTTCTGTCCAGGGATGATTATAGTTGTGTATCAAACCAGCCAAGTATGGTAGAAAATGCTCCTTGCCACTGAGGCCACCTTAACGTCCAGTGGCAATGATGGGTCCAGGAGCACCCCCACACTATGTACTTGCTCCTTTAGAGAGAATTGCAGCCCCATTTCTGAAGGAATTACCTAATTCCTGGAAAGAGAACCACAACCCACAGGACCTCCATCTTTTTGGGATTTAGTCTTCCATTGCATCCAGGCTCTGGTCCAGAACTTGTACAACCTCACCTCACTCAGATGGAAGAGAGAAATAGAGCTGAGTGTCATCAGTATATCAATGGCACCGTGTTCTAATTCCTATAATGGTCCCTCCTAGCAGTTTCATATAGATGTTAAACACCATTGGGGACAAAATGACATTTTGTGATACCCTATAGTGTAACTGCCAGGGGCCTGACATAGACTTACCCAACGCCACTCTGGAACTGACCCAGTGGGTAGGAGAGGAACAAATGTATAACAGTGCATTCCTCCAGCTACCAACTCATGGAGTCAGTCCAGTATTAGCCCATGGTCAATGGTATCAAAAGCTAAAAGCTGCTAAGGGAGCAAGCAAGAGCAACAGGGTCACACATGGTGCTGTACAGAAAAGGAGGAAACAAAGGAAAAGGAAATGGAACTTTTAACGTCATTGCTGTGAGTTCCAGTTAAATGACTAGCAGAAAACCGTACACTCTACATTTCTTGCTAGGAAGCAGCTTTGTCATTTTATTTATTTGAAATATTTATAAACTCAACATATAGCAGTGTACAACAACAAGAAAATATAAGGCAAAACAAACTATTTCCAAGGAGGAATTTGATACTATCTGCACACTCATTCATCCTTTTGAGAAAGCTTGCAGAAATAGAACTTTTAGCATCCAGTGGAAGGTCTACTGTGTTGGAGATTGTCTAATTTCAAAATGCTCTGTGTTTCACAAGGCAGGTGCCACTGAACTGAAGGAGCAACCATCATGGATTGAACCTCTGGCACGGCACCACAAGGAAGACCTCCTTATATGACCACGGTAAATAGGCAGGTATAAAAGGGATAAAGTAACCTCTCACATTCTGGTCCCAAGTTATGTAGGGCTTTATACACTAGCAGTAAGACCTTACATTTAGCTCAGTAACATAGTGGCAGTTGGTGAAGTTTAGTGCTGATGTTATGTGTTGACAGAAAGCAACCCTGGCTGCAGGGGCAGCCCAAGACCTCACTCATTCATTTCACAAAATCACTAAGAAGGTGCCTGCATATTTTGCCCCCATTTCTTTCTTCCTAGGAAAGTTAGACACTTTAAAAAAATGAAAGCTCAGAGTCCGGAGCACCTGCCCTGGGTCACTAATGCAAGTCTTCATGGGTGTCAAGATGGCAACCCCTGCATTAAAATGATGTTTTCATTCTCTTTGATTAGTCATTGATTGCTTCAGATGTCTTGTAAAGACTTACTGCTTTTTGCCCAGACTACCTAACTCATAAGATTTGGCCCTGTTGTTACTGATTTTATCTTCATTACTGATCTTTATGGTGTATATTTTTTAAAATGTTGCATTTTTTGTTTACCATGTAGAATTTTTTTTAATATTAAGCAGTTTGGAAATGCTTTTAAATAAATAAATAATCTATATTTACTCTCTGTGCCAGTTTTGGTCTGTGGTTTACTCATTCGGTCTCATCTTTTTTTTTTTTTAAATATTTTTATTAGTTTTACAGAATAATAAAGAACAAAGAATAAAATACAAAAATTTCATAAATCATATTTCTTTTACAGAATCTTTTGGACTTCCCCACATCTTCCCGAATCTGCATTATTTATAATACTAACTTCAGCATTTTGTTATCTTATTTCGTCGCTTATTGTATCTTTCATTTTGTCATATTACCCATTTCAATGTATTTGTAACCCAATATTCATAATACAAAGTCTTCAGCTATTTATTATCTTATTTCATTACTTATTGTATCTTTCAGTTCATTATTGTATCTTTCAATTCTTTACTTATTGTATCTTTCAATTTCATGTTACCAAAGTCAAAGTTATTGTAACCATGGTCTTATATATTATAATTAAAACATAATGCAATAAAATTTTTTCTTAATTTCACCTCTCTTTTCTTGTGCCTTAATTTTCATTTCACCTAATTACCATTGCTGGGGCTAATATTTCCTAAAAAGTGCATTTTCTTAACATTCATACAGCTTATAATATTTTTGTAAATAGTCCTTAAATTTTTTCCAGTCCTCTTCCATTTTTTCTTCTCCCAAGTCTCGGATTCTGCCAGTCATTTCCGCCAGTTCCATATAGTCCATCAACTGCGTCTGCCATTCCTCCAGTGTGGGTAAATCTTGTGTCTTCCAACACTTTGCGATGAGAATTCTTGCTGCTGTTGTAGCATACATAAAAAAAGTTCTATCCTTCTTTAACACATTCTGGTCTACAATGCCCAGAAGGAAGGCCTCCGGTTTCTTAGGCAAGGTATATCTAAATACCTTTTTTAACTCATTATAGATCATTTCCCAAAAGGCCTTCACTTTCGGACATGTCCACCAGAGATGAAAGAACGTCCCTTCCGCCTCTTTACACTTCCAGCATTTATTATCAGACAGGTGATATATCTTAGCCAGCTTGACTGGGGTCATGTACCACCGGTATATCATTTTCATAATATTTTCTTTCAGGGCACTACATGCCGTGAATTTCAATCCGGTGGTCCATAACCTTTCCCAGTCCTCAAACATAATGTTATGTCCAATATCCTGTGCCCACTTTATCATGGCGGATTTGACTGTCTCATCCTGTGTATTCCATTTAAGCAGCAAGTTATACATTCTTGATAGTAATTTGTCTTTAGGTTCTAACAATTCTGTCTCTAATTTCGATTTTTCCACCTGAAACCCAACCTTTTTATCTGTTTTAAAAACTTCCCGAATTTGAGCATAATGCAACCAATCTCGCACCTTGCTTTTTACATTTTCAAAACTCTGCAGCTTCCAATTGTCACCATCTTTTTCAATTAATTCCCAATATTTTGGCCAGTAGGCCTCCATGTTAAGTCTCTTACGTGCCTTGGCCTCTGCCGGTGAAAGCCACCTTGGTGTTTTGCTCTCCAATAAGTCTTTATATTTTGTCCAGACCATAAAAATTGCTCTTCTAACAATATGATTTTTGAACATTTTATGAACTTTAACCTTGTCGTACCACAAATACGCATGCCACCCAAAAGCGTTATCAAACCCTTCCAGATCTAGGACATCAGTGTTCTCTAACAAAAGCCAATCTTTCATCCAGCAGAAGGCTGTAGATTCATAATATAACCTCAAGTCTGGCAGGGCAAATCCCCCCCTTTCTTTCGCATCTGTTAGTATTTTAAACTTAATTCGGGGCTTTTTGCCCTGCCAAACGAACTTAGAGATATCCTTCTGCCACTTTCCAAAACATACCACTTTGTCCACAATCTGCAGGGTCTGAAACAAGAATAACATTTTCGGCAAAACATTCATCTTTATAGCTGCTATTCGGCCTAACAAGGAAAGTTTTAGTCTTGTCCAAATTTCCAAATCCCTTTTGATTTCTGACCAACATTTCTCATAGTTGTCCTTAAACAAATTCAAGTTTTTAGAAGTCAGGTACACCCCTAGGTATTTTACCTTTTTAACCACATTTAATCCTGTCTCTTTCAAAAACTCATCTGCTTCTGTAGACGTTAGGTTCTTTGCTAAGACCTTAGTCTTTTGCTTGTTCAACTTAAATCCCGCCACCCGACCATAATCGGAAATTAAATCCAAAACTCTTTTTGTACTAGAAACTGGCTCCTGTAATGTTAATACCAAATCATCTGCAAACGCTTTCAGTTTGTATTGTTTCACTCCGACCCCAATGCCCCGAACTGACCGGTCCCTTCTGATCATATTCAAAAGCACCTCCAGGACCGAGATAAACAATAATGGGGATAGAGGGCACCCTTGTCGTGTCCCTTTTTCAATATTGAATTCCTCCGTCACCACATTGTTTACTATCAATTTAGCTTTTTGATCTGAATATATTGCATCTATACCATTTTCAAACCCCCGTCCCACTCCCATCCCTTCCAAATTTTTCTTCATGAACATCCAAGAAATATTGTCAAAGGCTTTCTCCGCATCAATAAAAATTAGAACCGCTCTAGTATTAATATTTGTTTGTAAGAGTTCCAGAATGTCAATAATGTTTCTCGTATTGTCAAACAAATGCCTACCCGGGAGAAAGCCTGCTTGATCTTTGTGAATCACCTCGTTCAGTACTTTTTTAAATCTATTTGCCAAAATATCTGCAAAAATTTTGTAATCCACATTTAGGAGTGAGATGGGACGGTAGTTCTTAAGTTGAGTCTTTTCAGTTTCTGTTTTAGGAATCAATGTGATGAAGGCTTCTTTCCACGTTTCTGGTGCCTTCTTACCCTCCATGATCTGGTTACATACCTCCATCAAGGGTTGTATCAAATAGTCTTTCAAAACCTTATAATATTTGGAGGTAAGTCCGTCAGGGCCTGGAGATTTGCCTAATTGGAGATTCTGTATGGCACTCTCGATTTCCTGCTGTGAAACTTTAACATTCAGGGTTGTTCTCATTTCCTGGGAAATTTTTTGTAATCCGTTAGTTTGGATAAATTGATCTATCTCAGATTCTTTCTGCGGCCCTTGTGCATAAAGATCTTTGAAATATCTCTGGAAACATTTCCTAATTTCTTCAGGCTTCTGAACCATTCTTCCTTCAATCTCTAGATTTGTAACTGTATTTAGTTTTTGTCTTTTTTTCAACTGCCATGCTAGCAGTTTCCCACACTTGTTTGCTGACTCGAAAGATCTTTGTCTCATTTGTTTAATTTTCCACTCCACTTCTTGGTTTATCAATTTCATATATTGGGCCTGGAAAAATTTCACTTCTCTCAGCACTTCCTTAGACTTGGGCCTGGATCTTAATTTCCTTTCACCCTCACTTATTCTCTCCAATATCTTCTGCTTCTTTTCATTCCAGAGTCTTTTCTTTACAGTGTTTTGTTGTATGAGAAACCCTCTCATCACCGCTTTACTTGCGTCCCAGATTGTTCTTTTTTCCACCGTAGTGTTTAAGTTTATCTCAAAATAATCTTTTAAAGTTTTTTGGGCCTTCTTCACAATCTCCTGATCTCTGAATAAAGTGTCATTCATTTTCCATCGGAAGGATCCGGTTATGTTTAGTCTCAATTCCATTTTCAAAGCATTATGGTCGGAGCAAGTTTTTGGGCAGATTTCCACTTTTCTAGTTTTAGGTGCCAGTCCTTTAGTTATCCATATTTGGTCGATTCGTGTCCATGACTGATGAGCTTCAGAGAAGAAAGTTCCTTCTTTTCCTAGGGGGTTCTTGACTCTCCATATATCAATCAAATCCATATTGTCTGTCATTTCAAAAAAAATTTTAGGTAGTCTGCCTTCTTTTGTTATATTTACACTCTGCGACTTATCCATATTTACAGAGACAACCCCATTCATATCTCCCAACATAATGATGTTGTTATAGTCTAGATAGTCCAGTAAAGTCTCATGCAGCTTCTTAAAGAATTCCGATTTTCCATCATTTGGTGCATAGATTCCTAATATCAAAAATTTTTCTCCATGTGTATAAATTTCAATAGCCAAAATTCTGCCTTGTTCATCTTTGAATAGAAATTTCGGTGACAGGCTCTCCTTTGCATAAATCACTACTCCTCTTTTCTTAACTCTGTCCGAAGAAATAAATTCTTGGCCTAACCTTTTATTAATTAGCACTTTCCGATGAAGCCTTGTCACATGTGTTTCTTGCAGGCAGATAATGTCCAATTGTTCTTTCTTCAATATATGAAATACTTTCCTTCTTTTTTCTGGAGAATTTCCGCCATTTATATTCCAACTAAGAAGTTGCAGAGACATCCTGAATCAATTTATGGGCCTTACAATGGGGTGTCTAGATCACCCGTTCCCGGCGGTGGCAGTGATGGTCCAGCTCCAGGCTGTTTGGTTTCTGGTGGTGGGGGTGGCCAAGTCGCAACTGCTCCTTTCTGGAGGTCTTCCCCGTTGTCGTAAAGAAACTTCTGCTGGTCCTCTGGTGTTCTGATTCTTATTTTCCTTCCTTTATAGCTGAATGATAGTCCTTGCGGGAACTCCCACCTATAAGGGATTGTGTTGTTTCTCAACAGCTTTGCCAATTCTAAGTATGAGGCTCTAAGATCCAATAACAATTTGGGTATGTCTCTGTAAATTTCAGCCTTTTTACCTTCTATCTCTAGGGATTTTTTGAAATGTAGGCCTAGTATCTTGTCTCTTTCTTCTCTTGATCTCAAAATAACCAAACAGTCTCTGGACTTGTCTTTCTTCACCGATCTGCCCAATCTAAATGCAGTCACAATTTTAAAGTCTTTATCTTCTTCTATTCCCCAAAATTTGGAGAATAAAAGTGTCAAAAATCCCTCCAAATTACCTTCCTCCAATTCTGGGACAGCTCTCAACCTAAGGTTATTCTCCTTGTTTCTCAATTCCACCATCGACAGGTAAGCCTGTTGTTCCCCTACCTGTCTTTGCAGGGGCTTGATTTCACCTTTAATCTCATCAACTTTTTTGCTTGCTTGCTCCGCTTTTTGATAGGCTTCCACAGCTAATTTATGGTTTTCAGCTGTAGCTCCTTGTAGATTCTCAATTGCCTGTGTATTCTGGGAGACCTTTTCAGATAATGCACCAATAGTAGTTGTTGCTTGGTCTATTTTTAGTGATTGATTGTCCACTTTTTGATTTAAAATTGCTAATTGTTCTAAAATTTGTTTCAAAACTGTGTCAGATCCTCCTGTTGCCATGTCCTCTTCAGCAGGCTGTTCAGCCTCCACCTCCTGTGCTGTCAGGACGGTTGGAACAGATGATCTACGATGATGAGCTAAAGTTGTTTGGACAAGTTGCACAGGCTTCCTTTCTTTTTCTTTCTCTTTTTCTCTTTCTTTAGCTTTGGCTGCTCTTGTTTTCCCTGTGCCACTCATTCCACACCTGCCTCTTGTTCAAGGTCAAATTTTCCTTTATTCCATGAGAAAGCAAGTCCAGAGTACAAACAATTAAACCACAAAAATTCCAAACAAAGTATGTTTCCCAGGCCTCTGTAACTCCACAATCCTCTAGGGGGAGTATCTTAAAGTTTCAGGGAAGGAGAGGATTTTTCCGCCATTTAAAGTTTCTATAATCTCTTTTTTTTAATTTGTAATTCCAAGACAATAAGGAAGGTTCGCAGAGTCCTCTACTTTTTAGGCTAAAACCGCTAGGAGCCAGATTGGTAATTGCAACAGTGTTTTAAAGTCTCAATATATGTAGCAGCTTAAAATCTTGTTACTATAGTCCGCAGTTTGACAGCTCAGTTACGACTGACAGCCCGACGACTTGCGTTCTTGAAACAAAGTCCCAAATACAAGTCCCATAGGCAGAAATAAAGTCTCTCTTGGTCTTTTAAATAAGAAGACTGCAAATTCTGTAAATGCACAATAGTTCCACTTTACAAAGCTCCCATTAAGCGCCTCAGCGCTCCTCTGTGCCTTTGCTTTGATCTTGTAAGCAGTGTCGGGAGACGGACTTCCTTTTACTCGTCACCCGTTTTCAAACCCGAGAAAAGATATTTTAAGTCCAAATTGTAGTTCACTTTACTCACGGGTATGTTACTTGCCAAATTGATGTTCACAGGAAGAAAGGTCGGCGCTCATCAGCAGCAGCTGCGCGGCTTCGCCTCCCGCAGAAAGAGCGATGAACTCACAGCGCCGCTCCCCCTTTCGCGCTCCGGAGCCCCTTACGGGGTCCCTTCCACACTTCTGGGGGAGTTCCCGGCGCCCGCCGAGTCCCACGGCCACGGGCTCCCTCTGCCCGTGGTTTTTTCTAACGGGTCGTCGCTATGCCGCAGCGAACGACCCTTTCCTGCGGAGCCCCTCTTCAGACAGTGAAGAGGACCGCCATCGCCGTTTCGCGCCGCCTCCGGAAGTGTCCCTCATTCGGTCTCATCTTTGTGCATATGTTTTTTTTGTTTTAAAATTTCATTTAAATAAAACAATGAATATAATAAAGACATAACAAATACAATAAACAAGCAAACATGCCAGTCCATATGCCTAGAATAGCCACCTTTCAGGTATGTTTGGTCCAGCCTTCCAAAATCCAGTGTTGCTTTCATGTTACCTGTATAACAATTGCCTATCCTTATCTGTGGTCTCTGTACCTGTGCAGAGTAGGCTTAAAAAAATTCTAGAGTTTTATCCAGGAAATAGATGCCTCAAATAGCTGTCCTTATTCTTTTAAAAACACACACACACACACACACACACACACACACACACACACGTGATTCTAATCCATACTGTTGCAGATAACAATTTTAAAGCATGCTTGTAATGTTTCTAAGAAATGACCTCTGGGTAGGAATTCTAGGGAGTCAGTTATTTTGCCTTTTCACTTTTTGAATTTCTTTTCAGGGTGTAATTTGTGCCACAGCAAACAAAAGATTAGAGATAGAACTGTTTATTCCTGGGGTGTAGTTCTGAAAAATGTAAAGCAATATTAAGTGATTTAGGCTGTAGCCATGGGCCTTCTTCCTAATACAGTAGCATTAAGGCACATGACAAATGGGAAAGCATCATACAAATTTGCATAAAGACTCCATGGTTGTGCATTAGCCATTCTCACTGGTTGCAGAAGGGGAGACAGGGATACCATAATGATTAGTCAGCTCCACATAGTCTCACAAGTATTTGCTGCCCACCCAAAAGGTCATTAGATGCAGATTTAGGAATTTTTCCATTATATGTCTTGCAGTGCAGGTCAAATCCTCCCACACAAATGAACCCCAGGCACAATTTTTACATTGTTTTCTGCTTCTCCAACTGGTGGTGGGGAAATTCTTGTGGATAAATATTAAGTAATAATAAAGAAACTGGAAATGAATAATGTGTGTTTTGAGTTTCCTGAGATGACTAAACATTCATGTTTATGTTAAGAAATGACCCTCAAATTTAAAATAATTCAGAAATATAAAATAATAATGCACTAAGATTTTTTGCCAAAGTGATGGTCCCTCTAGACTAAATGTCCATTTATTCCTTCTCTCTGTTTCCTGCTACTTAACAAATTCCTGATCCACAAGATGATCTCTCTTCATATCCCTTAACTGCTAAGCTTACTCAGGAGTCCTTGATAAGGACCAAGTACACTGGGTCAGCTGAATCATGTCTATTTATATGCTTGTTAACACTTTAAAAGAACTTGTAATAGGTTTGGGAGATAGGCTTGCTTTTGCAGAAACCATGCCTGTTCTGCTTCAACAATATTTCTTTTTTTACTTGTTTAGTTATTTTATCTTTAAATACATGTTCCACCCATTTTCTCTAGACGGACGTTAAGCTAACCTGTAATTTCCAGGATCCCCAAATAGATCTCTTTTAAAAAGGGGATGCAAGTGGCGCTGTGGTCTAAACCACTGAGCCTCTTGGGCTTGCTGATTGGAAGGTTGACAGTTCGAATCCATGTGACAGGGCGAGCTCTCCTTGCTCTGTCCCAGCTTCTGCCAACCTAGCAGTTCAAAAGCATACCAGTGCAAGTAAATGAATAGGTACTGCTGCAGCAGGAAGGTAAATGGCATTTCCGTGTGCTCATCATGGCACCAGTAGCAGTTTAGTCATTCTGGCCACATGACTCGGAAAGGTGTCTGTGGACAAATGCCAGCTCCCTCAGCCTGAAAAGTGAGATGAGAACTGCACCCCATAGTTGCCTTTGACGGAACTTAACTGTCCAGTGGTCCTTTATCTTACATTTGTTACCCTTTTTGAAAATTGGTATTGCTTTGGCTACTTTCCAGTTCTCTAGTAGGGAGGCTGATCTGGGAGAGGAGTTACATATTTTCGTTAACAGTTCTTTGATAATTTTTGGGTTGATGCCATCTAAACCTGGCGATTTCTCAGTTTTTATTTTGTCTGTTAGGCCTAGAGCTTCATCTCTTGTGACTACACTGCCTCAGTTCCTCAGATTCCCCTCCTGCAAAAATTAATTCACTTAGTTGTGAAGACAGATGCAAAGAATTCGTTAAGCTTCTCCGCAATCTCCTTTAGCACAGGTTTGACTCCCTTATCATCCAAAGGTCCAACTATCTCCTTAGACTGTCTCCTCCTTTTTGTTTGCATCCGTCTGTCAAGAGAGAGACAATGGAGTGCGCTTCTAGAAGTGAAGTCAGACCACTGCATTAACAGCACCAAACTGACGTCCCTGGGGTCCAAAGGAAAACAGAGCAATACATTTCGTACTAGCTTGGTTGCAGGAGTTGCAGGAAGGAGGTTTGCAAGGTGCCATCCAACTGTCTTAAGGACTCCACTCTGGATTTGTGTAGGGTTTACTTCTTAGCCTTTTCTTGTGAAGATATCCCACAAAACGGTGGAGGGGAAGGTCTCCTGCTACTAGCATATTTAATGAACATCTTGTTGCTGGTCTTAATGTGGTTCTGCTCTCTTTTTTAAAAGAAGATGTATAGGACCAGTCTTTTTTAAAAACAACTACAGTATATGCCATGGGGAAAATTAACACCTTCAGACAAAGAGGGATATTTATTTAGGTTTATTCATAGGGAGTTGGGCAAATACATCCTTACCTGGGTTTAACCTGACAACATTATTGTGAGGAAATGTAAACTGTGGGGTCTACTTTGGTCTATGTTGTGAGCCTGAGCTTGGGTCTCCTTGGCATACTGTAGCTTTCATGATGACAAATAAAGGTGATAATGGCTGCTAAAGCTTTCTCTGGACTTTTTGATGAGCAAACTCTGACTTGGCCAAAAAATAAATTTGACTAAGTGGAAATTATTTGGTCTACTGTCTCCTCCCTCATCAAAGCTGATGAGTATATTTTTAGTGAACTTTTGTGAAGCATATCAATTGCAGCCTTCTCCATTTTAACAGTTTCCTTACATTTTAAGAGCAATGCAAACTGTCCCTGCAGCTTAAACACATTTGTAGGTGGTTTTTGTTCAACAGTGAATAGGTTTCCTTAATTGAAAAAAAATATTATTTTCCTGTCAATTTTTATTTTTATCATGCAGGAAATGTATGACAAACATAAGGCAGATTTATACATTTTCCAGACACCTTCCTTCCATGACATTTAACAATATGATTAGATGGTGATGTCACTGCGGAAGTGGGTTGGGGAAAGGAATTGAATACACAATTGCATCCTGTACATTTCAAGCCACACCCATCCACATCATTCAGGAAATTGTGTTTCATAAAAGGACAGCATGATACTTCCACATTCAGCAAATGAGACAAAAAGTCCATGTGGGCAAAAAGGGTGCATTGGTAAAATGTTAATTGAGTAATCTGGTAATCAGTTTTGTAGATCTAGCATACACGTAGATATGGCTGTGAAAATCCACCATAATGATTCCTCTGCACATTCTGCATGTCTACAATAGCATTAATTTAATAATCTACCCAAGGAAATAAGTGAACCAAATGCTATCTGTAAGTTTCGTTTCACAAATAATGACTTCAGGCTGAGGAGAAACTGAAACTAACATTATGTAATCAGTTCAGGGGACAGAAAAGAAGTGCTGATGTTGAATCATGGCAATTCTTTTCCCTTTCTCTTTGGTTTAAGTCATTCTAAAACGGCTGCTTATAAAAGGGCTACCATTCAATTGATGTAGGGATAATTAGATTCTTTGTGGCGAAATGCCCCAGAGCTTCTTGACTAAACCTTCATTAGTAGATCCAAGTAACAAGATAAGTACATATTTCTACATAAAGTGTATATTTCTTTGTGATTATACTTAAAAGTCACACGCAGAGAATGCTCTATAGCTTCCCCTTGTTACATCAGTAATAAAATAAACAGGGTTCGGTTAGGAGACTTTCAGGTAGTTTGCTTCTGTATAGTAAGACAAATGTCAGATACCTTAATGCTAAGTCACCAAAGATAGCCACAGCCTTATCCATGATAACTATGGCTGGGAAGTTGCTCCCAGCATAGAAATGTACATGCATACTTGACATATGGAAGAAAAACGTCAACCTTTGTATGTTGCTGACCTCATTCCTCTCAAGGTTTTTGCATCTCACTTTAGAAAATGCAAATGGAAAACTTGATAAGTTGTTGAAAGTCTCTTGAGCCAGGCTTGGATACAAACAGCACTGGCTCATAAAACCCTACCTCAAAGGAGAGGCAAGCTTCTAAATCCCCTGAAATCTTTGCTTCAGATAAAAATCCAAGCCAGAGAAGGATTCTACTCATCCCTACCAGCACTCACCGTCCCCAACTCCTCAAACACTGCTGTTCCCTGTCAAGCATGCTGCTACCCAGTGTGTCATGTGTGTGGGGGGGGGGAGAGAGATGGAGGGGCATAGGTGCCAAATCTAGGGGGGGGGCAGGGTCACTTGCCACCATTAATCTTTTTTTCTGGTGACTCAGCAACCTGCACGCCTTCCCGCCTCCCTTCCTCAGTCTGCTGCCTCATAGTTGGAGGCCACATGCCTGGGCAGCGGCCATAGAAGAGGTGGGCAACCAACTGGAGGGAGGCAGCTGACCGAGGGAGGGAGGCTGAATGAGTGCCCTGGCCATGCTGCCAATGCCCACACTGCCACTGACCCCTATGTTTTGTTCAAGTTGGCTTCACTGGTGAGGGGCAGGCCTTCCTCTAGCAGCTCATCACAGCAATAACTTCCTAGTATCTCCTGTGCAGCCTCTCTCTCTGTGCTTGCCATTCCCACCACTACTTAACCGGGCAGGGGAGAGACAGAGAATGTGTGTGTGTGTCCATGTGAGAAAGGATTAGCAGGGAGGAATTTTGAGGTTGTCCAGCATTTTCTGAAATCCCCAGATTGACTTGAGGAAACAATGGGAGTTTCTTTGGAAGATCTGTATCATTTCCAAGTTAATCCAAGGAGGGATTTGGAGAGCTTGCTCCTCTCTACTCAAAGCCACTTTATGCCAATTTAATTATTAGGGATTCCCACCAAGAACCCATTGGTGGGGCTGCTTCAAATTCTTTATAAGAGATCCCTAGTCATCTGAGAGAACTACCATTGTCAAGGTTCCCTCAACAAGTTTAGACAAGACATTTAAAACAAGTTTAAGCTCGTATGGTAAATAAGCCCTGAACTGCAATCTCCTGGCTGCCTTTTGTATGTTGACAGATTCTCCATTTGTCTGGTAACACAAAGGTGGTTAGAGTTTGTGAGGGTAAAAACTCCCTTCTTTGTTTATAGCAATGCTAAGGAAATGTCCAGTCCTTCTTGGACTGGACTGGTTCCAGAAAACTCTTTGTTGCCAATTTGTTAAGGTCCTTCCACGTAATGAGTTTCCAGCACAACTCACAAGTTATTTATTTCTTGTACCCAACCAATGTTGTAGTAACATTACATTTTCAGAGCAACAGTTTTCTGAGATAGCTCTTTTTATTTGGTGCGTGGCAGGAACATGAATCTGGTAGACATTTTTTTCAAACATAATGACATACTTCTCCATGTGTAGATATGCACACCCACACAAATCCGTAGGGCTTAGAAAGTCCTAGTACAAGAGAACTCAGCTAGTGCTAAAAAAAGTGGAGACTGAAGCAACACCCTACAATTTTGTAAAATGCAGTATTTTTATTAACAGGCCATTGGGCTATGATCATTCAAAGGCAAGTACCGCACAAAATCTAAAATATAGTAGGCGTGTGTTTTGAAAACTTAGATGGAAAAGACTTCTAGTTACAAAACAGAACAGCAAGTTCACACAATTAAGGAGAATGACATATATTCGAAGAGAAATATGTACTAAATCCCAAGGACAGAATGTTCCTTGCTGCCATGGGCTTTGCGGGTGGGGGGACTTTGGGTATTTCTTATACACAATATTGACAAAGTTCACGAGGGCAGAGGAGAGTCTCGTTGGAAGTTCATATGTGTCGTAACGCTGATAAACATCTTAGAAATATGGCCATCCCTGTACAAACTCCTGGTGATAAGAGTGGAAGCAAACCTGGAAAGAATTCAATGACTTCTGCCTGTTTGACAGAACTCCCCTTCCTCCCTGCCCCCCACTCTGCTCTGGAGGGTTGGGGCTCAGAATGTGTAGGGAGATTCCTCAGGAATGCAGGGGTGGGAGCAGGGAGGGCAAACAGGCAGAAGTCATTGAGTTAATGGGATTTTGGGGTTATTTTCTGCCTAGCATTCCAGATAAGAAAACTGAGGAAGTCGATACCAAGAGGTACATCCTGGCTACTCGGGGTATTCCCTGATAGTAGTATTAACTGAATTAGGAGTGTCTGCCATTAAAGGGGAAGGGGAACAGAGCCGCCCCTACCATTAACCAAAGCGAGGCAGCTGCCTCAGGCACCAGATGGAAGTGGGGATAGTGGAAGCATTTTCACCTTGTTCCTCCTGAGGCCATGTGGCATGACTGACTTTTTGCCCTGAGGTGTGGTGCAGGATGCTGAGGTGTGGTGCAGGATGCTGCCCCGTTGCTGGTGCGGAGGTAAGGTTTAACTACTAGGCAGGTCAGTTTCTGTATCTGTTTAGGGGGCAGGATGTAACATCCTTTGCCTCAGGCAGCAAAACATGTGTCAAAAACTCTGGCAAGGGAGAGAAAGGAGCAGGGAGTACTTGCATTTGGAGCCTGGTACTGGTAGTTGATGGGACGTGGGTAGCGCTGTGGTCTAAACCACAGGGCCTAGGACTTGCCGATCAGAAGGTCAGCAGTTTGAATCCCCGTGACGGGGTGAGCTCCCGTTGCTCGGTCCCTGCTCCTGCCCACCTAGCAGTTCGAAAGCACATCAAAGTGCAAGTAGATAAATAGGTACCGCTCCGGAGGGAAGGTAAACGGCATTTCCGTGCGCTGCTCTGGTCATGCTGGCCACATGACCCGGAAGCTGTATGCCGGCTCCCTCGGCCAATAAAGCGAGATGAGCGTCGCAACCCCAGAGTCATTCGCGACTGGACCTAAGGGTCAGGGGTCCCTTTACCTTTACTGGTAGTTGATAGGGATGGGGCTTACTGACCCAGCTCTTGTCTAACTTGTCCCTCAGAGTTTCTAGTCCTTATGCCAGGGAGGATAGTCTCCAATCACCCTCCAGATTTTGCTCTGCTTTTCTTGAAAAGGGATGCAATCTTTCAATCTGTTCCAATCTTTCACTCATTGGTTAATCAAGGGTGTGTGTGTGTGTGTGTTTTTTCAATTGGTCAAAAATAACCCATCATCATGAGACCAAAGACTCTCTTGTCTTTTTTCTGTGTGGCTAAACTGATCCTTGAAAGGTCGTTCTCAACTTTAAAACAGGGTGTGGATGTGCATTTTATGGCGCCAGGAAGGGTCTGCACTATACTGCTTTGTTTTAGCACCACCGTGTGGTGTGAAAGAATAAAAGGAAAAGGAAAAGGAAATTGCTGGCTAAGATTACTTTACCATTTAGAACATGAAACTTGAAACCAAGAGTCACTGTGTCATAAGAAGACACTTGTAGCCAAGTAAGATTGTTTTCCATGAGCACGGTCTTAACAGTGAGTCCGTAAGTGACGGTGGAGGCTAATTCTGGATCCACACGTCCTTCCACAGTGGGGACCTAGGTTTTCGGGTGGGAGTTGATCATGGTGAGGGTTTGCCAAACATGCCTTTCTCTTAGCTCATTGCTCCTTTTCACCCTGTGTTTGAGTGTCTTCAAAGTCCATGACACCTTTGGTAAAGGCTGTTCTCCTATTGGAGCACTCACAGGCCAGTGATTCCCTGTTATCAGTGCTTATACCACATTTTTTAAGATTTGCCTTGAGAGTGTCTTTAAACCTCTTTTGTTGTCCATCGGTATTTCATTTTCCATTCTTAAGTTGGGAATAGAGTAGTTGTTTTGGAAGATGATAATCAGGCATCCAAACAACATGACCAGTCTAATGAAGTTGATGTTGCTAAGTATAGGTTACTCCTCAATGAGATCCATCCCCACAATGGTAAGGTGATTTGAAGACAGATCAAAAGAGATTGTCAGGTGCAGATAGTAGCTTACTATCACAAGTGTTTCACCCTTTTGCTAAGCAGACAGGAACAGGATGACCAAAGATAGGCAAGGTAAGAATTAGGTAGGAAAAACTGGATTATAGAAATTGTAAGGTAAAGGTAAAGGGACCCCTGACCATTAGGTCCAGTCGTGGCTGACTCTGGGGTTGCAGCGCTCATCTTGCTTTACTGGCCGAGGGAGCCGGCGTTTGTCCGCAGACAGCTTCTGGGTCATGAGGACAGCATGACTAAGCCACTTCTGGCGAACCAGAGCAGCGCACGGAAATGCCGTTTACCTTCCCGCTGGAGCGGTACCTATTTATCTACTTGCACTTTGACATGCTTTCAAACTGCTAGGTTGGCAGGAGCTGGAAATGAGCAACGGCAGCTCACCCTGTTGCGGGGATTCGAACTGCCGACCTTCTGATCGGCAAGTCCTAGGCTCTGTGGTTTAACCTACAGTGCCACCCACGTCCCCAATAGAAATCACTCATTTCACAGCCCCCTCCCATATACACTGGCATGACTTGGCAAAAAGATATTTAAAAAACTAGGCTCAACGGCTAATTAACTCTCCTAGCTCATTGGGACTCTGCACACTTTCACTTTACTTTAGGGATAGGTAGACTTTCTTCCCCCCTTCTAGTGAGGGTTTATGTCAAAATTGCCATGCCTATGCTTCCGTAGGTCTTTAGAATAGTTAGGGAATCTTTTACTCTTTAATCAAGGTGTGTATGTATAGTAATTTGTTACCTGCTTAGACTGTAACTTTGCTTTCTAAAGTAGCATTTTTATATATTCTGTCCCATTTTCTATAATAAACCAAACTCTTTATTTGTGTGAGAGCTTCTTGTGGGCATAAGATTAAGGGTTAACACACATCCATAACAAGTGCCTGTCATAATGCCAGCAAAAGATCCTAAACCTCTCAGCAGTGTTTATATGAACATACACAGGGGTTGGCTGTGCACAGGTGAGTCCAGGTACACACTCGTAACAGCCATAGACAATTGTTCCTGGATGCTACTCGGAGAATCTCCTCTCCGCTAATGCAGGTCTTCCTCAAGTATCTGAGGAAGCTAAATAAATTCCACCACCCAACAAATCATGCTACCTTCAGGATCAGAAATGGCATGCCTCTGAATACTAGTTACTGAAGAGCATCATTCCTTCATGTGCAGCTTCTGGGCTAGTTGACCACTGTGGCAAACAATATTGAACTAAATAAGCACCTTCTGCAGCAGCTTAGCCATTTAGGATTCTGCTTTCAGTTTCTGTTTTGAATGTGAAGGAGAGCTGGGCAAATGTATCCCCTCGACGTCTTTCTCATAATCAGGACCATAGCTGTCAACCTTCCCTTTTTTTGCAGGAAATTCCCTTATTCCAGCACCGTTTCCCGCTGCTATCCCGGATTGTTAGATATCCCATAGACTGTCCCTGGGACAGGTGAGGCTGCTGATCCCTTATTTTCAAATGTGAAAGTTGACAGCTATGATCAGGGCACATTGACAAGAGAAAGGGCTTACAGTGCCATCCTCTGCATGCTTGTTCAGAAATGAGCGTTCAGTGCAGCTTGATCCCCAGTTTGTATGGTCAGGGTGCAATATTTAATATAATGGGACTTCAGAGTAGATACAGCTGGGATTGCACTGTTAAATTGGTTGTGAGTCTCCACATTAAAAAAAAAATGTTTAAAAGGTGGTAGTATTTATGCTATCATCAGTACCCAGGATCAAAAGATTAACAATGTGAATTCCTTCTTGTGTGGACCACTTTTCTAAGTACTACACATAGGAAAAGCAGATAATGTACCTTGTGAACTGCTCTGAGATCTTCAGATGAAGAAATAATAGTAAAGGTAAAGGTACCCCTGCCCATACGGGCCAGTCGTGTCCGGCTCTGGGGTTGTGCGCCCATCTCACTTAAGAGGCCGGGGGCCAGCGCTGTCCGGAGACACTTCTGGGTCCCGTGGCCAGCGTGACGAAGCTGCTCTGGCGAGCCAGCACCAGCGCAGCACACGGAAATGGCGTTTACCTTCCCGCTATAAAGCGGTACCTATTTATCTACTTGCACTTAGGGGTGCTTTCGAACTGCTAGGTGGGCAGGAGCTGGGACTGAAAGACGGGAGCTCACCCTGCCGTGGGGATTCGAACCGCCAACCATACGATCGGCAAGTCCTAGGCACTGAGGTTTTACCCACAGCGCCACCCGCGTCCTGCAAGAAATAATAATAAAACACTTTAAAGGCCTACTTTCTGTATTTGCCCCCTCTTCATTCTTACTTACCTTTGTTCCCTATGCAATGGCTTTCCATGCAAACAGCCTGCCGCTGCTCTGATTCATTCAGCAATTTCACAAGCCTGTGTGACCTTCAAGCACCCAATCCTCCCTTGGGAACCAGCTGATTAAAGAGAAGAGTGACTGATTGTGTTCCTGCCCAGCTGTCTCCCAGGAACGAGAAAGACAATGTAGGAGAGGACTGAGCACAATATTGCCATTGTTAAAACTTGCCCAACTGTAGCAGTGGCTTCTCAGGATATAAATGGTTGCAAGTTTCCTTAATATTCTCTACAATGATTTTTGAGAGATTAAAGTCCAGAACATGACTGGCTGCACCAGCAAGCAAGAATTCAGAAGGGTGCCTGAACAGCCACTGTGCAGGTGGAAATATCATAAGCAGCGATGCTATAAGCCTATCAAGACCATCACACAGGTGCTGCAGAATGGGGTACTAGACATCATAACTAATAGCCAGTGATGTTGGTAGCAGCATTAGATAACACACTAGTTCAGTGTTGGATAGATGGTGGCAGAACAGGAGATACCGTATTTTTTGCTCTATAAGACGCACCAGACCATAAGACGCACCTAGTTTTTGGAGGAGGAAAATAAGAAAAAAATATTCTGTATCCCAGAAGCCAGAACAGCAAGAGGGAAAGCTGCGCAGCAAATGCAGCGATCCCTGTTGCTGTTCTGGTTTCTGGGATAGCTGCGCAGCCTGCATTCGCTCCATAAGACGCACACACATTCCCCCTTACTTTTTAGGAGGGAAAAAGTGAGTCTTATAGAGCAAAAAATATGGTACCTGACGTTTTCTCATTCCAGCTGAGTTCAATTCCAGGATCAGCTCAGGTGAGGACAAAAGCACCTCAAGGATAGTGTGTGTTTTTTTACAACCCTTGGTAATTTCAAAACTGGATTGCTGCAATACACCCTAGGTGAAACTTCCCTTGTGGAAAATGCAGCTGGATTGCTGACACGAGTTGGTCTGTCAAAAAAGTTCTATACTGGCTGCCGATTCTCTACCAGGTCAAGTTTAAGATGTTACTATTGGTTTGCTAGCAATTCATGGATCGCCTGACCCCATGCATGGCAGTTTGATCATTTCAGTCTGCAGAACTTGCAATTTTTTACAAGTGTTTGACACTATCTCTGTCAAGCGTTTGCGAGGGGCTGCCCCATTTTTGCGGCAGGACCTGAGCTCTAAAAATCCCTGACTGTTGACATTAGGCATTACTATGCTCTTTCAGACACCTGTTAAAAGTCTCTAATCACCCTCCCTAATTAAAGCACAAATTTAATCTCTGGGAAACAACATGACACATTCGCCAACAGTTCTCCTATGAAAATAGGGACATCTCATTCCATAATGATAATTTTACTATTTATATCCCACACATCTTACTGGGTTGCCCCAGCCACTCTGGGCAATTTCCAACATATGAAAACATAATAAAACATTAAACTTTAAAAACACACCAAAAACCTTCCCTATACAGGATTGCCTTCAGACGGCTCAGGGGTCGAATAACTCCATACCCACCAACATTTATCCAATGAAAGTAGGGAAAATAGGGAAAGCAGGACATTCAGGGATCAAATCAGAAACTGGGATGGCTTCTCTAAATCAGGGACATCCCTGGAAAATAGGGGCACTTGGAGGGTCTGCCATTACCACTCCACAACAATCTGTATATTATTTCTTGTATTGGCAAAAACTTTTCATGTGATTTAAGCTATACCCCCTCGCAACAAAAAAGGCAATTACCAGGCATGGTTTGCAATGTGCCAGCCGGGCCTAGAAGCCTTAGTTGCTCCTCTGTGTGAAATGTACACGTTTATGCACCAGCTGTGTGTGTTGCGTTTGCACTGGTACACAGAATAGTCTAGTTTATGGGATGGCGGGGGGCAGTGGGCAGACGATCAGTCAGTCACACTTTTGGTGTGTGCGCTTGGCCCATTTTCAAGGTGTCGTTTCATCAGCTTACAAGGTCAAGGGATAGCTAAGGTGGAAGAAACAAGGATATGAAATACGAATCCATGCCTAGGACAGGGTTTGCCAAACTTTTTGGACCGGAGGGCACATTTGGGATTTTTGAGAAAGTGCTGTGGGTGCCAGGCATAAAATGGCTGCCCTGGGGTGTGTGGTGTAGCACAAAATGGCTCCCCTTTTCTGAGTCAGACCTTTGGTTCACCTAGCTCAGTGTAATCTACCTGGACTGGCAACAGCTCTTCATGGTTTGACAGGGGACATTCCCAGCCCTACTGGGGTCAAAACAGGGAGCTTTTGCATGCCAAGCAGATGCCCTCAAGTTCTTTTTGTGGGCCTTCCTGCTGGGCCACTGCGGGGACAGGAAGCTGCCCTAGATAGGCCTTTGGAACGAGCCAATAGGGCTTTTCTTATCTTTTTACGTAAGAACCTAAGGAGAACCTCCTGGATCAGGGCCAGGGCCCATCTAGTCCAGCATCCTGTTCTCACAGTGGCCAACCAGATCCCTGTGGGAAACCCTGCATCTTCTGAAGGCAGACTTAAGGAGCTTGGTTATTACAGTGGTACCTCGGGTTACAGATGCTTCAGGTTACAGACGCTTCAGGTTACAGACTCTGCTATCCCAGAAATAGTACCTCGGGTTAAAAACTTTGCTTCAGGATGAGAACAGAAATCGCATGGCAGCAGCAGGAGGCCCCATTAGCTAAAGTGGTACCTCAGGTTAAGAACAGTTTCAGGTTAAGAACGGACCTCTAGAACAAATTAAGTTCTTAACCAGAGGTACCACTGTATAGGTTTGGGAGACACTGACACAGATAAAACCTAATCAGTTCAGTGGGAAAGAAGGACAGTTTGTTTAAAGTGGCAGCCTGTCTGAAGAAAGCAGTAGCACTAACAGCTAGGCCTGGTTAGGCCAACGTGCCCAGACCTGAAGTTTCACCTTTGGCTGTTTGTTCATGGAACGTTTGGTTCACAAAAGTACATCTGAAGGGAAGGGAAGGGCGTCTTCCTGAAATATGTTGTTGTCCATCTCCTTTGTCAGCTGTGCAAGAGGGGGAAAAGCAAATAAATGGAAACATAGCTCAGTAGGCAGCTCAGAGGGTTAGTGTGCCTTAAAACCGCTTTGGGCAAAGGCCTGCCTGGCAAAATCAAAAACAGGCTGAGCATGTCTTTAAAGCACAAACGCAGGTGTCAACAAACCCATGTGGACAAGCTGAGAGACTAGTGACCCTTTTCGCCTTCCACCATCTAACTGCCCTCCCAGATGGCTTTGCACACTAATTCATTGCAATAGGTGCCTGCAAGCTGAACAAGGATGTTGCAGACCACGGCTTTATCAAATTCCCAGTCATCGCTCTCCTGCTCTGTGAATCCAACCTGCTGTTGCCTGGTCTCTGGCTAGGTGCATAACTTCCTGTTGCACATCCCTGCCTTTGCAGCCCCATCTGAAAAAATAAATCTGCTGTACCTGTTCCACTGGAAGACGACCAAGCTTTCTCATATGGTGACAATACCTACAGAACCCAGCCCTTTCCTGGATTTGTGGTTTCTAGAACAAATGTGTTTCAAGTCAAGAGGAAAATGCACTTACTGCAATATAGCTTCCTGAAACTTTGTACTACAGGG
This sequence comes from Podarcis erhardii, assembly GCF_964252035.2. NCBI lineage: Eukaryota > Metazoa > Chordata > Lepidosauria > Squamata > Lacertidae > Podarcis > Podarcis erhardii. The sequence goes on along the minus strand of NC_138508.1, from coordinate 21,004,227 downwards.
ATGTCAACTAGTGGCCCTCCAGCTCCCCTGTTGATGGGAACTGGAGCCTAAAAACAAAGAAACCAAGCCTTATGAGGAACGGTTTAGGGAACTGGGTATGTTTAACCTGGAAAAGAGGAGACTCAGAGGAGATATGATAGCCATCTTCAAATATCTCAAGCGCTGTCATATGGAAGAGGAAACAGGCTTGTATTCTTTTTCTGCTCTGGAGGGGAGGACCCAAACCCAAGGTCTCCAAGTCACATGAACGGAAGAATGTTTTGACAGTAAGAGCAGTTCAACAGTGGAACAGGCTCCCTCAAGAGGTGGTGGACTCTCCTTCCTTGGAGGTTTTTAAGCAGAGGTTGGATGGTCATCTGTCATGGATGCTTCAGCTGAGATTCCTGCATTGCAGGGGGTTGGATTAGAGGATCCTTGGGGTCTCTTCTAACTCATTTTATGATTCTGTGAACATCTGGAGGGCTCCAGCTCTGCCTTAGCAGGACGTGTGAGAAGCAGCCCTTTCCTAGCTGAAGTGGCTACTTGGGTCACTTGGTGGGACCTTCTATCTCCATCAATGAGTCACATAATCAGTGGCAACCAACCCTGATGGCTTTGTCCTGCATCTACCATTGGAGGCAGAATGCTCCTGAATACCAGGACCTGCAGGTGTGCAGAGTCCTGTTGTGCTCAGGTCCCATTTGCAGACTTCCTAGGAGAACAGGACAAGATGGACCGCTGGCCTGATCCCACAGGCTCCTTCTTGTTTCGTATGTCATACTTCAGCCGCATTTTCCATGGGTTCACCACCTCCCAGTCAGAACACAACGAAGCAGAGCACACCCTAAAAGGCAGTGTGCTTTTTGACAAAATCTCTCCCACTATAAATCTGGAAGCCTTCTTGGTACACGGCTCAGCCGTCCACTTGAAAAAGCCACACACGCTTGTTGTGCTGAATTTTTTTAATAGCCCCACAGTTCTTGCCAGGCCTGTCAGCGAAGCAGCAAGTTTTACAACTCTGTTGCTGTGCAACCAGATAGATGTCAGCTTGCTAGTGTGTTCTGTTTTGTCTGAACCAGAATTCTTGGCAGAGGCTGTCTGGCCGCCCCATCCCAAATTCAGCCTTGAGCTTCTTTGGTTGAAGCGCCTCTGGATAGGCGCTTCCAAAGCAGGAAGGACCTCATAGGAAGCGGGGAGTGGGGGGATGGGAAGTGCCAGTAAAGAGGTCCAGAGTAACTGGGTTTCCACAAGAGCTGCTCTGTGCCAGCATGTGGAACATCAGCCTAGTCGACATCTGGCCTGCAGGTGCCAGGCACCTCTGAAAACAGAATCACTTGATAAACCAAACATCTGGAAGTCTCCCTAGAAAAACATCTGCATCTCCAAACACAGTCAGATCTCTCCCCCCTCCCTTAATAGTTATGTTAAAACCCAATTCAAATGCAGCAAAGGAAGTCAGGAATGCAGAAGAAAGAGCATCTCACATTTTCCTTTTAAAAGTTACAAATTCTGTGCCTAGAATTCATTGTCATTTGCATACATGTAGTTATCATATAGTTCTTATTCATAATTTGAAGCCACGGGGAAGAATGGGAGGGGGGGATGAGGAAACGGATCCCATGTGGAAATATTTTTTTAACTTCTTCCTCAATTGCTTTTCAAGGCTGGAAACTTCCCAAGGCAGTTTTCAATAATAAAAGCAAACATACCATTTCGTAGAATAGTAGAATTGCAGAGTTGGAAGGAATCTCAGCTAAAACAGCCATGACAGGTGGCCACCCAACCTCTGCTTATAAAAGCATTCCAAATACCGTATATCGTTGTTATTGCTATATTTAGATTAATACAATATAATACAATGCCAGACACTGAACATTTGAAGTGAAATAGCCTGTTTAAAAGGTAAGGTAGCTACTGAAAAATGCATTTACGAACTTAGCCAAGCCCCCAAAACGTAGGAAGATAGGAAGCTGCCTTACGCCGATTCAGACTGTTGGTTCACCTGTCTCATGATTTTCTACACTGGCTGGAAACCAGAGTTTGAGAAGTCCTGACCTAGATTGACAGGCAACGGCCCTGCAGGGTTTCAGGCAGGGGTCTCTCCTAGTCCTATATGGAGTTAAGTTAAACCAGGATGAACCCAGGAGAAGCATATGAAATTAACAGCCAGATAAAACAAATAGGTCACAACTGATGGAGCCAGTTGTATAATACCTCTAGATATGACAAATAAAAACAGAACAAGAAATGCTTGCTGAAACCTTACAGGACAGACACTACTCAGGGCACATCCTAAGTGATTATGTAGCGCAAGTAATGCTTCTGAGCTGGGCATCTCTAAAACTGCCCACAGGAGCAAGAGCAGAGGTATTCCTTTTGCTGCAGATGTGTTTACTTTGAGATTTCAAACAGGGGTGTGGTCAACAGACTAAGGACTTGGGAGAGGCACTTTTTTCATGTTGCTTCTTATTCCAAGTAAATGAAAACAAATGTCACCATAATCTAGGGTGTTAGTCATGCAATTGTCGACAGTTTTATTTAGCCCCGATAAGGTTTCAAATTATTTAGGGCCTTCCTGCAACTCAAGCCGAATGTCCCGCTCCCCTCAAAAAACACACCAATAGCAAGGCTGATGTCATAAACGTGATGGTCAACCACGTAAGGTTTCAATATGACAAATTCTGGAAAGAAAAAAATAGAATCTTAGATTTTAGAGATTGTCTAATCTAACGGTCTCGGAGAGCTGGAAATTCACTGCAGCAACATCCCTGAAAGGCAGACATCCAACCTTTGCTTTAAAAAAATCTCTAAAGGCCTTCCTGCAAAAATCTCTAAAGGCGGTAGCAGTCAGCCCTACTATTGAAGCAGCACATACTGTCAAGAAGTTGTTCTTCGCAGTGCTGAAGAGTTGGAAGGGACCCTGTCTAATTCCTTTTTATTGTAAAAGTTACCGCTCACAATGCTGGATAATTGGGCAGGGTGGGAGTGGGGGAATCCTCATACTGGAAAAGGCCCCAAACAGGCGCTGCACAGGAGATGGTCAATGTTTGTAGCTGCAGGTGGTGGTCTGCTATGCAGTCCATGGTCCAAGGGGACAAAACAAGCCAGCTCCATATGCCTGGCTGGCTGCGGCAGGTAAGGATTTCCCCCAGCAAGGATGAGAGGAAACTTTTCGAGCCGCTGGCTACTTTTTTCTGGTAATAAAGAGCTAACCCAAGTGGATTCCTGAAAACTGAAGATGTGGGGAGAGGGGGTCTTGTGCTCAGGTCCTGCTCATGGGTTTTCCACAGGCATCTAGTTGACCAGCGTGCGAACAGGCTGCTAGACTAGAAGGGCCACTGGCCTGATCCTGCAAACCTCTTCTTACATTCTTATTTGCAAAGCTACTTGGAGCTATGTAGCATTGAGGGCTTCACATGGGCTGTAGCACACCACTTCAAGGATCCCGTCATGTACCACTAAGCATATGAACATATTATATATAATATTCAAAAGAACTGCAAGATTGAAGTGGGGAATAATTTAATACTACAAGTATTAAATTATTATATATACAAGTATTACACACACACTTAAATTGTTGTAACCGGCCCTGGGGCTTTCTGATGAAGGGCAGGTAAGAACTCAAAATAATTATGATTATCAGCCTTCCTGGATTAAGGCGTCTAGTCCAGGACTACATTCCTACAGTAGTCAGCCAGATGCCAATGGGAAACCAGAAAGCAACACGTGAGTGTAACTGTCCTCTCCCGACTTGCGAGTCCGTCAGCAACCGGTATTCAGAGTAAACCACCAATATGAGAAAATACAGTGGACGCTCGGGTTGCGAACATGATCCGTGCGGGAAGCACGTTTGCAACTTGCAGCGCCATGTCTGCGCACGCACGGGTTGCGATTCTGCACAAGCGTCGAAACCCGGAAGTAACCCATTCCGGTACTTCCAGGTTTGGCACAGTGCGCAATCCGAAATCGCGCAACCCAAAGCGCCTGTAACCCAAGGTATGACTGGATACATGTGTCCCAGGTATTAAGCGTTCTGAGGAACACTGACACAGACTGAGAATTGGTAATTAAAAAGGGAACGCTAGACTGCCCATGCTTGAAGATCTGAAGTCTTCCTCCAAAAACATTCCCTATTGGAACTATGTAATGCAATAAAGGAGAGGACTTATTCAGTGGTGGTGACCTGCTTTCCAGCTGCTTCCCCTTATTAATTTCAGTAGTGCAGTTTTAGAGCTTTTTGTTGTTTAGTGCCATGGAATCTATTGAATTTAAAGTATGATATAAAAAAATGCAAGCAAAACTGGGAAACGCACTAAACATTGTTTAACGCCCCCCCCCCAAAACGATGTTACGAACATCGTAACCCTTGGACTGAAATATGGTCTTCTGCTGACTTTGCTGGTATCTGTTGTTCACACCACACGGTATGAGGAAAATTCCGAACACGGCACATATGCGCTGCTAGACGAGGATGGTTTCTGGGGGGAAAAAATCTTAATTTTCTTTCCCTCTCCCCCCAATAAAATACCTTTATTTGTTGCAAAGTTGATTTCTGCCACCTGTGGAGAAAACATTGGCATAACGGCCAGAGTTTTACTTATCCTTGGTCAAAGAGACCTTATCCAAAGACTTGCATGTGTGCATGGACTGCCCGCCCCCCCCCCAAGCCAATGAGGCTGGGCTGGCTGATTGTACAATATAAAAATGGTGACTACCACCAAACAGTTTATAGAATTTGACAAACATGGATATGTAAAATTTGATTGCTTTTTTTATATATAAAAAAGTATTAAACGTCTAAGGATTCTGCATTAGCTGTAAAGACCTGGTACAAAATTCCTCGTGCCTCTGCATTACAGTATGTTTAAATGTGGAAAAACCAAACAAGACACTGTAAGCGCAAAGTATATATTTATATCATGTAAAACAAAAAAGCAATGGGGAAAAAACGTATTACATAAAAGAAAATGTAACAGAATTTACTACGGTACCTAACAGAGGCATGCTCTATAAAGAAAATATAACATTCATAACTTTATATATATTTGCAAAAGTTGAGTTTCAGAGTTCTCTAATAGAAAACATTTTAAAATATGGAAGTTTTTCACCCTAAAGTGTCGTTTTAGACACACACACGCACACGCACACCTGCATCTTGTATAAAAAAAATCCCACTATGATTGCAAGTGAAGTCGTTTTAATATGGATTCTCCAGATGTGCAAAAACTAAGTTACCGTTAATCACTCCAAAATTGTCTTTTCACCTTTTGCATTGCTTGAGCTCCAACACTGATTGGTACAATTTTTGATCCATATGATTTATAGAAACAGTACACATTCCAAAGAAGTTATGCTGTCAGACATACATAAGAATTCATAAGCTTCCATTGCAATCTGAACATAACTGTACTTTAAAAAAATCTCGAAGCTATAAAGTTAGGACAGTGATCTGTTTAAATATATACACCAATCAATACAAAATACTACTCATAACACTTTTCTTCCTTCCTTTCTCTTTCTCTTTCTTTCTTTCTTTCTTTCTTTCTTTCTTTCTTTCTTTCTGCATTTCAATACACACACAAAAGCTAAGCCACTCTGTCAAGTGATCAATCTGAATAAAAATCTAGACTGGCTTGTTTTTCTTCTCCTGTTAACGGTACAAATAATCTCTAAGGCACATTTCCCATCGAATGAAGAGGCTTATAAGGTAACTTGCGTTAAGTACTACATAAACGGTTTAGTGTTAAGAGAAATTCAAGAATTCCCAGTTTTATGTCGGTACCTCTCCAGCAGTGCTACTTGAATACAGTATAAGCTGTGTAGTGTATGTACAGCAAGGAAAAAAATAATAATTAAAAAGTTCCAACCTTAAAGCTGTGACCAAGAAAAGCAAACAGAAACTGTTTCTGTGCACTTCTATGCAATACCCAGGATAGGAATTCAGCAATTTCTACTTGAGGCTCAAAACAGATATAAGTGGTCCTCCAATATCTGGATATAAATGAGCTCACCGAAAAGCAGGAACACTCAATGTCCAACTTCTCTTCATTTATACAACTGCTAAAGTCCAATTATATTTTGTGTCAGTTTGCCTTTTGAAAGGATCTTTGGAAAAATGTGGGGAGACTAGGAATAAAGGAATCCTCTTAACGGGAGTGTGATGTGTTCTTACAACTATGTCACAAGTAATGACTTAGGAGAGCTATTGAGCCTCTTGGCCAAAGCTTCGCTTTTAGGTTTCATCCCACACGTCAGCTAGGGGATTATGAACCTAGGAGATATTGCTGACATTAAAACTTAACACGCAAAGTTTCAGCCTGAACGGTCTTTTGATGGCCAGGTTATAAACCCTTGAAAATAAGGACAATGAATGAATGGGAATGTTGAAAGATCCAGATGGTACTAGCTGGTGCCAACGCATTATGGAAAAAACCAAAACTTCATAGCTTATACTGTAACATTGATTCATGCTCATTTTGTTCACTTAAAAATACTCTTTGGAAAACGTCACAATTCCTACAATCAACTTCGAGGACAATCATTTCTGGTAAAAATAGTTCATGGTTTCAAGATGTACTCGGCTCCTCGACTTCAGTGCTAATCTCTACTACTAAGATACACTACTACTTGCTCACGTTACAATCTAACACATATCTTTACAATCTTCTATATGCACCATGGGCTTATTCGTCAGTATGCTTCTGAATGCACCTTAACTTTTAGTGTTCATGTTGCTAGTGTTGTAAACTCAAGATGACAGTGCAGGTGATATCATAAAACTAACTATACGAAAGCATCTCAGTTTTTATCCATCAGGGACTTTAGAATCTCAAGCCACCAATTTCATCAACATTTTAAAAAGCTCTCTCAAAAATGGCAAGAGCTGTCCCGTGATGAAGAACCATAGTATACTTTTTTTTTGCTGTGTTTAAAACTCATGATATAAAAGCCATACAGGTTGGTCACTTTTAAGCGGTAGTCCTAAAAACATTTTGATGGATGTAAATTCCTCTGAAATTATTGGCGCGAATAAGCGTATTTAGGAATAGTGTTCAGTAGAGTTCCAACTTTTAAAATTTGCTTTGAATTCTGGTACAGGCACAAAAGATAAGCCACCGGTCCTTTAGTCTAATAATACATTCAAAGCTATCTTTTAAAAAGTTATAAGCAAAACATAGAACTATAGATATTCACTGGCTATCTGGCTATACTAGTTAGGTATAAAAAAAAGTCAACCATTTCAGACTTAAATAAGACTAGGTGAAGTCAGGAAATTTAGTTTTCATTATTTAAAAATATGAAACAAAAACCACAAAACTGAAAACAGTTAACTTCTTAACCTACTGCTATATATATATTTTTAAAAAGAAGGCCTAGAATTTGAAAAAAAAAGCTAAAATAAGAGGCAACAATCAAGATTCTAATGATTTTTTGTGTAAAATGAATCAATTATGGTGCCATAAAATGTGAACAAGCTAATAAAGAGAACTTTTAAATAGATAATGATGGGCTTAATCCAATAGAAAAATCACTGCTGTGCATATTTCATTCCTTTCAACGTTGATCAAGCAGCCATAGTGTCTGATGGACTGTGCCCAATAGTAAGATCTCGGCCTTCTTCTGATCCTTATCTCCAAATCCGTATTGACTTCTATTCCATCAGATACATCATTTTTGGCTTACTGGACCAGTAAGTCATGTGTTTTTTTTGCAGCTTGCCACAGGCAAAAGAGCAAAACTCCAAGCAAAGCATAGCCAGCTACAAGAAGGGATGTGCAGAGTTGAATTCATAAAACATCTGCATTATTATATAAAAGGGCATACAAAACAGATAGCAGGACAAAAGGAATGGCAGTCATCATCCAAAACAGGGCCCTCGCCACTTTCCCATCCTTCCCTCTCTCCATTACGACCATGTGGAACAGTAGTTGCAACAGCAAAAAAAAAGAAAAAAAAAGGATAAAACAAAACATCTAATTCTTCAGAGTCAACTGTGAAAGAGGTCAGCAGTAAAACAGCAGCGTTTGGACAAGGAGGAACAAAACATTGGATGAAAAAGAATCTGGAGTATTTTGTTCATTTACTTGTTTTCCTCTCTGATCATAAGCCAAGAAGCCGTTGCCGTACAGGCTTGTTTTCAACATCAGGTACGTGTCTTATCTCCTTAGATCCTTCCAAGATTTCAAACTCCATCTCCCTGAGGCCCCTATAACCAGGTAAGAAAACTTTCTTTATCTAGCTTGGTGGCTGCCAATACGGATTCCATGTCATTAAGGATGTCGGAACTCAAAGCCTCCTGTAGGCTTGGCATCAGTTCCTCTCCTTCTATATTCATTGCATCTCCTTCCAGGGTCCCAAGGTCCACGTTTGTCCCCGGAATGGCTTCAAGGTAATCTGGAAAGCGGTTCTGGTGGGAGGGTATGTTGCTTTGGTTGATAGTGTCACCTGGATGCAGAACGAATGCAAAACAGGAACATCACATTCACCAAAAGAAGAAGAGAAGAGGTTGGATTTGATATCCCGCTTTATCACTAGCCGAAGGAGTCTCAAAGCAGCTAACATTCTCCTTTCCCTTCCTCCCCCACAACAAACACTCTGTGAGGTGAGTGGGGCTGAGAGACTTCAGAGAAGTGTGACTAGCCCAAGGTCACCCAGCAGCTGTATGTGGAGGAGTGGGGAATCGAACCCGGTTCACCAGATTACGAGTCCACCACTCCTAACCACTACACCACACTGGAGATCATCTAACGTCATATGAGCTGGAGAAATTTGAGGACTTGGTCCCAACACGGAAGCCAGAGAGCTGCATCACATCTCCAAAGACTCTTGACTGACCCTTTCTCTTCATTAACCTTTGCACTCAACATATGGGCAACATAGGTTTTAAGAAAGATTTAAAAAAACAACCTCCAGTGGCCAGTCCTGGAGAAAAGGTAGTGGTGGACAACCTTTCTGGAAAGCAGCTTGTAAGAAAAGATTAAATTACAAGACAGCATGCAAATCCAGTACATAAGTGTGTGCCACCCTCCCCTAATTTATTGTGATTTTGCCGCTAGTCTACAGCGGTATGTGCGAGTCCACCGCAGCCAGGCCATGGGCCTCCGGGCTGCTGTGGACAAACGCCACACATCCCTGCTGTCTTGTAGCACCAAGGGGCAGGCCATCTGCGCACCTGGCAGCAAATGCACAGGACAGGTATTTCCCACAGGGATGGTGGGAACCACTCTATGAGTAACAGACTCATATTCACAATTCAATCAAAGAGTCGCATCAACCTTAATATTAAATTATATATGATGCATTGCTTAAAAAATATTTTAAAAATATTTAAGCAAACAAACAAAAGCTAGAAGCAAGATTACCTACTGTAAACCTCCAGCAAAGGGTCAACCCACCTCCCTCCAAGGCAACTGCTAATTAATTAAACTGCTCTTATCATTAAAAACCTTTACATGTTCAACCGAAGCCCACCCTCCTGTAACTTCAACCCATTGGATCTTGTCCCCTGGAACAGGGCAGGGCAATGGCATAAGAGAATTCTGACATTACCTAGAAGTGCAGTTTTTTCTCTCTCTTTGTCTGTTACTAGTCAGGCAAGCTACCAAAATTGAAAAAAAATCTCAAGATTTCGATTAGAAGGAAAGGATGCAAACCTGTATCCATTTCATCGACACTGTTGAGGAAGTCATCTGGAGTTCTGGGGACGCTGTAACTGCTCATGCTAAGGCCACTGTCTGTGCTCTCATCTCTCGAGTGGTAAGTTCCACTGTAAAGGGGAAATCATCTTAGTTTTAACCAAGAACACTGAAGCACTCATTACCCCAAAGCATAAAGGCAAGTTTAATTCTTCTCACGTTTTAAAAAAAAGACATTAGAAAAACAAAAAAGAAGTTTCTTTGGCTTCTCGGTTCTACACATAATATTCAATCCTGCAACAACAAAAGCACATGTATCCATGCCTAAATCTAACCCTGAAAAGGGTTCTAGTTACAGGTAGGTAGCCATGTTGGTCTGCCGCAGTCGAAACAAAATTAAAGAATTCCTTCCGGTAGCACCTTAGAGACCAACTAAGTTTGTTATTGGTATGAGCTTTCGTGTGCATGCACACTTCTTCAGATACACTGAAGCAGAAGTCAGCAGACCCTTATATATAGTGAGAGGGTGGGGAGGGGTATTATTCAGAAGAGTGATGGGAATGTGTGATTGGCTGATAGGTATGGTAAACCTGTTGACGACTGTTAACAATTGCAATTGGTCTTACAGGAAAAAGCAAGGGGTGAGATGGCTAAAAATAGCTTTATCAAGTATAATGAGATAAGAATCCAATGTCTCTATTCAGACCAGGTCTCTCCATGGTTTAAGTTTGCTAATAAGTTGCAATTCAGCAACTTCTCTTTCCAGTCTATTTCTGAAATTCTTTTGTAATAAGGCAACTACTTTGAGATCTTGTATAGAATGTCCTGGGGGATTGAAGTGTTCTCCTACTGGTTTCTCTGTCTTGTGAATCCTGATGTCAGATTTATGTCCATTTTTCCTTTGGCGGGTTTGGCCTGTTTGTCCAATATAGAGAGCTGAAGGGCACTGTTGGCATTTGATGGCATACACAATGTTAGAAGATGAGCAATTAAATAGTCCTGAGATGGTATGTTTGATGTTGTTGGAGCCAGTAATGGTGTTGTCCGGGTGTATGTGGCAGCAAAGTTGGCATCTGGGTTTATTGCAGGCTCTGGTGCCAGTGTCCATGTTAAGTCTGGTTGTTGTTGTATTGTGGGTGAGGAGTTGTTTAAGATTGGGTGGCTGTCTGTAGGCAATGAAAGGTCTTCCTCCCAGAGAAGGGGAAATGTGGCTGGTAATTGGTGTGGGGACACAGGTCTCTTCCTGGGATCCTTAGGATATGCCAGCACTTTATGTTAAAAAATAATTGATATTTCACATATTCCAGACCTAAGTAGCACCCCCTCCAATTAAAAAAAAAGGTCCCCAAATGTGTATATAACACACTTGAGACACAGATTTCAAGTAACAAAAAGGCAGGTCCCTACAGGCCTGCACCAGACTCTCGGAATGCTCAGGCTTCAGGATGCTGTAGCAGAAGGAAAATGAGACCAAGTCAGTGTGGCTTGGGAGTTATTTAACAAAGTGATTCTACTGGTGCAAGGACTTTAGGCTCCCCTTCCCTCTCATTTCCCATTCTTCCCCTAAATCTGTTCTGGGTTCCTCCCGCTTTCTGGTGCAGATAGGGGGACATGCGTGGAGAAGATGGACGGGAAGTTCTGTTGTGCATCCCAACGTCCTTGCACTGGTGGAAGCATTTGGTCGGATGCCAGCCGAGAAGTGGGCAATGCGCTTACTTTTGCTGCATAGAGGGGACAGAGCCAGTCTGCTGGGATCACCCCCTCCCACAGGACCCTAAAGAAGATATTGTGAGGCTGCCGCAACTCAGTGTAGCCCCACTTACAGTGATGGAATGTGAAAAGCTGCCCAAAAGCCAAGCGGGAGAAGGAAGCGGTAGGAGAAAAGCATGCAATTCCCTCCTACATCTCCCAACTCTCAAATCCTTGCTTAGAGCCACCTGACAAGAGAGAGGGAGAGAGAAAGAAAGAAAGAAAGAAAGAAAGAAAGAAAGGAAGGAAGGAAGGAAGGAAGGAAGGAAGGAAGGAAGGAAGGAAGGAAGGGAGGGAGGGAGGGAGGGAGGGAAAGGAGGTGGCAGAAAGAGAGAGAGAAAAAGGGAAGACTCAACATCTCTTCGTAGAAAAAAAGGTCTGCTATCCCTGAACTAAATAATGCAAAAATGGCTTGTAGACCTTTCAACACACACATGAAATGCTGTAAACTACAATATCCACATTTATGCTCTGGAGTTATTGACCATAGCAGGAGTACATTGTAACATAGACCAGCGACAGAAAGTCTGCATATTCAGTCGTAATGAATATAATCTGCACATCCTGTGTGTGGGAAGGAAGATTAAGGCAACAATTTACACTGTCCTGGCATCTGGTACTGCCAACGTCCTATAGTCAATGAAATTGATTAGGCTGTTGAGACACCAGGAAGTTCTACTGAAATATATGCAAATGTGGTTATGACTGAGAAAACTTAAATCAGGCCTGTGAATGTCATGTCCTCGGTGTAAGACGCCAGGAGAAAACTTATATACATATATTCCCAGTTTTTCTGAGCTCCTGAAATCTATATATTTACCGTTTTCAAGCATATCTTGGCAACAATGAGGGCTAGGAACATTTTTTTAAAAATTAGATGCACAAAACAGTTCACAAGGATCTATCTGAACAGGCTGCACAAATGAATGCCCCCAAAAAACCCTGTTAGCCTGTAAGCTCTGCAACTTGATATGTAAAAACTTTATCACTGTTTCCTCTGTAAATGCTACAAAGGATAAAAATAGAACCAGGGCTGCTGCAGAAACTCCTTAAAGTGAGCCCAACGTTAGATCTCATTGCTAAACTTTTGAAAAGCTTTTCTGAGTCAGTAATTCTAAACGGCTGTTCATCAATTGACTTGCGCCGGGGCAAACATGTTATGACTTTGAAGACGAACCCTTCCTACAAGTCTGAACAGTTGACTTCCTCCCGCAGGAGACAGCTTTTAATCCTCAACTTAAAAAACAAAGCAAAACAAAACAAAATCTGGACCTTCCATTTAAGGAAAGATTCATTTACAGCTGTGGTTCTTGGAAAAGACAGATGTTCCAAACAGACGATTACATGCACCAAACAGAATCTTTTCTCTCTCTCTCTCTCTCTCTCTCTCTCTCTTTTGCAAAGCAAAACCACCAATTGTAGTTACAGCTACTAACCTGTTAAGAAATGGATCCGAACTATTTGTGGTCATCGTTCTCAGTTCTTGAGACATTCCAGGAGAGGACACTGGATTTTGCGGAACTCCATCCTGTTCCATGCTGGGAAGCTGACTGCGAAGAGCCAATTCCTGCCGACCAAGTTGTAGCCGCATTAGTATATTCTGTGTACAAAGTTCAAAATCCATCGGCACCACTAAAGAACAGGCAAGAACAGGCATCCACACTATGCACAACCAGAAGGGTGCCCATTTCACCTTTGTTTCACATTGTCCCAGCACACATTTTAATGCAAATCCTGCAATAACAATAACAATTATGATTTTATTAATTATATGCCGCCCATCTGACTGGGTTGCCCCAGCCACTCTGGGCATACCTATGTAAGACTACAAATACAATTCCTCCCTCTAGTCTAGAATTCTGCATCTTGTCTCAGAGCTGCATTTGGTTCAGAGCTACACATACATATTCCAAGTAAATCTGATGCAAATTGCCAAGGGAAGGCAAGGAAGGTGATCCTGAGATGGAACTGTGGAGTCAACAGGTTCAAACGACACAAAATACGGTTTAGCAGTGGAGGCACAGATTCATTGTGTTTTATTCACTTCTAGGAAGTGCATGTCTGCCTATTTAGCCAATGGCAGGCAGGCAGGCTGCGGCACTAGCAAAACCCTTTCCCTTAAAGAGGAGATATTTCCAGGGGAGCTTTGAGTATTTTTTTTCTCTGAAAAAAATTTGGTAGGCCATCTAAGTTTGAGAACCTCTGCCCTAGCCACTCATTGAACGGCTATGTTATAGGAGCCTGGAAGTTAAAATTGCTGGGGTTCTAGTTTAATAATTCCCACTTGAAACAAACGTGGAAAATTTCAAGAGCAGCAGCAGTAGCCAATGTGGTGCTCTTCAGATGTTGCTCTGTGATTTTCTAACACCAATTCCTAATGTGTACAATATCCTCTGTTTTTAGTATTTTTGGGAAGGGGGTGAATCTTAGGCCGCAGTACTCATTATTCTGGGAGAAACTGAACTCAGTGGGGCTTACTTCTGAGTAGACATATATAGGATTGCACTGCTGGGAAATGTATGGTACGTTTTTATTTCAATACAGTACTTCAAAAGCATATTGGAAAGGTTCAGATTGTTTGTCCTTGTTTCAAAAATATATACTATTCTATATATAAAAAGAACTGAAAAAAAATCTGGCTGAAAACTATTTTTATTTCTTCATTCCTTTTTTTTTTTTTAAAAAAAAAAACTATGTCAAACTTTTCTAACGGCCCTTGGGAAAGAAAGAGACTTAACACTCATTGTTAGTACAAAATTCTAATTTTGGATATTGAAAAATGAGCCAAAACAATCCATCAACCCCTTAGAGAAGCTACTCTAAAAATGAGGTTAGCTTTTTGAAAACTATCCAGTTGGTCTCTTAAAGGCATTTAGCTGTCTGTTTTCCTCTCTCTAAAGAGTCAGAAGGTCTACATAACTTCACTGCTAGTCCCTAAATGTGAAATCCTTAGCTTGGTTTTAAAAAAGGAGGGGAATCAAGCGTCTTCTAAACATTTCCTTCACTCAAAATTTCATTATCTGGCATTCCACAGTTCTGGCTTCTTGTACATTCATTAATAGATGCTACAAAAATCTGCACAAATGTCAGAAGTAAAATACTTCACAGGATCAAATCCCCATGCTTCACTCAAGCTCAGCCATTAAATAAGCAAGTGTTTGGCAGTGGGCAATGCTAAAGCCCTATCTGAGCCACACCAGGAACCAAATTAGAACTCTGGAAAAAAAATCTACCCCAACAGCGAAGAAGTGAGCCTTCAAAATATGACTTGCTGTTTGTTTTTGGGGTAGCTGACAAATCCATTTCAAACCCTCCCCCCTTAACATTTGCTTTAAAGGGTGGAATGCATTGCATATATAACTGCTATTTTTTAAAGTACCTATCTTAGTAATTAATGTGTGTGATTCCATTAAACTACTGTACTGTATCTTCCTCAGTTTGTCGGTGTCTAATTTCACTCAGTTTTTCCAGCTCAACTTAATCAAAAGTTTTTCTATAGCCACTTCCGCACAGAAAGAAGGCAGGCGAAGTCAAATTTCCAAATAATGTGTCTGAAAGATTTTGGCTGCTGGAACATTTGCTAAAAGGGTTCTCTATTACAGTAACTCTGGATTCTTTAATGGTGCTGTTGTATATAAACGGACAAATCATTTACAGCCCAGCCATAAACCAGGATTAACCATTCCCAAAATAGTTTTCCAATATTGGTTGTGCTTTTTACATGCTCCACCACAGGCAGAGAGGAAAAATCACATCGGGCAGCCTGACATTTCCGGCATCAGAAAACAGTGGTATGATGCAGCCTATTAAGTTTTGATGGCATCAGATACCATCTATATAACACTTTTATATTTACCGGTTACTTCTATCATAGTGAAGGAGACATTCTATCCAAAGCATTTATGGCATTGAACACATAATTTATTTCATTCCCATAAATGCTCTGGAATCACAATTCTTAAATCTTTGTACACTGCTATTAAAAATTACTGCTCATGTTTGCAAATTCATCAACATACTTTCTAGGAGTTAAGCAAGCTCCTTACATTTCCATTCCTAGTAATTTTTCACAATGGGACACTGGACACAACCCATTAGTGATTTTTGCAGGAAGTGATCTCAAAAGCTGGCAGGAACCTCTTATATGGTTCTATTGCCATATTCCCTGCAGGAACAAGGATGCAAAAACCAAATGCAAAACATTTTTCTATCAGTATATAGCAACATATAAATTCTCACCATCAAGACAAATAACAGGTGATATTAGATGGGCTTTAACAATAAGCTGTCTTCGCAAAACTTAATAAAAACATCAACAGCAACAATTTCCCTTGCTTATCCTTCACCATAGGGTCCCAGGGCGATTTACAAAAACAACATAGAAATGCAAGTTTAAAATCAGTTAAAACAATTTACAACCAGAAGGAGAGGTCCTAAAATCTCTGTTGTCATAGACCAGGATCAAGTCGTGCATTTTAGAATCATGCAACAAAAGCTGTACAATGAAGGCGCCAGACGGACCTTTGTGAGGAGAGAGCTCTACTCCTTGTGGGCTTCTATAGAAAATGCCCTTCCCTGGGCTACCAACCCCTCAACTTCGAGGGAATTCAGTGGAAGAGGTGGTCTTTCAAATATTTGGGGGCTATCTCTTTAGGCTTTGCAACACTAATTAATTTGAGGATGTTGAATTGAACCCAGAAACAAACTGGCCAACTATTATAGATGTTTTGAAACAAGTAATAATAATAATAATAATAGCAATAATTATTATTTATACCCTGCCCATCTGGCTGGGTTTCCCCAGCCACTCTGGGCGGCTTCCAACAAAATATTAAAAATACAATAAAACATCAGACATTAAAAACTTCCATAAACAATTATGCAAGATCTAAATGGGGTCCGAGCTTGTAATCTCGAATTTTGGATCAGTTGAAATTTCCAAGTCATTGTCCTGGGCAGCCTCAAAGAGAGTGTGTTGCAACAATCCGATGTTGGAAGTTGCCACTGCATGGAATACTGTGGCCAAGTCACCTCTGTCCAAAGACAACCTAGCTGGTAAACCAGCTGTAGATGGAAATAGGCACTCCCAACTAGTGACAATGTTCGAACGATACAAGTACCTTCATGCTAGTAGGAACCTGTTCCTTCAAGGGGAGCACAACCCTATCCAGAACAAGCAGTCTACCCAACCTTTCAGGCTCAAGAACATGAAAAACATAACAACCTCTTCCTTATCAAGATTCAGATTCAATCTGCCCTGTTCAATAATTATCCAACAGGTGTGCAAGGAAGGGAGCTTTTCCTCCCTAAGAAATAGCCTCTGCAGAGGGGGGAAAGTGCTGAAAGCCTACTTCTCAACAGGAAGTGATCTAGATTCCACCTTGGTTGAAGGACTGGCCAAATGCATGTTCTAGAGAAGTTTATTTTGTCAAAGGAATCATGAGAGCACACAACAGAATAAAGAAATTGCATATGGAATTGCTTTACAGCTATGTTTATCACAGCATACAGAATGCTAACCAATTCTATAAATAAGCCAACTGTAGGTATGTATCAAACTTTATTTTACTTTTTATGTGTCTGAATACCGCAAGGAATACAGTTGCCAAAAATGAATGGAATCTTCCAAATTACTTTCAGCAGAACTGCAGAAGACTCATTTCCCATAGAATTGAACTATTTAAATTTTATCCAAAATAAATCCACCCCACTAATGGCCTTAAATCTTTTTAATGCTTTTTTTCTAAGCCAGGCATCCCAAAACTCGGCCCTCCAGATGTTTTGGGACTACAACTCCGATCATCCCTAGCTAACAGGACCAGTGGTCAGGGATGATGGGAACTGTAGTCCTGAAACATCTGGAGGGCTGAGTTTGGGGGTGCCTCTTCTAAGCAGTGGCCCCTCTCTCATATTGGTGGCCTATTTGCCCTGAAAACAACTGAACAGCGTTTCAGGGTTTGTCTTCATTTGAACACTAGCAGATTATTTCAGAGGACTGAGGTTCAAGAAATGAGGCCTGGATTCTACAGGATCATGTTCAGCCACATCCTTTTCCAGCATCACTGGGCTAGTTCACAAGTCTTAAGACAACAAGCCAGTGATTGGCTAGTGCTAAAAAAACTGCTCATACCAATAGTTTACTCACATGGCCAGTAAAAGCACTTTTCATTTGAAAGAAGCTCTGACCTCACAAGCCAGTTTGCAGCTTCCATGTTTACACACTACTCATGCCAGGTAGTTTAGCACATGTCAGCCACGGGCATTTTGCCAAAGTTGCCTTTCTCTGTATCTTCATCCACGCAGACAGAATGCTAACAACTTCTTGCAAAACTACAATCAGTTGTGAAGTCCTTAGACTTTCTCCTGAAACAAAGAGGGCGACCCACTTCGGTGTCATGGTGCAAATACTTCACAGATGCGGAGTATATACTTGAAGCTAAATTTCCACTTAAACACACAGCTGCTCCCTTGAAGCCCAGTTTTTCATTCAAACAAAAAAAAGTGCTCCTGGCTTTTGAAAATATTTTTAATAAATCAAGTGTTTCAGATTTAAACACGAGGGACTGAACATAACTTATGGACAGAAAAATAAAAGAACACGGCAAAAGCTAAAGAATCCCACAACAGTATCAGTTCCTAAATTCTCTTGATTTCATCACACCACATAAATTCAAAACCTCTATGTTTTAATTTACTCTGTATCACACACCTTACCTGTTCCATTGTAATTTGTTACTGGCATGTTTCCTGTTTTCAATCACAAGAGAATCAATAAAAAGCACATATATGTGAAAAATTGATAGCCACAATAGCTACAACAATTAAGGTGGATTTGCTTTTCCAGTGAAAGCTAACCAAACTCGGAGCTGGTGCAGAATCTCGACTTAGTCATAGCACCAAACTATGTTTATGCTTTGAGGAGCTGAGTGCTCCTTCACGTCCCCCCTCCTGGCAAACACATAATTCAAGCGTTTAGAAAAAATGCCAACCTATGGTTTGCCTCAAGCCAGGCCAGGAGCACGGAGTCACCACACACAAGCAAAGGAAGCGTGAGGCTTCTCAAAAGATTGCACACATACCACCAAATTATGGTTTGGCAGCACATGAGAACAATATGAAGCTTGCTTACCCATGAAAATAGCTGCTTATGTGAATGGACTAACATGGCAGGAGGGGATTCATGAAACAGCGCAGCTTCTCTTGAGCAGTTAGAAAATACATTGCCTGCAAATAATTGCTCACACAAGTGATCTGCTCCGTGTGTTTTTCCAGTCACAGGAGGAGGAATAACAATCTACCAGGAGTCTTTCTGTAGTTATACTATTCACATGAATGGACCATTCACATGAAACAGGCCGTAGTTAACTTCTTCCCATCTCACAATGTATACATGCTTGTGTCAGTCAACATCCTGCTTTGAAGCTAGCTACATAGGACTCACTTTCTCCCTGGGGAAAAAAGAGAGTGGAGAGCCTTGTTTATTTTTCTGAAGCACTACCTGTACGTAGCCATTTCTCTCTCTCCAGAAAATAACTTCTTAGTGTTAGATTGCATCAAGCAACTCTTTCATCAGTTCTGAACAGCCTAAAAACTGCTCAGCAACCCGGAATGAATAGTATGTGCTTCTGAGGTCTGGCAAAGGCTTTGAGCCACATTGGGAGAAGATGGAACACCATGACATCTGACTCATAATCACTTACTCACACACTTATTAAAGCTTTATTATTATTATTTCGCCAGGAAACTGAACACAGAAGGGCTCAGTTTTGAACTGAAGTCCTGAGTGAACACACAACCTCACTATTCACACACCACATGCAATATATGCAAACACATTGGGTGGAATATGGATAGACTTCAGGTCTGGGCTTTGGCGCATTCGCTCCAGGTCCATGGTTTTAGTAACAAGTAAAATTTGCCTAGTCTGCCAGGCCCACAGCCAGATGCAGGCAAGCAAACAGCATTTCAATAAAAAGGTTGTCAGAAAGAAGTCCAAACACTTTTAGATGTCGACCCATACTGGTTTTTACAAATGTGAATTCCTCATTTCAACTAACCTTGGTTAAAAGCATCAGCTACTTGACAACAGGACAGACAAAAGGGAATTACTTTTTCACACAGCACATTAGATTATGAGTGGCTGTGTGTTATGATGATTTTGCTATGAGAGGCAGTTGGTGGGGAACGTGACCAAAATACTACTATTGCACTTGTGGGCTTCCCACAGGCTCCCAAATTACCACACTATGAACAGAATGCGTGGCTAGACGGGCCTTTGAATTCATCCGAAAACGGCTGTCACCTTCCATTTGAAGCACATTATTATAGGACAGGCGATGGCGTCAATGTCCTTTAGTCCAAGAGCTAAGCTACATATTAAGCAAATCGATGTGGTGGAGTCCTTCCCGGATTGTACTACTTTATAGACAGCAGGTAGGATATCGTATTTTACAGCTTTAAATGAGCTGCCGCCGAATTGCCCATTACATCCAAACTGGCCAACTGGTTTATTCTTGGGAGTACATACCAAGATACGAAAAAAGGATCAGGTAGGGTCTGTTGCTGATCTGCATCTCCAATAATAAACATATTTTAGACCATACACTTTCTTAAAAGTGGTGTGAATTTAACACAACTGATATATAACACTGGGCAACAATTTTTTACTTTTTGAATGTTGTCTAGATTTCTACAACTGATTTAGGGTATTTTTGCACTGCTGAATCAGGAAATGGCATCCGTTTCTCTCCATCAGGTCAGGTTTTTGTGCTATGTTGATTTGAAAAAAATCAGATCTTGTGACAAAATCAATTACATTTTTGTGGCATTATCAGCTGATTTGTCAACACATATCATCCTAAATATGTTTTTAAGAGAAAAAAATGTTTTTCCAACAACATGTATTGATTACCTGATAGAAACATCAATTCCTGTAAACTGAATGGGGGGCACTGATAAAGGTAAGTACACGTAAATTGCATGTTGCTTCACCATTTTTCAAACTTCAGGGCTTGAACTTCAGTTTCTTGGAACTCCTGGAATGCTCAGCGGCAGGGAGGTCTCTCTTCAGAGTCCAACAGTAGTCAGCCATCATGACCCCGATACCTGGTCTCCATCTCTTTCATGTCCTGATGGAATCTCTCCCCCTGCTCGTCACTCATTGAACCCAGGTTCTCAGGAAACCGGTCTATATGTGAAAATAGGTAGTGCATCTTGACGCTCATGTTGCAGCCCAGGTTTCTGAAGGCAGTCAGCATGTTGTTGACAAGTTCTGCGTAGTTTCTGGCCTTATTGTTGCCAAGAAAGTTCTTCACTACCAGAACAAATGCCTTCCACACTTCCAGTTCCACTTCGTTCATTGAGTTTCCGAACTCTGGATCTCTGATGAGCTGACGGATCTGAGGACCGTCAAAGATGCCAGCTTTCAACTTCTCCATGGTCAATCCTCAAAAAGCCTGGCACAAGTAAGTGAAGCAATCACCATCCTTGTCCAGAGCCTTGGTGAACTGCTTGATTAAGCCGAGCTTGATGTGCAGCGGTGGGAAGAGTATTCTGTCTCTGTCCACCAGAGGGTCGTTGATGACGTTCCTTTTTCTGCAAGGCACCAATTCCTCCCGCACAGGCCAGTCCTTCTTCGTGTAATGCTGAGCACGGTCCCTACTTTCCCACATGCACAGAAAACATGGGTACTTGGTGAAGCCAGACTGTTGTCCCAACAAAAAGTTCACCATCTTCAGGTCAACACAAATAAACCACTTATGCTGATCCTAACCAATTTTCTCCAGCACATACTTCACCCCTTCATAGTTCTCCTTCAGTGTACTCAAGTGAGCCAGGGGTTTTGAACCCCCAACTTTATGCTGTGCCGCACCAATTTATGGAAGATTTCGATGTTTTATGACTTCAAACTGATCCCTTTTCGACATAATCACCCAAAACTATTGAACCTGAATACTTCTTGTCATTAAAATAATCATTTCCAATCAAAACAATTATTCGACATGGCATTTTACCCCCACCAACGTCTTCTAAAATGCTCCACACAAGCGTACACGTGAACAAAAATGTAAAAAAACGACATGTGGCCATAACTCAAAAACTTGACCTGATTGAGCAAAACCAATGTGCTTTTTGGATTCAGCCCATCAGATTCGTCCTAAATCAGCTGAAAAAATGCAGTTGTTGACCAGTGTAATCTTTCTGTATTGCATTGTTTTCCTTGATAGCTATTTTCAGTCATATGGAAGAGCCTGTTTTACACACAAAAGGACCGTCCTCTTAAGGGCACATTTTAGCCATTTTGTTTCAAGGCTCAGTAGCAAGCACAAAAGGCTGCAAGCAAGGCAGCATGCAAATGTAATAGTATGATAGTAAGCCCTGCTTAGATCCTGATCGCTGCATCACCTTGCTTGTATAGACTGACAAAACACGGACTAAAATGCAATCCCACTGATGACGTACAATCCAGGACAGACTAGCATAGATTAGCAGAATGCATAATGGTCCGCAGCTAATACATTTGGATTCCTTTCAGTCCATTGCATGTTACAAGCATTTTAATATGGTAGACTGTAAAAAAAAAGTGGGGGGGTGAGGCTTATATTGGAGATAACTTGAGAGCTATTAAGGTAAGCAGGCCAAGCAACTGCAAGTAGAGCACAAAATCTTCAGGTCACTAACCAAACTGATGTAAGGGGGGGGCCCTCCTTCAGAGAGTGTGGCAAGGAGTGAGTTTACTTTCACTGTAAAAACAACCACCACTCTACACGATGACTTCCACTTTAAGATTTGATACTGTGTGCTGCAACCCAGATTCTATCCCAGGCGGGTATTTTTACTGGGGTGCAAAACTGACTTCACTCTTCTAGCTGTGGCAGCCCTCATAGTAAATGTGTGCCAAACCTACACCAGCCCATTTCCATTCGTTTGAGGTCAATGTGCACGAGCCCAATAGCTTAAAAACGAAAAACATTTTATTTCTGCAAATTAATGGCATACATTAATGTGGGAGGGGAAGTGAATCACCGATTTTATAACACTAGGCAAGGACAGGCACCATCAAAACAGGCTGCTGCAGAAACTTAAAGCAAAAGAGAGAGGTGGTGCTCTGTTTCAACGTTTTAAAGAATCAGCATTGGGTTATTTTGCTCATCTGCTTGCCCTAAGGTAGGATATCTTACTTACCTAAGCATTCAGCAGACACCTGCCAGCTCAGCCTGTTTTTTCTTTAAAACTTTCAAGGAAAGGTGCTTCCTCCAACTTAACTGGGCAATTAATTTTGTCGCCGCCCCCACCCAGCTTTTGTTTGAACCTTTAAAAAAATCTATCCCCCTACAGTTTCAAAGTTACTTCTTGACCCATACGACCAGTAGAATGGATTAACAGTTGTTTTAGAGTTGTCTAACCTTAAAATTTTTTTTAAACAAACAAACAAACCCTGTCAACATGCTTCTTTAAGACTTCTTTAGGGAAAATATTTGCTGGAACTCATAACTTGCCAAATCTCTGTATGCTGCTTGTGGGTTTCCTCTGCGTTCTTTCAAACAACTTTCTTCGATTAGCCAGAATGGGTCATACAAGAACCAAGTACTTACGGCAGTATTACTTTCCTGTTGATCCAGGTAAGAAGATATAAGGAGCACTAAGAGGGAGAAGGGATTGGACCACTTTGGCTCCTGACACATGAAGCTGGGTAGGGAAACTCATGACTAACTTATTAAAATGGGTAATCATTTGTGTAAGATTACGTACCGTATTTTTCGTGCCATACGACGCTCTGTCCCATAGGACGCTTCTAGTTTTTTTGGGGGGAAATAAAGGAAATTTTTTTTTCCCTTTATTTCCCCCCCAAAAAAAACCAGGTCAGGGAAACCGAACCAGGTTGAGGAACAGCGGGATGGCGGCGTTGTGCCTCCCTACTGCCCCCCGAGCTTGTGGGGCTGGCCGATGTCTGCCCGGCACGAGGGGCGCTCTGCTTCAGGGCGCCCCTCGCGCCAAGCTGCTATCCGCAGCGTGGGGAGCCCTGCGGGGAACTCCTGCAGGGCTCCCCACGCTGCGGATGTCTGCCCAGCGCAGCAGGCTGCTATCCGCAGCGTAGCTGCCTAGGCTGTGGATGTGTTCCCGAAGCGCCCGGCGCTCTGCTTTCAGCGCGCCCGGCGCTCCGGGAAGCAGGCTGCTATCCGCAGCTTAGACAGCCCTGCGCACCGACCCCTCTTGCTCTCCAAGCTTCAGTGAAAGCCTGCATTCGCCCCATAGGACGCACCCAGATTTCCCCTTCGTTTTTGGAGGGGGAAAAGTGCGTCCTATAGGGCGAAAAATACGGTAACTTGAGGGGTAGTCATTGTGGTGCCTCCCTTTCCCGATGTTGCTGGACTACAACTCCCATCATCCCTGATGGGACTTATGATCAAACAACACATTGAGGGTTGTCAGAGATTACTTATGCCCAGCCAATAAGCCAATAATATCTCCTGAGACTTGTTCCCACATTGCACCAGTAATGTATGGGGGGGGGTTAGATAACCTAAGTCAGTGGTTTGTGCACACACACCCCTCCGTGGAACACTTGCAAACTGCTAAGCACTTAATGATTTTTCTGCCTGCTATAGAAAGTGTAATGTAGATGCTGTGTGATTTTTAATTTTATTGCTACATGTATCGCATTTTATTGTATTCCAGAGATTTCAAGATATAATACAATAACAGTGAAAATGCTATTAAAATCATTATATGGATGTGCCATTTCTTGTCTTCAAATTCACAGACACCTGAATGAAGCTTATGGATCACTGGTGGCCCAGGGTTCAAGATTTCAGAACCTCTGACCTATTTTTCCCCATGCAATATGCTTCCTCCCCTTCCCATGGACAGATGATGAAGACTATCCTGTGACATGAGAACTAGACTTGTTGTGTTGACATAGTAGAAGAGGATGGCTTGACTTTGTGGCAGTTTGAATAAAGCACACGGCAGAATTCCTACCTTTTCAAGGAAAATATAATATAAGCAGTTAAGTTACAAAAATAAATAAATCTTGGGTTTATGGTAAAGCTTGGATCCAACAGCTTTGATTCTCACACACATTCTGAAAAGGATGCCAAAATGTGCAAACCGCAGGAGTTGAAAGCCCTGACAAATGTATTCGAAGGCAAGCAATTTGCTCATGAAGCCAAACTTGAGAAGATGGAAGAAATTACAGAGCCACTAAAAGGTACAGAAATGAGAATGGAGGTGGCAAGGACAGAACACAGCAGACAACACAGTGTAGTTTTGCTTTGGTTTCTGTCACTTGTCTGTTACACCGAAGAGAGGAATTTATCAAAAGGTTCTCTCAAGCAATTTCAAGCGCACCTTTAAATATAAAAGCTGAAAGTTTCATTAGCTAGGACCAATATATGGAACATACAGCCTACTGGGATCAATGTTTCATGTCTTGCAGCTTTAAAAACAACTGCAAATATGAAAGGTATATTTGATATTAAGAGTTCTGCTAAAAAGGAATACTTTGCAGGAGAAAGAACTCACGTGGATCAAATTTTCTTTTCCAATCACGATTTAATCAATCACTCTACGGAGCTAGGAAGTATTTCTTCTCAGGTGAGACAATTTTGGATGTTGTGATCTTCCCTTCTTCTATATCACCTTGTTCACAATCTTATCAAGAACTTAGCAGGATTCTAAACATATCTCTAACTTCTGGTACCGCTTACAGCACACAGAGAGATAACCTATCAATTCTATGATTCTATCATGGCCGTTATTGCATAGTGGATCTTGTACTAAATAGCTTAATATGTGAATTCCAACAGGAGAGGAAGCTGCGCTTTAGATCTTGAAGTGGCTCTGAAAATGTTAGACCAAAATCTTTTTAAACACAAAATGCTAAATCAACAGGATCTCACTAAAATGTAGAAATTGGAGTCAGCACCACTAAGAATTGGAGTCACAAACAGAAGCAATGCTGAGCAAAACATAGCTCTAAAACCAACAGAAATATTAGGCTGATTCTAATAAAAGCAAAAAAACCTGATAAAGGGTATCAGCGTTGCTATGTTTTTATGTGAAACAGCTTTGTCCCAATTCTCGCAGTGAAAGAAGGAAGAAAATATCGTGCACTTTGCTTAGTGATGCTCCTAAGCTTTACAAGAGCCTGCCATAGGAAGTTTAAATTGGCCAAATCCAACAGCTTGCCCTGACAAAGCAAATGAATGACAGTCAGTCATGAGTTTCTGATAGAAGGCAGCTCTGAGTGTACAAGCTCTGGTGGTAACAATTTCCAAGCAATAAAGGCCTTGGTAGATTCTCCAGAGCTACCAGATGAATTTATTGAGCCAGATTCTACTATTTACTAGAATCGGATTATTAAAAACAGCATGGGGTGAGTAAAGAATAGTACTGAGGTTGAGTATGTTGTTCTGCACACAGAAAAACAAAACTTAATTGCCTGACGGCAGAGCAAAGCCCATAAACTGATGAGATAAAAACAAACTACTGGGTTGAAGCAGCAAGCCAAACTGAGTTGGAATGCCATGTGATGACACATACAAGTTCATGAAGACAAAACCAGTGTGCTGTAGCAGATGGAATGTTGGCCTGGGCCAAGGAGATCAGAGTTTAAAACCCAGCTCAACTATGAAGCAAAGCAAATGACGTTGGTGAAGCCACTAACTCTCAGCTCCATATTTCTGAGAATTTTTTGTTTAAGGGACAACCACATCTGTGTCATCCTGAGCTCCTTAGAACGAGGGCACTTCTATGATGAACAGAACAAAGTTTTCAAGAGTTCAGCTTGCATGATGTTGTGTCGCCTCGCTCCTGCTGTAGCCTATAAAAAAATAGCTTTACTCAAGGCTCTGTGGCCACCGCAAGAGGGTAAAAGAATCCAGGCCTGCATCAAGCTGATGTTATACCCTTTTCACTGAACAGCTAAATTATGAGGCATCTCAGCTGCCACAAAGGATTTTTGAGAGATATCAGATTTGTATAGCAAATCTAAAAATGAGGGGAAAGGCTGTTAATATAAAAGCACCTACCAATCTTGATATTTAGTTCAGCTTACTCGATAACTGAAGTTTTATGGCTGTGTGTCAATGTTGAGGTGAAAGGAGCTAGAACACTGTTAGAGGAGGAAGGTTTGCAAGACTGACTGGGAGTCATATTGAATAGTACTGATGCAACATAGACTCTTGAAGTTGGAACAGAAATCTTGTCTTTTCTTCCTACTGGAACATTTTAGGAGTGTTGAGGTCTCAAGTACCCAAAAGAGAACTTTACAGCAATACAGCTTTGTTTTCGGCATTATTCCTGGCAGTGAGAAATGCTATCTGGGAATCACAGCATCATGTTTGAGAAAAACACAAAGCAAGCAAGACGGTGTATTTTATTAAGCCAACTAGAGCTCCTTTTTCAGGCATGCTGAGGTTACTGACAGGCTGTGGTTCATAAAATACAAACAGCTTCATATAGCCCAAGCACCTTGTACAGCTGATCTAAGTTAAAAAATGTTTCTTATCTTGCTGAAACATTTGTTAGGAGCCTACCTGACGTTTTGGAGAATTTGCTGTGCTGGGATTGATATTCCGCAATGCCTAAGAGTAAAAGAAATAAGATGGGTAAGCATTACTCTTTTTTTCTTTTCTTTTCTGCTGAGCGTGGTTGGGGTAGCTAGGCTGATTTGACAAACACATCACTCTCTTAGCAGTCTGACGAGGCAAGTTCCTGAGACAGCCAAAGATGACAAAAGGGTAAGGGTGTTAAGAGCTGACAAAAGCTGCTGCATAATGGAACAAGACGCTTAGGGGTGCTTACAGAGCACACGAACACATGTCATTTAACAGATAGGGGACATCAAGGTAGAGAATACGGTCTGGCCTGAAGTTAGTCAACTTCTCAAGAGGAAGTTACCAAAGAAGAAATCCAAAATTAGAAGCCTTATCTAAAAGCATGCTGGCACGGCGGCATATGAATTTGTTTGAGGATTAATAGCAAAGCAGTTATAGGAAAAGCTTAGACTATTTCAGCTGAAAAGACCCTTCTTTTTAACTTGTCCAGAGAAAAGTCATCATCAGTTTTGTTTTTAAGGAAGTGACACACATTCTGCAATAATCCAGTTTACACAAAGTAGTTGTGCCTGCAAATATTCCTTCGGTGCAGAATGTAGTGCGAGAGTTAAGACTCCAGAATAAGGTCAGTTAAAGCAAGAGGCGATGAAGTCAAAAGCCTGAGCAAGTGATCTCCCAAGAGCATGAAAATATTTCATGATGCAGGACCCATCACCCAAAGGGGAAAAGAAGTTTAAAGAGGTTAGGATGTCTGCGATGCCCCATAACCTTCACAAAAGGTGATGCCAGACATTTGAGACAAGGAGCTAATCAATAATTAGCAAAAGATCTAGGAAAGGAAGCGCTGATTGAGAGCGACAGTTCTAGAAGGTAAGCTTAATTGTCTCTTTGGGGTTCATGCCTCCAGGGTTATTTTTTAAAAAGAAAAGCAAAAGCAGCAATCAGCCTACAACCACATTGGCAAAACCATTAAAAGCTAATTAAAACTGAAGTGAAAACACTCACTTAATCCAGTTTGCTTTTAAGAAAGCTAGGCTCTTGAGAACAGCTTGCAACATACACGTTGCCTAATGTGGATGAATTCTCCCAGCCCATCCTTCTGTCTCGTAAATCACAGCGAAGCTGTACATAATGGGATGCTTGTGTACCATTGGCACACTCACATCAAGAATCTTTATCCAATGCCAAGGTTTAGCAAAATGCTAGTGACAAATTTCACATTTGCTTAGGGGGCCAGGGGTGGGGGGGGGGATGAAGTGGTTGCTCTTAGATGGGTATTGTGAAGTAAATCCATGATGCCCAAATCATGAATCCAGTGACAGAGTTCATAACCTGAACGGTTCTGATTTTGTCAAATCGCAACTCATACTTAACTCACCACTACAAGATGTGATGACGGAAACAGGTACAGATGACTTCTTTTTTTACAAAAAGTTGGGGCAAACTCTGAAGACGTGTCTATCAATGGCTATAAGCTACGGGAGCTAAAGGAAACCTCCATGTACAGAGGCACTATACCTCCAAAAACAAGGATGCTAGGGACTGTTAACAAGGCCAATATCTTCATGCCTTGCCTGCGAACTTTCAGAAGAACTTGGTTGGTTGCTGATGGAAACAAAGCAGTGGACTAAATAGCCCTACAGCCCAACTGCAGTTCATATGTCCTTATGGACCGCTTTGTTTTTACAGACACTGTGGGGAGCATTTTAACTACAAAGGAGTTGGGAGGCCTCAGCTCAACAAGGCCAATTCCATTTTACAGGCTCCGTCCTCTGTGAAGCTGGAGAACTCAATAGGAACAATTTTTCCATGCAGAGCATTAATAGCTTTTGCAAAGCATCCCAGCAGGTTGCAGTCCATGTGGCAGTGTTTTAAGTGCTGAAAAGAGCGCCAATGCTAGGAAGCATTGCAGGAGAGGTGGGAAGGGGGGAACCCACCTTGCAACAGACATATTCTGAAGAGGCAATTGACCCTGAGATACATTCACAGCTGTGACGGTCCTGTCTGCTTGCAGCAATGTCACTTTGCTTGGGCAATTTAGTGGAAGAAACATTCCTTAGAGTGTATAGGTCTGAATGCTTACCTTCCACACGAAAACAAGGTACCTCTTCCTTCCTCCAAACTACTGATGCTTGCTGGAACTACAAGTGGATGAGCACAGCGCCACCCACACATGCACAAGCAGCCATTTATGTTACGAGTGGAAGCGCTTGTCTAACCTGCGGCCTCACCTGCCGAAGCAGTTCTTGGTGTTTCAGCCGCAACCTCTCTTTTTCCATCTGCAGTTGCTGTAGCCTCATCTGCTGCTGTTGATTGGAGTTGCTGCCCCCCAGAACTCCACCAGGCGGACTTTGGGGGGCTATTGGGGGTGGCTGCTTCACGGGAGCACTTTGGCTGATTCTCTGGCTCATAGCTGTGGAGGCAAGAAATAGGGCAGGTGTTTTAAAAAGCAACTTGAAAGCCGCAGTTCAGAAAGCTATCCATTTGTGTTTCCAAATGGATTTAAGGTAGACATCCAAACTCGTACAGTGGTACCTCGGGTCTACGAACAGCCCTGTTAACAAAATATTCAGGAAACCAACTCCACAAAACCAGAAGTAGGTGTTCTGGTTAGCGAACTTTGCCTCGGAAGATGAATGGAAGCCGAATGGTGGAAGGGCACCGGCGGCGGGAGGCCTCGGTCTAAGAACGCTTTGGTTTAAGAACGGACTTCTGGAACGAATTAAGTTCGTAAACCGAGATACCACTGTACATTATTATGGCCCAAAATGTGATTGTGTAACAGGCTTCATGGATCATTCTGGCATAAAGGTATAAAATAAGTAGTGGCGAGTTTCATTTCAAAATTTCATTTCAAAATGGCAGACGCCACAGGCAAAGATATGGCTCAACTCAAGCTTGTTGCTTATTTCTACTTGAGGCTGCTTAGATTCTGAAGAAGTGTGCATGCACACAAAAGCTCATACCAATAACAAACTTAGTTGGTCTCTAAGGTGCTACTGGAAGGATTTTTTTTATTTTGTTTCGACTACAGCAGACCAACACAGCTACCTACCTGTTACTAGATTCTGACAATTAGGCTTGACAAGGCTTGCTTCATTACTTTATCTATAAAGTCTCTACCCCTAATTGCTGCCCGCGGTTGAATACATTCATGTAGCATCTATGGTGAGCTCTGATAGAGCAATATTTGCAGTCCCCCTATTCATTCATTCATTTTTGCTTTCTACCCATCTAGTCATTTCTACCCTTTTCTAAATTCCAGTGCTACTGAAAACAGCTGTTGTCGGAAGAGTTCCAGTTATAAACTGCACAAGCAATTTATGTGCAGTTTATTCAGAGTGTGGAACCAGGGTTTTCTTGGTGATAAAAATATTGTAGGAGCTCTATCTCAGTCCATAACTTTCCAGTACGCATTTATTGTTGGTTTTTAATATATATTGAGATTTTTCAAGTACACAGTATAGTTTTATTATATTTCTATATCTCCCCATAACCACTGGGCAGCATACATAAAATGCTAAACATGGTTTTAAAAACTAAAACATTTAATTCTACTACAGAAGAAGTGTTGTGGGCTGTTTTCTATTTTATTTATGCTGTCCATTCTCTGAATGAACTGGCAGGCCATTTAAGACTCTAGATTAACTTTCGTATCTCAGATATGTATAATTGAAGTAAACACTGAAGCATCATTCACGGCATCATCCCAAAAATATCAGCCTTATGGTTGATCTAAATCCAAACTTTGAAGAAGGTGTTCAACAGAATGGAGCATTGTAGTACATTTTCTCATCACATTTAATGTCAGAAGTTTAAAAGGAAGAAGATTTGCAATTATGGGTGGCAAATGGTAAATATAAGATGATTCTGAGATGAAATAATCTGAATTTAAAGCAGCCTCTCACTTGTTAGTATGCATTAACTCAGAGAGCCTCTGTTCTGAACACCTAGACATTGTAACTAGAATGCTTGTGTACCTTTTCCCCTTTTCCATTTTCTTTTGCGTTAAATCATGGGCAAATTGTATACAATTGCTGCGTGCTATAATCACAAGCAGAGGTGGAAATGGAAAAGGACGAAATGTAAAACTTAGGAATCGACAGCACAAAATAAATTCCTGTTTGAAAATACAAGTATGTCTTTTTAAAAAAAAGAGAACGAGAGAAATAGAGAGAGAGAGAGATAAAGGAAAAGGAAAAGAAATGCTTTTTGAATGTCACAATGCTGAAGAAAAGGACAAATCCTAAAACAACTCAGTCTTGGGTTGTGTTTTGGGATGCACCCACACCCAGAACTTTTACCAACCAGGGATCACAGAACTGAAGTCTTCTCTTAGCTGATAGAGACCATGGATTTAGATAATCCAGCAAACTTCACAGTGAATTCCACAACAGGAGGCCCTGCACTGCTTGAAAAGCCAATTCTGAAACGAGGGGGAAGTTAAAAACTAGTTGCTCATACTGTACAAAGAGTGGGCTCTTTAAAAATAAAAAATAAATAAAAGCCTCAATATGCATGTCCAACTTTCCTTGTGTGAATCAAAAGCAGTTGTTAAAATCATGGTCATAAGACAGTTTTATTTTGATGTCTTTTAAGTATTTAGTGATCCAAATCTCTCCCTATTGCTGAGAACAACCATCTTCCCATATATTTTCAACCAGAACAGTCTAATAAAAGGGGAGAACAAACTGAATTCAGAACAGCGACGGCCTGGAAGACAGAAAGCAGGGCGCCGAGATGACAGTTCCTCCCTAGGGAGACTCACTTCACAATTTGGTTTACATCAAGAGCTCTCAAAGTCAGTTTAAACTAACCAAGCACTTGGGCAGCAAGGCTGCTATTCCGATTACACGTTTTAGCCAACTGGGCTGCTCCTAGGTCATAGAAACAAAATACATTTGACGATAAATATAGGCTCATGTAGAAATTGTGCCAGTTTCCATTTCGGTTGTAAATAGACAGCCATCGGCCAGCTCCACTGGGCTGTAGATCAAACCCAGGCTATTTATAGGCATGTGGCAAAAAATAACCAAACACTTTCAATTCCTTGAACATATTCTCAGCCAGTTCCAAGACGCTCAAATGATTAGCATTTAAGAGTGCAATTCCTCCAGGAACATCTCCTACAAGAGGCAAAATAAAAAGCAACAGGGTGAGAGTGGGGGGGCTGGAGGCACACGGATACTTCTTGGCCCTGCCACTGTAATTCATAAAATAGAAGGAGGGGGCTGCCATGATTTTATGAAAAAAGGCAATGTCCCCAACACCTTCGCAGTGCAGAAGCGACACGCTGCTTAAAAAAGAAAAACACACACATTTGTTTGTGCTATTAAACATCCTATACTTGGCAAGCAACACTTTTTATTGGGGCGGGGAGATAATCTATGAGCAATCAAAGGAAGAGATGTTGCACAGCAAAGCCCATACAAATAAAGGCTTAGCTGTACAACCTTCATAAAGGTAAAGGGACCCCTCACAGTTAGGTCCAGTCACGGACGACTCTGGGGTTGCGGCGCTCATCTCGCTTTACTGGTCAAGGGAGCCGGCATACAGCTTCTGGGTCATGTGGCCAGCATGACTAAGCCGCTTCTGGCGAACCATAGCAGTGCACGGAAATGCCGTTTACCTTCCCGCCGGAGCGGTACCTATTTATCTAATTGCACTGCATGCTTTCGAACTGCTAGGTTGGCAGGAGCAGGGACCGAGCAAAGGGAGCTCACCCCGTCGCGGGGATCTGAACCGCTGACCTTCTGATCGGCAAGCCCTAGGCTCTGTGGTTTAACCCACAGCGCCACCTACGTCCCACTGCAACCTTCATATGGAGTGCCAATGTTTTTACGTACCTTCAACTCCACTTTGGAGGTTTGAGAAAGACATCTAACGATCTTTAAATATTTAGCTCATTTTTAAAGTCTGCCCAGACAGAGAAGGGGGGTAGGGGGGGAGGCAAAATGACTTCCTTTATCTGCTAGAGCTAGGATTTAACCAGCTTCCTGTTCCTTACTTTCATGGGTATCAAGGAGGCATTTAACTATGAGGCTCAACACCCACAAATGGGGCAAGTAACAAAGACCTCACAGGCAGACGAGGAACAAAAATGTCTTTATTTCAAAGAGGAAAGAGAGGGATTTAGGAGGAAAGAGGGATTTGGAGCAAGAAATGAGGGGAACAGCATTTTATAACACATACCATTTAGCTACATTGTTTTTCTTAACAATCACACTTGAGTAAGTTAACATTTTAGGACAGAATACAGTCTCTTCAGTTTTTCTACTCTACATCTGCAACTTGGATGAAGTTTTAAGAATGTTCTATAATCAGTAGGACTCAAGATACTAGTAATATCCCACCCCTTTCTATCTCAAAAGCAAGGACTGTGTCGTTCTTGGTTGTATTGATTGGTTATCTTTACAGAGAGTGGGACAAAGGGAATGCAAACTTTTATTTTATTTATTCAATTCCTATACCGCCCTTTGTCAGAAGATCACCATATTTAAGACTATTAATATTCTCTGCAATGCAAAATTCAGCAATATCTTGCATTTAATGCAGGCTGCATTTGCTCCTTTCAAAAATATGGAGCAAACGTAGGCAGGACCCTGGCATTTTTGCTTCTTTTACATAAGGCTCTCACTGTTTGTATAAATCAAGTAAGAACTGGTCCCCTTGTATTCTCCACAAAGGAAGAATAATAGAAGTTATGACTAAGCTGTTTAACTTTAAAGTGTCAGCATAGTACAGCAACTTCAATTGGCAAATCTGCAATTTATATTTTGCATTACAAGTATACTATAACTTTCCATTAACTTTGTTTTCATCCTCACATATGAACTGTGCATGGCACCAAGAACAATTAAAATGGAGGGGAACTCTTTTGTATAGTATTTCTGGGCCTGAAGTTTGCAAGTGCCTTTGTGCATTCATTATGTTTAAACAATACCTTAAACAACATTTTTGCCTTTGAGGGCAAGCCTGACCCAATGCAACTGTTCAATCCTTTGCACTGTGGTTGGAAGCAGCTTGGATGGGTGGAAGTCTCCCTCTGTCCAGCCCCAAACCTTTGTCCATAGAGTAATGCTAGCATCTCTACTCCAGGTGCAAGATGGTGGAAGAAGCAATGATTTCCATTGCAAGCCAAAAGCTCCTGAACAAGGCATTTGAGAGGCAGGGAGGGGCTGATCTGGCCCTGGATCCAGAGCCAGCCGCACTGGCATAATTTGACAGCACTGAGTCCAATCCATACCTGATTGCCAGGCCAAGACTAGCTTTGGTGCAGCCGAGTAGGGTTTTGCTTCACTCACTTTTCACACCAGCTGATGTGAGTGGCCGAACCACGATGCAGCTACAGCATTCTGACACACACACACACTGCTGCCCAGCTGGGATTAGGATTAATACCGTGTGACATGGAACTACTTCTTAATTTGGGGAACTAGAAAGCACCAATTTTGTAACTGTCAACTCCCTCTTGCATCCTTTGAACCACAAGCAGTACAGTCGTACCTTGGCTGTCGAACGGAATCCATTCCAGAAGTCCGTTCAACTTCCGAAAACCAGGGCATGGCTTCCGATTGGCTGCAGGAGCTTCCTGCACTCAATCGGAAGTGGCGGAAGCAACATCGGACGATCAGCTTCCCAAAAAGAACGTTCGCAAACCGAAACATTTTGCGGCGTTCAGGAGCCAAAATGGACGAGTACGAAGGTGTTCGACAACCAAGGTACGACTGTACTTTAGAGGTACAGTTCTCCAAATGTGAAGTGCTCCTGTTGAAAGACGAGGAGTGTTTTCCTGTTCTGAGTACGTGGCCCTAGTCACATGCTGCCAAACATGCATGCCTGCCACTTCCCTATGGTTAGATTCTACTCCAATGATGTCTTGAGATAGCAACAGGCTGATCATGCAGGTACAACTCATGCCCATGTATCCTAGTCACTGATGTTGTGCACGTACCATAAGCATGATTCCTTCCTTCAAGCATTATAGGAGACAAAAGGAATTGTCAGTTGTGCTTTTCTGGTAATGAGAAGCCTGGCCTTGCTCCACTCACCTTCTGGGCCCTCAAATTGTCATGAGAATTGATCAAGTGTTACCTCTCATTCACCCTACCTAGTTATACTTCAAGAGGCTCACGTCTGCTGCTACTTCACTTGGAGAGGCTTCCTATAAAAATCACATATACTGTAAAATGGAGAGGAAGTACCCAGGTTGCATCTTTCTCCAGCCAATGTGTCAAGAATTTATAAAGAAGGTCACTAAATTTTGAGCGGTTTATGTAAGACTACCCACCTAAACAGCAGAAAGGGTGAACAGCTGAATGAAAAAGAAGCTGGAATGTGTAAACAAGATGCTTCATTTAATTACCAGTGCTTGTATTCCAGTGAGAACAATACAGGGAAATGAGGACCACTTCGTGATCCCACAAATTGGCAAGGAAGGGAAATTCCTTGGTGGCCGAGTCTCAGTGTGTTTGATTTCTTTTGTTCCAAAATGCCTGAACAATTGGGCACATGCTACTTGCTTTATTTATTTATTTAGTAAGTTCTACATCTTATGTAGTAATAGAAGCTTCCTGTGGGGGAGGGTTAATTTCTGAGTTTTGCTCAGAAATTACATTTATTTCTCATCCTTGGTGCTTTGTTTTCAGTGTTCACAATGGAAAGCAGACTGCAATGAGAGTCCATCTATTCTTGTGAACAAAGCATTTTGAAGTCTCCTAAATCACTGAGTTGGTTTTTTTTTTAAAAAAAATCTACTTTTAACCTAGAGTTGCTAAAAACACATTTCTTAAAAGGGAGAGGGACTGTGAAACAGGGCATTTTGGTACCTCAAATGGAAAACCCACATTCCCCTCAACTTAAACATGGTGCTCAGTTTACGAAGCAATTCATCTGCCTGCTCTGAGCTGGAAAGAACAACAGATGAACCAACACACATTTCAGCAGGTTTTGTACTGGACATCTATTCTACGTTTACATCTGCAGAACTCCATACCATAGCTCACATCATCCAAGCGTCTCCCAATCACCAGCAGCAGATTATTATTTTTTTGTATGGGTGGGTGGGATTATCATAGGGAGATCCTGATCTGTGAAAACTGATTCTGTTTGATTTGTGGGAAGGAAAGTTGAGATTCAAACCACTAATTTTGGATTTTCATATGCGCTGTGAGCAGGGGAAGGGGAAAAGGTCAGGCAAGAGAAGGGTGTGAGCAGAACAAATTCCCTTGGCACAGACATTTGAAAACTGAAACACAGCCATCACTACCATGTAGAACTTAGAACATTTCTAGGAAGCCTCCTTTCTGTGTTCAATAGCAGGCTGTCTCCCATTTGCCATCACCCTCAATCAAAGAAGCCCACATGCTTGTGCTTCTCTTTCCCCTTCCCCCTTCAGCCGAGCTCTTTAACTGAGAAGGCCTGGAACAGATTAAAAGTTCAACCACAGAATAATTTTTTTTTTAAAAAAAAAACCATCTTCTGGCGTGTACTCAAGTCTGTCTGCACTATGCATACACACTGGGCCCAAAAAGGGAAACTATGCAGTGAAAAAATAAAACAGCTGTATGCCTCTCTTTTTTGGATATTGAAGCTTTTGAGTTTAACTGATGCAGCACTTCACATCTTAGGAAAGGATGGAATGCTTAAGACAAGTAGTTGCACTGCTGTGAGGAGACACCACTATTCACAGCAGATTGAGTGTGTTTTTTCCAGCTTGTGACCTTTGCTCTAGGCTCCTTATTCCAGATAGCCTTTAACAACTCTTGCAAGTAAGAGGTGGGGGGCAGGCGGGGAGAGACAGAGATCAATGCATGGGGGAAAGGAGCAAAAAACGAAACAAAAAACACCCCAACCCTTTCCTTCTCAGATCATCAACACATGGCCCAGACATGACACTTTGCAGATCACTCTTTCCTGGGAGAAGCAGAGGTTGCCTCGACCCTACCAAACATGGTTTGGTTCTCACAGTAACACAGTTCTAAGAGCTGCAGCTCTAAAATCATTTTGGTATGATCACCAAAAAATATTTTGAGCTGCCAGTACTCAGTGTAGTGATGGGCAAGCAGCCATTCAGTGTGCCTAAACAGCAACATGCTTGGTCATGATTTCTTCCAGGTAACCAGGCAAGGAAAGTTTTGCAACCTAACAGTTGGTTCCTCTTCTACTGCCTTTCAGGTCACTGCTGAGCCACACAGCATGGACCAATTTAAAATTACAAGGCTATTTAAATCAAATCACAGGGAAAGGGGCCAATTCATATCAAGTTCCCCATCTTTTGATTCATCTATTTCTTGAACAACTATGAATTTTAACTGGTTACTAATACAGTTAAAACCTATCTGCTTGCCACTAAACAGAACATTTTACTACATAGGCGCACTGTTAACAGTTGTTCTGTTACAAAGCCCACTAAAGATATAAATCCATTAAGAGGAGTAATTGTGAAATTACGAGTTTCCGTTTGGCTTTATATACACATCCAGGCACTAAACAAGATCATTTACAGTTAAGTGCTCCAAACTTCCCAGAAGTAATGGCTGGTAATATTTTCATGGTATGGAAAGTGTCCATGCTAGTCTACATTTTCAGTTCACACAATAAATTATTCCACTTTGGAACTAGCTATTTTAGTGCTTGACCTTAGGACAATGTTTTAATTATTTTTGCCTCAGGTTCATCTTTTGAATAAAAAAAAATCAGGCTTTTAACTCAGTGTATCTAGTAAGGCATACTTTCTGCAGAGAAGTGATCTGGGGTGTTGCAGAGTGTAACACAGGCATAGGCAAACTCGGCCCTCCAGATGTTTTGGGACTACAACTCCCGTCATCCCTGACCACTGGTCCTGTTAGCTAGGGATGACGGGAGTTGTAGTCCCAAAACATCTGGAGGGCTGAGTTTGCCTATGCCTGGTATAATACCCTGAAGCACAAATGTTGTCATTCGTGAATATAATAAAAGGGGAACAAAGTACAGTACAAAGAAAGCTTTACTGCATCTGTGAGCAAGCACCCTGCTTTTGAAATTATATAGCTCTGAAAGCTTTTGCAACATACAAAGCGGCCTAAAACTTGCCAAGTTATTTCTAATTCCTAGCTGGCATTCACTCTTCAAGACATACAGCCAGTTTAACTATAACTGCAATTATTCAACCGGCCTACAAAGACCTTCCAAGTGACACAAGCCAATGGCAGTGGTGGAACAAAAAATGGTTTTCTGACCACTATCTTCATTCCACCTCCATAAACACCCTAACAAACCATCACCAAACAATCACAGGTACACCAATCAGATTACAGCTCCTCCTATACAGCCATCCTGTGAAATCATAGCATTTCTGGAGAGTGCGATGCTTGGATATGTGAATTCTCAAGGGTATCAGCTTATTTAAAAAGAAAAATGAAAGTCATGTGGCATGAGCCTTCAATGGTTTAAGATTTCCAGCAGGGGTGGTGGACAGAAAAACGTATACCATGATGTTCTTGATACTCTTTCGCCATAGTATACAATGCCGTTTCAGGAGTGGAGGGGGCATTAGCACCCCTTTCCCTTCCTTGTTCTCCCCATTTCTTCTATCTGGCAATAAAGCGGTTAGGCTGAGGCTGCCAAGCAATCCTGCACTTGACCTCCAGTAGCCCTGAACTATCTAGAACAGAGCAGGAAGGCTTTGGGTGCGTGGGAAAGGAGAAAGACATCTCTTCTTCCTTCCCTGCTGCTGAATGGTCCTCTTCCCCTAAGTTCTTAGATATCACTGCAATGTTGCTGCTTTATCCTAGCTGGAACTCTGAACATTGTACTATTTCATTGTGGTTCATCACTTTTTCTCAAGTTGCATAGCACCTCAAATTTACTAGCTGTTTTGGCAGTCTGGTGTCAGAATACCTCTCATACTGAACTGGCCCAAGATCTAAAGATGAAGAACAGGAAACAAATAAACAAACAAACAGGGCAGGGCACTAGTATGGTGTCTCACTGACTAACTCTTGAGCTCCCTGATCTTTTGCAATCCTTAGCCTTCTTCCTCTCCACAAACAAAATAGGGCTGTTAAACTTTTTGCCTTAGTTAACTGTATCATGAAGGGTCAGAAGGCTTATTTAGCGCTGAAAGGTGCAATTCTAACCCTACTTACCCGGGAGCAAGCCCCATTGAATTCAATGGGACTTACCACTGCGCAGGCATGGTTAGGATTTTGCTGTAAAACATTAACACACAAATACGAGTAGTGAGATCTAATACAGGAAAAACAAGAGCTGTCGAGTCTTCCAGCAGTGTGCACTTGTGAAGTTAATGCACCTCCCTGAAGAGGCCCACAGCTGTTGATAGGTCAAAAGCCCTTGAAGCTTCAAAGCCTTTTGTACACCTTCAGTCTGACCTACTCAGTGATCTGCACATTATTTTCGTTTCACTGCACTAAGGCCAAGACAAAACTTCAGAAGCCACAAGTATCTGCTTTCTTGCCAGTATCACGCCTGTTGTGTGGTTCTTTATAAGGACATCTGTACAGGTATAACATTCTAAAATAAAGAACCAACCAACAGAGTTACTGCATTTTTAAAGAGTATCTTAACTTCACATATTCTGCTTTCCTTTACAGAAATACCCAGCAGCTTCCCTAAGATTCCAATATCCCTTCTAAGTCCCAATGAGGCAGAGACATGTTCAGCTTTAGCAGTGTGGCATCACCAAAAGCCTTCAGAGCATTCACTGGCCCTAGCTGTCTATCACACATTAGTGGTCCTGTGCATGCATATTTAACATTATTTTCTCTTATCCAATATTATTATATCCTTACTAACCAAAAGAAATTAATAAACCCAAATAAGCCGCGGTAAAGCCTATATAATATTTCGTGGAGAAGTTTCCATTAAGGCCAAAACAATTGTTTTTAAACACAACATGCCCATTTTTAGCATTCTTTTTTGGGGGGGTGGGGTGGAAATATTGTTTATATGAATTCCAACCAATTTCAAAACTGCAATCCTAAATACTTACTAGTGAGTAAATCCCACTGGACACAGTAGGGCTTTCTCCTGAGTAAACACGCACAAGATTTTTCTGTGTGTGAAACTGAAAAGTTTACTTTCAAGTCATTAGAAACCGCTCCTTCATGAAGCTGGTTCCAAGTTTTGATTTCCCAATAAGCTACAGGAAGATAGAAAATGAAACCAAAAGGATCACAGACAAATTCCAAAGGAATTGACGTGGGGGGGGGGATATCCAAAAGGTGGCGCTTTGCCCTGGATCTTAGGCAGGTCAATTGAAAAATCATGTTTTTGTAAGAAAAAGATCAACAACTTTTGGGGTGTCCTGGCTTTTACTTTTTCAAATATGGCAGCTCTATAAATGGCCTATATAAAATTGATCGCCAAAAAGCATGGTCGCAAACATGGTTTGCAGTCCTGTTACCCACCCACTCCCTTCCACTCCCCAGCCCCTGGCAAATAATCCCTTATTCACCAAGTATTTCAGCATCCTTCACAGCTGTTCAGCCACCATGCATTGTAAAAGGGCATAACTGGATCTCTCAACCATGCCAACAGATAAGAAGAGACAACACTCATGTCTTGCTAGATTTGGAACAAACATTACAGTGCACCCAGTTCTTTGCTATAAACAAGTTTCCAAAGCTTTATGCATTATGTATCTGCTAAGGGGTTCTCCCATTGATCATTACAGCAAACTATAGTGCAAGGTTTATAACAATGCAAGTTATTAAACAAGTCTTGCAGACATAGCAAAGAAAAAATAATGATGATTTTATATAAATGCGGACAATTATATGGCAAGTACTTCTACTGCCAAGTAAACCCATGAGTGCAACAAAAACTGGCAACCCTTAAGACAAAGATCCTATAAAATCCTGAACCTTGGCATTAAAGCGGTTTTCACCTGTAATCTAACCTTGGATGCAAACCACTGGCTGAGGCACTGTGACATCACAGAATGTTCACAACAGTCCTACTTGCTGAGAAGTGAGAGTCACGTGCTTGCAATGTTGTTGCTGTGTAAGGAGTGGAAAACCAGCCATGGAAAAGCAAATGCATGCATTGATTAGCATAAGGGACTGAATCAGAGGTGCTTGGAAGATCAAGTCCTGAGAAATTGAGGGGGATTTACTTCAAGGAAAAATAAAGGCTGAAAAGCTGAGTGGAAAGAGGACTCATGAGGCAGATCAGCTGTCTCTAATCCCTTTAGTGTATAAAGCTAGTGTAGACCAAGCCATGAACTAGAATAATTCTGGGTCAAATTGTTTCCCTGAACTAAGCAGCCTAAGCACTCTATGGGCATCATTAGGCTAACCTCACAGAATTGTTATAACAATTGTCAGCGTAAGTAAAGCATGTCAAACATTGTAAAGATGCAACATATTATTCAAGGAGCCTACAATACAAGAATCTGAGGAAGGGGTGGGAAGGAGGCTGCAGAAAACTCAAATGTGGTGGGCTGGCGGTGTCAATGAGAGGAGGACACTGGGGGAAAATCTATCCCACTGCCTAGGGACGGGCGTGTTATGTGTTAACAGAAGTGGGCAGAGGCACAAGACAGTTAAAGAGACATGAGGTACGGAGATAGGTGGGGGTGAATTTTAGAAATTAATCTGAAATACTTAGCCAAGTCTTTGGCTACAGGTAGCCAGTAAAAAGGAAAAAAATATATGTTATATTTACCTAAGTACAAAGGTGTCTTAAGGGAGGGGAAACAAAAAAAAAAGAGAGTCTTAAGTGAGAGGAACTTTTACCAAAGCGTGGGTCAAGCCTTGGATCTAGCCAAGATGTGGTCTTGTTCTTATGGTTTATGTAGTAAATTTCTCCATCCTGGGTCATGGCTTGTTCCCATCCATCAGGGAGCGGGCCTGTAACACAGAAGGAAGCAATTCATAGTAGGCTCTGCTTTGCCCCTACTGAAAAAGTTAGCCAATTTTTCTTAAGAACCCCCAAAAATGATTTACACAGCACACAGCACACATGAAACTAATAGTTTCAGTCTCTAGTAGCTCTGGAGGTGTGGGGGACAGAGAAAGATGCTGTGTTATAGTAACACATTCGTTTCGCACATCTGGAGTGAAAAATCTCAAACTACCCCAGAGTTCACCCTATTTTTTATTTGCTCAAAATTTGCCCTATTCCCAAGATTTAACGCAGGCGGGGGTAAATACACATGCAGGAGACCAGTCTCTGGGCCCAACGTCCTTATAGTCTGTATGTATAAAGCAACTATTTCTGTCTTTGTTTCTCCTTTATCACCTTTTAGGAGCAGCTGAACATTCAATATTCCAGAAGCGTTTAGGATCTACTTTTGGCTTCCTTTGTGTCCTTGTTTAGTTTTTCTAAATGATTCTCCATATGTTGCACTTCATTTTTAAAGAATGTGAGGTAGCTGGTAATTTGTGGAGTCATTAGGAGGGTTGCAAAAAGTGTTACGACACTGTAGCAGGCAGGCTATTAGCAGCTCCTGTATTTTCTCCTGGACTCAGTGCGGGCCAGTATGGGCCATACTAAGATGGACTTGGGCTGAGTAGACCACAGTCATAGACTCACTAGATAAGATGCCCTGCCAGATACTTTCTCTGTTACTATCTATAGAATGGAAACAGTGATCACCCACTTCTTTCAGGACTGACAAGAGCATAGATGAACTAGAAACCGTGATGCATTCTGTACACTAAAATAACTATGTAGACTGTTAATCATAGAAGCATTTGTTTATTGGCGGGAAACAGCAATGTTCTATTTTTCTTCAGTGTCCCATCTTAATGAGCAGTGAGCTAATGTTCAGCATCAAAACATCACAGAAGCACAACATGCTCCACTTATCTCCAATGCAAATTCCAAATACGCCCATTAATTATGTAAATGTATGCATATGAAGTAGAAAGTGAAGAGGGTTAACTAATAGGCTTTCAGTGTTGCTCATCCACTGAGCAGAGAGAATGAAGTCTTAAGTTAGGAAGGACCACCCAAGATAGCACATATGGAGAGATTTGAAGAGTACGTTAAAGAGGAAAGTTTATTAGTAATACATTACGCTGCCTTTCCACAACACTCAAAAGGAAGGGGGTAAAAATTGTATTTCACAATAACTCAGATACAGCCATGCCCATCATCTTTGCACCTCCAGTTCTTATCCTCCCTCAGCAGCCTGAAGGTTCCCTTCTCTCTTTCCTCTTATTATCCATTGCTGCCTTTTATGCCCTGAAATCCCTCCCAGATTTTCTAGTGTCATCTACTTCCCTTCAAAAATCTACATTGTCCATGAAGCTGTTCTTGACCCTCCATTCACCCAATTTCAACAAAATCTAAGTACCTGTTCTTCCCCATGTTCTAGACTGTCAAGAAACATCTGGATGAGAGGATCCAGTAGGCATGTCAAATTGGAAGGCTGTAGGAAATGGGGTTCTGCAAGGAACTCCACTGGGACCAGTGCTTTCTAACTTGCTTTAAAAAGGATTCGGAATTAGGAGTTTGCAGTGAAGTAATCAAGTTTGATGATGATGCTATGGCTTTGTACTAC
This sequence comes from Podarcis erhardii, assembly GCF_964252035.2. Classification (NCBI taxonomy): domain Eukaryota; kingdom Metazoa; phylum Chordata; class Lepidosauria; order Squamata; family Lacertidae; genus Podarcis; species Podarcis erhardii. The sequence goes on along the minus strand of NC_138508.1, from coordinate 20,960,791 downwards.
TACTTCCATCACTGGAAGCAGTATGCCTCTGAAAGCCAACTGCTAGGAACTGCAAGTGAGAAAAGTGCTGTTGCTGTCATGTCCTGCTTGTGGGCCTCCCATAGGCCTCTGAACACCAGCCTCTGGGGATCATGAAATGCAGCGGGCTATCACACTCATATACCACTTGTTGGCTTTCCATGGGCATCTGGTTAGACACTGTGAGAACAGAATTCGGAACTAAATTAGCTCTTGGTTTAATTCAGCTGGCTCTTCTTATATCCCCCTGTTCTCTTTCAGCTGTCAACTCTTGGACTGAAAGCCACCAGGGCCAGCACCTATTTTAGCTCATGCTGCAAAGCACTATGTACATGGACAGGATGTATTCTAGCTATCAGGATTTCTCGTTATTTTTATTTTTAAAAGATAATGGCCAGCCCAAGATTACTTAATAAGTTGCATTGCTAAGGATGAATTCGAACACATCCAGTATTTTATCCTGGACACTCCACCAAGATTTCCACAGTGCATACATTGTAAAAACTCCCACCTTCTTCAAAAAATGCATAGGTGTGTAATAAAAGAAGGCACAGGAAAACAGAAACGTAGCAGAAACTTAGTTTGCTCCTGTTCCACTTTCAAAGCAGCATAAATCCCTTGCATAAATAGCATAGGGCCGTAGGCAAAGCAGAAAGTATGCCACAAAATTTGAAAACAAGTTATATTTATGCCAGCTTTTACTAGACCAGACCCAATGGTGGGTGTCTACCAACAGGAGTTTGCAAGTGCAGGAGGTATCACTGGCTGCTGTAATATTGCCCATTTTTGCCACAAATTCTGCTCGTTGCAAGTGGAGATGCAGAATCACACTGCACAAAATGAGTGGACTACATTTTGTCATTGTGGTTGCAGCTACATCTGGGGTAGTTTAACACTGTTACGACTCCTGTCCCCTCCCATTCACCCCAATACCCATGTGTCATGCTCTTTCCATGTTCTTTGATACTTGTAAGTATCTCACTCCAGGCAAACCACTTAGTAGCTATCATTATTAACCCAAGGAATTAGCAATATGCATTACTGTACACACACACAGACTCAAGACTACAATGAAGCCTTTTAGAAGCATCACCACTTCCTAACTGAGGGCTTTGAAATGGAAGAAAAATCATAACTTTGCTGCCCCCCCCCCACCTTTTGGTGGATAGAGTAATTGACTGTTTCTCAATTTGATCTTTTGTTGTGGCTGCAAATGTGCCTCCCCTCCCACCACACAATCAAACACAGTACCAAATGTGAACCTCTCCTCTTTTCTAACAGATCCATGGAGTCATTGCAGTAGTCCTCCCCCCAAAAATTTCCAGTTTCTCTCTCATCCATGCCCAACTTCCCACTTCAATCATCATATGAAAAGTTGCAACCACCATTATTACTTTTGGTAAACTACAAAAATTAAAGCTGCAGAAAGTGACAATTCCTACATAACCTGAGCTCTTAAAAGTCACCATCCAATGTTATGTGATCCATTTGTAATCTTTATTAAAGCTATGCAATTTCACATCCGAGAAGCCAGGTGTTCAAGTTCTTAAAATGCAGTTGTGTAACTCAATAATATACAAAATAATAGGTAGCACAGAATTCAGAGCTACAGTACCCGAGAGCTTGTTTAGATTAGGGATGGCGAACCTAAGGCCCTCCAAATATTGCTGGACTACAACTCTCATTGTTTCTGTCTATTGGCTTGCTCAGTGGGTCTGATGGGAACTGGAGTCCAACAACATCTAGAGGCCAATTGGTTTCCCACCCCTAGTTTAGATAAAGCAAGAAGTGGGTATACAATAAGAAAAGCAATAGCTTTGCTCTGTCTTTCCAACAAAGAATCAGCATGGCACAGGGAACTCATCTTAACACTGCACCTATGTACAATCACCACAACTGTTCCCCATCTGGCACTCAGACAGCTGAAGGACTAGCATAGGTTAAGGGCATGGCACATGCATGGCACATGTCTCAAGAATTTAGAGCAGGTTCCCCACTTCAGTGAAGCTCCATGAATTGGAAAGTGACAGAAACTGCAACAGGAGGGAGCCAGACCTAGCATTTTAATTAGTGCCATGTTTTAAAGTAATGCCTGTAGAGGACCATTGGCTTTTTTTGAATGAGACATCGAATGTCATAGGCAAGAATGGGTTGTGCAGTTACTGAGCCACTTCCCAAAAAAGGGATTGAACAAAGCAGTGTTGACTTTTTCACAAGGTTTTGCATGAGCCAAATGTTAGGAAAAACACCATGAAATCACACCAGATAGGAGAGAAATACATCATGATTGTAATAAAAATGAAGGCAGAAAAAGGCAGAAAAGATTTAAGAGGACCGAGAGAAAAACAAGAGAAGGGGTTATGTTGACTAACATGTAGTAACTAGAGCAGCATATGAACTTTGATACTGTTTAAAAGCAGATTTGAATATTTCAAAAGAAACAGTTGCATCTCACGTCTCTATCTTGGAAGTACAGTGGGTCCCTTGTTAAT